>NC_089837.1:221058975-222258975 GCF_035609145.1 Eleutherodactylus coqui | reverse complement strand
CTGTCATTCTATGAATGTCTGAGTGCTGCCTGTGATTGCCTGAGCACTTAGCCAATCAGATACAGCCCTTTAAGCAGGTGGGGGTTTAAAATCCCCGCCTGCTGAAAGAGATTCAGAGTAGTGCAGAAAGAAGACAGGCTAGACATGCCTGAGTCCCGGCAGCTGAGGATATATTTTTTTTATTTTTTACACATGCTAGAGATGATTTTCAAGGAAGGGCTTATATTTAAAGCTAATTGCTTTTAATGGGGCTGCAGAAGCTCTGGTCCCATTGAAAGCAATGGGAGAACATCGCGATCCTCTGCCACAGCTGTCACAGCTGTGGCAGGAGAATTCTTCAGCCTCACGGGAAGTTCCCTTGTCACTGAACACTGTAACAGTGCTGTCACAGTGCAAGAAGCAAAAAGACAGCGGCACACCGTAAATGTCCACGCAGTGGGGGAGTATGCTTGGTGGCAGCACACGATAACCATTGACCCACTAATCTTCAGTAAGCACTCCAACAATAATGCTTAACAAAGACCGTATAGGTCGAAATGTTGCATGTCAGTTGGATACCGTGGAGTTATAATAAACAGTTTGGATTCTTTGATATAACCATATGAAGTGGATATGAGTTCCTGAGTGCTGCACACCTGGAGTGCTGTAACAGTGTTCAGTGACAAGCAGACTCCCCGTGGGGAATATTGACATGCACCATGGACTTATGCGTGCACCCATGTCCTATCTTTTATGCATGCGCTTGTTTGCATGCCTGTAAAACACGGGCATGTGAGCACACCATAGGAAACCAATAGTGCTAATAGATGCGTGGTTTTGTGCGCACAGTTGTGCGCACATAAATGCGTTCATCTGAATCCACCCTCATGCTGAATGGGCATTATCACAGCCCCTAACCATGAGTTAGGGGATTAGTTTATAGACCCTGTATTTTCAGGTTTTATTGACATCTCTCTAGGATGATTTAGTGAATCCTGCACTGAGAAGGGGGTTGGATCTGATGACCCTGGAGGTCCCTTCCAACTCAATGATTTTAGTTTATCACTGAAACAGGTCCAGTCTTAGCACTGTGGCTGCTGTACTTAGAGACCCTGCCCTTACTATTGGTGCTACTGAGAGAGAACTTTTACTACTGGAGCCACTGGGAGGGGGCATTATTACTATTAGTGCACTAAGAGGGACTGCTATTACTACATTGGTCACTAAGATGGCGTGCTATTACTATAGGGGCGAATGACAGGGGACACTATTACTATAGGTGCTAATAGAATAATGGTCCATGTTCCCTTTTTCATATAAGGGTAGTTTCACATGCAGGTTTTTCTTATAGTTTTTTTAAAAGCAGCAGTATTAGTGGCAGGTTTTCATGCGGTTTTATGAGTCAGAATTGCATTGAGCAGCTAGGAGAACTAGAAGTTCTTTGTTTATGTTTTCTTATCTTTTTAAACCAGATCTGGCTTTAACCAAAAAAACTGCATGAAAAAGTACCACAAAACTGTCTTTAAAAAAAAAAAGAAACAAAATCTGTATGTGAAACCACCCCAAAGATGCCAGAGATAACCGGGCTTTAAGTCTTGTCACCATTAAATGATAATGTAGTGATGTAGTTTTCAGATTGGGATACATAATACTCTGCATTACATAAGTATTGCAGTATACTATGAAAGCAAACGATGACATACTCAAATCTGCTTGCTGGACTAAATAAATATGGGAATATTTAAAAAGCGTTTAAAAGTATAAAACATAGGAATTTATGGAGGGTGTGGCCTAGCTGCAGGATGAGCTGGAAGCATCCGGGTGAGCTCTGCTCTAAGTCGTCCTTTTAAGCCTGCATATCACTCAATAACCAGCTAAAAAGCATAGAAAATAAGCATATTCCCTACCTAAAGTCCTCAGGATGACCAAGAGGAAATCCTCCAGTGCACAGCTGCAGAGGGTGTCTGATTTCTTTGCCTGCAAGGATCAAGCTGTTGGCTCCTGTGGGCTCCACTCCCCCGCAGCAGCAGTGATCAGTGGACCACATCAGAGCTCTGTTGCAGGAGTCCTCGTTCAAGTAGGGGTGAGTAGTGCTGAAGAAGAGATACTCTCCAGCCACATAAGACACACCAAGATGGCACCTGCTCCCCCCCCCCCCCCCGCCTCCTCCCTCTCTGCAAGCCCAGAGAAGCAGAGACCCAAACTTACACATCAAGCTCTCCTACAGGAATATGCCTCTGTTGAAGAAGATCCCATAGCCTGTATCCATTCTTCTAGTCAGCTAGCAGCAGAGGACTCAATTAAAAGTATGGCAGTTGCATTAAGAGGATCCATACAAAACTACATAAGGCACATCTCATCAGTGTTTAATGCCTCCCTGCAGGATCTGGGTAATAGCATAGATCTGGTGGAAAATAAAATGGAAGAGCTCACAACGTCTCATAACAACCTAATAGATGCACATCATGCCCTGGAAGAGCAAGTCACATTTATGAGGGGCAAGATGGCTGACTTGGAAGATAGGAGTAGGGGGAATGATGTTAAATTCAGGGGAATTCCTGAGAATATCCCCCAAGCTGGTCTGAATGACTTTCTAACAAAATTAATGTCTGCGCTACTTTCAAACAGCACCAAGCATGATTGCATAATTGACAGTTCCCACAGGTTGCCCAAGCCAAGATTCCTGCCAGAAAGTACTCCTCGTCATGTGATTGTGAGGATACATTTCTCCCATATAAAGGAAGCCCTAATATTTGCAGCACGTAAGCTTCCCTCACTATCTAGTCCGTTCTCCAGCATCCAACTTTATGCAGATCTATCCTCTACTACAATTCAAGCAAGAAAGGCCCTCGCACCCATCACTCTGGCTCTGTGCTCCGCTGATATCTTATTTAAATGGGGTTTCCCTACAAAATTGTTAATACATAAAGAGGGCTCCTTACACACCATTACATCACTAAAAGGGGGAGAAATAGTCCTGGAATTTTGGAATATACAAAAAAGCAACTACGAGGCTAGATCAAAGAAAGTTACACAGAATTGGTCCACTGTATCCTCCTTTTAAAGGTCATCATTACCTAACCTACATTTAATTTCAGAAGTGGTACTACACAGACAGCTGGTTTGTGAAACTCCACAACAACTAAGAGTATGGCCGACTACTGCCAGCTGAACTTTATTGCCCCCTAACATCCTATGCGGGTGCTGAAACTTGTTTTTCCATGTATTTGGTATATTGTTTTTATCTTCCAGGTCCTCCCAGGCAACCAGTTTGTATGCTCAGCACCAGACTTCGTAGATGGGAGGCATACCCTCTTTTCTGAGTTCATTTTTCTTTTTATGCTTTCTTCTATGATTACTAACTTTTGTTTGTTTTATACTGTGACCATCCACCAGATGTCTATGGAATATTATCTAAAACTTTTTCTAATATGTTGGTTAAAATATTGTCCCAAAATGCTGAGGGACTGAATTGCCCTTTCAAAAGGGCTCAGGTGTGGAAAGACATTGGTAGGGCCAATGCAGGTATTTTGTGCCTACAGGAGACACATTTTTCAGCAAAGGCATGTCCTTAAGTTTTTCAACAAAAAGTTTCCTAAGATCTTTATGTCTTGCGCCCCCCCAAAAAACGTTATGGGGTCCTTATAGTTTTCGAAGAGAACTTAAAATTTACCTTGTCTGAACAAGTAATAGTTGCAAAGGGAAGATATCTCATCCTTATGGGATTCATAAATGAAAAATCTGTTACCTTGGCTAATATTTATGCCAGGCTGCACAGATCTCTTTCTTGAAAAAAATGATTTTAAAAATCCAAAACGGACATTTAATTGTTTGTGGGGACTTCAACATCATCCCTGATAAATCCACAGATTATACCACTATAAATCGAACTGCCCCCACCCTATCCCCCTGGTTACATACTGTAGCCTTATATGACCCCTTTAGATGTCTCAACTCTTCATCGAGAGAGTATATCTATTATTCTCCATGGCATAAAACTTTTTGGGGAATATATCTGTTTCTTGTAGACAGATGAACTCTCCCTCTGATATCTGCATCAGAAATAGGCATGGCTACTTAGTCCGATCATTCCCCTATATACCTAAAAATTAATCTGGGGCCCCTTCAATGCCATACAAGAATATGGCGGAACAATATAAATCTACTTAAGTCCCTAAAATACCAAATCCTGATAGTGGAGGCTCTAAGAGAGTGTTTTGGGAGCACAACTAAAGAAACATAAAAACACCCAAATAAATGATTTGTTTGCTAAAATACAACTGAAAGAAGCAACGCTGCAAAACTCCCAACAGAAAGGGTCTCAATCAGATTAAATGACATCCAGGGCTCTATCACACGGACGCTAATCCGCCTGTGTTTCTGCATGATAGGACAGCTGCACTGCAGGTGTGGACGACTCTCTGCACCGGCTGTAAGAAAGAACACATGACCAGCAATGGAGCTGGTGATGCAGAGAGTCGTCCGCACGTGGTACGGCTGTCTTATCATGCAGAAACACAGGCGGATCGGCACCCATGTGACTGAGCCCTCAGACATAAATTATGATCAATATTACTAGAAGAATTCAATTTAAGCCATGGGTTTATGCGTGCACATCACTACTTATCTTAGGACAAACCTACAAAACTAATGTCCAATCTAACAAAATCAAGACGAGTAAAGGCCAAAATCCCAGTTATTATCAAAGCTAATGATCCCATAGATAAATTGTTTCATTCACAGGCCATAGCCAAGGACGCTACATCCTTTTATGCAAAACTATACAACCTAAAGAATGTTCTGTCGATACCCCAACCTAACCCAGATATTATAAATAACTTCCTTAACAAAATATTCCTACCCACTATAGATGACCCACAGCAGGATATGAACAAACCAATATCAATAGATGAAGTAAATAAAGCTATCAATCTCTCAAAAAACAATAAGTCACCAGGCCCCGATGGATTCTCTAAGAAATACTACAACATTTTCTCACATATCCTGACCCCATATCTCACCAATATCTGTAATGAAGCAATGAACAAAGGTGTTCTCTCAGCAGAGATGTTACAAGCCATAATAGTCACTATCCCCAAACCAGGTAAATCTCAGGAATCAGTAACTAATAGACCAATTTCTCTCCTCAATTCTGACACCAAAGTATACAAAAAAATTGTAGCAACTAGATTATTAGAAATCCTTCCTGAAATAAGTCATAAAGATCAAGTTGGTTTTACGGAAAGTAGACAGGCCTCGAAAGGCACAAGTAGAACTATTAATATATGGCTACCATGGGGTCAAGTCGAGCACCTTCCCTCCTCCTTGCCCTGGATACGGAGAAGACGTTTGATAGACTCCTTTTGCCACCCTACAAAAAATTGGCATTAAAGGAAATTTCTTACGTGCAATCTAGGCCCTGTATTCCAATCCCTCAGCCAGAGTCCTAGCAGATGGAGCTCTTTTCTCATCTTTCCAGATAACGAATGGACCTAGACAAGGGTGCCCCCTTTCCCCTCTATTGTTTATACTGATTATGGAACCCCTGGTGTAATTGATTAGAGTGTCCCCAGATGTTAAGGGGTTATCCATGGGACTCAGACAGCACAAAATTGGCCTTTTTGCCGACAATGTTCTTCTTTCCCTTTCTGATCCCCTGGGCTCCCTGAGGGGGATAGAGGGCATAATATTCCTCTTTAGTGAGGCCTCCTACTATAATCTAAACATAAATAAGTCTCAGATACTGGATGTCAATATAGATGAAGAACTAAAGAGAGATATACAAATAGAGTTCTCCTTTAAGTGGAGCTCTAAGGTACTATTTTAAATCAGTCCTCCACCTGCCTGGATAAATCCCAGATGACCACCTGTAGTGTCATGGATAAACAATTAAACAGGAATAGGCCTTTGAGCCTCCTCCTTAAAACTTCAATGGTGAGTAAACTAGACCCAACTCTCTCTCCCCTGTCCTAGATATTCAAAATCTATCTCATCCTATGTTGTCAACCCTCCAAGTCTGGAATCTCTGTGTACATAAATTCAAAACATTCTCTGAAAGGAAATGCCTCAAGTTACCTTTGGAAACCCTCGAGTATTTCATCCTTAATATAAATATTAAGAATTGGGGAAGGGGAGGTATTAACTTTATAATAGACCTCATGGATAAGCGGGGTATAATACCCTCCATAAACTCAAGAAGAGACACATGCTAAATACTAATGTATACATATGGTCAGATACGCTCCTTCCTTCACATCTACCACCTAGAGAAGATTAAATGTCCAACCAAACTGTTGGCATTACTCCCAGAGGGGATGAACGCACGGGGTTCTCTGACTAGAAGGTATTATAATGTTATCACAGGGGATATGGGAGGGAATAAAAAGATCCACTTACTAAATTGGGAAAGGGACCTGAATGTAGTATTTTCCCCAGAGCAATGGCTGATCTCATTTGAATGGGCCAACAAATCCATGTTTTCCGCCAACCTCCTGCAGACTCACTATAAGGTCCTAACTAAATGGTATTACACTCCTTCAAAGTTGGCGAGATGCTTTCCAGGGGGGAGCAACAAATGTTGGAGAGAATGTGGACAGGAGGGTACGCTCTTTTATATCCTTTGGGGATGTCCCAGGTTACAATTAGAGATGAGCGAGCACCAAAATGCTCGGGTGCTCGTTACTCGAGTCGAACTTTCAGTGATGCTCGAGAGTTCGTTTCGAGTAACGAACCCCATTGAAGTCAATGGGCGACTCGAGCATTTTTGTATATCGCCGATGCTCGCTAAGATTTTCATTTGTGAAAACCTGGGAAATTCAAGAAAGTGATGGGAACGACACAGAAACGGATAGGGCAGGCGAGGGGCTACATGTTGGGCTGCATCTCAAGTTCCCAGGTCCCACTATTAAGCCACAATAGTGGCAAGAGTGAGACCCCCCCCCCCCGCATTGTCAGCATAAAGATCGTTCTCCTCTGCCACAGCTGTAACAGCTGTGGCAGAGAAGAACGATGTTAGCCCATTGAATTCAATGGAGCCGGCAATACAGCTGGCTCCATTGAAAGCAATGGGCTGCCGGCGATCGCGGGATGAATTGTCAGGAAGGGCTTAAATATATAAGCCCTTCCCTGCAATTCATCCAGAAATGTGTAAAAATTAAAAATATATATATACTCACCTGGTCCCGGCAGACGGAGTTCAGCGCGGCCAGCGGCAGTCCTCCTGAACTGCTCTGAACAGCTGTGAGTAGTATTCAGCAGCCGGGGATTTAAAATCCCCGCCTGCTGAATGAGCTGCCTCTAATTGGTCACAGCCTGACCAATCAGAGGCAGATTCCACTCACACATCCATTCATGAATTTATGAATGGGTGAGTGACTGCTGCCTCTCACCTGATTGGTCCCACTGAGCCAATCAGAGGAAGCAGTCACACAATTTATTCCACACAGTAAAAAATAATTTGTACCCCAAAATGTTACTCATAAAAACTTACAGCTCATTCTTCAAAAAGCAAGCCCTCGCACAGCTCATTTTATAGATGCCTTAACAAGCTATGGATCTCAAAATATGGTGACACAAAAAAAATATTTTTTAAATGATTTTTTTTAATGCAAAAGTAGTAAAACAATTGTAGCTCTGTAGTTATACTGAGGAATAAAGTTGTCATTTATGGCAAGTGAATGTTACAGATTTTAAAAAAAGTCAGAAAAGAACTATTTCATAATTTATTTGTTTACCCCCTTCCAAAAAATGAAATAACAAGTGATGAAAAAGTCACCTTGTCCCCCAAAATACAAGTCTTCATACAGTAGCATCTACAGATATATTAAAAAGTTTTGGCTCATAGAATATGGAGATACAAAAAGAAAAGTTTATTTAAATTGTTTTTTTTGCGCAAAAGTAGTAAAGAATAAAAGACTATATGAATTTGGTAACGCCACAATAGTAGTGACCAACAGAGTTAAGTCAGGTTCACACGGCTGTAAGTGTAAAACTCTGCATGTGAAGCCTGCGGTGGCCTGGCATGCTGCTGTGTATCGTAGTAGAACTGTACTGCTCATTACAGCATATCTCACGTAAGCTGTCATGTGCAGTCAAACTGTTTTTGTTTTGTAATTGCGCGAGGGCGTGAACATGCTGCGTCCTTTTTTGTGCTCACGTATTACACTATTCCAACATGCAAATGTGAACGGAACTGCGTAAGACAAGATATTTGAGTGCTTGCAAATTACCATGTATCACACAGGTGTACAGCACACGCGTAATAAGTGGTAATCATATGCCCATGTGAGCCTGGTCTAAAGGTGACATTTTTTATGCCATACATTGAATCGTGCATAATTTAAAATGTAAGAAAAACTGTGATGGGAATTCTGTTTCCCCTCGAGAAAGAGTTAATAAATGTTCTATAAGGTATATACACACCAAAATGTCACCAAAAATTCGCATTTATCCCACTAAAAACAATGCCTTATCTGGTTATGTTGAAGGGCAAAAGCTTATGGCTCAAGGAATGTGACAAAAAGCAACAACAAAAAAATGTACCTCTGATGTCCAAATGAGCAGCGTCCTTAAGGGGTTAATAGTGTAGAGCATTGTAATATATTATCAGACCTGCCAGTGTTAGTCAGGAGGTGCCAGATATATTACATAATAGCTTGGTATGATATAATATTATAGTGTAATATATACTAACTTCAGACTTGTCATCATATTCTGGTTGAGTGTAATCTAATAGTACAGTATTATATAATAATTTTATAATATAGCACAATAGCACCTCTGACCTTTTCCCTCTAGTCTCAGCGATCATGTGGTCTTCATGCATAGATACTCAATGAGGCCAGTGATGGCTAAGCAGTCAAGTGAGTGTAAATGGCAATTGAGAATCTCTGTTAAAATATAACTTTTAATAGATTAGATATATATTAAAATAATTTGCTAAAATGACAAGACACACTTAAAAAAGATGACCCACATAACTATGGTTAATATTAAAACTCCAAAGCTCATGGGCATACACTCCTAACAATAGGGAAAGTTTTCATAAAAGTGATGAGCTCAATCTCCTATTTGATGGTGATATATAGTAAGTGATTGGGACTCTCAAAATTAAACTCTCCTCATTGACGTCATTCAATGAAGAAGTTCCTCAGTCAGGTTCTGAGTACTTCCCACTGTATTACTCAGGCTGTAATATCAATATACAGTATGCTAGAGATATATAGTTCACTATTGAATCTAATATAATGATACTGAGCACACACTCAGCCACATTTTCTAACATAAGGTGACCAGATGTCCCAATTTAGACGGGACTGTCCCGCTTTGGGGCCCTGTGTCCCGCATTTTGCCAAGACCCCAGCAGGACAGCCATTTGTCCCACTTTTGTCCCATTTTCGGGACATCTGGTCACCAAGAAGGCGATAGGGTGCTGCAGCTTCCTGGCTGACAATCACTCTGCTGCACCGTAACTAGATGCACACACTGACGGCAGTGTGTGCATCCAGGATCATCCTCCCCTTCTCCCCTCACCTTTTCTTCTTAGTTCCACAGGAGAAGAGGTCAGGGAAAGAGGTGCTGCTGTGGGTGCACAGACTTCCGCCGGCAGCAGCAGAGCTCAGAAAACCAGGAGGAGGATAAGTATATGGGTTTCAGGGAGGGTTCTATAACTATTGGGGATACTGTGGGGGTCACTATTACTAATAGTGTCGATATATCAGCCCCAGTAGTAATAGTATTACCCCTGAGGCCACTGTCGGGGTCACTATTACTACTAAGGGCATTGTGGGGGGTCACTATTACTATTGGGGCCACTGTGGGGGTCACTATTACTACTAAGGCAAATGTGGGGGTCACTATTACAACTGAGGGCACTGTGGGGGTCACTATTACTACTGGCACCACTGTAGGGGTCACCATTACTACTGGGGCAACTGTGGGGGTCACCATTACTACTTGGGCTACTGTGGGGGTCACTATTACTATTAAGGCTACTGTGTGGGTCACTATTACTACTGAGGGCACTGTGGGTGTCACTATTGCTACTGGCGCCACTGTGGGGGTCACCATTACTACTGGGGAAACTGTGTGGGGATCACCATTATTACTCGGGCTACTGTGGGGGTCACTGTTACTACTGAGACTACTGTGGTGGTCACTATTATTTCTGGGGTCACTGTGGGGGGTACTAGTGGGATCACTGTTGAGAGCCACTATTACTACTGGGGTTACTGTGGGAGTCACCATTACTACTGGGGCCACTGTGGGGGGTCATATTTACTACTGAGGCTACTGTGGGGGTCACTATTACGACTGGGGCCACTGTGGGGGGACTATTACTACTAAGGCTACCGTGGGGACGCTCTATTACTATTGGGGCCACAGTGGGGGTCACTATTACTACTAGCAACACTGTTGCGGTCCCTACTACTATTACTACTGGGGCCATTGTGGGGGTCAATATTACTACTGAGGATACTGTGAGGGTCACTATTACTACTCGCACCACTGTCGGGGTCACCATTACTATTTAGGCCATTGTCGGGGTCACCATTACTACTGACGTCACTGTGGAGGTTACTATTACTACTGAGGCCATGATGGGGGTCACTATTACTATTGAGGATACTGTGGGGGTCACTATTGCTACTGGCACTGTTGTGGGGGGTCACCATTACTATTGAAGCCACTGTGGGGGACAGTATTGTTACTAGTGATGATATAGGGGAGCCTATTACTACTGGGGTCAATATAGGGGACACTATTACTACTGAGGCCACGGCGGGAGGTCACTATTACTACTGTGGCCGATATAGGGGACACTATTACTACTGGTGCCACTGTGGGGGTCACCATTACTACTGAGGGACATATTGTTACTAGGGACATATAGGGGAGCCTATTACTACTGAGGCCACTTCATGGGTCACTATTACTACTGAGGCCGCTCTGCACATGGCAGCATACCTCAAGCTGATTTAGGAGATGTTTACACAAGACAGAAATGCTGCGGAATGTCAGCAGCACAAATTTCTGCTGCAAATTCCACAGCCTTTCTGCATCCAAAAATCAGTTAAATTCTGTACCGTTGGTGCAGATTTTGACTGGAAATCAGCCGTGTACCAGCAGCTGATTTCATACTATACAGTGCTCTTCCTCACCTACTCCAAAGGCTTCCTACTGTCGGCGCTTCCCGGCTTCTGGTACCCAACGGCCTGAGTAGATGCGGTGTTGCTGCTGAGTGAGTTCTCCCCTATTATTGCGATGCATACTGATAGTCTTTGGTCTCTGGCTGAGATATAACAATGCTAGTGCATGGTTTATCACATTTACCACCAGTCCACCATCAGGGTTGGTGGTGCTTTTGTTATTTTGCTGGTTCTACTATCTTTACTGGCGTATATCTATGCTAGCGTAACTTATATTATCTCCTGATGAATTTCTTTATGAAGGCAAATGCATTAAGCAATAATTATTAGTGCTAACAGTGCAGATTTATCAGCACATGCACTAGCATTGTTATATATCAGCCGGAGAGCACAGACTATCAGTGCACATCACAGTAATAAGGGAGAACCGACTGAGAGTGTGCTGTGGTATAAGGAAATGCAGCTGAGTATGTGCTCATGTGTAAAGGAAGTATCATTATATTAGATCAATAGTGAACAACATATCTCTAGCATACTCTATATTGATAATACAGCCTGAATAATACAGTAGGAAGTACCCAGAACCAGACTGAGAGGCTTCTTCATTGAATGACCTCAATCAGGAGAGTATATTTTCGAGAGTCCTAATCACTTACTTTACATCACCATTAAATAGGAGATTGAGCTTAACACTTTAATAAGAACTCTCCCTATTGTTTGGAGTGTTTGCCAATGTTTTATGGAGTTTTAATATTAACTTTAATCTATAAAGTTATATTTTAACAGGTACCTTATTTCTGTGATTTCCAATTTTGTTCTTTTGGGATTTCTGTTGACTTCAGTTGCTTCCAGGTCTGGTAGAAATTTTTAAAGGATTTGTCTGTGTTTTTGGTCCGTTAATAAAGATTTTTGTATGGTATATATTTTGGCTTTACTTCTGGTCATGTAGTACACTGCCTTCTTTTTTTGTTTGGATGATAAGAATGTTTGGCCTTGCTCTAAAAATTTATTCTTTTAGCATGACAAGAGGGAAAAAAAATAAAGGAGTCTCATATTCTTTGTTTACTCTTCCAAGTACTCCACACTTTCATCTACCCCTTTAATTCACTTTACAAATGAATTGATAATGTAGTGTGCCCAAGTTTCAAAGAAATCCTTTCAACACCTTTCAAACATATTTGGCTATTTAAACAAAACGAAGTTCAGTCAGTGTTTCCCACAAAGACTGGATTCTGGGTTTGTTTTTGCAGGCGACATCAATTCAAAGATGAACTTTATTTTTAGAAGTGGTAACTGTAGAGCGGAGCCCCATATAAATAAATAATAAGGGGTGAAGAGGAGTATTACTATAACTCAAGGTGGACATGACAGTGCCAAATCTCTGGACACATGGACATTGTATATTTATCAAAATCTTTCTGTACATATTGGGAACATTGAAAGCAAGTAATAGATTTATCATGTGAAACACCTCATTTTATTTAGTCAAGGAAATTATGTTACAAGTGATTGTTGTAATTCTTTTAGCAACAGACATGTTTCTATGAATTATTTTCCAAAGAAAATTCTACAGCACTTCCATATCCTTAGGTGCCAGAAATATGCAGGATGTTTGAATATTAAATGTTTGTAAGATGAAAATGGCTGCCATTATGGTTTTATGTAAAAATCAAGTATATATTTAATTTGATGTATTTTAACTATAATGAAAGCACTTAGAGACACTAACAGAATGTACTATTTCTTTGAGCAATTTAGTTGTTTTGAGAACCATTTACCCATACAGTACCATGCAGTTGAGAAAACAGGCTTGGATGCATTATCACTCTGAGTTTCTTTGAGCTCAATCTCCATTTATATGGAAGATGTACATATTCATTTTTTTCATTGTAATTTTTATTGTTATCATTGCGGGCACAAGATATGCAATATTATCAATACGTTTTAACGCTTGGCTCCAAAGTCAACCCTTCGGTGAATCAAAGTCAACTCCAAATGTTTTTTTCTTCTGTTAGCCTTTTAGAGCCATGTTATATTAGTGACCTATTATAGTGTTAGGCTTACTTCACTGAACAAAGAGGATAAAATGTAACCTTTAGTTTTAACATTCAAAATAATAAAAATAACATATATCTAAGCTCAGTGTCATTTATTCCTGCCGCACTGTCAGCATCAATGTCATTTATTTTTGCTGCACTGTCAGCACTAAGATATGTCATAGGTGTTTTTTTTATTTAATTAGGCTAGAGTTTTCGCAAAACTATAATGCAACTGTCGTGGTAGATGGTCGGTGACATGGAGTTCAGGATGCAAGATAGAGACCAGGCTTATGAGAATACATATTTTTAATATAACAGTTGAGCTTGAGGAATGAAATAGTGAGGAAGTTATTTGTGGCTTATAAGAAAATGTTTGATAACCTGTCTCTAACTAAAAGCAGGAACGGCTTTGGTACATGCAAAATGATACCCATGTCCATACGACCGGTTTTTAATGAGGATCCCCCTCACTTACGTATCTCCAGTGCATTGGGTACAGTAACGTGAATGAAGCACCTTTGAAAGGCCACTGGGTGTACTCAGATCCACAGAGCTGTAAGACGATGCATCACTCTTTGTAGCAGTTTCAACAGCAGCCCCTTTGGCTATATTCCCTGCAGCTTTGTTCTCTCAGCAATGTTAGCTGAGCTCAGCTAATGTTAGGCAGCATCAAGCACATCACTCAAAGTTCACATGGACCCCTTTACACAACACTCCTGCTCCTCCAGGATGGCACATCTATATGCATTGTCACAAGAAAGTCTTCTCTGTCTCCCACCTGAGTCTCAAGAGCATGGAGAAGACACTAGGACATGAGATCTTATATAAGCAGAGCACTGCCAGAGCCTTAACAAAAGGATCTCCAGCAGACTACTGGTCTACATTTTTCTAATCAAACTATCAGAAACAACACCCCGAAAGTAGCATGAGGATCCAACATTCTGTTGTGGCACCTGTGCTTACAGTCCAGTACCATGCAGCTCAATTGAAATTCTCCAAAGAACACCAGAATAATAGTAGGTTCACACTGAGCATATGAGACAGACAAATACGTTTCTAAAGATGCCATGGTGATCATTGTGGTGTTGTGGTGCAATGTCATCCAGCAATACAAGTTAGGTGATGGGTCAGTTTTGAGTCGGAATCCATATCATTAGAAGGTCAAGCATAGCTACTAGAGATGAGCGAGCACCAAAATGCTCGGGTCTTCATTATTTGATTCAAGCTTTTCGTAAAATTCGATAGCTCTATTTCGAGTAATGAACCCCATGAACTTCAATGGGAGACTCGAGCATTTTTGTATGTGACCCGCTGGTTGCCGAGCTTTTTTTCCCTGTTCTCTCTCTCTCTCTCTGCCAAGCCAGCCACAAACTAGCGTTGACGTGCGCAGCGTCGCAGCGGAGAGGGGTCACATCTGATACGTCAGCGGCGGGGAGGGGCCAAAACTGGGGTGGGGTCGAACATGGCGTGATGCTCGCTCGAGTACCGAGCACAATGGAGTATGCTAATACTCGAACGAGCATCAAGCTCAGCAGAGTATGTTCGCTCAACTCTAATAACTACACATGATAGCCAACAGTACCCTGATTGCTGTTAGGTATCAGGATAAAAATATCAGAGCCTTTATCAGACCTTAAGCTGGTGTAATGGACCCTGGGTTCCTCGTGGTAATGGACAATGCCCAGTCTTACATGGCCAGAGGATGATGCCATTGCCTAATGACCCTCATCTTCTCCCAACAATCCTTAATTGCTTTGAGCAGTATAGCAGTTTGCAAGAAGTTGAATTGTTCCATATACTGTAGGTCCTGAAATTCATATGAGCGAGATGGCATGCAATGAAGTTTGTTATCTAGGATACAATCCAGGAGTTATCCAAGCCAACTTGATATATAGCCCGAGGTGTGATATGGTAGCCCAAGGTGTGATACGGTAGGAAAATGTGCAGGCGTTCTATTTGACTCAAACCATATGAGATTTCTAATGCTGCCTATTCTTATTCATTAAACATTATAAATATAACTAAAAATTTGATGCATCTCTCAAATTATTGTACAATCAAATATTCTTTAGAGCACACTAATTTTGAAGATAACCCAGGTGTGCAAAGTTAGTAGTCATCCCAGTAGACGCATAGGGGATGCGTACTGTTAAATGATATGCGGTTCGCTGTTCAACGCGTTTCGTTGCAGATGATGCAATTCACCAGGAATCGTAGTTTGATTATAGATGAATTTGAAATTAGTGTGCTCTAAAGTCCTTTTTTTATTATTATTGTTTCGGGGAAATTGGTACACAGGAGTGCATTGTTCGCCATATGTAGGGGTGACTACAAGTTCATGTGACCCCCAGTTTCCCCAGTTATCGCCACACCTTCATCCACACAATATTTGTTGTAGTGTGGCGATACGTTGTGTGTGTGTCTCGAGCCCTATACAAAAATAATTTTTAATATTCTATTTAATAAAAGTTGAATTTTTAGTTACGTCTATTCTGCGAAGGGTTCTAAAATTACTGTAGACTGCTTTTGCTTCTGTGAAAACTCGTACAACTATGTAGATGAAAAAATAAAAAAGTTATTGCGTGCAGAAGATGGTGGCAGAAAATGATTTAAAAAAATTAAATGTTTTTGAAAAAAGAAAAGTAGTACAGCAAAAAACCCTATGTATTTTGGTATCGTAGTAATTGTACTGACCCATAGAATGAAGTTAACATGTTATTTTTGTTGCAGTTTGTTTTTCATTTTACTCCACTTAGAATTTTTTAAAACTTTTTCAGTACAATATTATGGTAGATTAAATAGCACCATTGAAAAATACAACTTAGCCTTCAAAAAACAAGCCCTCAGACAGCTACATCGATAGTAAAAAAAAAGAGTTACAATTTTTTAAAAGGGAGGAGGGAAAAACGAAAATGGAGAAAGAAAAGGACCACATTATTTAGGGGTCAAAGTAAACATTTCAACCTCCACATAGAGCTACATCAATAACCACTATGTAGAATGAAGATGTGATTCTAATCAAAAACTCAGCATTATTCCTTAAGCATTTCCAAAGTTTCTTTTCGTCTTTAATGAACACTACCCCAGGGGTCATTGACTCTTTGTTTTACAGAATCATACTCACAATGATCTAAAATACTAAACAAAGAGCACTGGGTTAAAGGAGATGTCCCGCGCCGAAACGGGTTTTTTTTTTTTAAACCCCCCCCCCGTTCGGCGCGAGACAACCCCGATGCAGGGGTTAAAAAAACAAACAGCACAGCGCTTACCTGAATCCCGGCGGTCCGGCGTCTTCATACTCACCTGCTGAAGATGGCCGCCGGGATCCTCTATCTTCATGGACCGCAGGGCTCCTGTGCGGTCCATTGCCGATTCCAGCCTCCTGATTGGCTGGAATCGGCACGTGACGGGGCGGAGCTACACGGAGCTACACGGAGCCCCATAGAGAAGAGGAGAAGACCCGGACTGCGCAAGCGCGGCTAATTTGGCCATCGGAGGGCGAAAATTAGTCGGCACCATGGAGACGAGGACGCCAGCAACGGAGCAGGTAAGTATAAAACTTTTTATAACTTCTGTATGGCTCATAATTAATGCACAATGTACATTACAAAGTGCATTATTATGGCCATACAGAAGTGTATAGACCCACTTGCTGCCTCGGGACATCTCCTTTAATAAGCAGCTCAAATAGAGGTATGTATTTCTAAAGTTTTCAATGATTTCTCTTTTCTCCCACTTATCTCATACTATGTTAGCAAAAAGAAGAGAATTTACAAGATACACAAAAATATTGAGATGAAGAAATTCCTTACAAGTGAGGTTTTCCTGTGAAACATTTGATTTTCAATGTCGGAATCACTCATAGCATTTCCTCTAATAAAGAATGGGAAATATTGTTAACTTAGTGGTCTCTTATCTTTCCCCAATAGGAAACCAGATTCTCTCGAAAGAAATTGTCACCCTTTCTCAATCAAGAATGGATTAAAGTAATCCACTCCTTTAAAACCTCTACATGAGCCATAAAATGTTTACTTGTTTTTCTTTAAAAGGGTTCTGACATGAGAAAAAATTTTTTTTACCTACCTTGCCTGGCCAGGACCGATCGTCAGGCATGTCCCCTCCATCTGGCATCTTCCTTTTGAGCTTCTTGAAGCAGAGCTGGAGTGGTCAAAATGACAGCTTCCTGCTCTGCTCCGTCCGTCAGCTACTTCCGAGGTGAACGGACGGACGCCACGTCACAAGCAGTGCTTGCTGTGGGCAGCCCGTCCGTCCTGCCTGAACTCCAAGTTCTGCGCGTTCGCAGTGGAGAGGCGACCCGTCCTGACTCCTGTCAGAGGGCACCTGTCTTCTGCGCCTGCACGCAATCCCGAAGGGGGGCGGCCCGTCCTGGCTCTTAACAGGAAGCTCAAAACCGGCATGTTGAGTGAAAAATTCTGTTACAGTGAAAAGTAACTTCTTTCCACAGAAATTCTTTTCTCACACCATTAATAAAAAAAAAGGCACACTCATTGCCTCAGGCAATTTGTTATATTTAAATGTCTCAAAGTAATTATTGACGACGGAGGTAAATTTATAATCTTGTCATGTTTAATCGAAAGCTCTCCCTTTACTATACTTACATTGGATTCTCCGAACATCAAACACATTTCTTTTATTCATAATGTACTAAATCAACTCAACAAAATTAAACAAGGAGCTGCAATTACCTGTGGAGACTTTAACATAGTTCCCAACATCTCTCTTGATAGAAACGCTCTCACGTCTGCTAATAAAAAACAAGATTTACAAGATTTAATATAGAAGGAGGCACTGAATGATGTTTGGAGAATATAGAATGCAAATGAATGTGATTATTCTTTTTTCTCTTACCATCATAAACTGTATTCCTGTATAGATGCTTTTGGGGTAGACAGATAGTTACTACAAAAGGTTACCTCCTCTAATGTGGGTCTTAGGACTTGACTGGATCACACTCCCATATCTAAAACTATCAAAGAGGAGTAGAACATGGTTCTGTTGTCTCCTTGGCGACTGAATGATCAATGATTCAGAAAATCCTAGATGAATATTTTCATTTTAACTACACTGATACACTGATCACCTCTATTTGGTGTTCAAATAAGACAGTATTGAGAAGTCATTTCCTAACAATGCTTTAAAAAAGCACTCGTACAACTATACAATCTCATACAGGATAAATAGGAACTTGATCTTTGTAAAGATAAACTAATTGCATATTGTTGCAGAATCTCTGAGCTGAAAAATATTTGTAAAGACAATATACTTTGGTCATATACCTAGTTGCGGGAAGACCTGCAAACACCTCAACTTCAGTTGTTTAGAAACTTCCAACTAAACCGTGCTTTAAATTCTCCATTACCCCTGCTTCGACTCAAATTTCAAAATACCCCATAATAGGTATATTTAAATCCCATGGACCTAAAGGACTAATATCAATACTTTACACACATTTACTCTCAGCTAAGATTAATCATAACCCACTTTCTATTCAAAACAAATGGCAATCACTTATCCCTTAATGGCTGAAGAATGGTCAGACACAGTGGAATCCCATTTATCTGTATTCCCTACCATTAATAATAAACTAATACAACTCTATATTATACATCAGACTTGACTTATTCCTGTTCGTTTGCATAAAAAGGGGAAAATTTAAACATTGGCTTGCCGTGTATGCCACAAACTAAACACTGAAAACAAGAAAGCCGTCATTCATTCGGGGAGAGCTGCCTGTGATTGGCTGAGCACCTCAGCTAATCACATTCAGCTTTTTCAGCAAAATCCCCGCCTGCTGATAGATCAGCACCACAGTGCAGGGGACAGCAGGAGAAGACGCGGCTCTGCCCCGGCAGCTAAAGCAAGGTGAGCATCTATTTTTTTTTTTAAACCACTTTTACTTGACTTTCAGGAGAGGGCTTAGATTTAAAGCCCTTCCCTGAAATCAATTGCCAGCAGCAGAATCCTCTACCGCAGCTGACATGTGTCACAGCGGCGGTAGAGAATTGAAGAATTCCTCTGCTGCATCTGTCACACATGTGGCAGATGCATCAGCAGAGAATTCTTTCAACTAGCAGGGATGAAGGAAACATCTGCCATATGTGGCAGATATGTTCTTCATCCCCGTGGGGGTCACAGAAGCAGCGTACAGGTAAAAATATATATATATTTTTTTTTACACTAAAACCTTTCTTATATGTAAAGCCCTTCCCTGAAAAGAATGTAGGAGTACCGGCAGAGCATTATTTTCAATGGAGCCGCCGGCAACCACAGCTCTATTGATGAGAATGCCTGCTTTTTTTTTTTTTCACTATTTTAACAGGCTTTTCAAAGAAGGGCTTATGAACCCCTTCCCTGAAAAGCCATTGACGTCTGCCGGGGCTCAGCGGTGACTTCTGCCACTGTCCCCGACTCTGCACTGCTGTGCTGAGCTATCAGCAGCCGGGGATTTAAAATCCCCGCCTGCTGGTAGCTCTGATTGTGATTGGCTGAGCTCTTCAGCCAATCACAATCAGAGCAACCAGCAGGCGGGATTTTAAATCCCCAGATGCTGATAGCTGAGAGCTACAGAGGCGGGGACAGTGCCAGAAGTCGCCGCTGACCCCCGACAGGTATTTTTTTTCCCACTATTTTACCAAGCTTTTCAAGAAAGGGGTTATGAAGCCCTTCCCTGAAAAGTCATTGATGGCTGCCGGGCTCAGTGGCGACTTCTGCCACTGTCCCCGACTCTGCACTGCTGTTTTGAGCTATCAGCAGCCGGGGATTTAAAATCCCCGCCTGCTGGTAGCTTTGATTGTGATTGGCAGAAGTGCTTCAGCCAATCACAATTAGAGCTACCAGCAGGTGGGGATTTTAAATCCCCCGCTGCTGATAGCTCAGAACTACAGAGACGGGGACAGCGCCAGAAGTTGCAGCTGAGCCCTGGCAGCTGAAGGGAGGTGAGTATTGATTTTTTTTTTATATATACTTTTTTAAATGGCTTTTCAGGGAAGGACTTATGAAGCCCTTCCCTGAAAAGCCATTGATGGGGATGCCAGCAGCATGTGTGACAGCTGCGGCTGTGAATTGAAGAATTCCTCTGCTGCATCTGCCACAGATGTGGCAGATGTAGCAGCAGGGAATTCTTATAACTAACGGGGTGAAGGAAACATCTGCCGCATGCGTGTTTTTGCTTGTACCTAGGTGCGCTCGTATGTACGTACCTAAGTACGCACAAAAACACGCTCGTGTGAACCCACCCTAATTGTTGGTTTGAATATCTAAATGCAAGTGCCTCTTTCATAAAAAAGAGAAATTTAGAAAAGGTTGGACAACCTAGTTTCAGAGCACTTTTTGTTATATACCCTCTCTAAGGCCTTAGTCACACGGGCGTTTTTTCACGTGATTTGCGGATCGCATGACGGATGCGCATCAGCAAACCGCGTGACCGGTGCGCGCAAGTCGCCGGCAAATCGCCCAAAAATCTGCTCCTAGCCGCGTTTCATTAGAAACGGGCCGGAGCTGTCCAGCGCATTGCATTCAATGGAGACGGCAATAGAGCCGGCTCCATTTAAAGCAATGCGCTGCAGGTGAGCCCGGGATGAATTGTCGGGAAGGGCTTAAATATATAAGACCTTCCCTGCAATTCATCCTAAAATGTGTAAAAATAAAAAATATATATATATTCACCTTCTCTCAGCAGCCGGAGCTCCGCGCGGCCGTCCTGCAGTGGGGGTGAAGGGGGTGTGAGTCAGACCTGCCCCCTGATTGGCTCAGCGCTGAGCCAATCAGAGGCATGTTTCACTCACACCCATTCATGAATTCATGAATGGATGTGAGTCAGACCTGCCCCTGATTGGCTCAGCGCTGAGAGGCAGCAGTCACTCACCCATTCATGAAGAACTGACAGCAGCCGCGGCTGGACTCCGGCTGCAGCGGAAAGGTGAGTATACAATTTTTTTTTATTTTAACACATTTTAGGATGAATTGCAGGGAAGGGCTTATATATTTAAGCCCTTCCCGACAATTCACCCCGCGCACGCCGGCAGCCCATTGCTTTCAATGGAGCGGCTGTATTGCCGGCTCCATTGAATTCAATGGGCAAACATCGTTCTTCTCTGCCACAGCTGTTACAGCTGTGGCAGAGAAGAATGATTTGTCTTCTATATGTTCTCAATGGGGTCGGCGCTGCTGCCGCCGGCCCCATTGAGCGCATATAGAGAAGAGAACAGGAATCGCAGATCGCAGATAGGTGCGATCTGCGATTTCTGTTCTATAATTTATCGGACGAGCGCATAAAAAGCGCTCATGTGTCCGATACCATTGCAAAGCAATGGTTTTATAAAATCGCCGGACGCATGCGCATGCGCAAATCGCGGCAAAAAACGCCCGTCTGACTAAGGCCTAATACATCATTGACATCCATTTATTTTATTTTATTCCATATTTCATTCTCGCCTTGAATAAGCTTTGTTTTTTCTTAGTTTTTTTATTATCTTTAATTTATTTAGTTGTTATATTATTATTTGTTATTGAAAATGCTTTAGGCTGGGTTCACACAGGCCAGATTCCCATCGGAAATCTCGCGGTTTGGCCACAGCAAAAACCGCGAGATTTCCACCGGGAGAACCGCCGCGGAAAAACCTGCAGCGGCTTTGAAGCAGCCTGGCCGCTCACTCTTCCGCTGCGGCCGGCGCTCCCATAGAGGAGTGCACGGCCGCAGCGGAAAGAAAAAATAAATAGACATGCTGCATATTTGAAAGCCGTGTTCCTGCCTGACTTACTGCAGCAGATTGGCCGTCCCGTGTGGACGAGATCCCGAGATTAGCGGCCGCAGGTGGATTTGCCGCGGCGAAATTCCGCGCAGAATTTTTGCGGCAAATCCGCCCTGTGTGAACCCAGCCTTACTGCATTTCTCGTTTGCTTATACTTACAAATTTATATCTACATGTTATTTACTTTTGTAAATGTAAAAAAAAATTAAATCAAAAGTTGAATGTTTAAAACAAAAGGCCAGCATATGTAACTGAATTTAAAGTTGGCATCCACTCTAAACTATAAAAACGTCATACCAATGGTGCTCCATTATTCTAGCATTCTAAGGAACATCTAGCGGATGAAGAAAATTATTAATTTGAAAAAGTCCACTATGTAAGTCAAATAAAGCCATTGATTTTAAAATTGCCATTTCTTCTTTATATAAGATGGAAAGAATGACAGAATTAGATACAGAAAAAAAGCAAACATTACAAAGCAAAATATTAACCCCTTAGTGACCAGGCTTTTTTGCTTTTTTCCATTTTTGTTTTTTCCTACTCCCTTTCAAAAAATCGTAGCTCCTTTATTTATCCATTGAAGTCGCTGTATGAGGGCTTGTTTTTTGCGGGACAAGTTGTATTTTTCAATGGCACTATTTATTGTGCCATATAATGTACTGAAAAACTTTTAAAATATTCTTAGCGGAGAGAAATGGAAAAAAAAAACGACATTCCACCATCTTTCGGTGCGCCCTGTTTCTACGACGCACAAACTGCAACAAAACAACCTGATATTTTTATTCTATGGGTCAGTACGATTACTACGATACCAAAATTTTATAGTATTTTTTTGCTGTAGTACTTGTATTTTTTTTTTAAGATATTCAATTTTTTTCAATCTTTTTCTGCGGTCATATTGTGCGAGCGATAACTTTTTTATTTTTCCGTCGACGTAGTTGAGCAAGGGCTCATTTTTTGCAGGATGTCCTGTAGTTTCCGATAGTATCAATTTGAAATACATACGACTTTTTGATCGCTTTTTATTGCATTTTTTCTGGGAGACAGGGTAACTAAAAAAATGCATTTCTGGCATTCTTTTTTTTTTTTCGGACGACGTTCACCGTGCAGAAAAAATAATGCACTACTTTGATAGATCGGACTTTTACGGACGCGGCGATATCAAATAAATATTTTTATTTTATGATTTAGATTTTTTAATAATAGATATGGCAAAAGGGGGGTGATTTAAACTTTTATAACTTTTTTTTTTACAATTTAAAAAACTTTATTGATCTTTTTTTTAACTTTACTTTGAAGTCCCCCTGGGGGACTTTAACATGCGATGCTTTGATCGCTCCTGCAGTATGACGTAATGCTATAGCATTACGTCACACTGCTTTTTTACAGGCAGTATATGAAGCCAACCTGTGTGGATGGCTTGATAGGCAGTCTGCTAAGGCAGCCCTGGGGCCATTCATTAGGCCCCCGGCTGCCATAACACCTGCACGGATCCCCAGATCTCACCGCGGGGGGGCCGTGCGGGACCCCCAAACAGCGTTTGGGGGATTTAAATGCCGCTGTCAGAATTGACAGCGGCATTTAAAGGGTTAATAGCCGCGATCGGCCGAACGGCCGAGCGCGGCTATTGCCCGCGGGTGTCAGCTGTAATAAACAGCTGACGCCCGCGCTGTATGGAGGGAGATAGCGGCGCTACCTCCCTTCATACACGTCCTGCAGCTGCAGGATGTAAAAACACTATGGCCCTGTCGTTAAGGGGTTAACATGAGAAGGAATTCATTATTGCCAGATGGGAGGTAAATTGGTATGTGTAACACATATTACAATTCTAAACAATGTTGCAACCTTTATTTAAGAAGAATCCTAAAATCCTGCATTTTTCACATTGACCACTAAGCATGAAAATAAGCTTATTCTTCCTATTCTGTAGAGAGAACTTCTCAGCAGACGTCTCATTATCATGTGAACACACCCATAAGGTTCCCATACACTTCTCCAACTATTTCTGTCAACTCTCCTATAAATATGCAAACTTAACCAAGCATGAGTGTTTTTTTGTCAATGGGGAAGGGGAGAAATGCTACTGCAAGATCTCTTCCAAAGCTCAAAAGCATTGGGCATATTAAAATCCAACATGCCAGATCCTTTTTTCTCCCAATATCAGCCATCAGGGAGAGTCTGATAACATCCATACATAGTAGATGCTTAGCTAATAGAGATGAGCGAACGTACTCGTCCGAGCTTGATACTCGTTCGAGTATTAGCGTGTTCGAGATGCTCGTTACTCGTGACGAGTACCACGCGATGTTCGGGTTACTTTCACTTTCATCTCTGAGACATTAGCGCGCTTTTCTGGCCAATAGAAAGACAGGGAAGGCATTACAACTTCCCCCTGCGACGTTCAAGCCCTATACCACCCCCCTGCAGTGAGTGGCTGGCGAGATCAGGTGTCACCCGAGTATAAAAATCGGCCCCTCCTGCGGCTCGCCACAGATTTATTCTGACATAGAGGAGGGAAAGTGCTGTTGGTGCCGGAGCTGCTATAGGGAGAGTGTTAGGAGTATTTTAGGCTTCGAGAAACCCAACAGTCCTTCTTAGGGCCACATCTAACCGTGTGCAGTAGTGTGGAGGCTGCTTTTTGCAGTGTTGCACTTTTTTTTTTTTTTTGTATATCGGCCGTGCAATGCATTGCGCCCTGCAGTAATTATACATACTCCAGGGCCAGTAGTGGTGGTGAGGTAGGGACAGAAGACATACATTTATTGAATATAGGCAGTGGGCCTTTCCAAAAACATTTGGGAAAAAAAATCTATTTGGGCTGCCTGTGACTGTCCTCAGTGTACTGGGTCTGTGCTGGGTGTAGTTGTCCTCCTAATTCATACGCAGCCAGCTAAGTGTTACAGCAGGCTTGCGCAAAATTATTTCCTGGCTCTGTGTTGGCTGTTACATCACCGCTGTATTCCTGTCCACAGTGCAACAGTCTGCAGTTATTTTACATACTCCAGGGCCAGTAGTGGTGAGACAGGGACAGAAGACATATATTTATTGAATATAGGCAGTGGGCCTTTCCAAAAACATTTGGGAAAAAAAATCTATTTGGGCTGCCTGTGACTGTCCTCAGTGTACTGGGTCTGTGCTGGGTGTAGTTGTCCTCCTAATTCATACGCAGCCAGCTAAGTGTTACAGCAGGCTTGCGCAAAATTATTTCCTGGCGTTCCGTAACCGAAGTCAGCCTCCAATCACAGGCCAATAAGCGGCACATTTAATTACAGCGTTCTGTTTCTGCACTACTGGTAATACACCATGCTGAGGGGTAGGGGTAGGCCTAGAGGACGTGGACGCGGGCGAGGACGCGGAGGCCCAAGTCAGGGTGTGGGCACAGGCCGAGCTCCTGATCCAGGTGTATCGCAGCCGACTGCTGCGCAATTAGGAGAGAGGCACGTTTCTGGCGTCCCCACATTCATCTCACAATTAATGGGTCCACGCGGTAGACCTTTATTAGAAAATGAGCAGTGTGAGCAGGTCCTGTCGTGGATGGCAGAAAGTGCATCCAGCAATCTATCGAACACCCAGAGTTCTGCGCCGTCCACTGCTGCAACTCTGAATCCTCTGGCTGCTGCTCCTCCTTCCTCCCAGCCTCCTTACTCCATTACAATGACACATTCTGAGGAGCAGGCAGACTCCCAGGAACTGTTCCTGGGCCCCTGCCCAGAATGAGCAGCAAGGGTTCCGAATCCTCTCCCACTGGAGGAGTTTGTCGTGACCGATGCCCAACCTTTGGAAAGTTCCCGGGGTCCGGGGGATGAGGCTGGGGACTTCCGGCAACTGTCTCAAGACCTTTCAGTGGGTGAGGAGGACGATGACGATGAGACACAGCTGTCTATCAGTGAGGTAGTAGTAAGGGCAGTAAGTCCGAGGGAGGAGCGCACAGGGGATTCGGAGGAAGAGCAGCAGGACGATGAGGTGACTGACCCCACCTGGTTTGCTACGCCTACTGAGGACAGGTCTTCAGAGGGGGAGGCAAGGGCAGCAGCAGGGCAGGTTGCAAGAGGCAGTGCGGTGTCCAGGGGTAGAGGCAGGGCCAGACCGAATAATCCACCAACTGTTTCCCAAAGCACCCCCTCACGCCATGCCACCCTGCAGAGGCCGAGGTGCTCAAAGGTCTGGCAGTTTTTCACTGAGAGTGCAGACGACCGACGAACAGTGGTGTGCAACATGCGTCGCGCCAAGATCAGCCGGGGAGCCACCACCACCAGCCTCACCACCACCAGCATGCGCAGACATATGATGGCCAAGCACCCCACAAGGTGGGACGAAGGCCGTTCACCGCCTCCGGTTTGCACCACTGACTCTCCCCCTGTGCCCCAACCTGCCACTGAGATCCAACCCCCCTCTCAGGACACAGGCACTACCGTCTCCTGGCCTGCACCCACACCCTCACCTCCGCTGTGCTCGGCCCCATCCACCAATGTCTCTCAGCGCACCGTCCAGCCGTCGCTAGTGCAAGTGTTGGAGCGCAAGCGCAAGTACGCCGCCACGCACCCGCATGCTCAAGCGTTAAACGTGCACATAGCCAAATTGATCAGCCTGGAGATGCTGCCAAATAAGGTTGTGGAAACGGAGGCTTTCAAAAGCATGAAGGCGGCGGCGGCCCCACGCTACTCGGTTCCCAGTCGCCACTACTTTTCCCGATGTGCCGTCCCAGCCATGCACGACCACGTCTCCCGCAACATTGTACGCGCCCTCACCAACGCGTTTACTGGCAAGGTCCACTTAACAACGGACACGTGGACAAGCACAGGCGGGCAGGGCCACTATATCTCCCTGACGGCACATTGGGTGAATTTAGTGGAGGCTGGGACAGAGTCAAAGCCTGGGACCGCTCACGTCCTACCCACCCCCAGAATTGCGGGCCCCAGCTCGCTGCTGGTATCTGCGGCGGTGTATGCTACGTCCACTAAACCACCCTCCTCCTCCTACGCAACCTCTGTCTCGCAATCAAGATGTGTCAGCAGCACGTCGCCAGCAGTCGGTGTCGCGCGTCGTGGCAGCACAGCGGTGGGCAAGCGTCAGCAGGCCGTGCTGAAACTACTCAGCTTAGGAGAGAAGAGGCACACGGCCCACGAACTGCTGCAGGGTCTGACAGAGCAGACCGACCGCTGGCTTGCGCCGCTGAGCCTCCAACCGGGCATGGTCGTGTGTGACAACGGCCGTAACCTGGTGGCGGCTCTGCAGCTCGGCAGCCTCACGCACGTGCCATGCCTGGCCCACGTCTTTAATTTGGTGGTTCAGCGCTTTCTGAAAAGCTACCCACGCTTGTCAGACCTGCTCGGAAAGGTGCGCCGGCTCTGCGCACATTTCCGCAAGTCCCACACGGACGCTGCCACCCTGCGCACCCTGCAACATCGGTTTCATCTGCCAGTGCACCGACTGCTGTGCGACGTGCCCACACGGTGGAACTCTACGCTCCACATGTTGGCCAGGCTCTATGAGTAGCGTAGAGCTATAGTGGAATACCAACTCCAACATGGGCGGCGCAGTGGGAGTCAGCCTCCTCAATTCTTTACAGAAGAGTGGCCCTGGTTGGCAGACATCTGCCAGGTCCTTGGAAACTTTGAGGAGTCTACCCAGATGGTGAGCGGCGATGCTGCAATCATTAGCATCACCATTCCTCTGCTATGCCTCTTGAGAAGTTCCCTGCAAAGCATAAAGGCAGACGCTTTGCGCTCGGAAACAGAGGCGGGGGAAGACAGTATGTCGCTGGATAGTCAGAGCACCCTTCTGTCTATATCTCAGCGCGTTGAGGAGGAGCAGGAGGAGCATGAGGATGAGGAGGAGGGGGAAGAGACAGCTTGGCCCACTGCTGAGGGTACCCATGCTGCTTGCCTGTCATCCTTTCAGCGTGTATGGCCTGAGGAGGAGGAGGAGGATCCTGAAAGTGATCTTCCTAGTGAGGACAGCCATGTGTTGCGTAGTTCCGAGGGCCAGGTAGCAGGGGAGGCGCAGAGATCAGGCAGCATGTACAGCACAGGCAGGGCAACACTCTCTAAGGCCTTTGACAGCTTTCTGGCTCCCCAGCAAGACTGTGTCACCACTCCCCAGTCAAGGCTGAGTCGGCGGGAGCACTGTAAAAGGATGGTGAGGGAGTACGTAGCCGATCGCATGACCGTCCTCCGTGACGCCTCTGCCACCTACAACTACTGGGTGTCGAAGCTGGACACGTGGCCTGAACTCGCGCTGTATGCCCTGGAGGTGCTTGCTTGTCCTGCGGCTAGCGTCTTGTCAGAGAGGGTGTTTAGTGCGGCTGGGGGAATCATCACAGATAAGTGTACCCGCCTGTCAACCGACAGTGCCGACAGGCTTACACTCATCAAGATGAACAAAGCCTGGATTTCCCCAGACTTCTCTTCTCCACCAGCGGACAGCAGCGATGCCTAAACAATACGTAGGCTGCACCCACGGATGGAAGCATTGTTCTCTATCACCATCAAAAACGTGGACCTTTTAGCTTCATCAATCTGTGTATAATATTCATCCTCCTCCTCCTGCTCCTCCTCCTGAGACGTAATCACGCCGAACGGGCAATTTTTCTTAGGCCCACAAGGCTCAGTCATATAATTTTTGTAAACAATTTTTATACGTTTCAATGCTCATTAAAGCGTTGAAACTTGCACCTGAACCAATTTTTATTTTAACTGGGCTGCCTCCAGGCCTAGTTACAAATAAAGCCACATTAACCAAAGTGATTAATGGGTTTCACCTGCCCTCTTGGTTGGGCATGGGCAATTTTTCTGACATACATTAGTACTGTTGGTACACCAATTTTTTGGGGGCCCTCGTCTACAGTGTAATCCAATTAATTTTTTGCCCACCTGCATTAAAGCTGACGTTACCTCAGCTGTGATGGGCAATGCAATGGGATATATTTATGTACCGCCGGTGGGTTCCAGGGAGCCACCCATGCTGTGGGTCCACACGGAGTTGTAACTGCATGTGTCCACTTCTAAATAACCCCAGTCTGACTGGGGCATGCAGTGTGGGCTGAAGCCCACCTGCATTAAACATGACATTACCTCAGATGTGATGGGCAATGCAATGGGATATATTTATGTACCGCCGGTGGCTTCCTGGCACCCACCCATGCTGTCGGTCCACAGGGAGTTGTAACTGCATGTGTCCACTACTAAAGAACCCCAGTCTGACTGGGGCATGCAGTGTGTGCCGAAGCCCACCTGCATTTAATCGGACGTTACCTCAGCTGTGATGGGCACTGCAATGGGATACATTTATGTACAGCCGGTGGGTTCCAGGGAGCCACCTATGCTGTGGGTCCACACGGAGTTGTAACTGCATGTGTCCACTTCTCAAGATCCCCAGTCTGACTGGGGCATGCAGTGTGGGCCGAAGCCCACCTGCATTAAACATGACATTACCTCAGCTGTGATGAGCAATGCAATGGGATATATTTATGTACCGCCGGTGGCTTCCTGGCACCCACCCATGCTGTCGGTCCACACGGAGTTGTAACTGCATGTGTCCACTTCTAAAGAACCCCAGTCTGACTGGGGCATGCAGTGTGGGCCGAAGCCCACCTGCATTTAATCGGACGTTACCTCAGCTGTGATGGGCACTGCAATGGGATACATTTATGTACAGCCGGTGGGTTCCAGGGAGCCACCCATGCTGTGGGTGAACACGGAATTGCCATTGCGGAGTTGTACCTGCCTGTGACTATTTATAAAAAACCGCGGTCTGACTGGGGCATGCAGACACCTTGACAGAATGAATAGTGTGTGGCACATAGGTTCCCCATTGCTATGCCCACGTGTGCAGCTCCTGATGGCGGTGGCACAGGATTATATTTCTCATTGCTTTCGTACAGCATTGTGGGCTATCGCCCCGCCCCTTTTAAAGAGGGTCGCTGCCTAGCCGTGCCAACCCTCTGCGGTGTGTGCCTGCGGTTCCTCCTCGTGGCAGACGCACCTATAAATAGACATGAGGGTGGTGTGGCTATGAGACCAGCGTGTGGCATGAGGGCAGCTGAAGGCTGCGCAGGGACAATTTGGTGTGCGCTGTGGACACTGGGTCATGCAGGGGAGGGGGGGGGGCAGCATGTAACCCAGGAGAAGTGGCAGCGGAGTGTCCTGCAGGCAGTGATTGTGCTTTGTTGGAAGTAGTGTGATGCTTAGCTAAGGTGTGCATTGCTAATGAGGACTTTTCAGAAGTAAAAGTTGTTGGGAGGGGGGGGGGCACTCTTGCCGCTATTGTGGCTTAATAGTGGGACCTGGGAACTTGAGATGCAGCCCAACATGTAGCCCCTCGCCTGTCCTATCTGTTGCTGTGTCATTCCCATCACTTTCTTGAATTGCCCAGATTTTCACAAACGAAAACCTTAGCGAGCATCGGCGATATACAAAAATGCTCGGGTCGCCCATTGACTTCAATGGGGTTCGTTACTCGAAACGAACCCTCGAGCATCGCGAAAATTTCGTCCCGAGTAACGAGCACCCGAGCATTTTGGTGCTCGCTCATCTCTATTTATCATGCATTATCTGCAATGTTCTCCCAGTTTAAAGGTTGAACAGATGTGATGACATAATGCAGCTCCGTGGAAAGTGCTTGTTTACATTGAAAATACCATAACATCTTTTTCATAGCTGGCTTGGACCAGGCATTGGAAGTGCTTTTATGCAGGACATTAATCCAAAAAGCTAATTCAGCTGTGATCAGTTTTCCCAGATAGTAAAGTGTAAAAGCTGTGTAGACAGACAAGCTGTTAAAAGTAATGACTGCTTAAACCATATTATTTTAGACTCTCAAGGATAAACTGGACTGAAAACAACAATCCTCATCTGAACCTTTTGATGAAAGATTTTTTATTTTGCATGTACTGTATGTAAAAGAGAGCAAGATTCATGTACCAACCCTTGCAATCCGCATTCCACTTTGGTAATTTTGTTGACTTTGGTGAAACTTCTGGATTCTGATGCCTTAGGGCTCAGTCACACGGGCACTGATCTGCCCCCATGTACCTGCATGATGAGACGGCCACACTGCGTGTGGACAACTCTCTGCATAATGGCTCCATTGCCGGGCATGTGTTCTTTCTTCCAGCGGTGCGGAGAGTCGTCCGCACCTGCAGTGTGGCTGTCTCAACACAGGAACACGGGCGGATCGGCACCCGTGTGACTGAGCCCTTGAAGTGTAATGTGAATGGATCTTTTTTAATGTCCTTCATATATTTAGGCCTCAGTCAGATGGGCATTTTTATGTGTGCATGTTTTCTGCGTTTGCGATCTGTATCTATATAGAACCAATGCTTTTCAATGGCAGCGGTCACATGTCCGAATTTTACATGCACATAAAATTTGCACCTACAAAAGATAGGGCATATGGGTGGCAATGGATGTGGTCACACTTTTTTTTTACGCGCCCAGTGCAATCTTTTTTACGCATGAATAAACGCCCGTCTGACTGAGAACTTATATGAACTGGAATGCTTTCTTTTTCATATAACGCTCCAAATCGCTTGTATAGCAACGGGGTTGAATAATAAAATTCTGCATGTACGCACTATTTTTACTGAAGACATATCTCTATACCTCCCATTGAACTCAATGATAAATCTGTATGCAATAACTCCTATGCTCCCCTAGTGGTGACTGCAGGCCGAAAGAATTTTATTATGTAACTCAATGACCGTGTGAAGGGAAGCATAGAATATGGCACGCTGTATCAGAAAAATAGAGGTTTGTTACCTATACAGATTTATTAAGAAGTGCATCAGAAACAAAAAAATGTTCAAAGTTTGAGATACGCTTTAAAAGTAGCATTAATTTGATATCACATTCAAGTTGTGGATTAAAAAGCCATTGGGCTTCGAGACTGGTACTTAAACATTTTACAGTTGAAAGCTAGGAATATCCATACATGCTCTGGCTGATCCATGGTAACCGTGTGCAAATTACCACTTACTAGGCAAATCCGGGTACACCCATGCAATTAGTGGTGATCTTCATGTGTTTACTGCAGATCAACTAGAGCAGGCATGGGCACCATTACTATAGTTAGTTGATTGCTGGAAAGTTTCACAGGGTTTAACCCATTATCAATCACCCACCATACATGTACAGCCATTGGTCATAAGTAATGTACAGAGAGGGCTTGGGAGCTGAACCCACTCCATACTCAGCAGCTATCAGCTGTTTATAACAGCTAAAAATCACCTGTAATGGCTGCAAGTGGGGTTAGCTCCAATTATGGCTGTTTAATGGCTTGGTTACTTCAGTCACCGCTGACTGTGGCAACTAAGAAGCTGGCCGAATCCAGGAACCCATTTCAACACAATTGCAGGGTGCGATCAGGATCATATAGCAATCTGGAGCCTAGTGAAGCTCTCTGGATTTACATGTACTGCAGTCTATTAAGCCATAACACAGGCAAGGCTAACATTGAAAGGGACAATATATTGCTATACAGAAGTGCTGTAATATACTGTACAAGCAATACCCAAAGTTAAATTGCTGGGCTTATCTCTTGTCTCACTCTGGATGCGTACTTGATCTTCTAAAATTCATGTTTTTCTTCCACAGTTATAATATTCAAAGCAGCCTTTTTTTTTTATTTATTATGGTATTTAAAATAATATCTCTAAATGTTAAAGGGCTTAACAGCCCATTCAAATATTTGATGCTTTGGAAAGAGGCTATCAGTCAAAAATGTGATATCTTATGCGCTCAAGAGACCCACTTGAATGTTGCAGACTCAGTCAGAATGCAAAAATTAACTCTTATCCACATCTTTTTTTCTCCCACGCTATTAACAAAAAAAGGTGTACTCATTGCTATTGGCCGAACTGTAGCATTCAAGTGCCTCAAAATAATTACTGATAATGAGGGTAGATTTATAATCTTATGTGCCTTATTAATAACTCCCCCTTTACTACACTTACGTTGTATTCTCCAAACATCAAGCAGACTACCTTTATTCGTAAGTAGATCAACTGAATGAGATTAAACACGTTTATGTAATTATTTGTGGAGACTTTACCATAGTCCGCAATAATGCCCTGGATAGAAATGTCACTGCTTCCATTAGCAAGACTCAAGACTTACAGGACTTGTAAGCATTATATGACTTTTGGAGGATGCAACATGCAAACGAATGCAATTACTCTTTCTTTATCCATCCCCACAAAATGTATTCCTGGATTGATTTTTTTTGGTAGACAGATGGTTATTGCAAAAAGTCATTTCCTCTAGCATGGGTCTTATAACCTGGTCGGATCATGCTCCTGCTGCTATATATCTATTACTCTATAGGATCCTTTAAAAGCGCAGTTGCTATTTTTTTCCTTAGTCTGTTGCTATATATATATCAAGCAGGAGTTTAATCTATCCCCCTCATTCCCCTGGCATCTCAATTAGAGATGAGCGAGCACGCTCGGATACAGCAGTTATCTCTCTCTCTCCCCCCTGCTAAGCCCCACCGCCCGCCGCTCACCCTTGCTGCCCCCCCCCCCCCCGAGCACGCTCGGGCCAGTAAGCAGTTACTTGAGAAAAAAACAAAGACTTAAAGCAATAGATACCCTTCTAAAAACAATCAAAAATTTAGAGGACCAAAATAAAGTTCAATTTTCTGACAACATATTACTAGATCTAAAAAAGGTGCGTTTCCAGCTATATAATCACATACAGAATAAATATGAACTTTACTTGCATAAAGCTAAACTCATAAACTACTCTCAGGGAAACAAAGCCTCTAAATTTTTAGCAAACAAAATTAAAACCAAAGAAGTTAAAACCAGAATCCCATTACTACTTGATGTACATAATAAAATTATAAATCCTTGTCAAATTGCAGGAGAATTCTCTAAATATTATAAGTCATTGTATAACTTAGAAGATGACGTGAAAATAATAATGAAAATACCCTATTCCACAACTCATAGATAGATTTTTAAAGGATATTTCCCTCCCAGCTCTTTCGAAATCTCAATGTGATGTCCTTGGCGAAGACTTTTCTATTTCAGAAAATCTAAATACCAAAAATTAACAAATCTACTGGCCCTGATGGCCTTATAAACGAATATTATAAAAAATATGCCAAAATTCTTGCCCAATACCTTCTAAGAACATTCAACAAAACTATTCAAGACACCTCCTTTCCCCAGAAGATGTTAAATGCCTTAGTTATCACACTTTCCAAAACAGATAAATCTAATACCTCCCCTGCGAATTTCCAACCCATATCATTACTGAATACAGATTTAAAGATATATGTAAAAAATCTTAAGGCCCCTTTACACGCAACGATTATCGCTCAAAATTCGTCCCAATTTGAGCTGAATTTAAGCGATAATCATTACATGTAAATGCAGGCATCATGCACTTTTTGTTTAAACATTGGACTTTGGTTCAAGATCAAGATCGATCATTCAGCCACTGAAAGACTAAGCAAATACATTCCATTTGAATGCATTTCACTCATCTTTCAAAAGACTGCACAATGTCCTCCTTGTGGCATGTTTATACTAGGAGAACAATGGAATATGTTGGCAGCTGTTTGCACAGCTGGTTGTGTATTTAAGCACAGCCTGGGTTCTGCAAACAACTTGTAGAGGTCCTTTCACATGCAAATGAAGATGATAAAGTAATGATAAAAATAAATTACTCATTACTACAGAGCAACTATTTTAGATTAATTTAGACCTCTATGGCTTGATGACCTATCTAAATCTTGGGTCCCAATTGAAAATTTTAGATTGAGCAAATTCCCACTAATGTTTTATACATTAGCCCATTTTTTAAAGTCCATTTATCGATTCACTCCAATTACCTTATGGGCTATTTCAAATGTCTGGAATATGGCAACTCATAAGAAAGCATTTTTCTTTTTTTCATATTCACAAATATGACCTAGATTTATTGGAAGTCGCAATCGGGAACATCACCCTGTCAAACTGCAATACTGCAGGCCTATCACATATTCAACAACTATGGGATAGAGAATCCTTTATATCTTTTGCTGATTTAACTCTCAGATTTAACATCCCTCAATCAGATCTCCTCAAATACTTTCAAATTGACCATTTACTAAAATCTTTTCCTTCTCCTCGAAGAATTAATGTCCCTTCAAAATGGATAACTGGTTGACTTCCCTTCAGGGTTCTAATAAAGGCCTTTCTACCTGCTACCAAATTCTAAATTTACTCCTCAGTTGACCCCTTGCCTAACCTAAAAAGAAAATTGGAAAGTGGCCTAAAAACTACGTTCTCTAATGGTACAACACCTACTCTTCAGTTCTCTTGGTCTCTAAATGCACAAATCATTTTGAAAATTCCAGCAAGGTCCAATATAGGTAGGTATCTCACTTGTCATATCCTTAATAAAATCTCACCATGCCTCTCTAACTAATGTTGCAGGTATGGCTTAGTAGACAGTGCCTTGCTACACCTATGGTGGGACAGCTCTTATGCTCTGACCTTCTGGAAGCAGGTCTTTCAGCTGATGTCAACCTTTAGCGGTATTCAACTGCATCCTAATCTTGCTATGACTTTAGTAAACATAGATACGGATCAGCTGCCCAGTCCACTCCGCACTCCCCTGCTTCACATTCTCCTTGCTTATAGCGTAACTACAGCATTCTATTAGAAAAACTACTCTATTCCTTCCACATCTGAAATAACCAGATTAGTAAATATTAAGTGCTGGTTCAAATACATGGGCACAAGTGCCTTTATTAAAAAGAAACATTTAGAACGGATTGGGCAGCCTGGCTCCAAAATACTTTGTGCTACATGCCTTCTCTTTAAAGTCATTGACATCTGCCAATTTCCTTACCTTAAAAGTTTATCAACACTGATCATAACTAAGTCCAGTCTTACTTGTGTTACTTGTTTTACTTATTTTCCTTAACTTTGTAACCCAAAGTATATTGTATTTCACAATTATTTACCTATGTTTACAAATCTACATACACATGTTAATCATATGTAATTTAAAGAGCTTACATCACAAGACTCAAACAGTATTTTTCATCCTCAAGGATTCAGCACATTTGTTTAACCACAAAACCAAAAATTATCTGCATTACATTCTATTAAACCAATTTCGTCTGTACATTTCATTTGAATTAATTAACTACAATAATTACTAATTTTACACAAGCACCTATAAATATTAAAATGCACCAGATGAGTATAATGATGCAATTCATTTGCTTAACTTATCTGGGCATGTCTGTGTGATGTTTACAAAATCGGATGAAAGAGACATGGTCAACACATGGATGCTGTCCATATGCTTTCCAATGTTCATAAAGCTGTGTTGCATTGCCTGTTCTCATCTGTGAAAACAAACCAGAGTAGGATATGCCATTTGTCCATGTAACAAATCACTTGTCAGAATAGCTACATTGGCCATTATGGATACTGTCCAAATCTAGTATGTTTGAAAACTCAGACAGCACTCGGAATGAATATGCAGTCAGATTAATAAGCCCTTACCTGTGCAAAACAAAATTATGCCAAAATGGAAAGTGCTTGATAAAAACCCTTCTTTTCTACCAGTCAACCATAGTAGGGCTGAATGTAAGGTATCAACAGTATGCAGAAATGTTATTGCTCTCAGTAAGAGAAACAAAATAATCCTGTACATGATTCATTTTAATGGCTAAGAAAAAGAAATGATGTCATAACTTTCAAAACTACTTTGGTTTATTCAGCAGGCTGGCATAACAAAGTATCCTAGGAAACACACACACGCTATATATATATATATTTTGTAGTGGTGCAGTATCAGAGTGACCTGTGGAGTGTGCTGGTCAGACAGTCTGATACCGGGAAAGTAAGAGATAGGGTTAACACTAGAGATGAGCGAGCATACTCGTCCGAGCTTGATGCTCGTTCGAGTATTAGGATGCTCGAGATGCTCGTTACTCGAGACGAACACCACGCGTTACTCGTCTCGATTAAACGAGCACTGACCATTGAATTCAATGGAGCCGGCAATACAGCAAGCTCCATAGAAAGCAATGGGCTGCCGGCGATCGCGTGATGAATTGTCGGGAAGGGCTTAAATATATAAGCCCTTCCCTGCAATTCATCCAGAAATGTGTAAAAATAATACTCACCTTTCCGCTGCAGCCGGAGTTCAGCCGCGTCTGGCCAGCAGTTCTCCTGAACTGCTCTCTCTAGTATTCAGCAGGTGGAGATTTAAAATCCCCGCCTGCTGAATGAGCTGCCTCTGATTGGTCACAGCCTCACCAATCAGAGGCAGCTCTCACTCACACCCATTCATGAATTCATGAATGGGTGTAAGTGAGAGCTGCCCCTGATTGGTCCCTGCGCTGAGCCAATCAGAGGCAGCGCTTATATATTTAAGCCCTTCCCGAAAATTCATCCCGCGATTGCCCGCAGCGTATTGCTTTCAATGGAGCCGGCTGTATTGCCGGCTCCATTGAATTCGATGGGCTAACATCGTTCATCTCTGCCACAGCTGTTACAGCTATGGCAGAGATGAAACGATCTTTATGCTGCCATAATTTTTTTTTTATTTTTACACATTTTAGGATGATTTTCAGGTAAGGGCTTATATTTTTAAGCCCTTCCCAAAAATTCATCCCACGCTTGCCGGCAGCCCATTGCTTTCAATGGGCTAACATTGTTCTTCTCTGATCTTTATGCTGACAGTGCGGGGGGGGGGGGGGGCACTCTTGCCGCTATTGTGGCTTAATAGTGGGATCTGGGAACTTGAGATGCAGCCCAACATGTAGCCCCTCGCCTGCCCTATCCGTTTCTGTGTCATTCCCATCACTTTCGTGAATTTCCCAGATTTTCACAAATGAAAACCTTAGCGAGCATCGGCGATATACAAAAATGCTCGGGTCGCCCATTGACTTTAATGGGGTTTGTTACTCGAAACGAACCCTCGAGCATCGCGGGAAGTTCGACTCGAGTAACGAGCACTCGAGCATTTTGGTGCTTGCTCATCTCTAGTTAACACCTAATACCGGTAGGTATAGCAGGAAATGGTTGAATTTAAACCAGTTCCTGCCAAAAGCAAGGGGGAAGTTACAGATTGGCAGTGCAGGACAGGCTGCAAGTTCAGGTCCAGTGTGGACCAATTGGGTCTGTCACCCAGTCTAAGGGAGGAAGAGACGCCCTCCAGATGCCCCAGGAGGGGTTAGGGACAGAACCCTGTGGGTTGGGAACCCTATTTGCTTTTGTGAACGTTACATAATTTTCTTGTGTGCTGTGAAATAAAGGCTTTCAGGAGCCAGTTTTGAAGAAAAACTTCTGTTTCTGGAGCATAATTCGTGTGAGGTGGCTATTCCGGTATCCCAAAGTGGGGCGGTCCTGTGGCAAGCAGACCCCAACTTGCCACAATATATATATATATATATGTGTGGTGGTTTTATGATCTCTGAATTGATGTAGGTTCAGAGACCTGGTACCCCCACTATTCCTAGACTAGATCTCTCAAATGTCATAACCCGCCATAAATCCTTCAGAGATATTTGCTACCAAAATACTCAGCCACAGGTAAATAGATCTTTCTTTAATTGTGTGGCAATGAAAGATCATCCTTGCTTTATGTTTTTGTCCTGTTTCTCCAACATATGGCTCCATAACAGGACATTTACTGCACATGATCAGGTACACAACACTGGATGTGGAACATGTGAATGCCCCTGGGATCTTATAGTCCTGCTGCGTGTTGGGGATATGTATCCTGCATAACAGGAAGACCCAGCAGCATTCAATATTTTAAAAGTCCATAATTTATTCCTCCATGTTAAAAAATGACCGGCAACGTTTTGACCTACAACCTGAGGTCTTTGGGGATTTGTATTCTGTCTGTGGTCAGAATTTACTGTATGAATAGGTTTTGCAGCTCTTTACTTTGCAGGGATAAGTTCATTTCTGTGTGTCTTGGGGAAATGCACTCCTGATTGTAAAGTTTCACAAATTTGGAGGGCCTGAATATTATTTACAGACGGTCATCCTTGTGTAAGGTATGATGGAATTTCTTTGTAGTTTTTGTTAGTACCTCTAGCTGTGGATTGTAGGTCACCACCAGAGGTACATCATTTTTTTCTTCTTTTTCTATGTATTGAAGCAGTTGACTTCTGGGTAACCTGGTGGCTTTGGTGATTTTATCATCAATTGAAGTAGGATGGCAGACCTGATTTAAGAATGTCCTTTTAAAGTGGTTTAAATGAACATCCCCATCTATTGGCCTGGAACACATATGTTATATCTGATGGCCTGGCTGTTGAGGATAGACATTTTAATGTGTTTAAGGTGGAAGCTGTCCCATCTGAGGTATGTGGGCTGACCAATAGGGTTTTGGAACAGGGATGTCTGTATTGAGCTGTTTAAAGTTTTTAAGCTGGCATCCAGAATGTTAATTTCTGTGTCTGAGTAGCTTAATGTCAGGTTTATGGTGAGATGACATTTACTGAAACTTTCATTGATTTTTTTAGTTCCTGATTAGTCAGTCCAGATGATTATGATGTCATCAATGTAGCAGAAGTAGGCCAAAGGTTTGATGTAGCATGGTTTGATTTTGCCATGAAGAAGTTGGCCTGCCATTTTACTGCCCATGATGGTTTGCATGTGTATTTCCTCAAGTACTTTGCTATATAAGCCTGATGAAGAAGTCTAACTATTTTAGAAATCTTGCCGTAACATCATTTCTTTTTGTTAGCCATTAAAAAGTATCAAATCTTCGAGATAATTTTTTTTTCTTTTACTGAGAGCAATAACATTTTGTTCTGCTGGCTAACGCAGTACTAAAAGTTTTCCTTTTTAACAGTATGCTGATAAACACTACGAGGGATATTGGCAGGAGTAGTTAAAAAGTTCAATTAAAATTGCACTGTGACTACTACTTATATAAACTGGCATAAGTAACTTGTGAATCGTTCATTGGGCATGGCTGTGCTTATTCTGTTTTCCTGTATTTTTACTGGTTTATGCAGTGTTTCCCAACCTTTTCGGCCTTGGAGCACCCCTGAGAATTTTTTTTTTACGGCGTGGCACCCCTACCAAAAGGGAGTGTGGTTATGTGGCATGGCTAGGGCGTGGCTTATTATGACTTATGATTTTTACTTCAATCATTATAAAAAGGACAGGGCTGTTTAAAGAACACACAGAGAGGAACGCTAGAGCACTGGAGGGCTATTGATATACATTATATAAAAAATTAACATGGTCTGGAATTAAATCTTGCACCACATGTCAGTGTCCACACGGGTTTTGTGCAGATTGTTTCTACACCATGTGGATGATTTTCAAAATCTCATCCACTTTGCTGCTACTGCTACTAAAGATTCCACAACTAATCCGCCCCATGTAGTAATAGTGTCCAAACCCCATGTTGGTGACCTCCCTTGTAATAGCGACCCCCTATATTGGTGGCCCCAGTAGTAATGGCGACCAACACAGTGGCCGGGGTAATAATTATTGCGGCCTGGGCAGTAATAGGTGACCCCTATTGCGGTCCGGGCAGTAATAGGTGACCCCTATCGCGGCCGGGGGAGTAATAGGTGACCCCTATTGCAGCCCAGGTGGTAATACGTGACCCCTATTGTGACCCGGGCAGTAATAGGGGTCCCCTATTTCGGCCCGGGCGGTAATAGGTGACCCCTATTGAGGCCCGGGCAGTAATAGGTTACCCCTATTGTGGCCCGGGCAGTAATAGCGACCCCTGGAAATCAATAGCTGGGGGCGAGACTCACTGTCAATACTGCTGTATTATGTCACCACCCCTAACTCCCAGTGGCGACATAATACAACAGTACCAATACGCAATTGATACTATTGTATCTTGATGCCACCAGAAGTATGGGTGGAGAGAAGATTAAGGCTGCCTGGCCAGGGGGTGGTGATATCCCGCGGCGGATCTCTGTTGTGGGAGCCTCCGCCGGGGAGCATGAGGCATCTGACGGATCTCCGTGGTGAGCCTATCTGACGCTATGATTCTCCGCTCGTGGACAGAGGGGCTGCGCTTTTCATAGCAACACTATGGAAAACGTGAGCTGCATTAACAGCGGACAGATTATCACCATGGGAAACGCAATTCAAAAACGCCCGTGAACAGGCCGGCGCTGCCCCTTACGAGCGAATTGGCTGATGCAGCTGTTCCAGTGTGGGGCTGCTATTGTTGCCACACTACCGATTCCCGTGCTCTCAACCTGTGGCCTCCCATGTCCCCTGGCACTGTTACTTACCAAGGCGGCCAGCTTTTTCCCAGGTGAACTGCTCACTCTCAGCTCCGCTGACAGTCTTCTACTGCTACACTGCCATCTCTACTGCTGGCTCTGTGGCGCACTGTTACTTCACTGCTCCATCCCCCGGCTGCTGTCTGCCACACTGCTTCGGTGATTGCTCCTTACAGCTCTGTCCCCCGGCAAGTGGGTGGCGTGTCACTGCTGCCTCAGGTCCGCCAGACGCGATGTCTCTGGCGCTGTGCCGCATCACTGCTCCGTGCCGGCAGCCGGCTCTTCCCCTGCTCAGTGTGTGTTGTGGTCACCTCTGCATCGCTGCTGTCCACTACAACAGTACAGACAGCATATTAACTTTTTCCACAACAGTTCTGCCCTATTCAGCAATTCCAGAAACCTGATTGGTTGTTTCGGTTGGCTGATTCACCAAACAACCAATCAGGTTGTTGGAATTGCTGAATAGGGCAGAACTGTTGTGGAAAAAGTTAATATTCGTACTGACGGACGTGATTTCCAGCCAGAGAGCTGCGGCACCCCGGTTCGGAATCACTGGTTTTATGTATGACAAATGCTGGTAAAACAGCAAGTATATAAAAGTTGTTTCCCGTATTTGTAGTAGGTAAAAATATGCTTTCCATTAATATAAATATTAGTTTTATTTGATTACATTATGCAGTTTTATTAATTTTAGCATCTTTTAGGATTATATAAGCTTTATTGATAGCTACACTGGCGTGGACATTTACAGATCCTAGAGCACACGAGAAGCTTATTGCCTTTTATATAAGGGAGTTGCCACATTTTGTCACTAGGAATGTGCTGACTTTCTATTAGCTGAATGAGCTGGGGCAATGTAGGATGTTAACTAAACAACTCATCTGAAAGTCACTGTCCATTATTAATTAAATGATGTAGGATGTTATTATGTATAACCCTTGTCTTTAGCCAATAATTACCAGTGAGAAATAAAGTGCAATGAAGATAGGCAATATGCTGGGCACCGTGTTCAGTGGCTCCTGGCCAAGGGGTATGTCAGATATTTGGGAAAACAGAGTCCAGCTGCTCTGGGATTAGAGTCTTTTTACAAGCACTGTAACAGTCCTTGAGTGAGACAGGGCATTTACAACCTCAGCAACTCAGCAAATTAAGATTCATGTTACACGCAAGAACAATAATATGAGAAAGAGGATATGTCTTGTAGCCATCCCAGTATTCTCTTAATTCACTTTCACCCATTTAATGAAATGATATAAGTACTATTTTCCAATAACAATAGACCTGGGCTTCGGGGGACTAGATGATAAATTGTAATTTTTTAACTGTTTTAAACCATTATTTTTTATTTGTATGATAGAGAGTATATCAGATTTCTGATTTGTCTTGTGGAGAAAATTTTATAAGACAGTTTACATTATAAAGTATTCCTCCAAATACCAAGTGTTTTCAATTACACAGAGTTCATCCAATTATAAATGTTATCACGGTGCTATTCACATGGTACCTTTCAGCATAAGTATAAGAAATTAATTCCAAGTTATTGAAAATCAATCATTAAGCTTTAGCTTAATTTCAAGTACATGCATGCAGTTATGACATTAGCTTACAGTTTTAGTACTTGTATAACGCCAACAAATTCTGCAATCCTTTAACCCCTTAACGCTCTAGGGCATAAGTGTATGTCCTGGCAGCAGGGTACTTCCCGCAACAGGTCGTAAACTTACATCCTGGGGATAGCGTGAGATCACTTATGATCTCGCACTATCCCGCAGCGGGAGCTGGCTGTCAGTCACAGCCGGCTTCCCGCTGCAACAGCAGGGGTGCATCGGAGATGCGCCCCCCGCTGTTAACCCCTTCCCATGCCGCGATCTACTTAGAGCGCGCTCCCTCTGTGACGTCACAGAGAGGGACTCAAATTGTGTAAAAAAAAAGATTAAAAAAATAAAAATGTAAAAAAAAGTTTAAAAAAACCCTTTTTTATGCTTTTTCTCATATTAGCATAAAAAAAAGGTAAAAAAAAATTAAAACCCCACATATTTGGTATTGTCACGTCCTTAATGACGCGTACAATAAGTTGCACATGCTTTTGACTGTGCACAGAAAAAAGCGTTTAAAAAACGCTAAAAAACTGAGGCAAAATGCTAATTTTTAGCATTTTGCCTCCCTAAAAACGCAATAAAAGTGATCAAAAACGCTATATGTACCCCAAAATGGTACCAATAAAAACTACAGCTTGTTACACAAAAAATAAGCCCTCATAGAGTTCTGTACATAAAAAAATTAAAAAGTTACAGGACTTTGAATGCAGCGATTTAGAAAAAAAAAAAGATTTCCAAAAAAGGGTTTTTATTGCAGGAAAGTGGAAAAACCTAAAAAATGTAAGAATTTTGGTATCATTGTAACCGTACCGACCCGCAGAAAAAATGGATTGTGTTATTTATGCTGCATGATTAACGCTGTAAAAAAAAAAAAAGATAATCTATGGCAGAATCGATGCGTTTTCTCTCCCTGCTATCATAAAAAATAATAATAAAAGTTTTACAATATAGTCAATGTACCCAAAAGTGGCACCGATAAAAACTACAGTTCACCATGCGAAAAACAAGCCCTGATATGGCCGCATTGACGGAAAAGTAAAAAAGTGTATGACTTTTGAAAGTTGGAGAAGAAAATCCACCAAAAATCGTTGCGTCCTTAAGCCCAAAATAGGCCGTGTGCTTAAGGGGTTAAAGAGACTGCCGTCACTTACATCAGTCCTTGTCCTCCAATCCATATTGTCACAGTCACTACAGTTTGACTGCTGTTACACATTTACATTTTTGTCCGCATTAAAAACACACCAAAAACACTTGAAAAGGCATGTAAAAACGCAGGCGTATTTGAAAAAAGAGCATGCTTTTTTACACCACTGAGAATAATTAATATTGATTTAAAAAACAAAAACCCATGTGAGTTTTTCAAAAATGCATGCATTTCTGCGTACATTTTTCAAAGTGCCTTTTTGGTGCAGAAATAAAAGCAGATTTTATAATTTTGTTAAACTATGCTTAAAGTGACAACAAAGGAGAAAGCCGACTTCTTAAAAACACTTCCTTTATTCCAAAAAATCCATAAAATTACAAATGGTAGGTACTTGATTTTGTTGCACTCATAATTGTTATCCGCTGTATGCTTGGGTTCCATTTACAGCCCCAGGACTAACCTTAAAGAGGGTAGTTCCATCTGGACTTTTTATTGACTGTTGGGGGGAACCACTGCAATAGTTACTATTCATCTGGCCAGAGTCTAATGGCCCATTTACTTGCAACGATTATCACTCAAAATCACACAAGTGAGCAATAATCGTTACCTGTAAACCTGAAGCCATTGTGCACTATTTGTCCACTTGTCGTTGGTCACTGAGTTTCAGCCTGCATAAAAATAGTCGCTAGTTTGTTCGCTTGTTGTTAGGTTTAAACAGCAGTTTTTCAGTCGTTCAAACAACTGGAGGGCAGGGGTGATTGTTTGCCCAGCTAAACAAAGTGACCAATTCAAAAGCCAATCCACATACTGCTGCAGTAGACAATGGCTATTTCTTCACACTAATTAAAAACTGCCTGCCTAGAGATTCTTCAAATAAACACTTGACCTGAGCAAACAATCCTCCACTTATCTTCACATATAAACACTACCAAACCAACCAGCAAACGAGGGAAATGGCGAGGACTTCAAATGACTATCTTTACGTGTAAATATTCATTGTTTGAAAGCAGAAAAGTCAGTGAGTTGTTTAGTCAAATGATAATTGTTGCATGTAAATGGGCCTAAAGGAAACAGGGCTGAAGCTCTTGGCTGTTATTAATGACATTATGTTTTTTGATGGTGACAGGAAGCTATTTTTTTTTAACAAAAAAGTATTTTATTTTTTTAAGTAGTACAACATAAAGAACTATATTAATTTGGCATCGCCGTAATAGTACTGACCCATATAGTGAAGATATGTCATTTTTACCACACTACGAACACTATAAGAAACACAGCAGCCCCAAAAATGATGGCAGAATTGCAATTTATTCTCATTTCATCTCACTTAGAAAAGTTTTCCAATACATGTTATGCTGTGTTAAATAGTATCATTAAAAAATGCAACTCGCCCTATAAAAAACAACCCCTCATGTGACTATGTTGCTACAAACATTTAAACTTAGGGGTTTTTTTGAAAATGGGGAGGAAACAATGAAAACAAAAATATAAACAAGTGCTGAGGTGGGAAGGAGTTAAATAACTATAACCTCTAGCTTGTTGAAATTATACTGCTAGTTTTCTAAACAAGGTCCCCAATGAATAAACCAGGGAAAAAAATTGCATATTATGCAGCTGTTATTCTCTAACCTCAGGCTTTATACTTGATGACAGCCAATCCAGTAACTATCGCTCAAACACTGAGCAACTCCTATTTATACTGAGCAAGGAGCCGATCAGCAGTCATCCCTTTTCACTGAGCTGAAAAGCAACAACTAGGGATAACTGACTTCTCACTCAGTGCTCTGTCTGCGGCCATATGTACATAGATCAATCACTCCCATGTAAAGGCACCTTAAGGTAACAGGTCACACACCTCCAAGGTCAGCCATGTAAAATTCTGGAACTTTTGTTCTCCAGTTTTGGCTGTTGGCAGTGAAATTTGACTTGATTTTTCCCTTTGCAGTTATATGTTTGTAAATGTTAGTGTAGGGACTCAACTTATTCAAGTCATTTGACCACCAGCACAACTGGTTTTAATACCCTTCTTAGGGGCGGCTTCTCAAACTGCAAAGCTGTTTGAGGGAAAATGGACTTGAATTCCCCAATTAATCAGTAGTCCTTAGAGAAGTGAAAACAGCAGCAGACATCTTCGGTGCAATGTGAATTGCAACTCAGAATAAATTGAATTCAAGACAGCATGGAAAGATAGCAACTCATCCTCCGGCCCCTTCCAAATCATGAATATGTCGTCTATAAATCTCCACCAAAATCTAATAGACAACTTATGAGGGGAGGTATAGATATACTCTTCCTCAAAGACGCTCATTAAAACGTTGGCATAAGTGGGGGCCACATGGGACCCTATAGCTGTACCCTGCTGCCGCCGGTAGTACACCCCCCCAAAAATAAAATAGTTATTGGTGAGGATGTACTCCAGCACGAATATATGAATCTGCATTATTTGCAAATGTTCTTAATAACCTGTCCAAAAAGTTTGAGATATTCGCAAACAACGAATCACTACCTGAAACTATTGGCTGTCCAGGGGGGTTACTGAGGTCTTTGTGGATTTTGGGGAGAGTGTAGATAATAAGAGTTCTAGGATATTTTACTGTCAGATAATCTGAGAGAGCCTGATCAATGATTCCCCCTGTGCGAGGGCCACATTGAGCACAATACGCAATTCTCTCTGAAAACGTTCTGTCGGATTTCTTTCCAACTTCTCATACACCTCCACCTCTCTCAACTGTCGCAAAATCTCTTTCTCATACTGTGCGGTGTCCATCAAGACCACAGCACCCCCCTTATCGGCAGCTCTTATAGTAATTTTTCTATCCTTCGAGAGTGATTTCAATGCAATAGAATCTGCTCTAGAAAAAATTACTTTGTTTTCTAGGTCTATCACCATGGCCCTGAGACCTCAATTTCCTAATGTCATCCTCCACAAATTTAATAACTGTTTCTACCGGATGATTAGTTGCAGGTGGTACATACCTGCCTCTGCTGCGAAGTCCAATCCCACCGAGGGTAAAACCCTCAGGGGGATTGGACTACGCAGCAGCAACCCCGCCACCAGGGTGCTCAGAGAAGTCTGCTATCAATCGTAGGATCCTTGCGCTTTCAATTGTTACGGAGGCCCCCGCTGCACTGTGACGTAATTACGCTGTATGTGGGTTAACGCATGCTCACTGGCCTAGTGATGAAATCTGTGTGGTGACGTAAGGACGCATAGCGGAGATTGGCACATGCGCAGTGACGCGCAATGACGCCGACGTCATGTGGTGACCCGGACCATAGAGGAGCATGATGTACAGATCGACGCCATCGCCACCTGGACATCTGATGAGTCAGGACCTGGATGTGATGACATATATGTATGTAAACATGAACAGCTGTTATGTAGTAGGAGAAGTATGCAATGTTGTAACAATTGGTGAATTGATTGGGACATGGGACATGTTTTAGTATTTAAGGGGGTATGTTTGAATGTGATACATGCTTGAAAAAGACCAGTTGCCGGTCGAAACGTCGTGTGGTCATTTTTATACTGCAATGAGGTAATAAAGCTAAAAGATTATTTTGCACCGAAGATGTCTGCTGCTGTTTGCACTTCTATAAAGACTATTGATTAAGTGTAGGGACTCAAAAGATAACGAGGACCCTTGACATGGGCTTCAGGGCTTACATATTTTGGCCAGAATATTAAATAATGCCTTGCATTTATCAGTATTTATTATTGTTTTTTACAGTGAGCAGTCTGGCTTTAGTTGTTGGGTGAGCCTGGGAGTGTTGCTCGAGTGTGGTTCACTTTGCGGTGCGGGGCAAACAGCTGGGCTTAATTGTATGTGGCATCATTAACCCCTTAACGACCAGCCCATAGTGTTTTTACGTCCTCCCGAAGTGGGCTCTATTCTCTGAGGACGTAAAAACATGCTTCCTGCAGAGAATAATGCCCCTCGGGCTGTGGACGTGACAGCTCCATGCTGTCGGTGTCCGCAGGTAGCTGACAGCATGGAGCTGTCATCCCGGGCTGTTCGGACACCCCCCCGGCATTGCGATCGGTGCTATGCAATGGATAGCGCCGATCGCAAAAAAAGTAAATAAAAGTACACAAAAGTTAAAGATTCAGCTGCTCTGATGGATCGGATCCATCGGAGCAGCTGAAATTACTCACCCAGGTCCGGCACGCTGCTCCCCGCTCTCCTGCCGCTCCAGGCGGCATTACGTCAGCCGCATGCGCAGAAGGCCCGGCGGCGCGGGAGATTTAAAATCTCCTGGCTCCCGGCTCCTGTAGGTAGCCAGGAGGCAGGAGATGTCAGCGGGGACTGCGGTGAGCGGTCCCTGGTACCGCGATCGCCGTTATCCAATGGTTAGCGGCGATCGCGAAAAAGTTAAAAAAAAGTTTTTAAAAAGTCAGTTTCACCTCCCCTCATGGATCTGATCCATGAGGGGAGGTGAAAATACTCACCCCCAGTCCTCAGCGGTGTCCCGATGTCCCGGGACCCGAATCCCTGTCTGCGCATGCGCGCCCGATGATTGACATCGGGCGCGTGCACAGACAGGCTCGAGCCCCGGGGAATTTAAAATCCCTCTGCTCCTGGCTGCCATGTGTAGCTAGGAGCAGAGAGATTATACCGGGGACATGATCACTGTCATCCAATGGATGACAGTGATCATGTAAAGTGAAAAAAAAGTGTAAAAAAGTTTTTAAAAAAAGGTAAAAAAAGTTTTTAAAAGTTTAAAAAGCGTACGTTTCATCTCCCCTCATGGATCATATCCATGAGGGAGGATGAAAGTACGTACCTAAGGCCCCCAGATTTATCCGCGGACCTTACCACAGCTTCTGCACACGCGCCCGTCGCCAAAATGGCGGGCGCATGCGCAAAAGCTGTGGATTGCCAGGATAATTTAAATTCTCCCTGCTCCTGGCTTCAAAACGTAGCCAAGAGCATGGAGATTTAATGGGGGTCCGCGGTGAGCGGTTCCTGGTCACGTGTTCGCCATTATCCAATAATGCCGATCACGTAAAAGTAAAAATTTGAAGTTTCATCTCCCCTCACTGATGCGATCGGTGAGAGGAGATGAAACTTTTTACCGGAGGCCTGCGTATTTGAATCCCGACGCGATCTTCCTCCGTGGACCTTCCAGGATTCTGCACATGCGATTGCCGGCAAAAAGCCGGACACATGCGCAGGAGTCAGGGAGCCCAGGAAACTTAAAATCTCCTTGCTCCCAGCGACCAACGGTCACAGAGAGCCTGGAGCAGTGACGGGTGGCCTCGTTGAGCGGTCCCCGGTCACGTGATAAAAAGGTAGCGATCTACCTTTGGCCGGTCTCACATGACCGGATAGGAATTACGGATTCAGCATGCTTCTGATCCACGGTATTACGCAGATCAATCGCATTGGATTACACAATTCCGCTCACATTAGCGGGTCGGAATTGCGTAATCCACTCGCAGAAAAGAGAACGCAGCAGGTTTTATTTTACTGCGGATATCGGCAACATAGAGCCCATTGTGCTCCATGGTCGTGGATATACCCGCTGCCCATACGCAACTACATTGTATATGGGCTGCGGGTACCCGCGTCATCGCTAAGCGATGGTGCGGGAAATACAAACAAAGGTGTACTGTGCATGACCGCCTGTGTGAGTAGGCAGTTATGAGCAGTACATTACGCAGCCGTACGCAGGGTCACAGCCGGGCTCACAGATGGGATCCGCTGCGGGCCTCCGCAAGCGGATTCTGTCTACGGCTGCGTGAGCCCGGCGTTATTCAGACCGCTACCTGTGATACGTATTTTACAAGAAGCCCCGGGAACGCTCGCCTTCCTGCAGTTCCAGGAGCACCTTGTTGAGCGCCTTCTGTGTGAGACCGCCGCACCTCATCAAGCTTACGGAGACTCACGGAACGCCACTTTTTACACCCCATACCCGCCACTGAGGTCATGAAATACCCCCAAAAAGCATGAGAGGAGGTGGGGGGGATACCCGGTTTTATTGCCCCATGGGCCCATTCCAACCAGCCTCCGTAATTACCCCTGTCTTCGGAAATACTACACAGTTCACATTTTTACTTTTATCTAAGATTTGCGAACGCCAAAAAGGGCGCGGAGGGGGAGGGGGGGAATTTTTAGGGAGTCAATCTTTATTCTGTACAAATAAGCAATGGGGCCTGGAATTTATTCAGTTGTGCCCTAAAATCCAACAGGGGTTCCGTCCTTTATAGGCCTTGCCATGCGTCCTGTAAGTAGATGAGGGCCACAATGGGTATGTTTCTGAACTCGGGACAAACGGGGGTATCCATTTTGGGGTGAACGTCTTCATTCCTATGTGCACTGTACAAAAAAACTGTTTTTAAATTGAAAAAATTGCCAAAAAAATTGAAAATCGTAACTTTTTCCTTCTGCTTTGCTTAGATTCATTCAAATACTGTGGGGTCAAAATACGCAGTACACCCCTAGATGAATTCGTTAAGGGGTCTAGTTTTCAAAATGGGGTCATTTGAGGGGGTTCTTTATAGTTTTGGCCGCTCAATGGCTCTATAAGTGGGCAATGGGGCCTGAAATTTATTCAGTGGTACCCTGAAATCCAACGGGTATTCCTTTCATTGTAGGCCTAGCCATGGGTCCTGTAAGTCTATTAGGGCCACAATGGGTATGTTTCTGAACACGGGACAAACAGGGGTATCCATTTTGGGGTGAAAGCCTTCATTTATATGTGTGCTGTACAAAAAAAACTGTTTTTAATTTGACACAATAGCCCAAAAAATGAAAATCCTATTTTTTTCCTTTTGCTTTGCTTGAATTTATTCAAAAACTGTGGGGTCAAAATATGCAGTACATCCCTAGATAAATTCGTTAAGGGGTCTAGTTTTCAAAATGGGGTCATTTGTGGGGGTTCTATATGGTTTTGGGCGCTCAAGAACTCTACAAGTGGGCAATGGGGCCTAAAAGGACTTCAAGCAAAATCTATGTTCTGAAAGCCACTGATTACTCCTTTTATTTTGGGCCCCGTTGTGCATGCGGACATAAGATTAGCGCCACAATGGGTATATTTCTGAAAACAGCACAAACAGGGGTATCCATTTTAGGGTGTAAGTCTTCCTTCATATGTGTGCTGTACAAAAAAAGCTGTTTTTAAAATGACAGAATTGCCAAAAAAACAAAAATCCAAATTTTTTCCTTTTGCTTTGCTTGAATTTATTCAAAAACTGTGGGGTCAAAATACGCAGTACACCCCTAGATAAATTCGTTAAGGAGTCTAGTTTTCAAAATGGGGTCATTTGTGGGGGTTCTCCATGGTTTTGGGCGCTCAAGAACTCTACAAGTGGGCAATGGGGCCTAAAAGGACTTCAAGCAAAATTTGTGTTCCGAAAGCCACCGGTCGCTCCTTTCATTTTGGGCTCCGTTGTGTATCCAGACATAAGATTAGGGCTAGAGATGAGCGAGCACCAAAATGCTCGGGTGCTCGTTATTCGGGACGAACTTTTCGCGATGCTCGAGGGTTCGTTTCGAGTAACGAACCCCATTGAAGTCAATGGGCGACCCGAGCATTTTTGTATTTCGCCGATGCTCGCTAAGGTTTCCTTGTGTGAAAATCTGGGCAATTCAAGAAAGTGATGGGAACGACACAGCAACGGATAGGGCAGGCGAGGGGCTACATGTTGGGCTGCATCTCAAGTTCACAGGTCCCACTATTAAGCCACAATAGCGGCAAGAGTGCCCCCACCCCCTCCCAAAAACTTTTACTTCTGAAAAGCCCTCATTAGCATGGCATACCTTAGCTAAGCACCACACTACCTCCAACAAAGCACAATCACTGCCTGCATGACACTCCACTGCCACTTCTCCTGTGTTACATGCTGCCCAACCGCCCCCCCTCCCCCCCACAGCGCACACCAAAGTGTCCCTGCGCAGCCTTCAGCTGCCCTAATGCCTCACCACCCTCATGTCTATTTAGAAGTCCGTCTGCCATGAGGAAGAACCGCAGGCACACACTGCAGAGGTTGGCATGGCTAGGCAGTGACCCTCTTTAAAAGGGGCGGGGCGATAGCCCACAATGCTGTATAGAAGCAATGAGAAATAGAATCCTGTGCCACCGCCATCAGGAGCTGCACACGTGGGCATAGCAATGGGGAACCTATGTGTCACACACTATTCATTCTGTCAAGGTGTCTCTGCATGCCCCAGTCAGACTGGGGTTCTTTACAAGTGGACACAGATGCATTTATAATTCCCTGTGGACCCACAGCATGGGTGGGTGCCAGGAAGCCACCGGCGGTACATAGAAATATCCCATTGCATTGCCCAACACAGCTGAGGTAGTAATGTCGTGCTTAATGCAGGTGGGCTTCGGCCCACACTGCATGCCCCAGTCTGACTGGGGTTCTTTACAAGTGGAAACAGATGCATTTATAATTCCCTGTGGACCCACAGCAGGGGTGGGTGCCAGGAAGCCACCGGCGGTACATAGAAATATCCCATTGCATTGCCCAACACAGCTGAGGTAGTAATGTTGTGCTTAATACAGGTGGGCTTCGGCCCACACTGCATGCCACAGCTGTAATGCAGGTGGGCTAAAAATTCATTTGATTACACTGTAGGCGAGGGCCCACAAAAATTGCTGTATCAACAGTACTAATGTACATCCAAAAAATTGGCCATGGCCAACCAAGAGGGCAGGTGAAACCCATTAATCGCTTTGGTTAATGTGGCTTAAGTGGTAACTAGGCCTGGAGGCAGCCCAGTTTAATGAAAAATTGGTTCAAGTTAAAGTTTCAACGCTTTTAAGAGCATTGAAACATATAAAAATTGTTTAGAAAAATTATATGAGTGAGCCTTGTGGCCCTAAGAAAAATTGCCCGTTCAGCGTGATTACGTGAGGTTTCAGGAGGAGGAGCAGGAGGAGGAGGAGGAATATTAGACACAGATTGATGAAGCAGAAATGTCCCCGTTTTGGATGGTGAGAGAGAACGTAGCTTCCATCCGCGGGTGCAGCCTACGTATTGCTTAAGTATCGCTGCTGTCCGCTGGTGGAGAAGAGAAGTCTGGGGAAATCCAGGCTTTGTTCATCTTGATGAGTGTAAGCCTGTCGGCACTGTCGGTTGACAGGTGGGTACGCTTATCCGTGATGATTCCCCCAGCCACACTAAACACACTCTCTGACAAGACGCTAGCCGCAGGACAAGCAAGCACCTCCAGGGCATACAGCGCTAGTTCAGGCCACGTGTCCAGCTTCGACACCCAGTAGTGGTAGGGGGCAGAGGCGTCACGGAGGATGGTCGTGCGATCGGCTACGTACTCCCTCACCATCCTTTTACAGTGCTCCCGCCGACTCAGCCTTGACTGGGGAGCGGTGACACAGTCTTGCTGGGGAGCCATAAAGCTGGCAAAGGCCTTGGAGAATGTTCCCCTGCCTGCGCTGTACATGCTGCCTGATCTCTGCGCCTCCCCTGCTACCTGGCCCTCGGAACTGCGCCTTCTGCCACTAGCACTGTCGGATGGGAAGTTTACCATCAGTTTGTCCACCAGCGCCCTGTGGTATAGCATCATTCTCGAACCCCTTTCCTCTTCGTGAATGAGAGTGCAAAGGCTCTCCTTATACCGTGGATCGAGCAGTGTGTACACCCAGTAATCCGTAGTGGCCAGAATGCGTGTAACGGGAGGGTCACGAGAAAGGCATCCTAACATGAAGTCAGCCATGTGTGCCAGGGTACCTGTACACAACACATGGCTGTCCTCACTAGGAAGATCACTTTCAGGATCCTCCTCCTCCTCCTCTTCCTCCTCCTCAGGCCATACACGCTGAAAGGATGACAGCCCAGCAGCATGTGTACCCTCACCAGTGGGCCAAGCTGTCTCTTCCCCCTCCTCCTCATCCTCCTCATGCTCCTCCTCCTCCTCCTCAACGCCCTGAGATATAGACAGGCGGGTGCTCTGACTATCCAGCGACATACTGTCTTCCCCCGGCTCTGTTTCCGAGCGCAAAGCGTCTGCCTTTATGCTTTGCAGGGAACTTCTCAAGATGCATAGCAGAGGAATGGTGACGCTAATGATTGCAGCATCGCCGCTCACCACCTGGGTAGACTCCTCAAATTTTCCAAGGACCTGGCAGATGGCTGCCAACCAGGGCCACTCTTCTGTAAATAATTGAGGAGGCTGACTCCCACTGCGCCGCGCAAGTTGGAGTTGGTATTCCACTATAGCTCTACGCTGCTCATAGAGTCTGGCCAACATGTGGAGCGTAGAGTTCCACTGTGTGGGCACGTCGCACAGCAGTCGGTGCACTGGCAGATTAAACCTATGTTGCAGTGTCCGCAGGGTGGCAGCGTGCGTGTGGGATTTGCGGAAATGTGCGCAGAGCTGGCGCACCTTTCCGAGCAGGTATGACAAGTGGGGGTAGCTTTTCAGAAAGCGCTGAACCACCAAATTAAAGACATGGGCCAGGCATGGCACGTGCGTGAGGCTGCCGAGCTGCAGAGCCGCCACCAGCTTACGGCCGTTGTCACACACGACCATGCCCGGTTGGAGGCTCAGCGGCGCAAGCCAGTGGTCGGTCTGCTCTGTCAGACCCTGCAGCAGTTCGTGGGCCGTGTGCCTCTTCTCTCCTAAGCTGAGTAGTTTCAGCACGGCCTGCTGACGCTTGCCCACCGCTGTGCTGCCACGCCGCGTGACACCGACTGCTGGCGACGTGCTGCTGACACATCTTGATTGCGAGACAGAGGTTGCGTTGGAGGAGGAGGAAGGTGCTTTAGTGGAGGAAGCATACACCGCCGCAGATACCACCACCGAGCTGTGGCCCGCAATTCTGGGGGTGGGTAGGACGTGAGCGGTCCCAGGCTCTGACTCTGTCCCAGCCTCCACTAAATTCACCCAATGTGCCGTCAGGGAGATATAGTGGCCCTGCCCGCCTGTGCTTGTCCACGTGTCCGTTGTTAAGTGGACCTTGGCAGTAACCGCGTTGGTGAGGGCGCGTACAATGTTGCGGGAGACGTGGTCGTGCAGGGCTGGGACGGCACATCGGGAAAAGTAGTGGCGACTGGGAACCGAGTAGCGCGGGGCAGCCGCCGCCATCATGCTTTTGAAAGCCTCCGTTTCCACAAGCCTATACGGCAGCATCTCTAGGCTGATCAATTTTGCAATGTGCACGTTTAACGCTTGAGCGTGCGTGTGCGTGGCGTCGTACTTGCGCTTGCGCTCAAACTGTGGCACTAGCGACGTCTGGACGCTGCGCTGAGAGACATTGCTGGATGGGGCCGAGGACAGCGGAGGTGAGGGTGTGGGTGCAGGCCAGGAGACGGTAGTGCCTGTGTCCTCAGAGGGGGGTTGGATCTCAGTGGCAGGTTGGGGCACAGGGGGAGAGGCAGTGGTGCAAACCGGAGGGGGCGCTTTGGGAAACAGTTGGTGGATTATTCGGTCTGGCCCTGCCTCTACCCCTGGCCACCACACTGGCTCGGCCTGTGCCCACACCCTGACTTGGCCCTCCGCGTCCTCAGCCGCGTCCACGTCCTCTAGGCCTACCCCTACCCCTCAGCATGCTGTATTACCAGTGATTTGATTTCCCAGGCAGGAAAGAAATTGGCGCAAGGCTGCACTCAACCGTAGCTGGTTGCGTCTGATTTTTTTACGTTCTCCACGCAGCACAGACGTACACGGAGACCTTAGGACTGACACAAGCAGGCCAAATATAATTTCTTTTCCTTTTTTGCAAAGGGAAGGACCCACTGCGTATATTCAATGAACAATAACTTTTAGAACTGTAGTGTGGCTCTGAAAAAGTGACACACAACTTTAGTGTAGCAGAGTTATTAACTCTAGCAGAGCAGGTATTTGCCAGTCAGGAAAGACAATGGCGCAAGCCTGCAGTAAACCGTAGCTGGTTGCGTCTGATTTTTGTACGTTGTCCACGCAGCACACACGTACACGGAGACCTTAGGACTGACACAGGCAGGCCAAATATAATTTCTTTTCCTTTTTTGCAAAGGGAAGGACCCACTGCGTATATTCAATGAACAATAACTTTTAGAACTGTAGTGTGGCCCTGAAAAAGTGACACACAACTTTAGTGTAGCAGAGTTATTAACTCTAGCAGAGCAGGTATTTGCCAGTCAGGAAAGACAATGGCGCAAGCCTGCAGTAAACCGTAGCTGTTTGCGTCTGATTTTTGTACGTTGTCCACGCAGCACACACGTACACGGAGACGTTAGGACTGACACAGACAGGCCAAATATAATTTATTTTCCTTTTTTGCAAAGGGAAGGACCCACTGCGTATATTCAATGAACAATAACTTTTAGAACTGTAGTGTGGCCCTGAAAAAGTGTCACGCAACTTTAGTGTAGCAGAGTTATTAACTCTAGCAGAGCAGGTATTTGCCAGTCAGGAAAGACAATGGCGCAAGCCTGCAGTAAACCGTAGCTGGTTGCGTCTGATTTTTGTACGTTGTCCACGCAGCACACACGTACACGGAGACCTTAGGACTGACACAGGCAGGCCAAATATAATTTCTTTTCCTTTTTTGCAAAGGGAAGGACCCACTGCGTATATTCAATGAACAATAACTTTTAGAACTGTAGTGTGGCCCTGAAAAAGTGACACACAATTTTAGTGTAGCAGAGTTATTAACTCTAGCAGAGCAGGTATTTGCCAGTCAGGAAAGACAATGGCGCAAGCCTGCAGTAAACCGTAGCTGGTTGCGTCTGATTTTTGTACGTTCTCCACGCAGCACACACGTACACGGAGACCTTAGGACTGACACAGGCAGGCCAAATATAATTTCTTTTCCTTTTTTGCAAAGGGAAGGACCCACTGCGTATATTCAATGAACAATAACTGTGTTGTGGCCCTGCCTACACAATTCTGTCCCTGTAGTATCAATGGAGGGTGCAATGCTCTGCACAGACGATTTTTAGAAAAATAAAAATATGCAACACTGCTAACAGCAGCCAGCACAGTACTGCACACGCTTAAATTTGGCCCTAGAAAGGACCGTTGAGGTTCTTGAAGGCTACACTCACTCCTAACACTCTCCCTGCCTATGCACCACTTCTGTCCCTAATGCCGGGTGCAATGCTCTGCACTGCCGATTTTGAGAGAAAAAAAAAAAAACACTGCTAGCAGCAGCCTGCACACAGGTAGATGTGGCCCTAAGAAGGACCTTTGGGGTTCTTGAAGCCTACACTGACTCCTAACGCTCTCCCTACAGCAGCACCAGCACGATAGTACTTTCCCTCAGCTAACTCACAAGGCATGTGTGGCGAGCCGCGGGAGGGGACGACTTTTATACTCGGGTGACATCTGATCTTCCCAGCCACTCACTGCAGGGGGGTGGTATAGGGCTTGAACGTCACAGGGGGAAGTTGTAATGCCTTCCCTGTCTTTCAATTGGCCAGAAAAGCGCGCTAACATCTCAGAGAGAAAACTGAAAGTAACCAGAACACCGCGTGGTGCTCGTTACGAGTAACGAGCATCCCGAACACCCTAATATTCGCACGAATATCAAGCTCGGACGAGTACGTTCGCTCATCTCTAATTAGGGCCACAATGGGTATGTCTCTGAACACGGGACAAACAGGGGTATCCATTTTTGGGTGCAAGTCTTCCTTCATATGTGTGCTGTACAAAAAAAGTTGTTTTTAAAATGACAGAATGACAGAATTGCCGAAAAAACGAAAATCACAATTTTTTCCTTTTGCTTGGTTTGAATTCATTCAAAAACTGTGTGGTCAAAATATGCAGTACACCCCTAGATAAATTCCTTAAGGGGTCTAGTTTTCAAAATGGGGTCATTTGTGGGGGTTCTATATGGTTTTGGGTGCTCAAGAACTCTGCATGTGTGCTATGGGGCCTAAAAGGACTTCAAGCAAAATTTCTGTTTTGAAAGACACCGACTACTCCTTTCGTTTTGGGCCCCGTTGTGGACTCAGATATAACAATAGGGCCACAATGAGTATATTTCTGAACACGGGAGAAATAGGGGTATCCATTTTGGGGTGTAAATCCTGATTTTCATGTAAACTATAGGAAAAAAATATGTCTTTAAAATGACAGATTTGCAAAAATATGAAATTTTACTTTTTCTCCTCTAAATTGAATTAATTCCTGAAAAAAAACTGTGGGGTCAAAATACTCATGACACCCCTCAGTGAATACACTAAGGGGTGTAGTTTTTAAAATGAGGTCATTTGGGGGGGTATCTATTATTCTGACACTCGTGAGCCTTTCCAATCTCGGCTTGGTATAGGAAAACAAAGTGTTCCTCAAAATGCTAAAAAGTAATGTTAAATTTGTACGTCTCCTAAATAGTTAAAAAAAACGAAAGTTTTTCCAATGTGCGCCCAAAATAAAGTAAACGGGTGGAAATATAAATCTTAGCAAAAATTTCTATATTATGTTTGCACATATTTAAGATATTGCAGTTGGAAATGTGAAAAAATGACGATTTTTTCAAAATTTTCCCAATTTTGGCGCTTTTAATAAATAAACACAATTTCTATCGGTCTATTTTTTCCGCCTAAATGAAGCACAACATGTGGCGAAAAAACAATGTCAGAATCGCTTGGATATGCAAAACCTTTCTGGTGTTTTTCCATGTTAAAGTGACACATGTCAGATTTGCAAAATTTGGCCTGGTCATTAAGGCGCAAACAGGCTTGGTCACTAAGGGGTTAATAGGTTGTAAGTCTGTGTGGTGCACTATATGTGTCAGTTGGTATGGCACCCTTTTGTATGCCTCCACCCAAAAGCAGGTAGGTGTGTGAATGACATGTTCATCAGAATGTGTAATGCTCCGCCATATAGCAATCTGTCTGTCTGCATTCTATTGGGAAGTAGTGTTTGTACCTGACTTTGTAGATCTTTGTATTAGCATATTGATAAAAATGTCTGCTGGCAGTGATATCTGATTTGATTTCTCCTCTGTGTATTGCAGTCTGATACTTATCAGGCACCATCTTGATGGTGAGATTTTTAGGTTTTACTTTCACATCAATTCCATGATGAATCAGCATAGTATTAGCTAGAGGCTATACTATTTCTGCCTGCTGATGTGGAAGTTTAATTATCATTACCCTCTATATTTACCTAAATAAGCTACAGACCACAAGTATACATGCAGATGGATGGACTGTAATCTCTTTTATTATATTGCTTGACAGGTTCTGTTTGATTATCATCAGTAACTGTGATAGGAATGTCTGTGTCCCTCTCAAGAGACTTTCTATGGTAGGTTCCATGTAACAGTATTGCAGCGTCCGAGGAATGGGTCTCAGCCTAGGAGATGGCAGGGATTGGTGTTGGGCCTTGTGATGGTGGCACTACTGTCTTCCACCCAGAAGGTAACCGGAGAACAAATCCCAAGGGTCGAGGTCAGGCTATTAAATGGGGATTGTGGTTTACTTGGTTGTGTGGTTGTCACGGGGGATGCCACCATTCCTTCCTCTTTAGTGAAGTTGCATATGTAATAAAGTCCACACGCGGGGATTAGTGAAAACACCCCATTGCCGGGAATGGTCGACAATGGGAACTTTACTTAAAATAGCTTGCATGAAATACAGTGGATGAAAACAGTTGCAGAAAAACACAATGGTGCAGGCAGCATAAAATGATGAGGGCCGGGAGGCAGACACAGGATATTACCAGGCCCACAGTCTTGATTATCTATGTAGCACCACTCCTGGAAAACAATACATCTAGGCCACCTCTCTTTCTCCTCCATCTTCACCATATTCAGGTCGAAGGTACCTGGATGTGGGCAGACTGTTATATACAGCTCCAAGAATTCAAAATCCACACACCAGCCAGCTCAGTCAGAACCCAACAGCAAAAAGCCCCAAAAAGCCGCAATTATGCACCTTGCAAACCACATTTATAGGGCAAGGTCACATGACTTACAAAAGTTATATTTCCAGACATAACTCAGACAGTAACCCATTCAGTGCTGCAGCTAGGCAATACATTTCATATTCATACAACAGAAAACAGACTGACAATACACATAAGCATGAGACTGCATAGATCACTCAGAACCTTCCAGAAACTCTCATACATAAACTTCTGTACAACACAGCATCACACAAACTGAGAAATTCACAGCTTAAACCGAAGTAAATCTCAGCTGATCAAAACTGAAATCACATGACCTTCTAAAGATAAAGAGGCCAGGTGTTTCAGATATAAAGGAATAACTAACCAAGGTAACACTAGCTGACATATATACTGGGGGGATAGCTACATAATGAATGAAGAAAAAAATCACTAAAGTGGCCCTTTAATTTACTGTATATGTCTAATATATTAAAAATAGCTTTATATCATATACTGAAGTTGAAGTAATTTGATCCGGCATGCTTTGCACATCCTAAAAAGGTAGCCAATTTTTCAAACTTTGAATCCCATCCCTGCCTATAACCATGTCCAATATGATACATGTGATACAATCTAGGCTTCAATTTTAAGAATTTTTAATTCATAAGTTATCAGACAATCTTAGTAGATCACATTCTAAAAGTAATGAAAACACAGAATTTGAATGACATATTCTGATATTCATGTTTCCTGTCAATTTATATTAGCAGATAGTTCTTGGATATTTCACAGAAAACCCTCTACTAAACAATATTACTTAATGTCTCTTTGTCATAACACTTCCCAACAATGTTTTCTTTTTGCCTTACTTATCAGGCCAGTACACTTTTGAGATAACTAATCAGAGAAACTTCCTCAAGGGAGTATGTCCAAGCACATCTTAATTATCATACAAAGTGGGCCCTGGTTTATTTCAAGACTCCCAAAGAAATTATGAAGTGGTTATTGCATGTAGCATATATTTAACTATAGAGCAGAAATGTTGCAGTGGATATAGAACCTGAATTAAATGGACTTCTACAGAGTGAGACCCCTTTAGCAGTCACATTTTTGTAATATGTCTAGCATGCACAGCAAGGAAGCTTCCGAAATACTCACTAGATGTGCCCATAAGGGTCTCGGTGACACCAAAACAAAATAGTGTGCTTTTGACCGCTTTCTAGATGGTATATGTCATGTGGAATAGCATAGTAGACTACACTAGTCCATCCACTGGAATCAAATAAAAAAGTTTCCTACTTTGTATACAGTTTTTTCACATGAAGTCCATGGAAGTATAGGCATCTGTTAAGCGCATATATCATGAGCTTTAAAGGACACATATATTTATCAGATCCCACAATAGCCTATGGGTGACAGATGCTACTGTTGGGTATCCATCACAAAATCCATTTAACCTATATATGCCAGTTGATTTTCACAGCTTACATGTTAAACAGAAAAAAAACGAGATGTGAATGAGGACCTGTGGGCATTTAGAAAAATTACTGAATATTATATGTTTTCTCTATCTCAGCTTTTTACTAGAGATGGTAGAATCAATTCACCAGGTTTAATAACTGCAGTAAATAAGAATGTTCGCATTTTGAAGAATCAATAGCATATTTAAGGAATCTTCCATCTCCATCGCTTGTTGCAGAGGATACTGTTAACTATTCTATGCTGTCTTTAGGCCTCTAATGAACTTCTCTTAAAAGTACAAGCTCCTTGCCCATTTAATGAAGGGCTGTGATTGGTTCATTGAGCGCTGGCTCTGATTGGCTGAGCCGTGGTGCTCGAGAACCAATCAGAGCTATCTCTTGCTGGAGGCGGGGTTTACAAACCCTTTTACGAGCAAGCTAAGTTCCGTTGGTGTTGAGAATTGCAAGCAAGCCTACCCAGACTGTGGAGACCAGTAGGAGGGACCCGGATGGTGCCTGTTAGGTAAGTATAAGACATCACCCGAAAATAAGACCCTGTGCCTCTTTTGGGTCAAAATTTATATAAGAAAATAAGGGTCTTATTTTCAGGGAAACACGGTATATAAACCTGTTCCTGCCAAAATTAAAGCAGATGTCCTGTGGTACACACACTATAATGGCGTGTCTTTCCTTGGCTTTATATTAACTTTATCTAAAATGGCACCCACAGTATTTCGAACAGCGCAATTGGGCTAACAAAAACACAAAGGTTGTTGAGTTGGTTGTTCATTCAAACGACAATCGTTGCGTGTAAATGGGCCTTTTCTTTTTCTCCCAGCAATGTGGTTGTTTACTAACTCTGCTCAATAAAAGATATAAATGGACAATTGTTTGTGTGGGAGCTGGAAAGAAAGGGAGAAGGAGTGAGTGATGCCATACTGCTAAACCCAGAAGCACTGTGTCACTGCGAGGATGAGGGAACTCCCCGAGGCTTTTCTTCATCGTCGGGGACTCCCTTCATCTCAGCGGGGCGGGATGTAGTTTAAAAATATGACACTGAAGTTAAGTATATATTTGGTATGCAATATTCCATATTTGCAAATAGTGCTGATAATATTTATCATATCATAGTTATAAATGCAGATATCTATAGATAAGCTGCAGTTTTTTACTAAAGTTTGAAACTTTTGACAGCGACTTATCTCCTGTTGCCTCAGAGGATTGAACATGGTAAAATTCAACACGTGCAATTTCTTCTCCCCCCAACATATCCTCAGAAATTGGGAACATTGCACGTAGTTAATACTACATGTGAGAAAGTTAGGCAGGACCTATTCTACCGCTTTTTTTTCCAATCTCAGTTCATGCGCTTATATGCTCCGTAGTGGCAAGCGTATTAACGCATGCGCCCATGTGTTTTTCCCCTTAGCCTGTTTTGAGGAAGGAACCAAAATGATCAGTCATAATGATGAACTAATCAGTATAACAATCCCTGTTTTCTATCTGATGGAACAGATACTTTGAGGCCTCGGGGAGAATAATGTGCTGTTGTCACAGGAGGAGGAGTAAGGGATACTAGTCTCCCAAATGTCTGGCCAGTTCGCCATTACTGAGCACCACAGGGAAGGTGACTTTGTGCGGCATGAGCTCGAGGAATGTGGGCCATCCCTCTTGGACACTTTGAGGCATATGAGTGCTTTTATGCTGCAGTGCTTGCAGAAGGACCATCATATAGTCCACATCAAAACATCAGATCATTGGGTGGCCACCTTCCTTGATCCCCGTTACAAGGCCAAAATGACAAATCTTATTCCAGCAGTGGAGAGGGACCTTAAAATGCATCAGTATCAGGACAGATTGTTTAGCAGCTTGAGCAGAGCATTTCCCCATGGCTGCTGGAATATGTATGCAATGGACCGCATATCAGTGGCTCACGTTAGACAAGCAGGAAGCCACCAAAGCAGCACTACCACCGGTGACAGGGGAAATTTAACAGAATTGTGGCATAGTTTTTTCAGCCTGTCACAGCCTCCTGCAGCAGCACATGGTAGAACTCGGAGTAACAGGCAGCACTTATCCATGATGGTCCAAGAGTATGTCAACTCTCACACGGATTTATTCAGACATGATATTGGCCCTTTTGACTTCTGAGTGTCTAAGCTGGATGAGTGGCAGGAGCTTGCAGAACAGGCATTAGAAGTACTTGCCCGTCCCGCTGCCAGTGTGCTATAAGAAAGGGTATTCAGTACAGCTGGGAGTGTGATAACTGACAGACTTATCTACCTGTCCTCGGACAATGTGGATTGCTTGATGATTATAAATATAAAACAGGCATAGATTTCACTGATTAGTTAGTGAGCATATAATGAGTGAGCATAGATTTATATCAAAGACCACACTGTGCTCTCAAGGTGTTGCTGCTGGTGATGTTGGTGGTGCTCCTGCTCTCTTTATCCTGCTTCTGCCATGTTTCCTCCTCCTACTTCCCCCCCAAATGAAAAATATGTCAGTATTGAAATGCAGAGCTATAGCACTCATGTTTTGATGAGTAACACACTCTGCTCTCAAGGTCCTGTTGCTGGTGGGGGTGCTGCTCTTGTTGCTGCTCTCCTTTTCCTGCTTCCGTCATGTTTCCTCCTCCTCTTTCTCATTCCACCATAGAAAATTTTTTTAAAGCACAAGAAACAGCTGTAGTTCCACAGTTTTTCCTTGGAGAAGGCCGGTGCTTGGGTGTTCTGTTGACCTGGTAGAATTTGTCCTTTGTAAAATTTATGACATTGATTTTAAATCAAGCATGATGCATGCTGTCTCCCTTGATGTACTTTTTGGTAGCTATACTGCTTTTACTCAAAGAAGGAGGCCCATGCTTGACTGTTCTTTTCACCTGGTAGAAGTTGTCCTTTGCAAAATTGACGACATTGCTTTCAAAAAAAGCACCACGCCTTGCTGTAATTTTGCTTTGCTTTACAGCTTTTCATTGGAGTAGATCCTTGCTTGGGTGTTCTGTTCACCTGGAAGAATTTGTTCTTTGCAAAATGTAAGACTTTACTTTTAAAACAAGCTCCACATCTGCTGTCTTGCTTAGCATAGTTTTTGGTAGCTCTACTACTTTTCTTTGGAGAAGGTCCACGTTTGGGTGTTCCATTTACCTGGTAGAATTTGTCCTTTGAAAAATGTATGATATTGCTCTTAAGAAAAGTACCACCCCTGCTGTCTTGCTTGGCATAACTTTTGGTAGCTTTAAAGCTTTTTCTTTGAGAATGCCCGAGCTAGGGTGTTCCGTTCATTTGGTTGAATTTGTCCTTTGAGAAATGTATGATATTGCTCTTAAGAAAAGATAACATCTGCTGTCTTCCTTGACATACTTTTTGGTAGCTCTACAGCTTTTTCTTTGAGCAAGCCTGTGCTTGGGTGTTCTATTCACCTAGTAGAATTTGTTTTTTGCTAAATTTATGACATTGCTTTCAAAGCAAGCACCACACCTGCTGTCTCCCTAGGAATATTTTTTGATGTAGGAGACCCTATGTGGGCCTTCTTTGTTTTCAGTGACACCTCTATCACACGGTTGATTTTTACCAATTTTAGGGAGGAGAACACTGTTCCCCAGATGAGTGGCTGTATTCTTGTACAATTTGGGGGGCTTTAGCCTCATTATAGCCCTTTGGAAGTGCAAATTAGTGAACTATATTTTTACATCCATTGACTCCAATGGGAGTCAGAATTGCCGTCCTGATTCACAATGATTTGGATGAAATCGGTCTGATCCTATTTAAACAGATTATTCCACTAATCGCTCAATAGTGCTAGTCATAAATGTGAAACTTTGTATCCAAGTCAAGTGCCATAACTCTAATGCTCAAATGCTAAATTTTCTGCTCTATTGGATTTTAAACATTCTATTTATGGAATTGTTGTAATTATGTATCTGCTTGAATGCCAATTACAAATTAGAATCATTCAATAATTTTTGTATTGTAAGTTCTGAGTTTGCAGGATATTTCTTAATTAATTTCAGTTTGGATGTTGCCCAGCAACATAATTCTAAAGGTGAGAGTTGAAATGTGATTAGTTTCTATGGACGCCAATTAAACGTTTATGTGCAAAAGCATTTTTTCTTTTTTGTTTTGATAGCATTTATCACACACTCTGTTTTCTGATGGCAATGCTATATTTTACAATTTTCAGCTTTTTGGTTCCTTCGTCCTACCGTACTATAATCTTAATAGCATCCTATTTAATATCTAGTGAAGTGTGGCTTTGAGGTTGAGACACACTTTATGAAAATTATACTGGCTTCTCAAACTGTGGTAAAAAAATTGGTGCTTGGTTAAAGATATGTGACATATTAAGACAATTAGCAAAGATGAACTAGGTCACCAGAGGGACGCACTTTGATGTAGCACCGCTTTGCAACCCTTATGTGCTAGCTCTCAGTCTACTTTGATGAAGGGTTGTGTTTTTAACAGTCACTAACTAATCCTTTAAGTAGAAAGTATCTTAAATATTTGCATAATCATGGAATCCATCCAAGTTCTTATATTTGTTAATAAATGTTACAGCCTTCTACTTCTACATTAACACAGTAATTTAGAAGACAATAAAGAAAGTCTCCCATGATTGACATCATCCAGAGCTTTCTATGGGATCAGGATTCTTTATAAACACCTTTCACCTAAAATGCATGAAAAATTATAAATGACTTTGAAGTCGACTAAAGTCGGTTTACACTGAAAGTGGTATAAAAACAAACTGCCATGAAAACCAATCATTTTCTTTAATAGTTTTTTTTTAATAAAACCAATTAATTAAAGTATTTGGCCAAATTTGTCCCTGTCCACAATCAAATTTTCAATTCGTAGAAACACAAAATGGTCAATTTTCATTGGAAGACAATTAATTTGTCAATCTTTTTTTGGGAATATAAGCACATCCTTATTAGTGAGGAATAAGCTACAAGAGAAACAATTCTGGGTCTTTTGATAGACATCCATGGAGATAAAACTGAAATATACAGAAAGAAGAGGAGGGGAAAGGAACTTGTGACATCCAGTATCAGATGTCTGATATGTTGAATATCATATCCAATCCTCCATGAGGCTGCTCATTCCCTTCAGTGCCATGATGGTAAGTCTCCTGGGATAAAGATTTATGGGTTAGAAAAAATGCAAATAGTGTAGTGCTCACCTGCAAGAAAGGTTGGTGGTAGAGTTGAGCGAACATACTCTGCCGAGCTTCATGCTTGTTCAAGTATTAGCGTACTCGATGGTGCTCGTTACTCGAACGAGCATCAAGGTGTATTTGACCCCGCCCCAGTTTGTGGCTCCTCCCCACTTTGACGTGCCTGTTTTGGCCCCTCCCCGCCGCGACGCAGTGCGCGTCATTGGCAAATTTTTTGTGTGGCAGTCAGGGGAGAGAGAGAGAGAGAGAGATGAACCTCGAAGCAAAACAAAAAAAGCTCCACACCCGGCGGAGTCTCCCACTGTAGTCAATAGGGTTCGTTACTCGAGTAGAGCTCTCGAATTTTACGAAAAGCTCGACTCGAATAACGCGGACTCGAGTATTTGGGTGCTTGCTCATCTCTAGTTGGTGGATCTGGATCCCAGTGACAGTTTCCTAACCTAGGATAGGAAGGAAACTGAATGGTCATGGATTCTATCTCTAAGTACTTGGAAGCCTTCTTGTGGATTCTGATTGGAGATGTGGAGGGTGAATACCTGGACTAACACAATGCCCATGTGAACTCTGTTGACATAAGGACTATGGAAGACTTTCATTATTTCACGTCAGGATCAGCTTGGCAGGGGTCAACATTGGACGTGCCTTCTATGACGTATGAAAAAGGGGACACATATGAACCCAGAGCTCTCTTTTCTTAGGGAGCTGGGAGTTTGATGGATATAATGAGCATATATTAACATCTTGTCTGTTATATAAATAGTCTATTATTTTCCCTCCATTGATCGGGTTCTGCAAAATTATGAGTTGATTAGTATGCTCGTACACTGCAGATGGTTCACACAAAACCCAAATATCATGCATGATATCTACCTGCCTTACATTGCATTTACATTAGTCTGTAGTTATAGCACCCTATTTTGAACTATTACTTTTAGAAGATATATCATGTACGGGACTAGTGGCTGGGTATGTTTCTTATACTCTTACTTGCCTGTTGCTACATGCACCTATGCAGTCCGGCATGTCTTTTTGCCTATGCCTTTATTATCTAGTAGTACTTATATGTGCTACCTTGAATGTATTCCTTGAGCATTTTTAGAATATTTGCACCCTTGGGCTCAGTCACACGGGCGCATCGGCAACCGTGTTACTGCAGGAGGAAGACGGCCGTACCTCAAGACGGACATCTCTCTGCAGCGCCGGGAGAAAGAACATGTGACCGGCTTCATTTCCGGTCATGTGTTCTTTCTTCAGCGCTGCAGAGAGACGTTTGTCTTGAGGTACGCCCGTCTTCTTCCTGCAGTAAGGGCTCAGTCACACGGGCGCATCGGCGCCTGTGTACGGGTGCCTCCCGGTAATAGTGAACAAAAAAGTCATACGTACCCCAGTCATTTAAGCTCTTTTCATGGTCTTCCTTTTTTGCTTCTTCCCATTGTGGGGACAGTGCCCAGGCCACTTTCCGTCCTGTGCAGTATCTGCCACATCTGCTGGTTGTAATGATTCTGGCCCCTATACATAAGCTGTCTGGGCCCCTCTTGTGAGCTGCTGAGCAGCATACGCTGCAGCTCTTTTCTCTGCTGCTGTCAATACACTACAGATAGTCCCCGACTTGCGAACATTCGACTTACGAATTTCGCTAGATACGAACTATCTGTACAGCACAGTATGATGTAATGCTATGGCATTGCATCATGCTGTGCAGGGACCGGACAAGCTTCTATCAAGCCTGATAGAAGCCTGTCCGGTCAGATCACGGCTGCTAGGCAGCCGGGGGCCTTCTGAAAGGCCCTAGGGCTGTCTATGCAGAGCGCCTATCAAGCCGTGCGCTTGATGGGCACTCTGCATAGGCAGCCCTGGGGCCTTTCAAGAGGTCCCCGGCTGCCTAGCAACCACACAGCGTCCCGCAATCTCATCGTGGGACGCTGTACGGGCCCCCTGAACGTCGGATGCCGGCTGTTTCTTACAGCGGGCACCCGGCGGCAGCAGTTCCGACGAGCCGCGCCGCTCGTCAGAACTGTTAACACTTTAAATACCGCTGTCAGAGTGGTATTTAAAGTGTTAACAGTTCCGACAAGCGCCACGGCTCGTCGGAACGGCTGCCGCCGGGTGCCCGCTGTAAGAACAGCCGGCACCCGACGTTGTATGGAGCAGGATCCACCCGCGATCCCCTCCATACAAGCATTTGTTCGACTTGCGAACAAAACGGACTTGCGAACGGGCTCCCGGAACGGAACCTGTTCGCAAGTCGGGGACTAACTGTACTCTCGTGGCGCAGCAGAAATTCAATTTCAGGCAAAATGGTCACTGGCCATGATCTTGGGGTGGGAACCAGGTGGTGCGTAGCCCCATTATATACAATGTTCTTACATTGGGGAAGTCATATGTGCAGTGGACACAAGTATCCCATGAGGCTCCCAAGAAGCTCCTCCAAAATTGTGCCTTCCATGTGCCTAGAACATGGTGCTCGCAGCACTCATTAACTCCTTCTTCCTGCACTCAGACAAGGGAGCAGAGCAACGAACCGCCACCTCTGTGTGCTTTACCACAGTGTTTGCTTCCTACAGACTAGACTACAGAGTGAACCACACCCAGAAATGGGTTTTATCTGTGCTCCACCAATCAGTGCTCAGAGATCTCTGATTCGGGCTGATGCTACTATATTCTCACTGTTGCCTGGAAATTATGCCTGTTGCCCCTTGAGCTTGTTGGCCCCATAGCTGCAGCCGCTGCTACAGTGGTGGTTATACTCATAATGCAAGGAAACAGATACTCTTTCACAAGCACCGAGGACAAATAATTTAATCAGTGTCAAACGTTACAAAACAGTGAAAACTATAGTTTGTTCAGCAGCACGTCTGTTACATCACAGTTCATATTTTATGACACCCGCTTACATGCCTTCCCCCAGTTACCGGGGTAATGGAGATAAGCATGCATAGTGCAGGCTACAGGCTCTTCCTTTCAGTGTACAGATAGAGCATACATTAACAAACTTTAAACATTACTTAACAGTGAATCAGAAACGCTCTTTTCTCCTTAGGGAGAGCAACTATATACTATAAACTAAGTGAGGAGACTCAAATGGCCATGCACGCTCCTCTGGGTAATATGCAAATAAGGGAGATGGAATAAATCCTCCACAGTGCCACCTATCGAAAGGCAGCATTCCTTCAAGTCAAAGTCAGACTTTTTATACAAGCCTTATTACAATGACTGGGAATTAAAAAAGTCTGACTTTGACTTGAAGGAATGCTGCCTTTCGATAGGTGGCACTGTGGATGATTTATTCCATCTCCCTTATTTGCATATTACCCAGAGGAGCGTGCTTGGCCATTTGAGTCTCCTCACTTAGTTTATAGTATATAGTTGCTTTCCCTAAGGAGAAAAGAGCGTTTCTGTCCGCCCCCCCCCCCCCCATCCCAGGCCTCTCACTAGCAAAAAGCCAGACTCCTACTGTACACTGATGAGGGGCAATAACCCGGAAATAGCTGTATGTACATGGCGTCTGGCTTTGCTTTTAATTCCCAGTCATTGTAATAAGGCTTGTATAAAAAGTCTGACTTTGACTTGAAGGAATGCTGCCTTTCGATAGGTGGCACTGTGGAGGATTTATTCCATCTCCCTTATTAACAGTGAATGCAATACAAAACAGTATCACCATCATAACCCAACACACATTCTTTACAATACCTCTTTACACTGACATGTGTAGAACTGTCTCCTATAAAAGTCAATGGGTCCCCTCTGTGGTGGGTGCAGAGGTCACTGTATAGGGAGGGACAGTAGAAAAGCTGTGATTATCACCTGTTGTGTATGGCGGATCCTGTGTTGTCTATATATATGTGTGTGTTAACTTTTCATTGTAGTCCTATGTTGATAATAAGATGATTGCTGAAAAGTTTTCTCTACAGACCAGGAAGTGTAAGATCATTATTAGCCATAGCGATCAGTGTGAAAACTGTATGACTTTATGATTTTTCTTTTTTAACATAGATCGAAACATTGAGAAAAGTCCCCCCAAATTCTTTAAAAATATATTTAACGCGAACATTTCATTTATGCAATGTGTCATTTTCTGATGACACATTCTCTTTAAGATCTTTTTACATGGCCAGATGATTGGTCGAATGAACATCATTACCCCATGTAAACAACCCAGTGACAGCTGACAAACAAGCAAGTGCTTTAGTTACTGAATGCAGCAGAAATACAAGTGATTCTATGTGCTTTGTTTTGTAACTTTAGCATCGTATCTGTGCTAAATAACCTAAAATATATTGTTACACAGTAGTGTGCAAAAGTTGTTGGCAGCTGTGAAAAAAATGCCGTAAAGTAAGAATGCTTTATTTTTGTCAATTAGCAAACAAGTTATTAGTGGGAAAACTATATAAACTCTAAATAACAAGTTGCCCTGTGAATATGCAATAAGGAAAGCTGAAGAGTAGACTGTATTATTTGCCTTAAACTAAGGATCCATTAGAAACAGTGCGGTTACTAATGTGACCATGAACAATTAAGCAATCTGGAGCTTCACCAAATCAGTGATGCTGGATATGACACGCACCAGTATATGTGTCGGCAAGGCTACTCTGATAAGTACAAATCACTTGGGATATAACTTTGTGGGAAGAACTTTAAACACAGACATTGTTTATCAACTTCCAGTTATGACCTACGTCTGAAAGACATTTTCAGGATAAGAAGAATCAGGCAGATTGTTTTCACACAGAGTTGAAAGTTATGTTATTTGTCATCGCCAGCTTTTATAAAGACCAGAGATTTTGAGGTATAGTTTTTCTTTAATCATCAGCCATTGTATAACGTATTGGATTATACAGAGTATGAGGTTATCATAGATAATGTGCATGTCAGTCAGCAAACACACTTCCAAGATATCCTATTTGAAAGTGTAGCCTTTCCAAGAGTGGCCGGATATGACACGGACCAGTAAGACCACCGCCTGCAATACTATATACAGGGTTAGTATGAAAGAAATAGACACTTTCAATGTTTTAAGAAACCAAAGTATTATTGATGTAGCCAAATATTGACATGGTTTTTAGTACATCTTTAAATTTGTAAGACTAAGGCCGCCTGCACATACCCGTAGCGAGTTTGACCCGATGCCCCCAGCTTACGGCTCCGCCGGTCTTCTCCTCTGCCAGCACATGTGCAGTACAGAGTAGACCGCAGCATCGCTATGGTGTTGACGCGGCCTCCTCTGCTGTGAATGTGCCGGCCGAAGCGCCGGTCAGCACATGCGCAGTTGGGAGGACGCCGCGCCATCGCTATGGTGATGACGTGGCTCCTGCAGCCATTCTGCAATGATGATTGCAGAATGGCTGCGGGACGGACGGCTTCCATTGACTTCAATAGAAGCCGGTCGGGCGTAGCCCACACAAAATCGCAGCATGCTGTGATTTCTCCCCCGCAAGCAGAAAATTGCAATCGATTTCCGCTCATAGGCAAGAAATCGCATTTTCTCATAGCATGCTATGGGCTGGATTTGCTGCAGAATCCAGAGGCAGAATCCTGCTCCAGATTTCACAATGCAAATCTGCCTGTGTGCAGGAGCCCTAAGTGACAAATGTTCTGTGTATGAAGGGCGTTCATTAAAGATGCTAAAACTGCACATGTGTAATGATATAAGTATCTATTGGTCATGGCCGATTTGCAGGTCTGATAATGGACCCAGTGGAGCAGTCATCTAGTTTCTTTACTTGAAAGGCCGCACACCAAGGGAGACATTCGATGAGATGAAAGAGCCTTATGGGGAAGATTCCCCATCGTATGTTGTAGTCAAGAACTGGCATTGTCAATTCAAATGTGGTTGGACTTTGATGGAAATCGCTTCAATTCCAGGGCAACCCCACTCCGCTATCAATGAACATACCATCCAGCAAGTGGAGGCTGCTATTTTGGAAAATTGATGCATAACCATTTGTGAACTAGCCCAAAATGTCAAGATTAGTGTTGGGTCCATGGAAAAAATCATCCAAGACCATCTTTATATGCATAAAGTATCCACTTGCTGGGTTCCCCAGATGCTCACACCTTTGTAGTGAAGAGAGAAAGTGAAAGTGATCACGTAATTGCCGGGTGCCCCCTGACACAGCAGAGCTGCAGAGTCCTAGTAGACACAGATATGCTCTGCCAGTGACTACTGTTACTACAGGGGGATGTTTTCCTCTGTAACTGGGGCTCCTATGCATACCCCAGTTATAGTAGAAAAGTGAAAAAAAAATGTGAATGAACCCCAGAGGTCTCATATGATGTCATGAGGGACATAGATGGTAAAAAAAAAAAATTGTGTATATATATATATATATATATATATATATATATATATATATATATATATATATAAAGAAAATGACCCACCGCCAACGCTAACCAAAACCGTTGTCATATGTGCCCTGTATTCCAAGACTATACAAATTATATATCAATAAGTCTGAAAGAAAATTATGAACCCATTTCTAGACTTTATTGTAGCATAAATATGCTAATTTTGAAAATAAGCTGTACATTTAAAAAAATCTTTTGTTTATCCTTTTACCGCTAATAAAACCAAAAAGACGGAAAAAAGTCAGGGAAAAAAAGATATAAAAAATATCCGTATATGTCACGGGACAAAAAACTAGCACAAATAATGTTGGTAGCTGAAGAAAAAAAATAGGGCAGTAAAACCACCACGTGGGTAAAATCCCTAAAAAGTGTCTGGTCAGTTCACAGAGACGGACAAAGTCTATAATAGTCAGTATTAAAGCACTTCACAGAATAGACAACTTACTCTAAAAACCATATTAGGTTTTATTAATATCAACTAAAAATTAGGGCGCAACATGTAGGACAGCACAATGACGAATAGACACACATAACATATATGGACTTCCACCCCACTCTGCCACCTAATCAAGTTATGTACACAGGTAGAGTGGAGGTCCCTTAGAATCAAAACACCCTAGTCCTTAAGGGGATAATCCAGGCAACATTTGAGCCAGCATAACTCTCTAAAGGTTCATTCACACGGCATTGTTTGGTTATGGTAAAAACCACCAAAAACTGCATTGGTGAAAATGTGGCAAAAAAAGCACACAGTTTTTCAAATGCAGTTTTTGGTGCAGTTTTTATTGCATCTGAACTTCCCTGTGTGAATGGAGCCTAAAGCTGTTTTTGAACAATGAACAAGATGTCTTTTACTTCTCATTCATTGTTTATCCAGCAATGCTCATTTCTATATAAAAGCACAGGAATGATTATCATTGGGATGAGTTGTCTTCCTTTTGTAAAAGCATGCTTAATTTGTGTCACTTCCATGTTGCTTTTTAAGGTAGGCATGCAGATCTTGCTTAAGGGTCCCTACTAGACAGGTAGTTTCTAGCTGGATTCAGGATTTGAACCCTGGCATTCCACTGTCTCATGGGAACTATGATGAAGAGTCAATGAAGACAGCAACACCCAAGTATCACCAAAGGATAAGACAGATCATAAAGAGCCAGCTTAACGGGAAGAACAAGATCCATGCCATGAACATATACGCATTTACAGTCATCAGATACTCTGCTAGTGTAGTGAGTTGGCCAAAAGAAAACATGGAAACTGCTGATGTGAAGACCCGAAAGCTCCTCATAATGTATGAAAGTTTCCATCCCAAGTCCAACTCCCAGAGACTGTACACCAAATGGAAAGAGGGTGGACTTGATCTGATGGGGGTCAACGCCACTTTCCTAAATGAAACTCAAAGCATCCAGGAGTTCATAAATAAGATGTCAATCAAAGATGAACTGCTGAGAGAACGTCTGAGGCTACAGCATCAGACATAGAAGGAAAAACAAATTGAAGAAGGACCATAGCAAGATAAGCCCCCGCATGTGATGCACCATTGACAAATAGTTGAAATAGCTACCAGTGGCTGGAGAAAGCTGTACTCGAAAGACAGCACTGAGGCACTGATCATAGCAGCACAAGAACAGGCACTAAGTACCAGATCTATAGAAACAGGAACTACCACATTAGACAGGATCCAAGATGCAGACTGTGCAGAGAGCCCTCAGAGTCAATCCAACACATAGTGGCAGGAACAGCATAAACTGAATTGCACAACCAAATATCGGGCATTGTGTACAGGGCCATCTGCACAGTGTATGGGCTAAACTCTTCTAAATCCAAGTGGAAGACTCCACAGACAATTGTGGAGAATTACAGGGCTACAATAATGTGCGACTTCCAGGTATGGATGGACAAACAGGTAGTGGCCAACCATTCAAACATTAAGGTAAAGACCAGAAGACAGCGGCAATGGTAGATGTAGTGGAACTAAGCAACAGCAACATCCATAAGAAGGAGTATGAGAAACTGGACAAGTACCAGTGCCTGAAAGAAGAACTAGAGAGGATCTGGAAAATGAAGGTCAAAGTGTTCCCAGTGGTGGTAGGATCACTGACGGCTGTAAGCCGGAGAATGGCTCCAACACATCCCAGGAACAACGTATGAATACACTATTTGGAAGAGTGTAATGCTAGGAACAACCAAGATTCAGTATAGAGCCCTCAAATTCCTAGGCTTCTGGTACACTATTCAAGGTTGAGGACAACCCTTACTACTCGTAGGGGTGAGAAAAATAATTATATTATTTCTTGTTAAAGGTTTCACAAATACTTAACAAATTCTGAATGTCAGTGTGCTATGATAGTTGGGTCCTAGCACAGTGGGCATCTTCCAATCCTAACAGTCATTCCTTTAGAAGCACCCTTGCTACAGTATGTCTTTAGCGTGTAATAATGTAAAAATTGGTATGTAAAAAAACACCTATAAAGACCCAAGTGATTTTGGTTTCTAATAGCAGTTCAAGTTATTAAGCCCCTCAGCCAACAGTGTGGCAATAGTTTTTGATTTTTCTTTTTAGGAATAATCCATATAACAGGCATCATACAAGGCAACAAAGACAATGTTTCTACATGTGCATTCTGTCTCTAGGCGTTCTTTCTGTACCACTTTCCACCAGAACGTTAGTAGCACAAGAAACTCTTCCATAATGTTGGATAATGGAAAACAAACAATTGACCCACAAGGAAGCCACAGGTGTTAGTGATATGCATGGGTATTTTGGGAACCTTCTCTCCAGGTTTGACATTTTCTGGGTGATGACATGTCATTGGTAAAGCATATTTGATTTTGTTGGATATTTTTCATATTATCTTTTGTCAAGTTGTTTTTATTTTGTGTGATCTTTATGACTGTTTTTGTAGGTACTATTTTTTATTTCCTTCCTTTAGCTTATTATAGTTGCAACTCCTAAGTAATCATCATGCACCATTTGGAGCTTTTTAACTGTTTCTTTGTATACTTCAGTAAATTATATGGTTCTTGATAATTATTTGAAACTATTACACACACCATTTACTTGTTCTCTCTACTTGCAGAAGTAGATGAATGATCATAAGCTCATAAAGGGGGCAACGTTTTATGCACAATCAAAAAAAAGGGCATAATTTCTGGAACAACCGTACTCTAACAATCTGAAAGTAATATTATTCTGAAACCAATGTATTTGTGAGTGTGATCTGATGCATGTGAGGACAGACTCTGGACAAGCAATGATAGATAGGTGAACTTAATATCATCTATCCACTTGCCAAACCAGGAAGGAGGATGCACTGATGAAACTTCAGAAAGTTTATTTGACTTTAACTTGATTAGTTAAGTCAAAGGAAAATCCTCTCTCCAGGTCTGTTGTGTTTATCCTGTGCAAAAACAAGATGGCACTGCCCAGAGGCTGTATATGACCTAACAGGACACAGGAGGAGTTACATGTAGAAAAGCACTATGGTAATTTACAGTAAGGGTGGACACCCACTGGCGTTTTTTTCTCCACTGTTGCTGATCCCATTGAAAGCAATGGTTTCAGCCAAGCCCCACAGAATGATTATCGGGGAAGGGCTTGAAATATAAGCCCTTCCCCGATAATCATCAATAAGTGGTAAAAAAATTAAAAAATTATTACTCACCTCTCCTGCGCTCAGCCGCGTCCTCCTGCTGGCTCCCCGGCACTGCTATTAAGCTCTTTTAGCAGTCGGGGATTTAAAAATCCCAGCCTCCTGAAAGGGCTGTGCAGATTGGCTGAGGGCTCAGCCAATAGCAGCTGCTGCTTAGCTATTGGCTGAGCGCTCAGCCAATCACACATAGCCCTTAGCTATTCATTCATGAATAGCTATATCTATAGCTAAGGGCTATGTGTGATTGGCTGAGCGCTCAGCCAATAGCTAAGCAGTGAGCCCTCCCTATGCTTTCAATGGGGCTAGCACTGCTGTCGCTGGCCCCATTGAAACCACTTGCGATATGCCGGTTTTATACAGGCATCTTTCTTGCACTGCGAGGCGAGAGTTTTCTCGTGCTCTCGCAGCGCAAGAGAGAAAATATCGTAAGTGTGTGTCCACCCTAATAAGTATGTATGGAGCAATTATAAGAATGGCCACTAAAATACAGCAAAGCATATAAATACAGAACAGTGAATAAAAATAACATAGGTCATGTCATTAACTTATTAGCTGTAACAGTATAAATATTTAACAAATATGCACTTGTTATTATTATTCTGATAGTGACACACAGTTAAAAGGTTTATTCCGGTTCCAACAAGTTATTCCCTATCCACAGGATACGGAATAACTGATCGATGGGGATCCGACTGCTGCACTCCCCACTGATCATGAGAATGGTGGCCCAGTCAGTCGCCAAATAAATGAAACGCAAGTCGGGCAGATGCACTGCTTGACTTGGCAATCTCCGTCACTCTCATTGAAATGAATGGAGCATCGTGTGCCAGTCGAACCTGTGTTCCGTTCATTCAAGGAACAATCAGGCTCCAGTTTTGTGGTCAATGGGTGTCCCAGTGGTTGGACCCCCAGTAATCAGCCACTTATAGTGGATAGGGGATAACTTGTTGGAACCAAAATACTCTTTTAGCAAGATGTCTACAAGACATATTGGCCAACATTTACTAAGACTTATATCTTACATCAGCCTATGTGAAGGAGATAGTTGGGGTGTTTTGTGACTAATGTATTAACAGGCACACATCTCTTAATAAATATAGTGCATTGCCAACTCTTATAGTTGGAAAATCAAATAAATACCTGAAATGAGCAAGCATAGACTTGCATTATCTTTACTAAGCTTTCTTTTATAAATGTTGCATTCACTACATAATCTTGAAGACCATGGCAACTTTTCTTGCCACGTGCAAATTTGGTGTCGGCTTTGCAAATTTGGGTCTTTCTGTTTTAAACCTGTCATGTCCTCACAACACCATAAACTAAAGGCCCTTTTACAAGCAAAGATAATATTTCAAATGACTGAAAGATTGAAAGATTTAGCGATCTATTTGCATAAAGTGTTAATGGCTTTAATGGCCCATAACAATTTATCATCTAATTTGCATGTAAAAGGACCCCTAGGTTATGGAGCCCAGTGTGTGTTTAAACACACGCCCAGTTGTGTAAACTGCTGCCTACACTTTCTATTGTTCTCCTCATGGCTGCTGGCAGACTGCATTGTTCTCTTCAAGGCTAGTGTAAACAAGCCATGGGTAGAAGATCTTGCAGTCTTTTGAAAGATGAGTGAAATGCATTTAAATAGATTGTATTTGCTCAGTCCTTCAGCGGCTGAAGAATGGTTTCCAAGTGAACTAAAATCCATAATTCAAATGAAAACTGCATGATACCCGTATTTATATGTAACAATTATCACTCATTTTGAGCGATAACAGTTGTGTGTAAAAGAGCCTTAAGTTAAGGTACTGTTAGGGGATGTAAAAGGGAGCCGGGTGATGTATTTTTTATACTTACCCACTGCTGCGATCCAGAAGTGTTACTTGGTGAAGAGCACGTGGCACAAGAAATTCTGACTCCTTTCAGAGTCCCATGCACACACTCTTCTATACAAGTCTATTCGGGAGTGCACGGATGGGACTCTGAAAAGAGTCTGATTTTGGTGCTACATGTCGACTTCAGAGGGAGTCAGCGCTGGATCTCTGGAGTTGGTGAGTATAAAACATACATCACCCGGCTCCCTGTCATGTCCCCTAACAGTAAATAACTTAGTTTATGATGCTGTAGGGATGTAACAGGTTCCCTTTAAAAAGTGAAAAACTATTTGCAGGATAAAGTTATCTGCATTTTAGATTTTTCCAATTCTCGGTTATTGTTAACAATGGAAATCTGAGTGTATTTCTAACCACTGTGAACCTATTGGAATCTTTTTGAATTTGATTTATCTCCCAAAGCTATTTTTGAAGTCTAATGTATTTCCTTGATTTACCATGTATTTGTTGTTCTTTATATAAAGACACTGATCAGTTTTCATTCTGCAGAAAGCGATACTTTTTCCATTACACCTGACAGATTTTGGATCTTGTCCTAGGCTTTCAGCAGAGAGCATGTTTCACCTTCCATCAATGCTTAGTGGAAAAGAGCTTTGAAAATTGTAATAACTTTCCGTCATACAAAGCTGCCACATTTTCCAGTGCTATCTCATGCTCATTACCACATAACTACATTTTTGCACTTGGCAATCTAAAAGGCACACACATAAAAGTTCTCTTCCACGTTTTTGTGATTATAAAATTACCTGACTCCAGGTTAATAGTTGCCCATATGATATTTGATGGAATTTCTATTAGTTGTTTCTTTTTTTACATTAAAATGTGATGTCAGTTGAAACACAGAAATGATTGACTCCAAGCCTGACCTTGTGCGCATTCTTTTAATTTATAGTGCAGGGGATAGAACTATCAGAACTGTACCCCCTGCTTGATTGGCACCATAGCATCTACAATGGCTGCTTTTCTGGTACATGTATATAACACTATTTAGGGTGCTCAAGACGGCATTTTGCTAATATGCAGGATGGGCAATGTAGTTCATTTGAGGGCAACATGGCTAGTACTAGAGTTTAATGTCACTTTGAATGTCAGTTGGATGAATATAAGGCATATTGTGGCAAGTACACATAGAAGACAGGAACGTTAGTCTGGAACTAATACATGCATTGTGGCTCATGAAGGCTGTTACAATAATGAGGAAACTATAGCTATTACCAAGGCCGGTTTCTGAAAAAGTGTGGCTCTGAGCAATGTTAAAAGTAGGGCCCAATTTTATTTTATTTTTTATAAATTCTTTATTTCGGTTTTAAGAAAACATTTTGAATATTAGAAAAATGAAACTTTTCAAAAATATGAAACACAAATCACAAGGTATTACAGATAGTTGCTGCTTTGATAAATATCCCTTGGTTCTCCATTTGTGGCTATGTGAAGAGGGGCTTAGTGGTAATATGGTAATGGAGCTCTAATTGTGTATCTCTTGTTCAATTAACTAGAACTAGCATAATATTTTCCTGCCCAGCCGCTGATTGGATGCCTCTGCCCTGTGCCAGTCACTGCACTGGCTGCCTGTCAAATACAGAATACAATTTAAACTCACTACCCTCATCCACAAAGCCTTCCACAGCACCGCCCCGCCCTTCATTGCTTCCCTCATCTCAATTCACCACCCAGACCGCGCCCTCCGCTCTGCTAATGAAATAAGACTGTGCTCCTTAAATTTGAACCTCTAATTCCTGCCTCCAAGACTACTGCAGAGCAGCACCTGTCCTTTGGAACACACTACCGAAAGCTATTCGGGCAATCACTGACACACTAAACTTCAGGCGTGCTCTAAAAGCACACCTCTTCAGGAAGGCATACCATATCCTCTAAACCAAATCCCTTGTTACGATCGTGTGGGCAAACTAAGCATAGGGCCCACATGATCGTGACCAAAAGATACAGATACACACAGGTTTCAGGCAAACTGGCCCTTTGCTACACAGGAGAATGACATGGCCCTACCTGAGCGGGGACATTACCCCGATAAAGGGCGGCCCAGCGGTCTTCGGATCTGGGCCCCAGCTGCTCCTAGGAATCACGCACCAGAACAGGATACATACACATGCCAAATGACAGGGACAGAACAACAGGACACAGAGCCAGAAAACACAGCAGCCAAAATGTAACTAGTAACAGATGATAAGCTACATATAAATACCAGGTATTAGTTGACATTTTGATCAAAACGTGAAAGCTAGCGGGCTACTTCACAGGTCCTGGCTATACCGCTAGTCCATACACTAACCAGGAGTCCAGCAGCACCGGACACAGGTCACACAGCAAGCTGCAACAGGACAGGAACAGAAAAAAAATGTAAGGGTTAGGGGAACCAGAGGGTCGGGGGGAGGGGTCACTTATGTCTGGTCGCTTAAGGGAGATTTATACTGTATATTGAAATGTTATCCATGGAGCCCATGATGAGGCAAAGGGTTTGTGAGTATCCCGGAGAAATGTGGTGAGATCCTCCATCTCCATCATCTCATCCACCCTGTGTATCCAGTGGGACAGTGTTTGAATGATAGCCGATTTCCAAAAAGCAAGTATACATGCTCTAGTAGCGTTGCTAAAATATGTTAATGTAGATTTACGGTATGTCTTTGGTGGTATGTCCGTAAGGTGCAGGAGATGTAAAACTTTACAGATTGTCTTATGGACATCCTGCCAGAAGGTCTCCAGTTGTGGAAACCCCCAAAAGATATGAAGCAAGGAGCCCATGTCTCCATGACATCGCCAGCACATGGGGGGAACTGACGGGAACATTTTATGTAACTTTTTTAGGTACATGGTACCAGAAAGAGAGTATTTTGTAATCGGCTTCTTGATATCTGCTGTTGATGAAGGATTTATGAGTGAATTCAAATATTTTGAATATGCATTCAAGGTCCTTCTCCCATTTAGTCAAGTATTGTAGCTTGAAACCAATTAGTGGGGAGGTTAGGAGGATGTAAAAGTCATATAAAGTATGGCGTATAGGTCCTGAACCCATGCACACAGTCTCAAAGTGAGTAAGTTCCTTGGTAAAGTTTAGGGGCAGGGGAAGGGTAGGAAGGAAATGTGAGTGCTGTGCAGAGCTCCAAAAATACAGAGGGGATGGGTCTGCTATATCCTAGAGTTTGGCCAGGGATAGCCACCTGTGTCCTGCCAAAAAATGTGTGGCCCTACATCTGCCGGATAGTCTCCACATGAGAAAGGGTATATCATGTGTTACCAAGTACTGCGAATAAAGTAGATGGAACAATCCCTCTGCAGTGCCACCTATTGGATGGCAGCATTCCTTCAAATAAATGTCAGACCCTTTAAACAAGTCTTTAAAACAATGATTTTACATCACTGAATGGCTGTGATTGGCTCATCAAGCGCCAGCTGTGATTGGCTGCTGGCGCTCGATTAGCCAATCACAGCGCTTGCTTTGCTGGAGGCGGGGTATTCAAAGCCCCGTCGCCAGAAAGAAGCTGAGATGGCAGACAGGGAGGACACTGAAGTTTGCCGCAGCGCCGCCGGAGACCATCTCGAGGCATTGGGACACCGCGGACCAGGTGGGTATAAGCCCCCCCTCCCGACCCTGAAAATAAGACACTGTGCCTCTTTTGTGGCAAAAATTAATATAAGACAGCATCTTATTGTAAGGTAAACCTGATATATTGTTAGTGTCCGATGTGGGGGAAGTATTGGGCTGGTAGATTAACTGTATAAAGTTATGGGCCCTGTAAGCTTACTGCAGTTATTTCAATATTCATGTAAATATCATTTTCCATATTTCAGGAAAGCTTTAACTTTTAGGTATTATTACTAGAGATGAGCGAGCACCAAAATGCTCGGGTGCTTGTTACTCGAGTCGAACTTCCCGCAATGCTCGAGGGTTCGTTTTGAGTAACGAACCCCATTGAAGTCAATGGGCGACTCGAGCATTTTTGTATATCGCCGATGCTCGCTAAGGTTTTCGTTTGTGAAAATCTGGGAAATTCAAGAAAGTGATGGGAACGACACAGCAACGGATAGGGCAGGCGAGGGGCTACATGTTGGGCTGCATCTCAAGTTCACAGGTCCCACTATTAAGCCACAATAGCGGCAAAAGTGCCCCCCCCCCCAACATTTTATACTTCTGAAAAACCCTCATTAGCAAGGCATACCTTAGCTTAGCACCACACTACCTCCAACAAAGCACAATCACTGCCTGCATGACACTCCGCTGCCACTTCTCCTGGGTAACATGCTGACCAACCCCCCCGCACGACCCAGTGTCCACAGCGCACACCAAAGTGTCCCTGCGCAACCTTCAGCTGCCATCATGCCACACACTGGCCTCATAGCCACACCACCCTCATGTCTATTTATAAGTGCGTCTGCCATGAGGAGGAACCGGAGGCACACACTGCAGAGGTTTGGCAGGGCCAGGCAGCAACCCTCTTTAAAAGGGGCGGGGCGATAGCCCACAATGCTGTACAGAAGCAATGAGAACTCCAATCCTGTGCCACCTCCGTCATAAGCTGCAAACGTGGGCATAGCAATGGGGAATCCATGTGCCACACAGTATTCATTCTGTCAAGGTGTCGCATAGCTCAATCCACACTGCAAGGGGAAAGCCGTCAGCGCTCTGCCCCCTACCCAAGTCAGTCAGTGCCTTTGTGCCAGACAGGTCAAACACCACAATGGGAACTAAGTTTGCACCAACAGCATAGGTGGGTCCTAGGAAACCCAAGACATGAACAAAAAATTGATCTGAGCGGCCAAACATGGCAGACTTGCACCGCGCCCACGGCATAGGCCTCGGCCCACAGATTCAGCAATCCTAGGCTGGAAGCGGACTTTCACTGCACCCAGGACATAGGCCTCTGCACAAACCCTCAGCAATCGCGTGCCTACAGCGGACTCCAATGCTAGCGTAGCTGTGCACGTCTCATCAGCGCTGTATTGCTCCTGTAGTTTGTCCCAATGCAGTGCCCCGGATAGTAGAGCTAACGTCAGATTAAATACAGGTGGGCTTCGGCCCACACTGCATGCCCCAGTCAGACTGGGGTTCTTTATAAGTAGACACAGGCAGGTACAACTCCGTGTGGACTGACAGCATGGGTGGGTCCCAGGAAGCCACCGGCGTTACATAAATAAACCCCATTGCATTGCCCAGCACGGCTGAGGTAACGTCAGATTAAACGCAGGTGGGCTTCAGCCCACACTGCAGGCCCCAGTCAGACTGGGTTTTTTTTATAAGTAGACACAGGCAGGTGCAATTCCCTAATGTGAAGTCCATGTGGACCCAAAGCATGGGTGGCTCCCTGGAACCCACCGGCGGTACATAAACAAATCCCATTGCAGTGCCCAGCACAGCTGAGGTGACGTCAGATTAAATGCAGGTGGGCTTCGGCCCACACTGCATGCCCCAGTCTGACAGGGGTTTTTAATACATAGACACTGGCAGGTAGAAATCCGTAATGTGAAGTCCCTGTGGACCCACAGCATGGGTGGCTCCCTGGAACCCATCGGCGGTACATAAATGTATCCCATTGCAGTGCCCTACTCAGCAGAGCTAACGTCAGATACAATACAGGTGGGCTTCGGCCCACAGTGCATGCCCCAGTCAGACTGGTAATATGTACCTTAACAGTAACCGCGTTGGTGGGAATGTGGTCGCAACTGCGGACCTAGTAGCGCGGTTTTATTTAGTTGGTTTTCGGAATGTGGCCAGGATTAAGTGGGCCGTGGCTGGGAGATGGTGGGGGGGCTCTCTTGTTGTGTCGTTAAAGGTGAAATTCTTGGACTGCCACCAGACAGACCAATGCTAAGGTATTTGCCAAGAATGATTTCATTGTTGGAGGAGGAGGGGGATGTTTCTGAGGCACTACGTGTCCTCTCCACGTGTTCATGGTTATATGCACCTTAACAGTAACCGCGTTGGTGGGAAATGGCCTCGCCGCCATCATGTCTTTGGGAAGCCTCCGTTTCCACACCCCAGTGACATAGCATTAGCAGCGGTATAGGCAGAGCCCAGAATTAGTAACATTTCAGCGGTAGCATTAGGGACAGGCCCCAGTAACATATCACTAGCAGCAGTATAGGGGGAGCACAGTATTAGTTCCATTTCAGTAGTAGTAGCAGTCAGGACAGGCCCCAGTAACATATTACTTGCAGCAGTATAGGGGGAGCACAGTATTAGTTCCATTTCAGTAATAGTAGCAGTCAAGACAGGCCCCAGTAACATATCACTAGCAGCAGTATAGGGGGAGCACAGTATTAGTTCCATTTCAGTAATAGTAGCAGTCAAGACAGGCCCCAGTAACATATCACTAGCAGCAGTATAGGGGGAGCACAGTATTAGTTCCATTTCAGTAGTAGTAGCAGTCAAGACAGGCCCCAGTAACAATTCCGAAGCAGCAGTATAGGGGGAGCACAGTATTAGTTCCATTTCAGTAGTAGTAGCAGTCAAGACAGGCCCCAGTAACAATTCCGAAGCAGCAGTATAGGGGGAGCACAGTCTTAGTTCCATTTCAGTAGTAGTAGCAGTCAAGACAGGCCCCAGTAACAATTCCGAAGCAGCAGTATAGGGGGAGCACAGTCTTAGTTCCATTTCAGTAGTAGTAGCAGTCAAAACAGGCCCCAGTAACAATTCCGAAGCAGCAGTATAGAGGGAGCACAGTCTTAGTTCCATTTCAGTAGTAGTAGCAAGACAGGCCACAGTAACATTCCCGTTGCAGCAGTTTAGGGAGATAACAGTCTCTTTCACATTTCAGTAGTTGCAGTATAGACAAGGCCCCAGTTACATTTATGTAGCAAAAGTGTAGGCCAACCCCACACACCTTGCTGTACCATGAGTGCAGGCAAAGCCCATAAAATTTACTAGGATTACACTGTAGGCGAGGGCCCCAAAAAATTGGTGTACCAACAGTACTAATGTACCTCAGAAAAATTGCCCATGCCTTACCAAGAGGGCAGGTGAAACCCATTAATCGCTTTGGTTAATGTGGCTTAATTTGTAACTAGGCCTGGAGGCAGCCCAGTTAAAATAAAAATTGGTTCAGGTGCAAGTTTCAACGCTTTAATGAGAATTGAAACGTATAAACATTGTTTACAAAAGTAATATGACTGAGCCTTGTGGGCCTAAGAAAAATTGCCCGTTCGGCGTGATTACGTGAGGTTTCAGGAGGAGGAGCAGGAGGAGGAGGATGAATATAATACACAGATTGAAGAAGCTAAAAGGTCCCCGTTTTTTATGGTGATAGAGAACGATGCTTCCATCAGCGGGTGCTGCCTACGTATTGTTTAGGTACCGCTGCTGTCCGCTGGTGGAGAAGAGAAGTCCTCAGAATGTGTCATTTTCATGGAGTGAGGAGGCTGGGAGGAAGGAGGAGCAGCAGCCAGAGGATTCAGAGTTGCAGCTGTGGACGGCGTAGAAGACTGGGTGGTCGATAGATTGCTGGATGCACTTTCTGCCATCCACGACAGGACCTGCTCACACTGCTCAGTTTCTAATAAAGGTCTACCTCGTGTACTCATTAATTGTGAGATGAATCTGGGGACCCCAGAAACTTGCCTCTCTCCTAATCCCGCAGCAGTCAGCTGTGATACACCTGGACCAGGAGCTCGACCTGTGCCCACACCGTGACTTTGGCCTCCGCGTCCTCACCCCCGTCCACATCCTCTAGGCCTACCCCTACCCCTCAGCATGGTGTATTACGAGTAGAGCAGAAACAGAACACTGTAATTAAATGTGTCGCTTATTGGCCTGTGGTTGGAGGCTGACTTTGCTTACGGAATGCACAGCAGAGCCAGGAAACAATTATGCGAAAGCCTGTAGTGAGACCTAGGTGCGTATGACCGAGCTACTGGAATTCACAGGGCAGAACCAGTCAAGTGGCCAAAGGCCAGTGGTAGGCCTTAAGTATTTTGCTTCAATTTTTCAAAATGGTGAGGTGAAAAACCAGACAGACACCATATGCAGCGTATATATGTATACTCTTTTCCTCTGGCGGGATGACGGCGATCATGTAACAGACACAGCAGAGCCAGGAAACAATTATGCGCAAGGCTGAGTATTAATCAGCGACTACTATCCCCAGCAGACACGCCGTAAACTGAAGACGGTCACAGGCAGGCCAAATATAGTATTTTTTTCCACTTTTTTGGAAAAAGTCCACTCCCTGTGATATAGCTTGTATATGGATTTCCCTGTCGGAGGATGATTGTGGTTACTGAAAGCACAGTGCAGCCAGGAAACAATTATGCGCAAGGCTGGGTATTAATCAGCGACTACTACCCCCAGCAGACACGCCGTAAACTGAAGACGGTCACAGGCAGGCCAAATATAGTATTTTTTTCCACTTTTTGGGAAAAAGCCCACTGGCTGTGATATAGCCTGTATATCGATTTCCCTGTTGGAGGATGACTGTGGTTACTAAAAGAACAGTGCAGCCAGGAAACAATTATGCGCAAGGCTGGGTATTAATCAGTGACTACTACCCCTAGCAGACATGCAGTAAACTGAAGACGGTCACAGGCAGGCCAAATATAGTATTTTTTTCCACTTTTTGGGAAAAAGCCCACTGCCTGTGATATAGCCTGTATATGGATTTCCCTGTTGGAGGATGACTGTGGTTACTGAAAGCACAGTGCAGCCAGGAAACAATTATGCGCAAGGCTGGGTATTAATCAGCGACTACTACCCCCAGCAGACACGCCGTAAACTGAAGACGGTCACAGGCAGGCCAAATATAGTATTTTTTTCCACTTTTTGGAAAAAGGCCACTGCCTGTGATATAGCCTGTATATGGATTTCCCTGTTGGAGGATGACTGTGGTTACTGAAAGCACACTGCAGCCAGGAAACAATTATGCCCAAGGCTGGGTATTAATCAGCGACTACTACCCCCAGCACACACGCCGTAAACTGAAGACGGTCACAGCAGGCCAAATATAGTATTTTTTACCACTTTTTGGGAAAAAGCCCACTGCCTATATAGCCAGTATATCTTATCTCTTTCCCTGTACCACTGTCCCTGCCTCAGCAGTACTGCCCCTATACTCTGTAAAATGACTGCAGACTGAGGACGCTATGGTCTGCACGCCCGATATACAAAAAAAAAAATTGTGCAACACTGCTAAAAGCAGCCTCAACAGTACTGCACACGGTCAGATGTGGCCCTAAGAAGGACCGTTGGGGTTCTTGAAGACTAAAATAACACCTAGCACTCTCCCTATAGCAGCTGCAGCAAGACAGCACTTTCCCTGCTCTCTCTCAGCCTGCATCTGTGGCAAGCCGCGGGCGGGGCAGATTTAAATACTCGGGTATCACCTGATCTCCCCAGCCACTCACTGCAGGGGGGTGGGATAGGGCTGGAATGTCACAGGAGGAAGTTGTAATGCCTTCCCTGTGTTTCTATTGGCCAGAAAAGTGCGCAAATTTCTCAGGGAAGGAAATGTAATGGAGTCGAGCACCATGTGGTGCTCATCTTGAGTAACGAACATCTCGAACACCCTAATACTCGAACGAGCATCAAGCTCGGACGAGTACGCTCGTTGATCTCTAATTATTACATATCTACATTTATATGTAATTTACACTTAGGGATCATGATTTAAGAGCTTACAGTACTTAATTTATGATTTGCTGTTTCTATAATGATGCCACTTGTATTACTAGAGTAAAGCATGGAATGCACTTTTGCGCTTCAACATACTATGAACGTGTAACGCACATTGCGCTCCACAATACTGTGCGTGACACGTAACCCTCACAATGAGGTAACCCCTCCCCTACGAGCTGAAGTCATGGCAAATCAACCTGGCGTTTAGTGTGGACAACCTGCTGTAAGTGCATTGATATGTCTACATATACTTGCTTAATGTAATGCTTTTTTATGCTTGAAAAAGGTGCTAATGCGCCGAAATGTGTTGCTGTCATTTCCTATTAAAGTATGGTTAGATTAACCATTAGCTTCTTTGGCTATATTTGTTCCTCCCCGAGCCGTGGAGCCGGAGTATCTTTTATTCCTTTAATCCTGTCGCCTTACATAAATCTCTCCAAGACGTTTCTCCACGACCTCTGGATTGTGGAAGGGGATTACATTCAATACCTGGACTCTGGGTGCTAGTGGCTACCCCCATTTATTTTGGCTTTTTATATATAAGGCGCTGTTCATATATTTTTTGGAGATTGTTTGTGGTCTCTTTCTAATGATGTAATTTCTGATATGAGGGCTTTAACTTTCCAGAGATGTTCTTTTTTCTTTCATGCTCCATGTCTCAGCAATATTCCCCTGATCACACATTTGTGAGCGACCAATGTTGTCAATTTGGATGTGTCCTCTGGGAGGTTCTCCTGAAAGTAGTTAGTCATTTCCCCCCTGACATCTGAGGCCACTAAAGGATCCTAGAGGAGGGACTGGTTTAGGTGCAAGTTCCACGTTCTGGGGAGCAGGTAAGGTGAGGATATGAAGACATTAAGCATGGCATGATCTAGAAATGTGATGGCGTCTATTGATGAGGAGCGTAGTAGAGGGACATCCGAATGTCATATAAAAAAGTAGTCTTTTCGTGAGTATACATTGTAAGGGGGGGGAATAAAAGTGCAATCCTTAGCTGATATGTTTAGCGTTCGCCAGATATCTAGTGTTTGATTTTTTTCAGATAGGAGTACGACAAATGGGAAGTCCAGTGGGAGACATCTAGTAGGGGATCAATGGCTATGTTCAAGTCAGCCCCCATAATCAAAGTACGCTTTTGCAAAGGAGTCTAATTTTGTTAGGATATTTTGCATAGTCGCTAGTTGATTGGTGTTAGGGAGGTATATGTCCGCTAATGTATATAACCCGCCCGCTCTATGACCTTTATAAAATAGATACTCTCCCTTGGAGTCTGACGTGAATGAGGACAGTGTCCAGAAGATTTTGCTAGATTATAGTATTCTTATCCCTCTGGGTTTGGAATCCGGAAAGCAGCTATGATAGGAGTCATGGAACTGTGTAAGTGGAGAGAAGGCACCACATTGCTATGCAAATGTGTCTTCTGGATGAAGGCTACATGTACTGTTTTGGTCAATAAGAGATGAAGAAGAGAGTTCCTTTGCTCGGGAATGTTCAGTTGCTTAGCATTGACTGAGACAAAGAAAAGGGCATCCATAGTCAAATCTTAGAGTGACCTGAAGTAGAGAGAGGGAGGAAAGAGAGAGAGAGAAAATTGTGGAAGGATTAAGGCAGGTGGTTGGGAGAAGGAGTGGGAGAGGTAATGAAGTGGCAGTTAAGCTAAACATCTACAGAGGAGTTAAAGTACAAATGTTTGGTGTGTGTAGAATAAACATATGGAGGGGTGTGTCTGCTCACTTAATAAGGTTGTGTGATAGAAAATCGGCAACCAATCCCTAATGTGGAGAAAGGGCAGAACATGGAGTATAACTTGGGGACCTTGTAACCAAATTATTATGTAGTAAACATCTGGACCAAAGTCACTCGACTTTGTCAGTTTCAGTTGTTAGGACCAGGGCAGTCGTCCTCCCTTCTGGGTGGGCTTGATTAAGCTTGAGTCCTGTTCCATTGATCCAAACTGTGCGGCCTCTCTTCTTTGGACGTGGAGGTAAAGGGGTCTGTCTTTGAAGTGTTAAAAGAGTGTCCAACCAGTCGGGCAGGATGTGCTCTGCTATTTCTAGATAGTGGCGTAGGTGTACAAGTTGGTCCGAGGAGTGTAAGGCAAAGCGTGTGCCGTTACATCTAATTTGCAGGTGGAATGGATAGCTCCAGGTATATGTGGCCCCAATCTCTGTCAGCTGCAGCAGTACAGGCTTGAGAAGACGATGCATTGCTAAGGTACGCCTGGAGACATCTAGAAAGACCTAAATAATGACTAAGGCATTGCAATTGGACAGACAGAGTTCCACAAACACCAGGGTAAAATCCACATATGAAACAAGAGAACAAAATCAGTGGCAGGGAAACATTGAGGAAATACAAACAAACAACTAAATCAACACCTAAAGAAATAACGAACATAAACATCAACCTGTCACACAGACTAGGATAGTGCATCCAGTCCATTTACGTGTCGAAACCACCATGCTAGACCCCTCAGAAACAATCTCGAAAAAGAAGCAAAACACGGATGATGCCCATAATTGCAAAAAAGGGCCTGTTGACTTCAAAGACATATATATAAATATATTCATTGCAAATTCTGCCAAAGGTAAAAATCACAACCAATACTCCTGATTGTCAGAGACAAATCACTGCAAATATTGCTTAAGACTCTGATTTCATCTTTCAGTTTGACCATTAGTAGCAGGATGATAAGCAGAGAAAAAAGACAGTTGTACTTTCAATTGACAGCAAGGGAAGCCCCAGGATCTAGACACAACCTGAACACCCTTACCTGAGACAATGTCAGATGGCAACCTGTGTAACCAGTCAAGAACAGTTTAGCCAATATTGTAGCATCAGGAAGACTAGCTAGAGCAGTTAAATGCTGAATCGGTCCGCCACAACCCAAACCACTGTGTTGCCCTCCAAGAACGGTAGATCAGTAATGAAATCCATGGACAACTTAGTCCAAGGTTTCTCCAATACAGGCAAAAGTTATAACATCCCAGCCGGAAGATTCCAGGGAGCCTTGGATCTAGCACAAACCCCACAGGAAGAGACAAAACTAAAAACATCATTCTGACGGCAACCAGAAGATTTTGGTTATAAACCTCCTAGTATTCTTGATTCCCGGATGACCTGCTAGAACAGAACTACGCATTTCAGACAGTTATTAGAGTCTTAGATGTATTAGAACTAGAGATGAGCGAACGTGTTCATCCGAGCTTGATATTTGTGCGAATATTAGGGTGTTCGGGATGTTCGTTATTCGTAACGAACACCATGCGGTGTTCGGGTTACTTTCACTTCCTTCCCTGAGACGTTAGCGCGCTTTTCTGGCCAATTGAAAGACAGGGAAGGCATTACAACTTCCCCCTGTGTTGTTCCAGCCCTATACCACCCCCCTGCTGTGAGTGGCTGGGGTGATCAGGTGTCCGCCGAATATAAAAGTCGGCCCCTCCCACGGCTCGCCTCAGATGCCGTGTGAGTTAGATGAGGGACAGTGCTGTTTGTACCGGAGCTGCTGTAGGGAAAGAATTGGTAGTTAGTGTAGGCTTCAAGACCCCCCAAAGGTCCTTATTAGGGCCACTGATAGCTGTGTGTTGGCTGCTGTTAGCAATTATTTTTTTTCTCAAAATCGCCTCTGCAGAGCGTTGCACCCGGCATTAGGGACAGAAGTGTTGCATAGGCAGGGAGAGTGTTAGGAGTGAGTGTAGCCTTCAAGAACCTCAACGGTCCTTTCTAGGGCCATATTTAACCGTGTGCAGTACTGTGCTGGCTGCTGTTAGCTGTGCTGCATTTTTTTTTTCTTCTCAAAATCGCCTCTGCAGAGCATTGCACCCTCCATTGATACTGCAGGGAAAGAATTGTGTAGGCAGGGCCACAACACAGTTATTATTCATTGAATATACGCAGTGCTGCCTTTTGGTGGAAAAAAACTGAAAATAATTCTATTTGTCCTGCCTCTGTCCGTCCTAAGGGCGGTGGACACGTGTCAGCTGCGTGTGCAACTTTTAAAAATCAGACGCACCCAGCTACGGTTTACTGCTGGCTTCGCCATTTGCTTTCCTTAATTGGGAAAAAAAATACCTGCTCTGCCAGAGTTATAATAACTCTGCTACCCTCACGTTCTGTGACACATAAGCAGGGACACAGCACAGTTATTAAACTTCTCATGTTCATTGAATATACGCAGTGCTGCCTTTTGGTGGAAAAAAACTGAAAATAATTCTATTTGTCCTGCCTCTGTCCGTCCTAAGGGCGGTGGACACGTGTCGGCTGCGTGTGCAACGTTTAAAAATCAGACGCACCCAGCTACGGTTTACTGCTGGCTTCGCCATTTGCTTTCCTTAATTGGGAAAAAAAATACCTGCTCTGCCAGAGTTAATAACTCTGCTACCCTCACGTTCTGTGACACATTAGCAGGGACACAGCAGAGTTATTAAACTTCTCATGTTCATTGAATATACGCAGTGCTGCCTTTTGGTGGAAAAAAACTGAAAATAATTCTATTTGTCCTGCCTCTGTCCGTCCTAAGGGCGGTGGACACGTGTCGGCTGCGTGTGCAACGTTTAAAAATCAGACGCACCCAGCTACGGTTTACTGCTGGCTTCGCCATTTGCTTTCCTTAATTGGGAAAAAAAATACCTGCTCTGCCAGAGTTAATAACTCTTCTACCCTCACGTTCTGTGACACATTAGCAGGGACACAGCAGAGTTATTAAACTTCTCATGTTCATTGAATATACGCAGTGCTGCCTTTTGGTGGAAAAAAACTGAAAATAATTCTATTTGTCCTGCCTCTGTCCGTCCTAAGGGCGGTGGACACGTGTCGGCTGCGTGTGCAACCTTTAAAAATCAGACGCACCCAGCTACGGTTTACTGCTGGCTTCGCCATTTGCTTTCCTTAATTGGGAAAAAAAATACCTGCTCTGCCAGAGTTAATAACTCTGCTACCCTCACGTTCTGTGACACATTAGCAGGGACACAGCACAGTTATTAAACTTCTCATGTTCATTGAATATACGCAGTGCTGCCTTTTGGTGGAAAAAAACTGAAAATAATTCTATTTGTCCTGCCTCTGTCCGTCCTAAGGGCGGTGGACACGTGTCGGCTGCGTGTGCAACGTTTAAAAATCAGACGCACCCAGCTACGGTTTACTGCTGGCTTCGCCATTTGCTTTCCTTAATTGGGAAAAAAAATACCTGCTCTGCCAGAGTTAATAACTCTGCTACCCTCACGTTCTGTGACACATTAGCAGGGACACAGCACAGTTATTAAACTTAGATTATTCATTCACTAGAGGCAGTGGGGCCTTTCGTTTTCAAAAAAGGGAAAAAATTATATTTGGCCTGCAGTCTTGCGCCAATTTATTTCCTGCCTGTGAAATCAAATCACTGGTAATACAGCATGCTGAGGGGTAGGGGTAGGCCTAGAGGACGTGGACGCGGCCGAGGACGCGGAGGGCCAAGTCAGGGTGTGGGCACAGGCCGAGCTCCTGATCCAGGTGTGTCGCAGCCGACTGCTGCGCGATTAGGAGAGAGGCACGTTTCTGGCGTCCCCACATTCATCGCCCAATTAATGGGTCCACGCGGGAGACGGTTATTAGAAAATGAGCAGTGTGAGCAGGTCCTGTCCTGGATGGCAGAAAGTGCTTCGAGCAACCTATCGTCAACACGCAGTTCTGCGCCGTCCACTGCTGCAAATCCGAATCCTCTGTCTGCTGCTCCTCCTTCCTCCCAGCCTCCTCACTCCACTACAATGACACCTGCTCAGGAGCGGGGACACTCCCAGGAACTGTTCTCGGGCCCCTGCTTAGATTGGGCAGCAGTGGTTCCTCTCCCACCAGAGGAGTTTATCGTCACTGATGCCCAACCATTCGAAAGTTCCCGGGGTCCAGGGGAAGAGGCTGGGGACTTCCGCCAACTGTCTCAACAACTTTCTGTGGGTGAGGAGGACGATGACGATCAGACACAGTTGTCTTGCAGTGAGGTAGTAGTAAGGGCAGTAAGTCCGAGGGAGCAGCGCACAGAGGATTCGGAGGAAGAGCAGCAGGACGATGAGGTGACTGACCCCACCTGGTGTGCAACGCTTACTCAGGAGGACAGGTCTTCAGAGGGGGAGTCAAGGGCATCAGCAGGGCAGGTTGCAAGAGGCAGTGCGGTGGCCAGGGGTAGAGGCAGGGCCAGACTGAATAATCCACCAACTGTTTCCCAAAGCGCCCCCTCGCGCCATGCCACCCTGCAGAGGCCGAGGTGCTCTAAGGTCTGGCAGTTTTTCACAGAGACGCCTGACGACCGACGAACAGTGGTGTGCAACCTTTGTCGCGCAAAGCTCAGCCGGGGAGCCAACACCAACAGCCTCACCACCACCACCATGCGCAGACATATGATGGCCAAGCACCCCACAAGGTGGGACGAAGGCCGTTCAGCGCCTCCGGTTTGCACCCCTGCCTCTCCCCCTGTGCCCCAACCTGCCACTGAGATGCAACCCCCCTCTCAGGACACAGGCACTACCGTCTCCTGGCCTGCACCCACACCCTCACCTCCGCTGTCCTCGGCCCCATCCAGCAGTGTAGTTCAGCGCACTGTCCAGCCGTCGCTTGCGCAACTGTTGGAGCGCAAGCGCAAGTACGCCGCCACGCACACGCACGCTCAAACGTTAACCGTCCGCATAGCAAAATTCATCAGCCTTGAGATGCTGCCGTATAGGGTTGTGGAAACGGAGTCCTTCAAAAGTATCATGGAGGCGGCGGCCCCGCGCTACTCAGTTCCCAGTCGCCACTACTTTTCCCGATGTGCCGTCCCAGCCCTGCACGACCACGTCTCCCGCAACATTGTACGCGCCCTCACCAACGCGGTTACTGCCACGGTCCACTTAACAACGGACACGTGGACAAGCACAGGCGGGCAGGGCCACTACATCTCCCTGACGGCACATTGGGTGAATTTAGTGGAGGCTGGGACAGAGTCAGAGCCCGGGACCGCTCACGTCCTACCCACCCCCAGAATTGCGGGCCCCAGCTCGGTGGTGGTATCTGCGGAGGTGTATGCTTCCTCCACTAAAGCACCCTCCTCCTCCTCCTCCTCCTCTGTCTCGCAATCAAGATGTGTTAGCAGCAGCATGTCGCCAGCAGTCGGTGTCGCGCGGTGTGGCAGCACAGCGGTGGGCAAGCGTAAGCAGGCCGTGCTGAAACTACTCAGCTTAGGCGATAAGAGGCACACGGCCCACGAACTGCTGCAGGGTCTGACACAGCAGACCGACCGCTGGCTTGCGCCGCTGAGCCTCCAACCGGGCATGGTCGTGTGTGACAACGGCCGTAACCTGGTGGCGGCTCTGCAGCTCGGCAGCCTCACGCACGTGCCATGCCTGGCCCACGTCTTTAATTTGGTGGTTCAGCGCTTTCTGAAAAGCTACCCACGCCTGTCAGACCTGCTCGTAAAGGCGCGCCGGCTCTGCGCACATTTCCGCAAGTCCCACACGGACGCTGCCACCCTGCGCACCCTGAAACATCACTTTAAGCTGCCAGTGCACCGACTGCTGTGCGACGTGCCCACACGGTGGAACTCTACGCTCCACATGTTGGCCAGGCTCTATGAACAGCGTAGAGCTATAGTCGAATACCAACTCCAACATGGGCGGCGCAGTGGGAGTCAGCCTCCTCAATTCCTTTCAGAAGAGTGGGCCTGGTTGGCAGACATCTGCCATGTCCTTGGTAATTTTGAGGAGTCTACCCAGGTGGTGAGCGGCGATGCTACAATCATTAGCGTCACCATTCCTCTGCTATGCATCTTGAGAAATTCCCTGCAAACCATAAAGGCAGCTGCTTTGCGCTCGGAAACGGGGGCGGGGGAAGACAGTATGCCGCTGGATAGTCAGGGCACCCTCCTGTCTATTTCTCAGCGCGTAGAGGAGGAGGAGGAGCATGAGGAGGATGAGGAGGAGGGGGAAGAGACAGCTTGGCCCGCTGCTGACGGTACACCGGCTGATTGCCTGTCATCCTTTCAGCGTGTATGGCCTGAGGAGGAGGAGGAGGAGGAGGATCCTGAAAGTGATCTTCCTAGTGAAGACAGCCATGTGTTGCGTACAGGTACCCTGGCACACATGGCTGACTTCATGTTAGGATGCCTTTCTCGTGACCCTCGCGTTGCACGCATTCTGGCCACGACGGATTACTGGGTGTACACACTGCTCGATCCACGGTATAAGAAGAACCTGCCCACTCTGATTCCCGAAGAGGAAAGGGGTTCGAGAGTGTTGCTATACCACAGGACCCTTGCGGACAAGCTGATGGTAAAATTCCCAGCCGACAGCGCTAGTGGCAGAAGGCGCAGTACCGAGGGCAAGGTAGCAGGGGATGTGCGTAGATCGAGCAGCATGTACATCCCAGGCAGTGCAACAGTCTTTAAGGGCCTGGCCAGCTTTATGGCTCCCCACCAAGACTGTGTCACCGCTCCCCAGTCAAGGCTGAGTCGGCGGGAGCACTGTAAAAGGATGGTGAGGGAGTACGTAGCCGATCGCACGATCATCCTCGGTGACGCCTCTGCCCCCTACAACTACTGGGTGTCGAAGCTGGACACGTGGCCTGAACTAGCGCTGTATGCCCTGGAGGTGCTTGCTTGTCCTGCGGCTAGCGTCTTGTCGGAGAGGGTGTTTAGTGCGGCTGGGGGAATCATCACAGATAAGCGTAGCCGCTTGTCAACCGACAGTGCCGACAGGCTAACACTCATCAAGATGAACAAAGGCTGGATTTCCCCAGACTTCTGTTCTCCACCAGCGGACAGCAGCGATACGTAAGCAATACGTAGGCTGCACCCGCGGATGGAAGCTACGTTCTCTCTCACCATCCAAAACGGGGACATTTCTGCTTCATCAATCTGTGTCTAATATTCCTCTTCCTCCTCCTGCTCCTCCTCCTGAAACCTCACGTAATCACGCTGAACGGGCAATTTTTCTTAGGGCCACAAGGCTCACTCAAATAATTTTTCTGAACAATTTTTATAAGTTTCAATGCGCTTAAAAGCGTTGGAACTTTAACTTGAACCAATTTTTCGTTACACTGGGCTGCCTCCAGGCCTAGTTACCACTTAAGCCACATTAACCAAAGCGATTCACCTGCCATCTTGGTTGGGCATGGCCAATTTTTACTGAGGTACATTAGTACTGTTGGTAAATTTTTGGGGCCCTCACCTACAGTGTAATCATAGCAATTTGTATGTTCTTCGCCTGCACTCATGGTACAGAAAGGTGTGTGCGGTTGGCCTACACTTTAGCTACATAAATGTAACTTGGGCCTTGGCTATACTAAGGCTACTGAAATGGAACTAAGACTGCGCTCCCGCTATACTGCTGCTTCGGAATTGTTACTGGGGCCTGTCTTGAGTGCTACTATTGCTGACATTGAACGAAGACTGCGCTACCGCTATACTGCTGCTTCGGAATTGTTACTGGGGTCTGTCTTGAGTGCTACTATTGCTGACATGGAACGAAGACTGCGCTCCCGCTATACTGCTGCTTCGGAATTGTTACTGGGGCCTGTCTTGAGTGCTACTATTGCTGACATGGAACGAAGACTGCGCTCCTCCTATAATGCTGCTAGTGATATGTTAGTGGGGCCTGTCCTAATGCTACGGCTGAAATGTTACGAATTCTGGGCTCTGCCTATACCGCTGCTAATGGTATGTCTCTGGGGTGTGGAAACAGAGGCTTCCCAAAGACATGATGGCGGCGAGGCCATTTCCCACCAACGCGGTTACTGTTAAGGTGCATATAACCACGGACACGTGGAGAGGACACGTAGTGCCTCAAAAACATCCCCCTCCTCCTCCAACAGGGAAAACATTCTTGGCAAATGTCTTTGCATTGGTTCGTCTGGTGGCAGTCCAAGAATTTCACCTTTACCGACACAACAAGAGAGCCCCCACACCATCCCCCCGCCACGGCCCACTTAATCCTGGCCGCATTCCGAAAACCAACAAAATACAACCGTGCTACTAGGTCCGCAGTCACCACCACATTACCACCAACGCGGTTACTGTTAAGGTACATATTACCAGTCTGACTGGGGTATGCAGACACCTTGACAGAATGAATAGTGTGTGGCACATAGGTTCCCCATTGCTATGCCTACGTGTGCAGCTCCTGATGGCGGTGGCACAGGATTCTATTTCTCATTGCTTCTGTACAGCATTGTGGGCTATCGCCCCGCCACTTTTAAAGAGGGTCGCTGCCTAGCCATGCCAACCCTCTGCAGTGTGTGCCTGCGGTTCCTCCTCATGGCAGACGCACTTCTAAATAGACATGAGTGTGGCGTGGCATGAGGGCAGCTGAAGGCTGCGCAGGGACACTTTGGTGTGCGCTGTGGGGGGGAGGGGGGGCGGTTGGTCAGCATGTAACCCAGGAGAAGTGGCAGCGGAGTGTCATCCAGGCAGTGATTGTGCTTTGTTGTAGCTAGTGTGGTGCTTAGCAAAGGTATGCCATGCTAATGAGGGCTTTTCAGAAGTAAAAGTTGTTGGGAGGGGGGGGGGGCCCCACTCTTGCCGCTATTGTGGCTTAATAGTGGGACCTGTGAACTTGAGATGCAGCCCAACATGTAGCCCCTCGCCTGCCCTATCCGTTTCTGTGTCATTCCCATCACTTTCTTGAATTGCCCAGATTTTCACACATGAAAACCTTAGCGAGCATCGGCGAAATACAAAAATGCTCTGGTCGCCCATTGACTTCAATGGGGTTCGTTGTTCGAAACGAACCCTCGAACATCGCGGGAAGTTCGTTCCGAATAACGAACACCCGAACATTTTGGTGTTCGCTCATCTCTAATTAGAACAAAAAGCTTTCCTTTCTCCAGATCCAAAGAAACTGAAGACACAACAACCCCTTCAGACAGAATGGGCACAGGAGGTTCCTTGGAGACTACCAGAACAAAACTCCTAGAGAGAGCATCTGCTTTGACATTTTTACAACCAGGATGAAATGTGACAACAAAGTCAAAGCGGGAAAAGAATAATCACCACCGAGCCTGTCTAGGATTAAGTCTCTTAGCAGACTCCAAATACACCAGATTTTAGTGGTCAGTAAAAATTGTCAACTTATGTTACCACAATCACCCCCTCCAAAAGATGCCACCACTCCTCAAAAGGCCCCTTAATAGCCAAAACATTTCCCTGTCCCCAATATCATAATTCTGTTCAGCCGAAGCAAACTTCCATGAAAAGAAAGCACAAGGGTGATTTTTCAACTCATTAGTGCCCTAAAACAAAACTGCTCCCACTCCCTCCTTTGAAGCATCCCCATCTACCACAAAAGCTTTACAAGAATCAGTCTGAGAAAGAACAGGAGCAGAAGAGAAATACACCTTCAGAGTATTGAAAGATTTCACTGCGCTTGAGGACAACTCTGAAGAAAAGGCACTCTTCTTGGTAATACCTGCCAAAGGCTTCACAATCACTGAAAATCCCTGTATTAACTTATGGTAGTAATTAGCAGATCCCCAAAAAGCTTTGAAGTGCCTTCAAATTTTTAGGCTGCACCCAATCCACAATGATCTTGTCCGGGTCCATTTTAAAGCCCCATGAAGTAATGATGCATCCCAGAAATATAACCTCCTGCACAGCAAAATTCTCTCTTTTTGCAAACAATTCACTCTGGGAACCTCCTCCTTAACCTGCGGACCAACTAGTTTTCTGGCTGGAGCCTTCGGAGCAGGCACCCCTGAAAAAAATGACCAATTCGGCCGCAGAAAAAACAGAGACCACTGTCAAATCACTTACCTCCGTTTTTAACCCCTTCTGCCTTTATCTTTCACTAGTACATAGCGCTCAACAAGTACTGTGTACTAAAGAGTGAAAGTGGAAGTGTTTCTTCCATTATGCAAGCCAGTGCTACAGGGTCCCAGCAGCCCCTGATTAACTCTGCTAGTGACTATTGTCTCTACAGGGGGATGTTTTCCCTGTAGCTGGGGCTCCTATGGATGCCTCAGCTACAGTGGAAAAATGTCAAATAATAAAAAAAAGACCATGTGAATGATCCCCAGAAATCTTATATGACATCATGAGGGACATAGATAGTGCAAAAAATAATCACATACATAACTAAAACAAAATTACAGAATAAAATAAAAATATATACATAAGAAAGAAAATAACTAAAACTGTCGCCGTATGTGCACTGTAATCCAAAACCATACATATTATATATCAAAGCCTCCGAAACAAAATAAGGGATCCATTACCATATATTTTTTAGCATAAATATACTAATTAAAAAAAATAACTATAAATGTAAAAAAAAGTCATTTTTTTAGCTTTTTGCCTCCAATAAAACTAAAAAAAACAGAAAAAGAAGTCAGTGAAATAGATTTTTTAAAAAGGGTGAAATTAGCTGTAGATTCACACCAATATCCAAGTCAAAGGGCCTATTCAGACTAATGTATTTGCGGAGGCATTTCCACATGTGAAAAGTCACCAGTATAACGCAACAAAGCAATGCCTTTGATTACAATAGATTCATTCAGACGTTTTTCCGCGCAAAATCTAAGCATTTTTTGACAGCGGGGCATACAGTTAGCCAATAAAAGTTTAGAATAATGCTCCTTCAGCGTTGAGGAGTACAGGGGAAGCCTGCTGCAGCGCCGGGGACCTGCGCGAGAGACCCGGGCATCGCCTGCTAGGTAAGTATTGCTTTTTTTTTTCATGTAGTGTAGCTAGGTCTTATTTTTGGGGGAGGGCTTATACTTCAAGTTCCCTCCCCCCACTAAAAAATCAGGGTAAAGCTCATTATGAGGGTAGGTCTTATTTTTGGGGAAACACGGTAGTACCAGAAAGGGAGTTACAGTTTTAAAAACTTGATGAAATTGCCTGGCATGTGGCAGCTAATTTCATACATATTAGGATAGTGTTCACATCTAGGCCTGTAGAGAACTTTTGATTGTGGCCATGTATGTTTGTCACAATAATACCATATTAATCCCTTAGTGACCACACGTTTTTGCTTTTTTCCATGTTCGTTTTTTCCTCCCCCCTTTTAAAAAATTGTAACTCCTTTATTTATCCATCGACGTCGCTGTATGAGGGCTTGTTTTTTGCGGGATGAGGTATATTTTTTAATGGTACTATTTAATGTATCATATAATGTACTGAAAAACTTTAAAAACATTTTAAGTGGAGAGAAATGAAAAAAAAACAACAACATTCTGCCATCTTTCAGTGCATCTTCTTTCTACAGCGCATTAACTGCAACAAAAATGATAACTTTATTCTATGGGTGAGTACCATTACTATGATACCAAACTAGTATATCTTTTTTTTTTGCCGTACTACTTATATATTTTCTTAAAGATATTTAATTTTTTAAAATTATTTTCTGTCTCCATCTTCTGCGCACAATAACTTTTTTATTTTTCCGTCGATATAGTTGTGTGAGGGCTCATTTTGTGCTGTGCATCCTGTAGTTTCCGTTAGGAGCATTCTAGAATACATAGGACTTTTTGATCGCCTTTTATACGTTTTTTTCTTGGCAACAGGGTAACCAAAAAAGCACATTCTTGGTGTTTTTAATTTTTTTTGGACAACGTTCATTTTGAGCGGTAAATAATGTGTTACTTTGATAGAATTTTACGGATGCAGCGATACCAAATATGTACGGATGCAGCGATACACACTAATATGTTATTATTTCGATTTTTTTATTTTAAATATGGCAAAAGGTTTTTTTTGAACTTTTATTTTACATAATTAATAAAAATGTATTGTTTTTATTTTTACTTTTTCTTTTAGTCCTCCTCGGGGACAAAAATTAGCGATGCCTCGGGGATGGCTTGATAGGCATTCTGCCATGACAGCCCTGGGGCCTTTCAGAAGGCTCCCAGCTGCCGTAACACCCACACAGCTCCCCCGATCTCACCGTGGATGGGGCAGTACGGGGAATTTGAATGCCGCTGTCAGATCTGACAGTGGCATTTAAAGGTTTAACAGCCCAGATCGGCCGCACAGCCAAACGGGACTGTTGTAGGCAGGTGTCAGCTGTAATAAACAGCTGACACCTGCGATGTATGGAGGGAGATAGCAGCGCAGAATAGGGTGGTCACTAAGGGGTTAACCATCTTGTTGTACCAGGTAAGAGGTTTCTGCATTCATTGCTGTTGACATAATAGAGCTAAGCACTCTCTAACTTTTGAAACTACTTTTGGAAGAGGGTGATGACTCATGCAGAGACTGACACAGATGCTGCTGGAGCTAATGGTGAGTGATTTACTGTCCCACAGCAACTTGAATTACAGTTTCACAGCTCAGTACTGTTGCATACTGTACAACATGATGCAGTTATTTCCCTGTGTGTGCTACAGAGAGCAGTGTTTTCTCTACATGCAGTGTACAGAGTACAGCTTAACAACTAGTCTCTTCCCATCAACTCAGAGAGAATGGAAAATTAAGTATACAGCCTGCAGAGGGGGAAAATGGTGAACAATTCTTTATATGTCATATAATGGCACAAAATAATGTATTCCATATGTACACACATGGTAGCTTATTCTGCAAATTTAAATATGCCTTAATTGCCAGTCAGACAGTTATAGATATATGCCATTGAATATTTTACATCATTACAATTCAATAGAAAAAAAGATTGCTGGCAGCATTAAAGAAGTTTATGGTTTTAATTATATCTTCATTTCATTAGTATGAATCAGAAAATTAATTCATCCCTCATCAGCTACGTTAAAACAATATTTGTAAAATTTTTATGTAAAACTAATGGTAAAAACACCATACTGAGTACATTTGTCAAAGTGATCTGCACTGGATTGCATACTTGATGACTGAATGCTGGATTGCTGGCAAGAATAAATCATTTATGTCGAGCCTCTAAGTATCTAAACCAAATCAAAGAAACTGAATGCAAAAAGAGTAGCTAGTCTCATGTTTTATATGCAAATAACAAAAATCTACATATTTCCATCCAAATAAATATATTTTTAAATACCTGCTATCTTTTAGGGGGGCTTCACACAAGTGTGTTTTTGTGCATGCATACGCAGGCACAAAAACACGCGTCTATTACAATCAATACATTCCCTATGGTGTGTTCACATGTCTGTGTTTTACAGGCGTGCACCTGTAAAGATAGGACATGCGTGCACAATAGGGAATGCATGTATTGCCTTCAATGAAGCCACGGCTGCTGCCGGCAGCTCCATTGAAAGCAATGGTCTGCCGGCACCCCTTGTTTTTCAGGGAAGAGCTTTAAATATAAGGACTTCCCTGAAAAACAAACATTTTAGTGTGGAAAAAAATATATATATATATTTACCTGTCCGCCGCTGCCGTATTCCCTGCCGGGATGCAGAACACGTCTGCCACATGCGTCAGATGTTTCTTTATCTCCACTGAGAATAAAGAATTCCCTGCAGCACCTGCCACATCTTTGACAGATGCAGCAAAGGAATTCTTCACTCTGGCAGGGAATAAAGAATTCCCTACTGCAACTGTCACTGATGACAGCTGCGGTAGGGAATCCAGCTGCCGATGTCCCGTAATTGTTTTTTAGGGAAGGGCTTTAAATATTAGCCCTTTCCTGTAAAACAAGGCAAACTAGTGTAATAAATTTTTAAAAACCCACATACTCACCTTTCATCAGCTCCTGGGGCTGAGCCGCGTCCTCTCTGCTCTATCCCCGCCTCTATAAGGCATTTCTTTGAGCAGGCAAGGAATTAAAATCCCCAGCTGCTAAAAGTGCTGCTTCTGATTGGCTGAGGTGCTCAGCCAATCACAAGTAGCTCTCACCTGTCATTCATTCAGCGAGATATATTATTCATTTTTTACACTAGTTTGCCTTGTTTTTCAGGGAAGGGGTTATATGTAAAGCTGAATACTCTAGCGCAGCTGTCATCTATGACAGCTGCGGTAAGGAGTTCTTTATTCCCCGCGGGAATGAAGAATTCCTTTGCTGCATCTGTCACAGATGTGGCAGGTGCAGCAGAGAATCCTTTATTCCCGGCAGGGATGAAGAAAACATCTGCCGCATGTGGCAGATGTGTTCTTCATCCCCGCGGGGGACACGGCAGCGGTGGACAGGTAAGTGTATGTATGTATATATATATATATATATATATATATATATATATATATATATTCTATATATAGTCTTTTTTTTACACTAAAATTGTTCTTTTTTACGGAAGAGCTTATATTTAAAGCTCTTCCCTGAAAAACAATTAAGGGGTGCCGGCAGACCATTGTCTTCAATGGAGCCACCAACAGCAGCCGCGGCTCCATTGACCATAAGTACGGTATACAGTCAGGGGGGATAAACTGTCATCTTTTTCATTATAACTGTGACATAGGAGTCTCTAAATATCAATAACTGTCATAAGAGATCCTGTTTCCTCCTGTGAAGAGCCAGTCCATCCTTGTACTAGCATCACACAGGAATTCTGCTGACTGCAAAAGTGACTTCTTGAGAAAACAAGTCAAGTAAATCTTAGGTCCAACTTCTTTCTCCTCTTCACTCTTCAGAATCCCCTAACCCCACCCATGCGCTGTCCTTTATACTTCCCCTCTGACCAATCCTGGGTGAAGGGGAAATCTAGCTACCCAATAACAGGACTAGACAGGGTTGACTGACAGGCAACAGAAGGGATTAGGATGAAATCTGCACAGTGATGCAGCATAGATAAAAACAGACACCAGGCGTTAACTGTTTAGTAACCAGACAAAGCCAATACTCAAAGACAAGTATTAGTACATAGACACATACACAGAGACATAGACAAACATACACACACCACATGAGGTAGTTGCTGTGGGGGCCCCTAACTCCGGGCCACTACAGCTTTTCTCATCTGGTTTCAGAAATAGTCTCGGAAGATTCTCTCCATCACAGTCGTCTGACTTGAACTCAATAGAAAATCTTTGGTGGGATTTGAAGAAGGTGGTGGCAACACACAAACCCAACTGGAGGCCATTGTCCAGGAGGAATGGGCTAAGATTCCTCAGGAATGCTGTCAGAAGCTGATGTCTGGCTATGCATCACGCTTCTAGTAGGTCATAACAACGAAAAGGTGCTCCACTATGTACTTAAGACACTTGTCATAATTGTGAGACCGCAGTATTCCTTAAAACTGACATTTTGCGTTGAATTTGGAGAAACCACTTCTTAAATTTACTGTGTTGAGCTTTTCTTGCAAGAAGTACACATTTATATATATACTAATAAGTATACATACACACACACATATATATATATATATATATATATTTATACATATATATATATATGTATATATATATATATGTATATATATATATATGTATATATATATATATATATATATATATATATACATATATATAAGTATATACTTATATTCAATTGCATGCTAGCCCTTGTGTGTGTAAATTCTCTTCAGCTACTCCCCCCATGGTTTCCATATAAATTCCAAAGCATGCATAGTTGAATTGACGTGAAGATGAATCCTACTGTATACTGTGCTGTTTGTGCCTGAGATGAGGCAAGTAAATTGTGAGTTCCATTGGAAATATAAACTGGTGCTCCTTCATCCTCTGTACAGCAATGTAATAGACAATTATTATACACAATGGAAAAGAGCAATGTAATGTAACTAATTTTAAAAGCTTTACAAATAATCACTACTGAAGTCAGGGTCCCTTCTCAAGACAGGTAACTGATCCTTTTTAATAGTGGTGACAAGATGTTTCGGCAGTGGAGTTTGTGAGGTACATACACAAATAACCAGAGTGCCTTCCTGTAGGCAATTAGAGAGGGCAAAGGTAGAATAGTGTTAAACCAAACAACATTATGGGAAGCTTTGTAGGACCGAGAAAGCTGCAGCCTTTGGGATTACATTGTTTCATCTTCAGTATCCAGTGTTTCCCTGAAGGACATTCTGTGGGAGGAAGGAGGAAGCAAGAGGTTAAGAACTAGAATAGATTAGACAGATAGTGAAAAAACTTAGATGTTCAACATGTACCTCATTATAAGGGAAGTAACCCCATGGGTATGTTCAACCAAGCTCATGCAAATGCATTGAGACTTTTAGCATGATTTAGAACATACAGTGCAGAATAAAGGTAATGTACAGTATAGTATATGGATAAAGCAAGTTGAACGTTTGAGCGATGCACTGGCAATAGTACTGCAGGGAAGTAACAATCAAATAAATTATTTCCCAAAAAAGAACTAAATGAACAGGAAACCCCTCATATTCTGGAATGGCTGTGAGCAGTTTTGGCAAGTTGTGATGTTCTTTTGGTACACTCTGTTCTTGCTGTGATCATGAAATGTTGACATTTGTTAGAAAATAATATGGTGAGACAAAAAACAACCAAGACTACGTATGTCAGCAAATTTTATTATTTTGCTGTTTGAAAACCAGAAGTCCTGGTAAACAATGCTATTTTACATGATGTCTTGTTGACACAATGTGCATGTAAAGTATCTACTAATGTGTTATCACTGGCAGAGAGCATCAAAGACATCCTACTAATCATCATTAGTACTAATCAGCAATTTTGTTTACTTGCAACTATTTATTTCCAAATGAGAACGTATGGCCCTTTCCTGGACTTGACTTATTCTAGATGATGCCCTGTAAATACCCCCAATACCCAATTTAGTAAACTTTGATTTAACCCCTTAATGCTGCAGCCCTTTGAATTCATGAATGGGTGTGAGTGAGAGCTGCCTCTGATTGGCTCAGCGCAGGGACCAATCAGGGGCAGCTCTCATTCACACCCACTCACACCCACTGCCAGTCGGCCTGGCTGAACTCCGTCTGCCGGGACAAGGTGAGTATATATATATTTTTTTATTTTTACACATTTCTGGATGAATTGCAGGGAAAGGCTTATATATTTAAGCCCTTCCCGACAATTCATCCCGCGATCGCCGGCAGCCCATTGCTTTCAATGAAGCCGGCTGTATTGCCGGCTCCATTGAATTCAATGGGCAAACATCGTTCTTCTCTGCCACAGCTCTTACAGCTGTGGCAGAGAAGAATGATTTGTCTAGTATATGCTCTCAATGGGGTCGGCGCTGCTGCCGCCGGCCCCATTGAGCGCATATAGAGAAGAGAACAGGAATCGCAGATCGCAGATAGGTGTAATCTGCAATTTCTGTTCTATAATTTATCGGACGAGCGCATAAAAAGCGCTCATGTGTCCGATACCATTGCAAAGCAATGGTTTTATAAAATCGCCGGACGCATGCGCATGCGCAAATCTCGCAAAAAAACGCCCGTCTGACTAAGGCCTTAATGAGTATTAGAATAAAAGAGATAGGCTAAAAGGGCCAATCTTCAAAGGGACAAACAAAATTAAAAATTCCCTTTCCAGAATCCCAAATGGATGTGTGGGCAAAAAAGAAGAAAGGAAATAAGAAACCAATAGAATACAATGGGGTTTCTAGAGAGACCGAATCCAAGGATGAAATGAAGTACTGGTCATCCGGATAGTGAATCGGTCTCTAATAACCGTGTTCCTGTAACCACAATGCGAACAAAGTTACGGTTAAGCAAAAGTGTTCCATTGAGGAGTGAACAGCAGATCCGTGTCCGTTTTTAATGTATGGCTCAAAAAGAGATTCGGCATGGAAACAGACAAAAAGGATTCTAGGTTGAAAACCTTCTGCAGCCTAATAGCTATAGCAGGGTTTCAAAAAAAGGTAACAAATCTAACTGTAAGGAATCAAGAGGTATAGCTACAGTGATACAGAAAAATCAGGGAGGTTCTGAAGTCGTCCGACCCGCAATTGAATTGTGGATGGGCTGTGGATTCTGCAGGTCAGCAGGAGTTTTAGAATAAAACTCTCTGCTGGCCGGCGCTTCTGCACACTTCCGCAGCAAAGAAAAGAGAAGACCTAGACAGGTAAACAGGGTGCTCGGCCGTGGGCAAGGTTCGAGTCCACTGTGGGCTCCCGCATGTGAAATCCGACTCGGCCATGGACATAAGCCCTGAAACTCATCAAGAAAGCTGTATGTAACCCAAAGTGGTACCAAGAAAAACTACAGCTTGTCACGCTAAACACAAGCCCTCACAGAACTCCATTCATGAAAAAATAACAAAGTTCTGGGACTTTTAATGCAACAATATAAAAAAAACAATTGCAAAAAAAAATTGTTTTTGTGCAAAAGTGAAAAAAAAATGAAATAATTTTGGGATTGTTGTAATCATAGTAGCCCACATGAAAAAATGTATCATGTCATTTAGGGCTTATTTATACGAGCATATAGTTTTCATGGCCGGCTGATATACGCTTCGATCTAAGCAGTTCCCCCCTTCCCTCTCCCTCACCGTCTCTCTGCCTCTCTCCTCCCCTCTGAGCGGTTTGCAATGGGAGTGGGTGGGACGGGGTGGGGCTAGCCCCCGCCCCTTGTCCATAGCCAGCAAAAGGAGTGGGCCGGACAGAACAGAGCTTAGCTCCACCCCCGCCCCGTCCCTTCCCATTGCAAAAGCCGGACTGGAGGAGAGAGGCAGATAGCCGGTGAGTAGGAGGAAAGGGGGGAACTGCTTAGATGGAAGCATGTATCAGCCGGCTGTGAAAACCTGACTGATATACGCTCGTATAAATAAGCTATTATACTATTAAAAAAAACTGTTGCAGAACTGATGTTTTCTCTCTCTGCCTGCTGAAAAAATGCAATGAAGTTTTACAAAACATTATTTGTACCCAAAAATGGTACTAATAAAAACTAGAGTTCACTATGCAAAAGTTATGGCTTCTGAAAAGTGGAGATGAAAATCACCCCTAAAATCGCCAAAATAGGCTATGTGCTTAAGTGGTTAATTTCTTCTTCAGCTTTACACACGTTTTATCAATATTTCAGTGATTATTACTCTTCTGTATGTGAGCTGTACAACAATGGAAAAAGTATCATTCTGAAAATTTGCCATTTCTTTAATATATTATACTGTGGCATTTAAAATAATGACTAATTACTTTTGCTCTCTGGAAAAAATGCAACTTTTCGTATTGTTTGTTTAATGAACAGATGTTCTCGCCTAGTGTGCCAAAACCTGAGATATAAATGTATAAAACATAGCACAAGTATTCCATATGGCCTGTTGCAAAATTAGACAAGCTGGTTGTGTTTCTAACAATGTTTCTCCATCCAGCGCCGATCAGCCATTTATTGTAATTTAAGTAAACTATAGATTAGGTTTAATAAATCGCTCTATTTTAGTGAAGTGTTAGGTAATCTCAATATTTGTAGAATACGGCAGATTCTGATATGTCTAGCGATCTTCACGCTAAATTTGGAATATATATGAAGACATCTGGTCTAAATAAATACAACCATTAATATCAACCTAGAAATTTATAGAAAAATGTATCTGATGAGAAATGTTATATTCTTAACCGTGAACTTTACGTACTTCAACAATTCAGACTGAGAGCTCCTTCAGATGGGAGAAATTACGCAACAGGAAGGGTGTGCCACTGCGCAAAAAGCAGGAAAAGAAAACAGCTGGACCTCATTAGGCTTTAAATACCCAATCAATTCCACGGAAAGGGAGTGTCATGCACGCGTGTAACAATGCGCGCACAACGTTCTGTTTGCCTAGCTCTTCAAACATCGTTCATGTGCAAATACGCTGTGTTGCAGTTAGCTTATTTGCTCCAACGCTCATCTGAAGCCACCTTTGAGGACTAAGGACGTCTTCAGATGACCGTAGTTGCACTAGTTTTTGTACGCATACGCATTCCTGCGTATGTGCACACCAAGGGCCCCATATAAGGCTCCTGCATACGAGTGATCTTGCACGTGTTTTCACATGCGTAAGATTTCTCATGCAAGCCGCTGACAATAGAACCCATTAATTTCAATGGGTTCTCTCACATTCAGCGCTTTTGCACCCGCATTTCTGTTAGGCAAAAAAATAAGCTCTATGTTTGTGCGCATTCGCTCACCCATAGCACCAAGGGAGTCTATGGGGGTGCGCAAATACAAACCCAAACTGTAGGAAATCACATGGAACAGTGTTAATTAATAACACCGGGGGACTAATTAGGCTGCTGAGCAAGTTCAAAACCGCCATGGGTGTGTCCTGTGCCAATGTAAAGGAGCTTGGCAGCACAAAAACATACAGTAAAATGAACTCCATTCAGAGTGCAACCACGTCATCCTCTCAGGAGCATATATATGCATACGCTCGTGTCCTGGAGCCCTAAGGCGTTGGGAGGTGCACAAATGTACACTCAATATACATGTCACAGTTTTGTGAGTATATATCCGCTTACGCAAATGTGTGGACGTCCTAAGTGTGGCCTCTCATAGGCGCATTTGTGTTCGCATCTGCAACTGCAAAATCTGTGCACCGATTACACAGCAAATAGAGTCCATTGAATTAAATGGGTTCCTTCACATGTAATTTTTTTCCATGCGCATTTCGAACACAGGGAAAAAAAATTACATGTTCTGCCAGTAGTCTGGTAGCGCAGTAAAGTACAGTCAAAACCACTGATACGTGTGCAATAGCCTGTGATTGTTCGCCCTGCATAGAGCATATACATCCCATGATAGCGATTGTATATGCGCTTCCGCCCATGTGCAGCTGCCCTGAGTGTTTTTTATAACCTTGTTTACTTTGGCTTAGGGTGAATACCCACTTGCATTTTTCTTGCGCGTTTTTTTTCACGCAATATCACTGTGTTTTTTTCACGCAATTGTCAATAGGACTTTCTAATGTTAAAAACGCATCGCACAAAAATTGCAAAGCACAAACTTGCAATGCGTTTTTAACATTAGAAAGTCCCATTCACAATCGCGTAAAAAAACCGCAGCGACATCGTGTGAAAAAACCCCACAAGAAAAGCGCAAGTGGGTATTCACCCTTATACACACTATTCCTACCTCAGATACACTCTGAGCAATTTGATAGGATTAAACAGAGTGTAGTCATGTGCTCCTACCTGCACTTTGTAGATGACAGGAGGCTCTGTTCCTCTTGTGCATTGCTATTTGCACCTCTTCTCTTCTTCTACCTTATCTATCATACTGACATTTGTACATGCAGATTTACTTCACACATGCATTAATGGACATTGCTTAGTATTCTAGTTACACAAATCTAAATGGTCAGGCAAAAATAAAAGCCTCATAAATATATTTACTGGGATGACATTCTGCTTTACCTTTCTACATTGCAACAATGAATTGTATTTATAAACCAGAAGATCTTTGGTATTATGTATGTTATATGTAAAATTAGAGAATTGGCTCAGGAGACTCATTAATATTTTGGGACTTGTTATAAAGTTTTGAAAAACTCTGTCTCCTACCTATCTAATGATTATACAAGAAATAAAAGAACAATTATACAAGAAATAAAAAATAAAAAATCTAGGAGAGAGTGGAGGCGGGATGGGGAGAGTTTTAATGGCAAAGGGAGCCTGAGACCATGCACAAGACTGTCAAACTACTAACAACCACTTGACAGTTAATATGTGAGTGCTTCTGATGCTCCGCTCCCTTGTGATGTCATCAAAGGTCCTACAACATATATAAAACACAGAGCCTGACCAACAGGAGAACAACACAGTTAGGACTCTTGAAAAGGGGAGGACAAAAATAAGAAAATGAGAATACAACTTATCTCAGGCACAACAGTGGTCCTGACAGAAGACACCAACCTACTGCCACCACAGAGATCCAGTGGGTTGAAGGACTTGTGGTGTTGTCACTTCTGTGGAAGGAGCCATTGTGCAGTTTGGTAGAAAGTATTGTATACTGGATAAACTGACAGCAGCTACTACTAGGACCTGTGATTATGTCACCGTCATTTGATCCCCTGTGTGGGTGGAGTCAGGAATCACATGACTGGTTATGTGTGAAATAGCAGAGCTGTGTGTGTGATGTGTGTTAATTAGGATGTAGCAGAGCTGTGTGTCATGTGCTGTGTGGGGTCAGGATGGATGTAAATGAACATAGAATGGAGCAGAGCTGTGTGTGTAATGTGCTGTGTGTGATGTGTTGGGTCAGCATGCATGTAGTAGAGCTGTATGTGTAATGTGCTGTGTGTTATGTGTGGGGTCAGGATGGATGTAGTAGAGCTGTGTGTGTGATGTGTGGGAATCAAGATGGATATAGTAGAGCCATGTGTGTGATGTGTTGGAATCAAGATTGATGTAGTAGTGCTGTATGTGTAATGTGTGGGGTCATGATAGATGTAGTAGAGCTGTGTGTGTGGGGATAATAATGGATGTACCATGCAGCACATAATTACCAGTCTACATAATACAGAGCACAATATGGAAACACATTATTCATGGTATTGTAGGTCTCATGAGTTTCTAGGGAAAAGCTTGGTCGGACATATGACATTTGATGGAGCAATTTTGTAATCTCTCTAAAATGTACTTCACATCAGAAAAGTCTTCTGTGGTCGAAACGTAGCTGTCTGTTTTCAGTAATGGGAGAATAAATTGAATCTCTACTTTTTGCACCGATTGATGCTGCAACTTTGCCTTTTTTGTGAATCTATGTTTAGATTTAGTTCACGTTCCTGTGGCTGCTGCATCTTGACAAGTCCAACCCAGATTAGCGTCTCATTTGTGCTGCTGGTAATTCTCTGTTTCTACAAGACTCTGAGGAAGATGACAACCAAAGGAAAAAATTAAAGGGGTTGTCCTACAAAAAATATTGTTCATAGGTAAATTCCATCCATAATTATAAACATTTTTTGCATTTATACTCATTAAAAATGTTTCTATTCCAGGATAGATGTTAGAGTAGTGCCACCTTTTGTTTCTATTGAAGAGCCTTTCTATATCCAGACCCCCTCAGTAGATGATGACACCTGCTCAGTCTTGCTTATCTCTTATCAATTGTTTAACATCTCTTCTAGAGATGAGCGAATGTACTCGTTCGAGCTTGATGCTCGTTCGAGTATTAGGGTGTTCGAGATGCTCGTTACTTGAGACGAGTACCATGCGATGTTCGAGTTACTTTCACTTTAATCTCTGAGACATTTGCGCGCTTTTCTGGCCAATAGAAAGACATGGAAGGCATTACAACTTCCTCCTGTGACGTTCCAGCCCTATACCACCCCCCTGCAGTGAGTGGCTGGGGAGATCAGGTGACACCCGAGTATTAAAATCTGCCCCTCCCGCGGCTCACCACAGATGCATTCTGACATAGATCAGGGAAAGTGCTGCTGATGCTGCTGCTGCTGCTATAGGGAGAGTGTTAGGTGTTATATTAGGCTTCAAGAACCCCAACGGTCCTTCTTAGGGCCACATCTGACCGTGTGCAGTACTGTTGAGGCTGCTTTTAGCAGTGTTGCACTTTTTTTTTTTTTTGTATATCGGGCGTGCAGAGCATTGCGTCCTCAGTCTGCAGTCATTGTGCATAGTATAGGGCCAGTACTGGTGAGGCAGGGAAAGAGATATACTGTCTATATAGGCAGTGGGCTTTTTCAAACAAATTTGGGAAAAATACTATCTTTGGGCTGCCTGTGATCATCTTGAGTGTACTGCGTCTCTGCTTGGGGTAGTAGTCCTAATTATTACGCAGCTAAGTGTTACAGCAGGCTTGCGCAAAATTGTTTCCTGGCTCTGCATTGCCCGTTACATCACCGCCGTCACCCCGTCCAGAGGGAAACAGTCTGCAGTAATTTTACATAGTATAGGGCCAGTACTGGTGAGGCAGGGACAGTGGGAAAGGTGAAAGAGATATACTGTCTATATAGGCAGTGGGCTTTTTCAAACAAATTTGGGAAAAATACTATCTTTGGGCTGCCTGTGATCGTCTTGAGTGTACTGCGTCTCTGCTGGGGGTAGTAGTCCTAATTATTATGCAGCTAAGTGTTACAGCAGGCTTGCGCAAAATTGTTTCCTGGCTCTGCATTGCCCGTTACATCACCGCCGTCACCCCATCCAGAGGGAAACAGTCTGCAGTAATTTTACATAGTATAGGGCCAGTACTGGTGAGGCAGGGACAGTGGGAAAGGTGAAAGAGATATACTGTCTATATAGGCAGTGGGCTTTTTCAAACAAATTTGGGAAAAATACTATCTTTGGGCTGCCTGTGATCGTCTTGAGTGTACTGCATCTCTGCTGGGGGTAGTAGTCCTAATTATTACGCAGCTAAGTGTTACAGCAGGCTTGCGCAAAATTGTTTCCTGGCTCTGCGTTGCCCGTTACATCACCACCATCATCCCGTCCAGAGGGAAACAGTCTGCAGTAATTTTACATAGTATAGGGCCAGTACTGGTGAGGCAGGGAAAGAGATATACTGTCTATATAGGCAGTGGGCTTTTTCAAACAAATTTGGGAAAAATACTATCTTTGGGCTGCCTGTGATCGTCTTGAGTGTACTGCGTCTCTGCTGGGGGTAGTAGTCCTAATTATTACGCAGCTAAGTGTTACAGCAGGCTTGCGCAAAATTGTTTCCTGGCTCTGCGTTGCCCGTTACATCACCGCCGTCACCCCGTCCAGAGGGAAACAGTCTGCAGTAATTTTACATAGTATAGGGCCAGTACTGGTGAGGCAGGGACAGTGGGAAAGGTGAAAGAGATATACTGTCTATATAGGCAGTGGGCTTTTAAAAAAAAAATTTGGGAAAAATACTATCTTTGGGCTGCCTGTGATCGTCTTGAGTGTACTGCATCTCTGCTGGGGGTAGTAGTCCTAATTATTACGCAGCTAAGTGTTACAGCAGGCTTGCGCAAAATTGTTTCCTGGCTCTGCGTTGCCCGTTACATCACCACCATCATCCCGTCCAGAGGGAAACAGTATACATATATATGCTGCCTACAGTTTCTGTCTGCTGTCTCAGCTCAGCCTTTCAAAAAAATAGAAGCAAAATACTTAAGGCGTACTAGTGGCCTTTGGACACTTCACTGCTTCTGCGCTGTGAATTCCACTAGCTCAGTCATACGCACCTACGTCTCACTACAGGCTTGCGCAAAATTCTTTCCTGGCTCTGCTGTGCATTCCGTAAGCGAAGTCAGCCTCCAACCACAGGCCAATAAGCGGCACATTTAATTACAGCGTTCTGTTTCTGCACTACTGGTAATACACCATGCTGAGGGGTAGGGGTAGGCCTAGAGGACGTGGACGCGGGCGAGGACACGGAGGCCCAAGTCAGGTTGTGGGCACTGGCCGAGCTCCTGATCCAGGTGTATTGCAGCCGACTGCTGCGGGATTAGGAAAGAGGCACGTTTCTGGCGTCCCCACATTCATCTCACAATTAATGGGTCCACGCGGTAGACCTTTATTAGAAAATGAGCAGTGTGAGCAGGTCCTGTCGTGGATGGCAGAAAGTGCATCCAGCAATCTATCGACCACCCAGAGTTCTACACCGTCCACTGCTGCAACTCTGAATCCTCTGGCTGCTGCTCTTCCTTCCTCTCAGCCTCCTCACTCCATTACAATGACACATTCTGAGGAGCAGGCAGACTCCCAGGAACTGTTCTCGGGCCCCTGCCCAGAATGGGCAGCAATGGTTCCTCTCCCACTGGAGGAGTTTGTCGTGACCGATGCCCAACCTTTGGAAAGTTCCCGGGGTCCGGGGGATGAGGCTGGGGACTTCCGGCAACTGTCTCAAGAGCTTTCAGTGGGTGAGGAGGACGACGACGATGAGACACAGTTGTCTATCACTCAGGTAGTAGTAATTGCAGTAAGTCCGAGGGAGGAGCGCACAGAGGATTCGGAGGAAGAGCAGCAGGACGATGAGGTGACTGACCCCACCTGGTTTGCTAAGCCTACTGAGGACAGGTCTTCAGAGGGGGAGGCAAGGGCAGTAGCAGGGCAGGTTGGAAGAGGCAGTGCGGTGGCCAGGGGTAGAGGCAGGGCCAGACCAAATAATCCACCAACTGTTTCCCAAAGCGCCCCCTCGCGCCATGCCACCCTGCAGAGGCCGAGGTGCTGAAAGGTGTGGCAGTTTTTCAAATGAGAGTGCAGACGACCGACGAACTGTGGTGTGCAAGGTTTGTCGCGCCAAGATCAGCCGTGGAGCCACCACCACCAGCCTCACCACCACCAGCATGCGCAGACATATGATGGCCAAGCACCCCACAAGGTGGGATGAAGGATGTTCACCGCCTCCGGTTTGCACCACTGCCTCTCCCCCTGTGCCCCAACCTGCCACTGAGATCCAACCCCCCTCTCAGGACACAGGCACTACTGTCTCCCGGCCTGCACCCACACCCTCACCTCCGCTGTCCTCGGCCCCATCCAGCAATGTCTCTCAGCGCACCGTCCAGCCGTCGCTAGCGCAAGTGTTTGAGCGCCAGCGCAAGTACGCAGCCACGCACCTGCACGCTCAAGCGTTAAACGTGCACATAGCCAAATTGATCAGCCTGGAGATGCTGCCGTGTAGGCTTCTGAAAACAAAGGCTTTCAAAGGTATGATGGCGGCGGCGGCCCCGCGCTACTCGGTTCCCAGTCGCCACTACTTTTCCCGATGTGCCGTCCCAGCCCTGCACGACCACGTCTCCCGCAACATTGTACGCGCCCTCACCAACGCGGTTACTGCCAAGGTCCACTTAACAACGGACATGTGGACAAGCACAGGCGGGCAGGGCCACTATATCTCCCTGACGGCACATTGGGTGAATTTAGTGGAGGCTGGGACCGAGTCAGAGCCTGGGACCGCTCACGTCCTACCCACCCCCAGATTTGCGGGCCCCAGCTCGGTGGTGGTATCTGCGGCGGTGTATGCTTCCTCCACTAAACCACCCTCCTCCTCCTCCTCCTATGCAACCTCTGACGGACAAACTGATGGTAAAATTCCGATCCGACAGCGCTAGTGGCAGAAGGCGCAGTTCCGAGGGCCAGGTAGCAGGGGAGGCGCGGAGATCAGGCAGCATGTACAGCACAGGCAGGGGGACACTGTCCAAGGCCTTTGACAGCTTTATGGCTCCCCAGCAAGACTGTGTCACCGCTCCCCAGTCAAGGCTGAGTCGGCGGGAGCACTGTAAAAGGATGGTGAGGGAGTACGTAGCCGATCGCACGGCCATCCTCCGTGACGCCTCTGCCCCCTACAACTACTGGGTGTCGAAGCTGGACACGTGGCCTGAACTCACGCTGTATGCCCTGGAGGTGCTTGCTTGTCCTGCGGCTAGCGTCTTGTCAGAGAGGGTGTTTAGTGCGGCTGGGGGAATCATCACGGATAAGCGTACCCGCGTGTCAACCGACAGTGCCGACAGGCTTACAATCATAAAGATGAACAAAGCCTGGATTTCCCCAGAGTTCTCTTCTCCACCAGCGGACAGCAGCGATACCTAAACAATACGTAGGCTGCACCCGCGGATGGAAGCATCGTTCTCTATCACCATCAAAAACGTGGACCTTTTAGCTTCATCAATCTGTGTATTATATTCATCCTCCTGCTCCTCCTCCTGAAACCTGACGTAATCACGCCGAACGGGCAATTTTTCTTAGGCCCACAAGGCTCAGTCATATAACTTTTGTAAACAATGTTTATACGTTTCAATTCGCAATTCAATAAAGCGTTGAAAATTGCACCTGAACCAATTTTTATTTTAACTGGGCTGCCTACAGGCCTAGTTACAAATTAAGCCACATTAACCAAAGCGATTAATGGGATTCACCTGCCCTCTTGGTTGGGCATGGGCAATTTTTCTGAAGTACATTTGTACTGTTGGTACACCAATTTTTTGGGGGCCCTCGCCTACAGTGTAATCCAATTAATTTTTAGCCCACCTGCATTAAAGCTGACGTTACCTCAGCTGTGCTGGGCACTGCAATGGGATATATTTATGTACCGCCGGTGGGTTCCAGGGAGCCACCCATGCTGTCGGTCTACACGGAGTTGTAACTCCATGTGTCCACTTCTAAAGAACCCCAGTCTGACTGGGGCATGCAGTGTGGGCCGAAGTCCACCTGCATTAAACCTGACATTACCTCAGCTGTGATGGGCACTGCAATGGGATATATTTATGTACCGCCGGTGGGTTCCAGGGAGCCACCCATGCTGTGGGTCCACAGAGACTTCACATTAGGGATTTGTACCTGCCAGTGTCTATGTATTAAAAACCCCGGTCAGACTGGGGCATGCAGTGTGGGCCGAAGCCCACCTGCATTTAATCGGACGTTACCTCAGCTGTGATGGGCAATGCAATGGGATATATTTATGTACCGCCGGTGGCTTCCTGGGACCCACCCATGCTGTCGGTCCACACGGAGTTGTAACTCCATGTGTCCACTTCTAAAGAACCCCAGTCTGACTGGGGCATGCAGTGTGGGCCGAAGCCCACCTGCATTAAACCTGACGTTACCTCAGCTGTGATGGGCAATGCAATAGGATATATTTATGTACCGCCGGTGGCTTCCTGGGACCCACCCATGCTGTCGGTCCACACGGAGTTGTAACTCCATGTGTCCACTTCTAAAGAACCCCAGTCTGACTGGGGCATGCAGTGTGGGCCGAAGCCCACCTGCATTAAACCTGACGTTACCTCAGCTGTGATGGGCAATGCAATAGGATATATTTATGTACCGCCGGTGGCTTCCTGGGACCCACCCATGCTGTCGGTCCACACGGAGTTGTAACTCCATGTGTCCACTTCTAAAGAACCCCAGTCTGACTGGGGCATGCAGTGTGGGCCGAAGCCCACCTGCATTAAACCTGATGTTACCTCAGCTGTGATGGGCAATGCAATGGGATATATTTATGTACCGCCGGTGGGTTCCAGGGAGCCACCCACGCTGTGTGTCCACAGGGACTTCACATTAGGGATTTGTACCTGCCAGTGTCTATGTATTAAAAACCCCGGTCAGACTGGGGCATGCAGTGTGGGCCGAAGACCACCTGCATTTAATCGGACGCTACCTCAGCTGTGTTGGGCACTGCAATGGGATACATTTATGTACAGCCGGAGGGTTCCAGGGAGCCACCCATGCTGTGGGTGCACACAGAATTCCCATTGCGGAGTTGTACCTGCCTTTGACTATTTATAAAAAACCCCGGTCTGACTAGGGCATGCAGACACCTTGACAGAATGAATAGTGTGTGGCACATGGGTTCCCCATTGCTATGCCCACGTTTGCAGCTCCTGATGGAGGTGGCACAGGATTGGATTTCTCATTGCTTCTGTACAGCATTATGGGCTGTCGCCCCACCCCTTTTAAAGAGGGTCGCTGCCTGGCCGTGCCAACCCTCTGCAGTGTGTGCCTGCGGTTCCTCCTCATGGCAGACGCACTTATAAATAGACATGAGGGTGGTGTGGCTATGAGGCCAGGGTGTGGCATGAGGGCAGCTGAAGGCTGCGCAGGGACACTTTGGTGTGCGCTGTGAGCACTGGGTCGTGCGGGGGGGGGGGGGGGGGGTTGGGCAGCATATAACCCAGGAGAAGTGGCAGCGGAGTGTCATGCAGGCAGTGATTGTGCTTTGTTGGAGGTAGTGTGGTGCTTAGCTAAGGTATGCCTTGCTAATGAGGGTTTTTCAGAAGTAAAAATTGTTGGGAGGGGGGGGGGGTACTCCTGCTGCTATTGTGGCTTAATAGTGGGACCTGGGAACTTGAGATGCAGCCCTGCATGTTGCCCCTCGCCTGCGCTATCCGTTGCTCTGTCGTTCCCATCACTTTCTTGAATTGCCCATATTTTCACAAATGAAAACCTTAGTGAGCATCAGCGATATACAAAAATGCTCGAGTCGCCCATTGACTTCAATGGGGTTCGTTACTCGAAACGAACCCTCGAGCATCGCGAAAATTTCGTCTCGAGTAACAAGCACCCGAGCATTTTGGTGCTCGCTCATCTCTAATCTCTTCTGAAATCAGAGAAGATGAACCAACTTCAGGAGCAGCCGCTCACCACAACAGGGATCACTCCACATACCCAGTGGAGCATAGAGAGAAACAAAACTGAGTATGTGTGACCACCTTGGAACAATTACTGTGGTGGACACAGAACTGAAACTGTAGTTGGCACTATTTTAATATAAGTCCTGGAATATCCATGGATACAAGAATTTTTTTCAATAAGTGCAAGTACAAAAATGTTTTTCGGACAGATTTAATTATAAATGGTATTTTTCATAGGACTACCACTTTAACTTTAAAACATTCAAAGACAATTGCTTTATGCATTTTGTTTAAAGCTGCCATTCATAAAATGTATGCTTATATTTTGATTTCTTCATGATGACTTTAAAATTAAAATAAGTGAATAATAAGGGATCTAATTTCTGTTACAGAAGGTGAAACACAATGTAATAACAGTTTTCCCAATTCACATCGCTTGGGGGCCATTTATTGCAAGGACATTCCCACATACATCAATGGGTGGTGCCAGGTATATTAGTAGTCCTGCTTGGAGATTCATGCCTTGAGGGTCCATTTTATCCATTTTGTATATAGATTTTTTTTCAGCTACATCATTTCTTGAGTGACAGGAATATATCTAAGTAGAGGGCCATATTGTATAATTTTAAATAGTACAGAGTGATATAAATTACTCCTCCAATAATGCAGAATCTTAAATAAAATGTAATTTGTTGAAGAGGTTGTCCAGAGTGGAATTGAAGAGCAAAAGCAGATCTGGCATCCTCAGAGCTGCAGCATAGCAGATTGCGTGTGGTGACCATGACGTATTTTGCTTTCCCACCACAATGACCTCCTTTGAAAATTTTTTTCCACACTGATAACCTCATTAATTCCTCATACAAAACATCTTCACTTCCAGTTATTGCTCACTACAGCTTATTGGTTAATTAATAGAGATGAGCGAGCACCAAAATGCTCGGGTGCTCGTTACTCGAGACGAACTTTTCGCGATGCTTGAGGGTTCGTTTCGAGTAACGAACCCCATTGAAGTCAATGGGCGACCCGAGCATTTTTGTATATCGCCGATGCTCGCTAAGGTTTTCATTTGTGAAAATCTGGGCAATTCAAGAAAGTGATGGGAACGACACAGCAACGGATAGGGCAGGCGAGGGGCTACATGTTCGGCTGCATCTCAAGTTCACAGGTCCCACTATTAAGCCACAATAGCGGCAAGAGTGGGCCCCCCCCCAACAACTTTTACTTCTGAAAAGCCCTCATTAGCAATGGATACCTTAGCTAAGCACCACACTACCTCCAGCAAAGCACAATCACTGCCTGCATGACACTCCGCTGCCACTTCTCCTGGGTTACATGCTGCCCAAGCCCCCCGCACGACCCAGTGTCCACAGCGCACACCAAATTGTCCCTGCGCAGCCTTCAGCTGCCCTCATGCCACGCCACACTCATGTCTATTTATAAGTGCGTCTGCCAGAGGAACCGCAGGCACACACTGCAGAGGGTTGGCACGGCTAGGCAGCGACCCTCTTTAAAAGGGGCGGGGCGATAGCCCACAATGCTGTACAGAAGCAATGAGAAATCCAATCCTGTGCCACCTCCATCTGGAGCTGCACACATGGGCATAGCAATGGGGAACCTATGTGCCACACACTATTCATTCTGTCAAGGTGTCTGCATGCCCCAGTCAGACCGCGGTTTTTTATAAATAGTCACAGGCAGGTACAACTCCGCAATGGGAATTCCGTGTGCACCCACAGCATGGGTGGCTCCCTGGAACCCACCGGCGGTACATAAAAATATCCCATTGCATTGCCCATCACAGCTGAGGTAATAATGTCATGTTTAATGCAGGTGGGCTTCGGCCCACACTGCATGCCCCAGTCAGACTGGGGTTCTTTAGAAGTGGACACAGATGCATTTACAACTCCCTGTGGACCCACAGCATGGGTGGGTGCCAGGAAGCCACCGGCGGTACATAAATATATCCCATTGCATTGCCCATCACAGCTGAGGTAATAATGTCATGTTTAATGCAGGTGGGCTTCGGACCACACTGCATGCCCCAGTCAGACTGGGGTTCTTTAGAAGTGGACACAGATGCATTTACAACTCCCTGTGGACCCACAGCATGGGTGGGTGCCAGGAAGCCACCGGCGGTACATAAATATATCCCATTGCATTGCCCATCACAGCTGAGGTAATAATGTCATGTTTAATGCAGGTGGGCTTCGGCCCACACTGCATGCCCCAGTCAGACTGGGGTTCTTTAGAAGTGGACACAGATGCATTTACATCTCCCTGTGGACCCACAGCATGGGTGGGTGCCAGGAAGCCACCAGCGGTACATAAATATATCCCATTGCATTGCCCATGACAGCTGAGGTAATAATGTCATGTTTAATGCAGGTGGGCTTCGGCCCACACTGCATGCCCCAGTCAGACTGGGGTTCTTTAGAAGTGGACACAGATGCATTTACAACTCCCTGTGGACCCACAGCATGGGTGGCTCCCTGGAACCCACCGGCGGTACATAAAAATATCCCATTGCATTGCCCATCACAGCTGATATTACGTCAGCTGTAATGCAGGTGGGCAAAAAATTAATTGGATTACACTGTAGGTGAGGGCTCACAAAAATTGGTGAACCAACCGTACTAATGTACCTGAGAAAAATTGCCCATGCCCAACCGAGAGGGCAGGTGAAACCCATTAATCGCTTTGGTTTATGTTGCTTAATTGGTAACTAGGCCTGGAGGCAGCCCAGTTAAAATAAAAATTGGTTGAGGTGAAAGTTTCAACGCTTTAATGAGCATTTAAACGTATAAAAATTGTTTAGAAAAATTATATGACTGAGCCTTGTGGGCCTAAGAAAAATTGCACGTTCGGCGTGATTACGTCAGGTTTCAGGAGGAGGAGCAGGAGGAGGAGGATGAATATTATACACAGATTGATGAAGCAAAAAGGTCCCCGTTTTGGATGGTGATAGAGAACGATGCTTCCATCCGCGGGTGCAGCCTACGTATTGTTTATGTATCGCTGCTGTCCGCTGGTGGAGAAGAGAAGTCTGGGGAAATCCAGGCTTTGTTCATCTTGATGAGTGTAAGCCTGTCGGCACTGTCGGTTGACAGGTGGGTACGCTTATCCGTGATGATTCCCCCAGCCACACTAAACACACTCTCTGACAAGACGCTAGCCGCAGGACAAGCGAGCACCTCCAGGGCATACAGCGCGAGTTCAGGCCACGTGTCCAGCTTCAAGACCCAGTAGTTGTAGGGGGCAGAGGCGTCACCGAGGACGGTCATGCGATCGGCTACGTACTCCCTCACCATCCTTTCACAGTGCTCCCGCCAACTCAGCCTTGACTGGGGACCGGTGACACAGTCTTGCTGGGGAGCCATAAAGCTGTCAAAGGCCTTAGAGAGTGTTCCCCTGCCTGCGCTGTACATGCTGCCTGATCTCTGCGCCTCCCCTGCTACCTGGGCCGCGGAAATGCGCCTTCGGCCACTAGCGCTGTCGGATGGGAAGTTTACCATCAGTTTGTCCACCAGCGCCCTGTGGTATAGCATCATTCTCGAACCCCTTTCCTCTTCGGGAATGAGAGTGGAAAGGCTCTCCTTATACCGTGGGTCGAGCAGTGTGTACACCCAGTAATCCGTAGTGGCCAGAATGCGTGTAACGCGAGGGTCACGAGAAAGGCATCCTAACATGGTCAGCCATGTGTGCCAGGGTACCTGTACGCAACACATGGCTGTCCTCACTAGGAAGATCACTTTCAGGATCCTCCTCTTCCTCCTCCTCTGGCCATACACGCTGAAAGGATGACAGGCAAGCTGCATCTGTACCCTCAGCAGTGGGCCAAGCTGTCTCTTCCCCCTCCTCCTCATGCTCCTCCCCCTCCTCCTCCTCCTCCTCCTCCTCTGGCCATACACGCTGAAAGGATGACAGGCAAGCAGCATCTGTCCCCTCAGCAGTGGGCCAAGCTGTCTCTTCCCCCTCCTCCTCATGCTCCTCCCCCTCCTCCTCAACGCGCTCAGATATAGACATGAGGTTGCTCTGACTATCCAGCGACATACTGTCTTCCCCCGCCTCTGTTTCTGATTCAAAAGCGTCTGCCTTTATGCTTTGCAGGGAACTTCTCAAGAGGCATAGCAGAGGAATGGTGACGCTAATGATTGCAGCATCCCCGCTCACCATCTGGGTAGACTCCTCAAAGTTTCCAAGGACCTGGCAGATGGCTGCCAACCAGGCCCACTCTTCTGTAAATAATTGAGGAGGCTGACTACCACTGCGCCGCCCATGTTGGAGTTGGTATTCCACTACAGCTCTACGCTGCTCATAGAGTCTGGCCAACATGTGGAGCGTAGAGTTCCACTGTGTGGGCACGTCGCACAGCAGTCGGTGCACTGGCAGATTAAACCGATGTTGCAGTGTCCGCAGGTGGCAGCGTGCGTGCGGGATTTGTGGAAATGTGCGCAGAGCTGGCGCACCTTTCCGAGCAGGTATGACAAGTGGGGGTAGCTTTTCAGAAAGCGCTGAACCACCAAATTAAAGACCTGGGCCAGGCATGGCACGTGCGTGAGGCTGCCTAGCTGCAGAGCCGCCGCCAGGTTACGGCCGTTGTCACACACGACCATGCCCGGTTGGAGGCTCAGCGGCGCAAGCCAGCGGTCGGTCTGCTCTGTCAGACCCTGCAGCAGTTCGTGGGCCGTGTGGCTCTTCTCTCCTAAGCTGAGTAGTTTCAGCACGGCCTGCTGACGCTTGCCCACCGCTGTGCTGCCATGCCGCGTGACACCGACTGCTGGCGACGTGCTGCTGCTGCTGACACATCTTGATTGCGAGACAGAAGTTGCGTAGGAGGAGGAGGAGGGTGGTTTAGTGGAGGAAGCATACACCCCCGCAGATACCACCACCGAGCTGGGGCACGCAATTCTGGGGGTGGGTAGGACGTGAGCGGTCCCAGGCTCTGACTCTGTCCCAGCCTCCACTAAATTCACCCAATGTGCCGTCAGGGAGATATAGTGGCCCTGCCCGCCTGTGCTTGTCCGCCTGTCTGTTGTTAAGTGGACCTTGGCAGTAACCGCGTTGGTGAGTGCGCGTACAATGTTGCGGGAGACGTGGTCGTGCAGGCCTGGGACGGCACATCTGGAAAAGTAGTGCCGACTGGGAACCGAGTAGCGCGGGGCCGCCGCCGCCATCATGCTTTTGAAAGCATCCGTTTCCACAAGCCTATACGGCAGCATCTCTAGGCTGATCAATTTTGCAATGTGCACGTTTAACGCTTGAGCGTGCGGGTGCGTGGCATCGTACTTGCGCTTGCACTCAAACAGTGGCGCTAGCGACGTCTGGACGCTACGCTGACAGACATTGCTGGATGGGGCCGAGGACAGCGGAGGTGAGGGTGTGGGTGCAGGCCAGGAGACGGTAGTGCCTGTGTCCTCAGAGGGGGGTTGGATCTCAGTGGCACGTTGGGGCACAGGGGGAGAGGCAGTGGTGCAAACCGGAGGCGGTGAACGGGCATCGTCCCACCTTGTGGGGTGCTTGGCCATCATATGCCTGCGCATGCTGGTGGTGGTGCCTCCCCAGCTGATCTTGGCGCGACAAAGGTTGCACACCACTGTTCGTCGGTCGTCAGGCGTCTCTGTGAAAAACTGCCACACCGTAGAGCACCTTGACCTCTGCAGGGTGGCATGGCGCGAGGGGGCGCTTTGGGAACCAGTTGGTGGATTATTCGGTCTGGCCCTGCCTCTACCCCTGGCCACCGCACTGGCTCGGCCTGTGCCCACACCCTGACTTGGGCCTCCGCGTCCTCGCCTGCGTCCACGTCCTATAGGCCTACCCCTACCCCTCAGCATGGTGTATTAGCAGTAGTGTAGAAACAGAACGCTGTAATTAAATGTGCCGCTTATTGGCCTGTGGTTGGAGGCTGACTTCGTTTACGGAACGCCAGGAAATAATTTGGCGCACGCCTGCTGTAACACTTAGCTGGCTGCGTATTTATTTGTAGAACTACTACACCCAGCACACACAGACCAGAACACTGAGCACAGTGACAGGTAGGCCAAATAGATTTTTTGCCCAATATTTTTTGGAAAAGGACCACTGCGTATATTCAATCAATAATATATGTCTTCTGGCCCTGCCTACACAATTCTGTCCCTGCAGTGTGTCACAGAACTGCAGAGTGTTGCACTGTTATTAACTGCAACAGAGCGGTGATTTCAGAGCCAGGAAATAATTTGGCGCTTGCCTGCTGTAACACTTAGCTGGCTGCGTATTTATTTGTAGAACTACTACACCCAGCACACACGGACCCAGAACACTGAGCACAGTGACAGGCAGGCCAAATAGATTTTTTGCCCAATATTTTTTGGAAAAGGCCCACTGCGTATATTCAATCAATAATATATGTCTTCTGTCCCTGGAGTGTGTCACAGAACTGCAGAGTGTTGCACTGTTATTAACTGCAACAGAGCGGTGATTTCAGAGCCAGGAAATAATTTGGTGCACGCCTGCTGTAACACTTAGCTGGCTGCGTATTTATTTGTAGAACTACTACACCCAGCACACACAGACCCAGAACACTGAGCACAGTGACAGGCAGGCCAAATAGATTTTTTGCCCAATATTTTTTGGAAAAGGACCACTGCGTATATTCAATCTATAATATATGTCTTCTGGCCCTGCCTACACAATTCTGTCCCTGGAGTATTACTGCAGGGCGCAATGCTCTGCACGGCCGATATACCAAAAAAAAAAAAAAGTGCAACACTGCAAAAAGCAGCCTCCACACTACTGCACACGGTTAGATGTGGCCCTAAGAAGGACCGTTGGGGTTCTTGAAGCCTACACTAACTCCTAACACTCTCCCTACAGCAGCTCCAACACGATAGCACTGTCCCTCAGCTATGTCACAACGCATCTGAGGCGAGCTGCGGGAGGGGCCGATTTTTATACTCGGGTGACACCTGATCTCGCCAGCCACTCACTGCAGGGGGGTGGTATAGGGCTTGAACGTCGCAGGGGGAAGTTGTAATGCCTTCCCTGTCTTTCAATTGGCCAGAAAAGCGCGCTAACTAGAGATGAGCGAACGTACTCGTTTCGAGTACTTACGCACCCGAGAACCGCCATTTTCGAGTACTTCAGTACTCGGGTGAAAAGATTCGGGGGGCGCCGGGGGGCGGGGAGAGGCGTGGCGGTGCGGGGGGTAGCAGCGGGGAACAGGGGGGAGTCCTCTCTCTCTCCCTCTCCCCCTCACTCCCCACTGCTACCCCCCGTGCCGCCACGGCGTCCCCCGAATTTTTTCACCCGAGTACGGAAGTACTCGGAAATCGCGGTATTCGGGCGAAAAAGGGGCGGGGCCGAGCACGTTCGCTCATCTCTAGCGCTAACGTCTCAGAGATGAAAGTGAAAGTAACCCGAACATCGCGTGGTGCTCGTTACGAGTAACGAGCATCTCGAACACGCTAATACTCGAACGAGCATCAAGCTCGGACGAGTACGTTCGCTCATCTCTATTAATTAATCATCCTAAGGTGTGGTTCAAATAGGGGGCAGAATTGCAGTGGAATTTCAGTAGCAGCAAAGTGGACAAAATTCTGAAAGCCCGTGCAGAAATTGAAGTCTCACATGCACATTGTTGTTCCATTCATTTTAGACTCCGGAGATAGCTTGGCACTTGATGTTGGCTATTTCCAGGAGTCCCACATAAATAGAGCAGCAGTGTGCATGTATGCCCTTCCTTCCATTAATCCAGGAATGCTGACGATAGCCATTCCTGTGATCAGTGAGGGTCGCAGTTGTAACCTGGGAATTAAAGTAGTTTCCTGATTAATTAATTGGTGGCTAAGCTGAAAAGCCCTCACTGACTCACTGACTCACTGACTCACTCACTGACTCGCCAAAAGTTCTCCAGCTTCCTGATGTCGTAGAAACATGAATTTTGGCACAAGCATAGATTATATTCCAAAATAGGAAACGCAATTGGGTCCCAACTCGATTATTCAATTCTATGCGCAAAAGAATTAGCGTCCAAATTTTACGTACGGAATCTAATTCTCTCACTTCCCGGTGTCATAGAAACGTGAAATTTGGCACGAGCATTGATTATGTCATAAATAGGAAAAGCTAATGGGTTCAAACTCCATTATCCAATTCTATGCGCAAAAGAATTAGCATCCAAATTTTACGTACGGAATGTAATTTTCTCACTTTCCAGTGTTATAAAAACGTGAAATTTGGCACGAGCATTAATTATGTCATAAAGAGGAAAAGCTAATGGGTCCCAACTCGATTATTCAATGCTATGTGCAAAAGAATTAGCATCCGAATTTTACGTACGGAATGTAATTTTCTCACTTTCCGGTGTCATAGAAACGTGAAATTTGGCACGAGCATTGATTATGTCATAAATAGGAAAAGCTAATGGGTCCCAACTCGATTATTCAATTCTATGCGCAAAAGAATTAGCATCCAAATTTTACGTACGGAATTTAATTTTGACACTTTCCGGTGTCATAGAAGCGTCAAATTTGGCACGAGCATTGATTATGTCATAAATAGGAAAAGCTAATGGGTCCCAACTCAATTATTCAATTCCATGCGCAAAAGAATTAGCGTCCAAATTTTACATACGGAATGTAATTTTCTCACATAGAAGCTTAAAATTTGGCACGGGCATTGAATATGTCATAAATAGGAAAAGTTACTGGGTCCCAACTCGATTATTCAATTCTATGCGCAAAAGAATTAGCGTCCAAATTTTACGTACGGAATGTAATTTTCTCACTTTCCGGTTTCATAGAAACTTGAAATTTGGCACGAGCATTGATTATGTTATAAATATGAAAAGCTAATGGGTCCCAACTCGATTATTCAATTCTATGCGCAAAAGAATTAGCGTCCAAATTTTACGTACGGAATGTAATTTTCTCACTTTCCAGTGTCATAGAAACGTGAAATTTGGCACGAGCATTGATTATGTCATAAATAGGAAAAGCTAATGGGTTCAAACTCCATTATCCAATTCTATGCGCAAAAGAATTAGCATCCAAATTTTACGTACGGAATGTAATTTTCTCACTTTCCAGTGTCATAGAAACGTGAAATTTGGCACGAGCATTGATTATGTCATAAATAGGAAAAGCTAATGGGTTCAAACTCCATTATCCAATTCTATGCGCAAAAGAATTAGCATCCAAATTTTACGTATGGAATGTAATTTTCTCACTTTCCAGTGTTATAAAAACGTGAAATTTGGCACGAGCATTGATTATGTCATAAAGAGGAAAAGCTAATGGGTCCCAACTCGATTATTCAATGCTATGCGCAAAAGAATTAGCATCCGAATTTTACGTACGGAATGTAATTTTCTCACTTTCCGGTGTCATAGAAACGTGAAATTTGGCACGAGCATTAATTATGTCATAAATAGGAAAAGCTAATGGGGTCCCAACTCGATTATTCAATTCTATGCGCAACAGAATTAGCATCCAAATTTTACGTACGGAATTTAATTTTGACACTTTCCGGTGTCATAGAAGCGTGAAATTTGGCACGAGCATTGATTATGTCATAAATAGGAAAAGCTAATGGGTCTCAACTCCATTATTCAATTCTATGCGCAAAAGAATTAGCGTCCAAATTTTACGTACGGAATGTAATTTTCTCACATAGAAGCTTAAAATTTGGCACGGGCATTGAATATGTCATAAATAGGAAAAGTTACTGGGTCCCAACTCGATTATTCAATTCTATGCGCAAAAGAATTAGCGTCCAAATTTTACGTACGGAATGTAATTTTCTCACTTTCCGGTGTCATAGAAACTTGAAATTTGGCACGAGCATTGATTATGTTATAAATATGTAAAGCTAATGGGTCCCAACTCGATTATTCAATTCTATGCGCAAAAGAATTAGCGTCCAAATTTTACGTACGGAATGTAATTTTCTCACTTTCCAGTGTCATAGAAACGTGAAATTTGGCACGAGCATTGATTATGTCATAAATAGGAAAAGCTAATGGGTCCCAACTCGATTATTCAATTCTGTGCGCAAAATAATTAGCGTCCAAATATTACGTACGGAATGTAATTTTCTCACTTTCCAGTGTCATAGAAACGTGAAATTTGGCACGAGCATTGATTATGTCATAAATAGGAAAAGCTAATGGGTCCCAACTCGATTATTCAATTCTATGCGCAAAAGAATTAGCGTCCAAATTTTAAGTACGGAATGTAATTTTCTCACTTTCCAGTGTCATAGAAACGTGAAATTTGGCACGAGCATTGATTATGTCATAAATAGGAAAAGCTAATGGGTCCCAACTCGATTATTCAATTCTGTGCGCAAAAGAATTAGCGTCCAAATATTACGTACGGAATCTAATTCTCTCACTTCTTGGTGTCATAGAAACATGAAATTTGGCACGAGCATTGATTATGTCATAAATAGGAAAAGATAATGGGTCCCACCTCGATTATTCAATTCTAAGCGCAAAAGAATTAGCGTCCAAATTTTGCATACGGAATGTAATTTTCTCACTTTCCGGTGTCATAGATATGTGAAATTTGGCACGAGCATTGAATATGTCATAAATAGGAAAAGGTAATAGGTCCCAACTAGATTATTCAATTCTAAGTGTCAAAGAATTAGCATCTAAATTTTACGTACAGTATGTAATTTTCACACTTTCCGGTGTCATAGAAACGTGAAATTTGGCACGAACATTAATTATGTCATAAATAGGAAACATTAATGGGTCCCAACTCGATTATTGAATTCTAGCGCAAAAGAACTAGCGCCCAAATTTTACATATGGAATCTAATTCTCTTACTTCTTGGTGTCATAGAAACATGAAATTTAGCACGAGCATTGATTATGTCATAAATAGGAAAAGTTAATGGGTCCCACCTCGATTGTTTAATTCTAAGCGCAAAAGAATTAGCGTCCAAATTTTACGTACGGAATCAAATTCTCTTACTTCTTGGTGTCATAGAAACATGATATTTGTAACGGGCATTGATTATGTCATAAATAGGAAAAGTTAATGGGTCCCACCTCGATTATTCAATTCTAAGCACAAAAGAATTAGCATCCACATTATACGTACGAAATCTAATTCTCTCACTTCCCGATGTCATAGAAACGTGAAATTTGGCACAAACATTGATTATGTCATAAATAGGAAACATTAATGGGTCCCAACTCAATTATTCAATTCTATGCGCAAAAGAATTAGCGTCCACATTTTACGTACGGAATGTAATTTTCTCACTTTCCAGTGTCATAGAAACGTGAAATTTGGCACGAGCATTGATTATGTCATAAATAGGAAAAGCTAATGGGTCCCAACTCGATTATTCAATTCTATGCGCAAAAGAATTAGCGTCCAAATTTTATGTACGGAATGTAATTTTCTCACTTTCCAGTGTCATAGAAACGTGAAATTTGGCATGAACATTGATTATGTCATAAATAGGAAAAGCTAATGGGTCCCAACTCGATTATTCAATTCTATGCGCAAAAGAATTAGCGTCCAAATTTTACGCACGGAATGTAATTTTCTCACTTTCCGGTGTTATAGAAACGTGAAATTTGGCACGAGCATTGATTATGTCATAAATAGGAAAAGCTAATGGGTCCCAACTCGATTATTCAATTCTATGCGCAAAAGAATTAGCATCCAAATTTTACGTACGGAATATATTTTTCTCACTTTCCAGAGTCATAGAAACGTGAAATTTGGCACGAACATTGATTATGTCATAAATTGGAAAATCTAATGGGTCCCAATTCGATTATTCAATTCTAGCGCAAAAGAACTAGCGTCCAAATTTTACGTACGGAATCTAATTCTCTCACTTCTTGGTGTCATAAAAAACATGAAATTTGGCACGAGCATTGATTATGTCATAAATAGGAAAAGTTAATGGGTCCCACCTCGATTATTCAATTCTAAGCGCAAAAGAATTAGCGTCCAAATTTTGCATACGGAATGTAATTTTCTCACTTTCCGGTGTCATAGAAATGTGAAATTTGGCACGAGCATTGAATATGTCATAAATAAGAAAAGGTAATAGGTCCCAACTAGATTATTCAATTCTAAGGCCTCATGTCCACGGGGAAAATCAGATCCGCTGCAGATTCTCCATGTAGAATCTGCAGCGGGTCCCTCCTGCCCCGCGGACATGAGCGCCGAAAATAGCAATTTAAAGGCATTTACCTATCCGGCGCGGGCGACGAAGATCAGCTGTTCCTCACGGCCGGATCTTCATTTTCGGCCGGCGGATGAATTCCTGACGCCGGCAGCACGTCGCCGGCACGTCGTCGACGTGCCGCGCGCATGCGCCGGGCACATCCGCCGAGCCGAAGCAAGGGAGATGCGGCCGTGAGGAAGAGCAGAGCTTCGGCGGCCCGCTGCGGGTGAGTAAATGCTTTAAATTCCTATTTTAGGTCTCCCGCGGATCCGGACGGCTTCCATAGGCTTCAATAGAAGCCCGCGGGAGCCGTCCCCGCGGGAGACCCGCATGACAATGGAGCATGGTCCAGATTTTTTCATGCTCCATTTTTTTTTAAATCACTTTTATTGACGATCCGCGGGTATTTATGTACCCGCGGGTGGTCAATGCATCCCTATGGGATGCGGATCCGCATGCAGGAAATCCGCTGCGGATCCTAAATCCTATTTTCCCCGTGGACATGAGCCCTAAGTGTCAAAGAATTAGCATCTAAATTTTACGTACAGAATGTAATTTTCACACTTTCCGGTGTCATAGAAACGTGAGATTTGGCACGAACATTAATTATGTCATAAATAGGAAACGTTAATGGGTCCCAACTCGATTATTCAATTCTAGCGCAAAAGAACTAGCGCCCAAATTTTACGTATGGAATCTAATTCTCTTACTTCTTGGTGTCATAGAAACATGAAATTTAGCACGAGCATTGATTATGTCATAAATTGGAAAAGTTAATGGGTCCCACCTCGATTGTTTAATTCTAAGCGCAAAAGAATTAGCGTCCAAATTTTACGTACGCAATCTAATTCTCTTACTTCTTGGTGTCATAGAAACATGATATTTGTAACGGGCATTGATTATGTCATAAATAGGAAAAGTTAATGGGTCCCACCTCGATTATTCAATTCTAAGCACAAAAGAATTAGCATCCACATTTTACGTACGAAATCTAATTCTCTCACTTCCCGATGTCATAGAAACGTGAAATTTGGCACAAACATTGATTATGTCATAAATAGGAAACATTAATGGGTCCCAACTCGATTATTCAATTCTATGCGCAAAATAATTAGCGTCCACATTTTACGTACGGAATGTAATTTTCTCACTTTCCAGTGTCATAGAAACGTGAAATTTGGCACGAGCATTGATTATGTCATAAATATGAAAAGCTAATGGGTCCCAACTCGATTATTCAATTCTATGCGCAAAAGAATTAGCGTCCAAGTTTTACGTACGGAATGTAATTTTCTCACTTTCCAGTGTCATAGAAACGTGAAATTTGGCACGAGCATTGATTATGTCATAAATACGAAAAGCTAATGGGTCCCAACTCGATTACTCAATTCTATGCGCAAAAGAATTAGCGTCCAAATTTTACGTACGGCATGTAATTTTCTCACTTTCCAGTGTCATAGAAACGTGAAATTTGGCACGAGCATTGATTATGTCATAAATAGGAAAAGCTAATGGGTCCCAACTCGATTATTCAATTCTATGCACAAAAGAATTAGCGTCCAAATTTTACGTACGGAATGTAATTTTCTCACTTTCCAGTGTCATAGAAACGTGAAATTTGGCACGAGCATTGATTATGTCATAAATAGGAAAAGCTAATGGGTCCCAACTCGATTATTCAATTCTATGCGCAAAAGAATTAGCGTCCAAATTTTAAGTACGGAATGTAATTTTCTCACTTTCCAGTGTCATAGAAACGTGAAATTTGGCATGAACATTGATTATGTCATAAATAGGAAAAGCTAATGGGTCCCAACTCGATTATTAAATTCTATGCGGAAAAGAATTAGCGTCCACATTTTACGTACGGAATGTAATTTTCTCACTTTCCGGTGTTATAGAAACGTGAAATTTGGCACGAGCATTGATTATGTCATAAATAGGAAAAGCTAATGGGTCCCAACTCGATTATTCAATTCTATGCGCAAAAGAATTAGCATCCAAATTTTACGTACGGAATATATTTTTCTCACTTTCCAGAGTCATAGAAACGTGAAATTTGGCACGAACATTGATTATGTCATAAATTGGAAAATCTAATGGGTCCCAATTCGATTATTCAATTCTAGCGCAAAAGAACTAGCGTCCAAATTTTACGTACGGAATCTAATTCTCTCACTTCTAGGTGTCATAAAAAACATGAAATTTGGCACGAGCATTGATTATGTCATAAATAGGAAAAGTTAATGGGTCCCACCTCGATTATTCAATTCTAAGCGCAAAAGAATTAGCGTCCAAATTTTGCATACGGAATGTAATTTTCTCACTTTCCGGTGTCATAGAAATGTGAAATTTGGCACGAGCATTGAATATGTCATAAATAAGAAAAGGTAATAGGTCCCAACTAGATTATTCAATTCTAAGTGTCAAAGAATTAGCATCTAAATTTTACGTACAGAATGTAATTTTCACACTTTCCGGTGTCATAGAAACGTGAAATTTGGCACGAACATTAATTATGTCATAAATAGGAAACGTTAATGGGTCCCAACTCGATTATTCAATTCTAGCGCAAAAGAACTAGCGCCCAAATTTTACGTATAGAATCTAATTCTCTTACTTCTTGGTGTCATAGAAACATGAAATTTAGCACGAGCATTGATTATGTCATAAATTGGAAAAGTTAATGGGTCCCACCTCGATTGTTTAATTCTAAGCGCAAAAGAATTAGCGTCCAAATTTTACGTACGCAATCTAATTCTCTTACTTCTTGGTGTCAGAGAAACATGATATTTGTAACGGGCATTGATTATGTCATAAATAGGAAAAGTTAATGGGTCCCGCCTCGATTATTCAATTCTAAGCACAAAAGAATTAGCATCCACATTTTACGTACGAAATCTAATTCTCTTACTTCCCGATGTCATAGAAACGTGAAATTTGGCACAAACATTGATTATGTCATAAATAGGAAACATTAATGGGTCCCAACTCGATTATTCAATTCTATGCGCAAAATAATTAGCGTCCACATTTTACGTACGGAATGTAATTTTCTCACTTTCCAGTGTCATAGAAACGTGAAATTTGGCACGAGCATTGATTATGTCATAAATATGAAAAGCTAATGGGTCCCAACTCGATTATTCAATTCTATGCGCAAAAGAATTAGCGTCCAAGTTTTACGTACGGAATGTAATTTTCTCACTTTCCAGTGTCATAGAAACGTGAAATTTGGCACGAGCATTGATTATGTCATAAATAGGAAAAGCTAATGGGTCCCAACTCGATTATTCAATTCTATGCGCAAAAGAATTAGCATCCAAATTTTACGTACGGAATGTAATTTTCTCACTTTCCGGTGTCATAGAAACGTGAAATTGGGCACAAGCATTGATTATGTCATAAATAGGAAAAGCTAATGGGTCGCAACTCGATTATTCAATTCTATGTGCAAAAGAATTAGTGTCCAAATTTTACGTACGGAATGTATTTTTCTAACTTTCCGGTGTCATAGAACCGTGAAATTTGGTACGAGCATTGATTATGTCATAAATAGGAAAAGCTAATGGGTCCCAACTCGATTATTCAATTCTATGCGCAAAAGAATTAGCGTCCAAATTTTACGTACGGAATGTAATTTTCTCACATAGAAATTTAAAATTTGGCACGGGCATTGAATATGTCATAAATAGGAAAAGTTAATGGGTCCCAACTCGATTACTCAATTCTATGCGCAAAAGAATTAGCGTCCAAATTTTACGTACGGCATGTAATTTTCTCACTTTCCAGTGTCATAGAAACGTGAAATTTGGCACGAGCATTGATTATGTCATAAATAGGAAAATCTAAAGGATCCCAACTCGATTATTCAATTCTATGCGCAAAAGAATTAGCGTCCAAATTTTACGTACGGAATGTAATTTTCTCACTTTCCAGTGTCATAGAAACGTGAAATTTGGCATGAACATTGATTATGTCATAAATAGGAAAAGCTAATGGGTCCCAACTCGATTATTAAATTCTATGCGGAAAAGAATTAGCGTCCACATTTTACGTATGGAATGTAATTTTCTCACTTTCCGGTGTTATAGAAACGTGAAATTTGGCACGAGCATTGATTATGTCATAAATAGGAAAAGCTAATGGGTCCCAACTCGATTATTCAATTCTATGCGCAAAAGAATTAGCATCCAAATTTTACGTACGGAATATATTTTTCTCACTTTCCAGAGTCATAGAAACGTGAAATTTGGCACGAACATTGATTATGTCATAAATTGGAAAATCTAATGGGTCCCAATTCGATTATTCAATTCTAGCGCAAAAGAACTAGCGTCCAAATTTTACGTACGGAATCTAATTCTCTCACTTCTAGGTGTCATAAAAACCATGAAATTTGGCACGAGCATTGATTATGTCATAAATAGGAAAAGTTAATGGGTCCCACCTCGATTATTCAATTCTAAGCGCAAAAGAATTAGCGTCCAAATTTTGCATACGGAATGTAATTTTCTCACTTTCCGGTGTCATAGAAATGTGAAATTTGGCACGAGCATTGAATATGTCATAAATAAGAAAAGGTAATAGGTCCCAACTAGATTATTCAATTCTAAGTGTCAAAGAATTAGCATCTAAATTTTACGTACAGAATGTAATTTTCACACTTTCCGGTGTCATAGAAACGTGAAATTTGGCACGAACATTAATTATGTCATAAATAGGAAACGTTAATGGGTCCCAACTCGATTATTCAATTCTAGCGCAAAAGAACTAGCACCCAAATTTTACGTATAGAATCTAATTCTCTTACTTCTTGGTGTCATAGAAACATGAAATTTAGCACGAGCATTGATTATGTCATAAATTGGAAAAGTTAATGGGTCCCACCTCGATTGTTTAATTCTAAGCGCAAAAGAATTAGCGTCCAAATTTTACGTACGCAATCTAATTCTCTTACTTCTTGGTGTCATAGAAACATGATATTTGTAACGGGCATTGATTATGTCATAAATAGGAAAAGTTAATTGGTCCCACCTCGATTATTCAATTCTAAGCACAAAAGAATTAGCATCCACATTTTACGTACAAAATCTAATTCTCTTACTTCCCGATGTCATAGAAACGTGAAATTTGGCACAAACATTGATTATGTCATAAATAGGAAACATTAATGGGTCCCAACTCGATTATTCAATTCTATGCGCAAAATATTTAGCGTCCACATTTTACGTACGGAATGTAATTTTCTCACTTTCTAGTGTCATAGAAACGTGAAATTTGGCACGAGCATTGATTATGTCATAAATATGAAAAGCTAATGGGTCCCAACTCGATTATTCAAGTCTATGCGCAAAAGAATTAGCGTCCAAGTTTTACGTACGGAATGTAATTTTCTCACTTTCCAGTGTCATAGAAACGTGAAATTTGGCACGAGCATTGATTATGTCATAAATAGGAAAAGCTAATGGGTCCCAACTCGATTATTCAATTCTATGCGCAAAAGAATTAGCATCCAAATTTTACGTACGGAATGTAATTTTCTCACTTTCCGGTGTCATAGAAACGTGAAATTGGGCACAAGCATTGATTATGTCATAAATAGGAAAAGCTAATGGGTCCCAACTCGATTATTCAATTCTATGTGCAAAAGAATTAGTGTCCAAATTTTACGTACGGAATGTATTTTTCTAACTTTCCGGTGTCATAGAACCGTGAAATTTGGTACGAGCATTGATTATGTCATAAATAGGAAAAGCTAATGGGTCCCAACTCGATTATTCAATTCTATGCGCAAAAGAATTAGCGTCCAAATTTTACGTACGGAATGTAATTTTCTCACATAGAAATTTAAAATTTGGCACGGGCATTGAATATGTCATAAATAGGAAAAGTTAATGGGTCCCAACTCGATTACTCAATTCTATGCGCAAAAGAATTAGCGTCCACATTTTACGTACAGCATGTAATTTTCTCACTTTCCAGTGTCATAGAAACGTGAAATTTGGCACGAGCATTGATTATGTCATAAATAGGAAAATCTAAAGGATCCCAACTCGATTATTCAATTCTATGCGCAAAAGAATTAGCATCCAAATTTTACGTACGGAATGTAGTTTTCTCACTTTCCAGTGTCATAGAAACGTGAAATTTGGCACGAGCATTGATTATGTCATAAATAGGAAAAGCTAATGGGTCCCAACTCGATTATTCAAGTCTATGTGCAAAAGAATTAGCGTCCAAATTCTACGTACGGAATGTATTTTTCTCACTTTCCAGTGTCATAGAACCGTGAAATTTGGCACGAGCATTGATTATGTCATAAATAGGAAAAGCTAATGGGTCCCAACTCGATTATTAAATTCTATGCGGAAAAGAATTAGCGTCCACATTTTACGTACGGAATGTAATTTTCTCACATAGAAACTTAAAATTTGGCACGGGCATTGAATATGTCATACATAGGAAAAGTTAATGGGTCCCAACTCGATTATTCAATTCTAGCACAAAAGAACTAGCGTCCAAATTTTACATACGGAATCTAATTCTCTCACTTCTTGGTGTCATAGAAACATGAAATTTGGCACGAGCATTGATTATGTCATAAATAGGAAAAGTTAATGGGTCCCACCTCGATTGTTCAATTCTAAGCGCAAAAGAATTAGCGTCCAAATTTTACATACGGAATGTAATTTTCTCACTGTCCGGTGTCATAGAAATGTGAAATTTGGCACGAGCATTGAATATGTCATAAATAGGAAAAGGTAATAGGTCCCAACTCGATTATTCAATTCTAAGTGTCAAAGAATTAGCATCCAAATTTTACGTACAGAATGTAATTTTCACACTTTCCGGTGTCATAGAAACGTGAAATTTGGCATGAACATTGATTATGTCATAAATAGGATTAGTTAATGGGTCCCACCTCGATTGTTCAATTCTAAGCGCAAAAGAATTAGCGTCCAAATTTTACATACGGAATGTAATTTTCTCACTTTCCGGTGTCATAGAAATGTGAAATTTGGCACGAGCATTGATTATGTCATAAATAGGAAAAGATAATGGGTCCCAACTCGATTATTCAATTCTAAGTGCAAAAGAATTAGCGTCCAAATTTTACGTATGAAATCTAATTCTCTCACTTCCTGATGTCGTTTTATATAAAGGAAACGTTGCATGGTTACCTCCCCGTGATGTTTCCTGGGTAACGCAGAGAACTATGCAAAATGGTGAACATATGTTTTTTTGGTATTTCTAAAGTAACCACGGCTTCAGAAGATTTTCCGTGTGAACACCAGATAAACACCAGTTCCAAATTAACTCAGGCGAAGCCGGGTATATCAGCTTGTATATATATAAAGACAAAAGACCTCACTCACTCACTCACTGACTCACCAAAACATCTCCAACTTCCCGATGTCGTAAAAACATGAAATTTGGCACAAGCATAGATTATCTCCAAAATAGAAAACGTAATTGGGTCCCAACTGGATTATTCAATTCTAGCGCAAAAGAATTGGCGTCGAAATTTTACATACATAATCTAAATCTCTCACTTCCCAATGTCATATAAACTTAAAATTTGGCATGAGCATTGAATATGTCATAAATAGGAAAAGGTAATAGGTCCCAACTCGATTATTCGATTCTAAGTGTCAAAGAATTAGCATCCAAATTTTACGTACAGAATATAATTTTCACACTTTCCAGTGTCATAGAAACGTGAAATTTGTCACGAACATTGATTATGTCATAAATAGGAAACGTTAAAGGGGTTGTCCCGCGAAAGCAAGTGGGGTTATACACTTCTGTATGGCCATATTAATGCACTTTGTAATGTACATTGTGCATTAATTATGAGCCATACAGAAGTTATCAGAAATTATTCACTTACCTGTTCCGTTGCTAACGTCCTCGTCTCCATGGTGCCGTCTAATTTTCAGCGTCTAATCGCCGGATTAGACACGCTTGCGCAGTCCGGTCTTCTTCTTTTCTCAATGGGGCCGCTCGTGCCGGAGAGCGGCTCCGTGTAGCTCCGCCCCGTCACGTGCCGATTCCAGCCAATCAGGAGGCTGGAATCGGCAATGGACCGCACAGAAGCCCTGCGGTCCACCGAGGGAGAAGATCCTGGTGGCCATCTTCACCAGGTAAGTAAGAAGTCACCGGAGCGCGGGGATTCAGGTAAGCGCTGTGCGGATTTTTTTTTAGGTCCCTGCATCGGGTTTGTCTCGCGCCGAACGGGGGGGCTGTTGAAAAAAAAAAAAACCCGTTTCGGCACGGGACAACCCCTTTAATGGGTCCCAACTCGATTATTCAATTCTAGCACAAAAGAACTAGCGTCCAAATTTTACATATGGAATCTAATTCTCTTACTTCTTGGTGTCATAGAAACATGAAATTTAGCACGAGCATTGATTATGTCATAAATAGGAAAAGTTAATGGGTCCCACCTCGATTGTTTAATTCTAAGCACAAAAGAATTAGCGTCCACAATTTACGTACGAAATCAAATTCTCTCACTTCCCGGTGTCATAGAAACTTGAAATTTGGCACGGGCATTGATTATGTCATAAATAGGAAAAGTTTATGGGTCCCAACTCAATTATTCAATTCTAAGTGCAAAAGAATTAGCGTCCAAATTTTACGTATGGACTCTAATTCTCTCACTTCCTGATGTCATTTTATGTAAAGGAAACGTCGCATAGTTACCTCCCCGTGGTGTTTCCTGGGTAACGCAGAGAACTATGCAAAATGGTGAACATATGTTTTTCCGGTATCTCTAAAGTAACTACAACTTTATAACATTTTCCGTGTGAACACCAGATAAACACCAGTACCAAATTAACTCGGGCAAAGCCGGGTATATCAGCTAGTGTATATATATATATGTTAGAAGATATACCCTGCGTTACACAGCAATTTTATGAATAGTAGTCCTGGAATATACAAAGTGAGCCACAACAATGAGCCAAGCACCGCACTCTTATGGAAACTGTCCAAAATAAAAAGCGGTTACCCCCAGCAACCAGTCACAGCACAGCTTTTACCTTACCTCAGAAGTATAAGAAATGAATGCGGAACTGTGATTAGTTGCTGTTGGCCATAAAAATTACAGGGGAAGTCGGTGAGTTTTCACTCAAATCGGACCAGAACTGTGGATTTGTATATGACACAAACAAACAGATTGTGTGATATATATATATATATATATATATATATATATATATATATATATATATATACACTAGCTGATATACCTGGCTTTGCCCGAGTTAATTTGGTACTGGTGTTTATCTGGTGTTCACACGGAAAATCTTATGAAGTCGTTGTTACTTTAGAGATACCGAGGAAAAAAATATGTTCACCATTTTGCATAGTTCTTTGCGTTACCCAGGAAACACCACGAGGAGGTAACCATACGACGTTTCCTTTATATAAAATGACATCAGTAAGTGAGAGAATTAGATTACGTACATAAAATTTGGATGCTAATTCTTTTGCGCTTAGAATTGAATAATCGAGTTGGGACCCATTAACTTTTCCTATTTATGACATATTCAATGCTCATGCCAAATTTCAAGTTTCTATGACATCGGAAAATGAGGGAATTAGATTCCATATGTAAAATTTGGATGCTAATTATTTTGCGCTAGAATTGAATAATCGAGTTGGGATCCATTAACTTTTCCTATTTATGGCAAAATCTATGCTCGTGCCAAATTTCATGTTTCTACGACATAGGGAAGTGAGATAATTAGTGGCGAGTCAGTCAGTCAGTCAGTGAGTCAACGAGTGAGTGAGGACTTTTGTCTTTATATATATATATATATATATATATATATATATATATATATATCTATATATATATATATATCTATATATATCTATATAGATAGATATATATATATATATATATATATATATATATATATATATATATATATATATACATATAGCCCAGGTGCCCGATACAGAACGTCTGCAATACAAAACAGGACTTTTTATGTAAAGAAAGATTATATCAGAACACTGATGCTGATTAATGCTGTGTGACTGTATTAGCCATATATTATACTGTTGAGGTCATATAAAAGCTACGCTGTGATTGGTTGTTATATATTATACCACTGAGGTTACATGAAAGCTGCTCCGTGATTGGTTGCCATATATTATACTGCTGAGGTAAAATTAAAGCTGTGCTGTGATTGGTTGCTATAGGCAACAGTTTTTAATCCTCAGTGCTAAGATAAAATGAAAGCTATTTATATCTAAAACACAAAATCTGTTCGTTTGTGTCATATACAAATCCCCAGTTCTGGTCCGATGAAGGTAAAATTGTGCCTTTTTTATTGCCAATAGCAATTAATCATGGGCAACAGTTTTCAATCCTCGGTTGCTCCATGTATTCCTGTCTGGGGACATATCATTTCCTGAAACCCACATTTTCAACTCTCAGTCTGACTCTTCTAATGGGGATTACTTGTTGGAAATAACCAGGAATACTAAATCGAGTACCTAGAATCCACTGGTGAAAGCAAATTTGGGGGTTGCTGCATTAAAATTCAAGGAAAGGCAAAAATATGCAAATAAGGTTGCCAAGAAAACAACATTTCAGAATTTTTCTTAGCCCATAACCTTCCGCGGGTCAAGATTATACGGTGTGCAAAATGTCATGTCCATCGGTCGTATAGTTTGTGCGTAATGCTCCAATAAACAGACAAACAGACAGACATTGACAAATATGCAGAAGATTACATATATATATGCTGAGTGATGTGAGATCTGTGCCGTGATATATATGAAGACCACCAATACTCACCTCTCCGTAGCAGCACTGCTCCCCTGCTGTCACTCCAGTCCTTCTGTTGCAGCTATTGCAGCCAATAGGGGGCCCCAACACGGGATGTCATCAGTGACATCCAATAACCAGCCTGGACTTCTACATTAAAAACCCATGTAATTGGTTTACGGTATGTCACTGGGCCAAAAGACTTAGTGATTTCACAAACTGGATGCTGTAGCACTAGCGCCATGGTAAGTAGATTGTTAAAATATAGTTTGGGGCACGAAACAGCATAGTGCAGCACCCTCAGCTGCTTCAGGTAGTACCAACCACCTCAAGCCGCACATTCATCAGGGCTGAGGGGTAGAAAGGCGAAAGTTACAAGCTGAGGACTGGAGGCATAAAGGAGACACTATTAAAGATTGGGGGGCTTAAAGGGAACACAGTTAAAGACTAGGAGCATAAAGACAGTACTATTAAAGATTGAGGTACTAAAGGGGACACTAATAAAACCTAGGGAAATAAAGGGGGCACAATTAAAGACTTAGCATAAAAGGGCACTATTATAGACTGGGGACATAAAGGCAGCACTGTTAAAGAGTGAGGGCTTAACGGGGGTATTAATAAAGAGTAAGGTTAGGTAGGGGACATTATCACTGAGTGGGAACATAAAAGGAGGCACATTTACTGTGTGAAAGGCATTAAAAGCAGCACTTACAGTATGGGGCCTATAGGGAACACAGAAGGAAGTATACTATATTACTGTGTGAGATACCATGAGTAACATTATTACTATCTAGGGCACTATAGATAGGGGGATTGTGTAATGATGTGGCTAATGAAGGGAAGGTGCTGAAAAATTGAGGAACCAAAGATGTCAGTATCAAATTCTGCAGAGTCAAGTTATAGTCAGGAGGAGTCATCATGGCGGTCTGCCCGGATACAGAAGAAAAGGAATGTGGAAACTCCAATCAGAAATTATGTAACCTGTAATCACTGGTATAAGGGTACTCGAATCTCTTAGGGTGCCTTTCCACTAACGTTTTTTAACGCTGCAATATCGCTGCGTTTTTTTCACGTGATTGTCAATGAAACTTTCTAATGTTAAAATCGCATCGCACAAAAATTGCAAGTTCGTGCTTTACGATTTTTGTGCAATGCATTTTTAGCATTAGAAAGTGCTATTGACAATCACGTGAAAAAAACGCAGCGATATCGCAGCATTAAAAAAACGCTAGTGGAAAGGCACCCTTATAGAGTCTTCAGAGCACCTGTGTACAACTAGCATCTACCACTATATGATTACTGTATAGAGGTAATACATCATCCAACTAATTGTATACTTTATGTAATGAAAATAATACTCACCATATAGTGATGATGGTAGTGAACATGGTATGGTAGTATTATTTGTGTATTGTATGGTGGCATTATTTAATAACTTGTATGTGAGTACTTTTTTGTGTTTGGGGAAGGGCAGGGCATGGCTTAGGAGATTGTATAGAGGTGTGGAAAGCAAAGACAGGTTGCTGGAAAATTAAGGCATCCAAGATGTGTTTGTTAAATTCTGCAGATACAGGCCTCGGTCACACGGGCGATTTTTCCGCGATTTGCACATGCGACCGGCGATTTTATAGAACCATTGCTTTGCAATGGTATTGGACACATGGGCGCTTTTTATGCACTTGTCCGATAAATTATAGAACAGAAATCGCAGATCGCGCCTATCTGCGATCTGCGATTCCTTGTGTTCTGTATATGTGCTCAACAGGGCTGGCGGCAGCAGCGCCGACGCCATTGAGAACATATACTACACAAATCATTCTCCTCTGCCACAGCTGTAACAGCTGTGGCAGAGGAGAATGATGTTTGCTCATTGAATTCAATGGAGCCGACAATACAGCCGGCTCCATTGAAAGCAATGGGCTGCCGGCGAGCGTGGGATGAATTTTCGGGAAGGGCTTAAAAATATAAGCCCTTCCCTGAAAATCATCCAAAAATGTGTAAAAATAAAAAAAATATATATACTCACCTTGTCCCCGCAGACAGAGTTCAGCTGCGGCCGGCCGGCAGTTCTCCTGAACTGCTCTGAGTAGTATTCAGCAGCCGGGGATTTAAAATCCCTGCCTGCTGAATGGGCTGCCTCTGATTGGTCACAGCCCTCACCAATCAGAGGCAGCTCTCACTCAACCATTCATGAATTCATGAATGGGTGAGTGAGTGCTGCCTCTGATTGGCTCAGCGCAGGGACCAATCAGGGGCAGCTGTCAGCTGTCATTCAATAGCTGAGAGCTGCCTCTGATTGGTCCCTGCGCTGAGCCAATCAGAGGTAGCACTCACTCACCCATTCATGAATTCATGAATGGGTGAGTGAGAGCTGCCTCTGATTGGTGAGGGCTGTGACCAATCAGAGGCAGCCCATTCAGCAGGCGGGGATTTTAAATCCCCGGCTGCTGAATACTACTCAGAGCAGTTCAGGAGAACTGCCGGCCGCGGCTGAACTCCGTCTGCGGGGACAAGGTTAGTATATATATTTTTTTTATTTTTACACATTTTTGGATGATTTTCAGGGAAGGCCTTATATTTTTAAGCCCTTCCCGAAAATTCATCCTGCGCTCGCCGCCAGCCCATTGCTGTATTGCCGGCTCCATTGAATTCAATGAGCTGGACAGCGCTCCTGTGCTCCGGCCCGTTTCAAAGGAAACGCAGCTAGGAGCAGATTTTTCCAGCGATTTTTCGGCCCCGGTCACGCGATTTGCAGATGCGCATCCGTCATGCGATCCGCAAATCGCGGCAAAAAACGCCCGTCTGACCGAGGCCACAGCTTGTGACTGGGTGAAGTTATTATGGTGTTCTGGGCCAGATGGAAAAGAAAAGGGAAAGTGAACAAGTCCAGTAGTTGGTTTTGATATAGAGGGGTTTTGTTTAGTGACAGTATCGAGGTAATATGAATGGTGATATTTGCACCTTGTATATATAGCATGCAATATTATTTGGGAGTCAGGCGTGTGGTAACACATCAGTGCTTAATGTAGCTGTTTATTACACTGCTCCCTAAGGATAAGGGAACCTTTAGCTGTCTTTTTTTTTTTGGTGAAGAGCAGGAAACTGTATATATAATATATACAGAAAAATGTTTTTGTGTGTGGGGAGCCAGGCACATTCCTTGAACAAGGGCCCTTGGCACTCGGTGTCTACTTCTTACTCTTAGGTGCTCAGCTGGCCTAGGTGGATTGGCTTATAGTACAAGTTTTACTGTACAGAGTGTAAGCACTCGCATCAGTCTCTGTCCCCTTCTAGCTCATGATCTCATTTCCCTATCTCAGACATGCAGCCCTGGAGCCCCTTTAAGGGTAATATACTGTTGCTGTTAATTAACCACTGTGAACGACATAACTAGTAAATGTATGGGACTATTTGGCTACAATGTATACATCTTAAATTACCCTATGTTCAGCTCTTAAAAACATTTCATATGAGATAAAGAATAGGACTATTCTTACTATATGCCGTTTCCTATTTCAGGTTTCTGAATCTCTAACTTTTTAACTTCTTTGCACTTTTGAATGGATTTCAAAACAAATCAAGAGACACATATAGACTCTGGTTATTTTTGGCTAGTGTTGGGTAAATTAATAGCCCAAAAGCTTTTGTCATCATGCCAAGTTTTTCTGAAACTGCATTTAAGAAGTCACAGTTTCCTGAAACCCTTGAAGTTAGAGGAGATTTATGTCTTTTATATTGTCTTCTATTACTGTATTCAAAGGAGCTGTCTGTGTGAAGGTTGATAGAGGGCAGTCAAACCTTTTCACTCTGCAAAAATTATATCATTAGGTGTCTGTCCATAGGGTTGACTTGTTCTCAAGCCCTAAAAACTAAACACAGCTGAGATCTAAATCCCCTGACAAATGGAGATTGTGTGCAGGGATCAGAAATAGCGTATGGCAAATGGAATTTCTAAACACCATCCCATTATGGCATATACACCTGATAAATGAAGACTGAACATGATGTTGTTGGAACCTATTGTGACACTGAAGAATTGTGGTGGTATCACTCTTGTCTTTTGGGGGGGAAATCAGTATTCTTAACTCAACATATAACTTATACTGAGATTCTGGAATGCTAATAAAATGCTATTTTATTATAGCCATTAAATATTAAATCTAGTGAAAGTGAGAAGATATAAAGAATACAATAACTAATCAATTTTAGTCTAATTATGGAATTTGCACAATATTAATACAATTCCCATACTACTAAATGTCTGCACCACAATGTTGCACAGTAAAGCAGTTTTGCCATAAATAGGACAGTGACAATGTTTTTTTTGCTATTGTCAGTGGCTACATTGGTTATATGGAGAAAGTAGGGAGAAAAGCTAGCCAAGGTGTGCTACTATATGTGTGGCAGCAGTTTGCTTCAATGTGCTTTGACTCTGGCAGGCTGATACAGTGCAGTGCAGTATGACAGCACCTCACAATATCACCACACTAATGAAGTGTCACTCCTGAATGGACAGAAGAGCTGGTGGCACAAACTGATATGGACCACTCTTCCTGTACATTTCATATGGATTTCAACTCTCAGGTAGAGAGTTCCATAGTCTCACTGCTCTTACAGTAAAGATCCCCCTTGTACTCATAAGATAAGTAATACATTAAACTATATTGAAAACTGTCACAGACGGTAAACACTTACTATTAGCTGCAGCAGCATGTCTCTATGTTTATCTGTTTCTCTTTGCTTATTTAATTGTAGGTTTTGCATCATTTTATTAACAGTCACTAAAGTGAACCTACATTTTTACTACATATCCATAATGTAATATCACTTGTATTGCTGTTCCAGCTAGGTGCTAGCTTAGGTTAACATGTTATAAATACTTAGCCATGCTATTTTGGAATGTGTCTTTAAGTTAATGTTGCTTTTCTTTTTAAAATATGACTTTTCATTTAATAATACAATCATATTGCAACACTTCCTTTAACGGGATACGCAAAGAGACAAAAGCCAGATGCTATGTTTGGTCAGTGTAGACATAACAGATCTGTGAGACCAGACATGCTACTGTCCTGATGTATCATTCTTTTTTGCTGCAGTGGACAAGTAATGAGGCTTTACCATAATGCATTAATGCTATATCGTATTTCATTGTTAGTCATATTACAGCACATTGTGGTATTCGTGTACAGGGAACCATATATACTTTTGTATTAATATTCGAACTTGTGAAGATCTTACAGTTTACATGATAGTTTAGAAAATCCAAAAAGTGGTTCATCCACAAATGAGCAGATTAATATTAATTATTGTAAGGTCGCCTGTACACGGCTGGGTTGGGTCCTGCATGCGGGATCCCGCAGCAGAATCCGACCAGGTGCTGGCCAGTAACCCTCAAGTACCTGTCCGGATATTTTCTCCTTTGTTCTGCAGATGTTCCGGGCAGTACACAAGCGCAGTGCAGAGAATGCTGCTTTGGCAATGACGCGGATCCGCAACGATTTTGAAATTGACATTTTAGGATCGCTGCGGGTCGGACGGATTCCATTGACTGCGATGGAAGCTGTCCAGGTGAGTCCCGCATGAAAATAGAGCATGTTGTGATTCTTCCTCCGCGAGCGGAAATCGCGTGGAAGAATCATTTGATATTGCTTGCTATGGACGGACATAGCGGATTCCGCAGCAAAAAGCCGCCCGTGTGCATTGGGCCTTACTGACAAGGCTGCTTACAACAAGTTTGCCAAAAATGCTAGGAAAATCAACCAATTTATATATTGAATGCAAAGCCATGACATACTGTACGCAGCAGTATGTCAGGTGCAACAGAAAAGCTAATGGATTCTTCATGATGATAGTGGATAAAAATTCGTAAACTTTATTGCAAAAAGTTAAAACACCACCAACATGACTAATAGCTTACACATCTCGGAGAATTACACATCATTCATTCGGAGAGAGCTGCCTGTGATTGGCTGAGTACCTCAGCCAATCACATTCAGCCCTTTCAGCAGTCGGGAATTTTAAATCCCCGGCTGCTGATAGATCAGCACCACAGTGCAGGGGACAGCAGAAGAAGACGCGGCTGAGCCCCGACACCTGAAGGGAGGTGAGTATCTATTTTTTTTGTTTTGTAAACCACATTTACTTGATTTTCAGGGAAGGGCTTATATTTAAAGCATGCGGCAGATGTGTTCTTCATCCCCGCGGGGGTCACCGCAGCGGCGGAGAGGTAAGTATATTTTTTATTTATTTATTTTTTTACACTAAAATTTTTCTTTTTCAAGGAAGAAATGTAAAGCCCTTCCCTGAAAAAGAATGCAGGGGTGCTGGCAGACCATTGTGTTCAATGGAGCCGCCGGCAGCAGCCGCGGCTCCATTGAAAACAGTGCACGGACCTGCATTCAACCGTGTTTTTGCACGTACATGGGTGTGCACCTATGTACGTGCAAAAACACGCTCCTGTGAAAACACCCTTACTATGAGTGGAAGACAACCACATGGATCGCAATATAGAATGCAAGGCAAGACACCCATCAGTTAGGCAGAAGCATGTGAACATGGACCGACACAGTCAGCACAATTAATTAATTGTGGATTGAAGGTACATAGATGAAGAACATGCTTCTACTGTACAGAATCTAATGGTCTAATTCCCGGCCTGATGTAACGAGCATCGATTGACACAAATATTAATTGGCACTCATTTCTTTTTTTTTCAAGGGCTATGGAAATGAACAAACGCTAATACGATCTTTCATCCCCATAGTTCATAGAATCATAGAATGGTAGAGTTGGAAGGGGCCTCTAGGGTCATCGGGTCCAACCCCCTGCTCAGTGGAGGATTTACTAAATCATCCCAGACAGATATTTGTCCAGCCTTTGTTTGAACACTTCCATTGAAGGAGAACTCACCACCTCCCGTGGTAACCTGTTCCACTCATTGATCACCCTCACTGTCAGAAAGTTTTTCCTAATATCTAATCTGTGTCTCCTCCCTTTCAATTTAATCCCTTTGCTTCTAGTCTTTCCTTGTGCAAATGAGAATAGGGCTGATTCCTCTGCACTGTGACGGCCCTTCAGATATTTGTAGACAGCTATTAAGTCTCCTCACAGACTTCTTTTTTGCAAGCTAAACATTCCCAGATCCTTTAACCGTTCCTCATAGAACATGATTTGCAGACCGCTTACCATCTTGGTAACTCTTCTCTGAACTTGCTCCAGTTTGTCTATGTCTTTTTTAAAGTGGGGTGCCCAGAACTGGACACCGTATCCAGATGAGGTCTGACTAAGGAAGAGTAGAGGGGCATAATTACCCCACGTGATCTAGACTCTGTGCTTCTCTTAATACAGCTCAGAATTGTGTTTGCTTTTTTGGCTGCTGCATCACATTGTTGACTTATGTTCAGTCTATGCTAAATTAGTATACCCAAGTCTTTTTCACATGTTCTGCTGCTTAGCCCAATTCCTCCCATTCTGTATGTGCTTTTTTCATTTTTCTTGCCCAGATGTAGGACTTTGCATTTCTCCTTGTTAAATACCATTCTGTTAGTCGCTGCCCACTGTGCAAGCTTTTCTAGATCTTTTTGAATACTCTCTCTCTCTCTCTTCCCTAGTTAGCTGTACATCTCTCTGTTCACATGAGAAGATGTGCCGCTGATCAGAAAACATTTTTGTGTTCCCATTAATAAGCCAATCAGCTGAGAGACAAAATTTGCTCGTTCACTGGCTGATCATTGTTCCCTCTATATAGCTCTATTGTTGGGTGAATGATCATTCAAAGGAATGCTCAGGCTCTATAATTTGTGCCCATGTAAAAGGACCATAAGAGATCACTTAAATTAACAGAGCATTCTTATGTAAACAGGAGGCAGGAAGAAAGGAAATGGATATATATAACAGATATATTTCTGGTACTGAAAAGAAAAAAAGTGAAGCATAATATATGTAAACAAAAACGTATGTGAAACTTGTATATACTATACAGACAAAAAAAATAAAAAGCAATAATGTGAAAGTATTTGCTGAAACTCATTAATAATGAAGCATACTTTCTCATTTCAGGTTGAGTCCCTTGTGATATCTGACTTTGAACTTAAAAATTCAGAAGGCCCCCTATGCAAAAGTTGAAGTTTTAGATCTTCCTTATGAGGAAGTTTACATATTTTTCTATGACAGAGGCCGTTAAAGAGTTAATGTGGCTGTTTTGATGTGTAATAAAGTGTTTAAGAGCACTGGAAAGATTCCTATTACCAGGATTTACAATGTCATTAATGTGTTCAAGGATGCGTACCTTGAATCTTCTTGTGGTACATCCCACACTGAGCACTGAATAACATAGAATATATTAGTAGTGTTGCAGTTAAAGGAATCCCTAATGTGATACATGTAGTTATTTCCTACATCATAAAATGTTTTGCAAACTGTAATGAAAGTACAAGCCTTACAGGGGTGTGATCCACATCCAGAAACCTGTGTGGTAGAGCCATGGACTTTTACGATTTATAGAACTAAACAACCTAAATGATAACATATTGGCCACGCTAGAAGCTCTTCTTGATACTATACTACATCCATAAACTTAGGGCGCTCTTACACAAGCGTTTACCACATATTACACGCACGGGTTTAGCGCGCACAATACGCGGTAACAAATTTTACATTACTTTCAATGGTGCCTCTCACACACAGTGTGCGAATTGCACATGCAAAAAGAATGCAACATGCACTATTACGCCGCATACATGCCAAGATAATGTATGTGGATTTGCCGGCATGCAGGCGTCCGTGTATTGCGGAAAGAACATTGCAATACTAATATAGATATATTAGAAATATATGAAACACTAGCGTACCCGTCGCGCGTTGCCGCGAAGACAGACATACATACATTTGTTTTTATATATCTAGATAACAACCAATCACAGCGCAGCTTTCAAGTTACCTCAGCGGTATAATATATAACAACCAATCACAGCACAGAAGCTTTCATGTTACCTCAGCAGTATAATATATAGCAACCAATCACAGCACAGCTTTCATGTTACCTCAGCGGGATAATATATAGCAACCAATCACAGCACAGCTTTCATGTTACCTCAGCAGTATAAGAAATTGCAACCAATCACAGCACAGCTTTCATTTTACCTCAGCATTCTCAATATCCAGCAATTGTCTTGCGAAACGTTCGTCGGATGCATCATTTTGTAGTTGAACACGCATCCCGTTGCTCGTAATGCCTTTTGCTTTTGTGCTTGAGATGGAAATCAAACGATCTTTGTCTGGGGGGCATAACTGTCGACGATGCTCGCAGGATAGTTGTACTATGCCAGTAATCTTCCCAGGTGTGTACTCAACAACTTCCCAAAGTTTCATGGCGATTAGATGAATGGTTTAGTAGCGCAAAAAGGACAGACAGACATACATTCCTTTTTATATGAATAGATCACATCAGGAAGTGAGAGAATTAGATTCCGTACGTAAAATTTGGACGCTAATTATTTTGCGCTTAGAATTGAATAATTGAGTTGGGACCTATTAACTTTTCCTATTTATGACATAATCAATGCTCGTGCCAAATTTCAAGTTTCTATGACATTGGGAAGCGAGAAAATTAGATTCCGTACGTAAAATTTGGACGCTAATTCTTTTGCGCTTAGAATTGAATAATCGAGTTGGGACCCATTAACTTTACCTATTTATGACATAATCAATGCTTGTGCCAAATTTCAAGTTTCTATGACATTGGGAAGCGAGAAAATTAGATTCCGTACATAAAATTTGGACGCTAATTCTTTGGCGCTTAGAATTGAATAATCGAGTTAGGACCCATTAACTTTTCCTATTTATGACAATCAATGCTCATGCCAAATTTCAAGTTTCTATGACATTGGGAAGTGAGAAAATTAGATTCCGTACGTAAAATTTGGACGCTAAATCTTTTGCGCTTAGAATTAAATAATCGAGTTGGGACCCATTAGCTTTTCCTATTTATGACATAATCCATGCTCGTGCCAAATTTCAGGTTTCTATGACATTGGGAAGTGAGAAAATTAGATTCCGTGCGTAAAATTTGGACGCTAATTCTTTTGCGCTTAGAATTGAATAATCGAGTTGGGACCTATTAGCTTTTCCTATTTATGACATAATCAATGCTCGTGCCAAATTTCATGTTCCTATGACATTAGGAAGTGAGAAAATTAGATTCTGTACGTAAAATTTGGATGCTAATTCTTTTGCACTTAGAATTGAATAATCGAGTTGGGACCCATTATATTTTCCTAATTATGACATAATCAATGCTCATTCCAAATTTCAAGTTTCTATGACATTGGAAAGGGAGAAAATTAGATTCCGTACGTAAAATTTGGATGCTAATTCTTTGGTGCTTAGAATTGAATAATCGAGATGGGACCCTTAAATGTTTGTTATTTATGACATAATGAATGCTCGTGCCAAATTTCATGTTCATATAACATTAGGAAGTGAGAAAATTAGATTCCGTACGTAAAATTTGGACGCTAATTCTTTTGCGCTTAGAATCGAATAATCGAGTTGGGACCCATTATCTTTTCCTAATTATGACATAATCAATGCTCGTTCTAAATTTCATGTTTCTATGACATTGGGAAGTGAGAGAATTAGATTCCATACGTAAAATTTGGACGCTAATTCTTTGGCGCTTAGAATTGAATAATCAGGTTTGGACTCATTACATTTTCCTATTTATGACATAATCAATGCTCATGCCAAATTTCAAGTTTCTATGACATTGGGAAACGAGAAAATTAGATTCCGTACGTAAAATTTGGACGCTAATTCTTTGGCGCTTAGAATTGAATAATCGAGTTGGGACCCATTAACTTTTCCTATTTATGACATAATCAGTGCTCCTGCCAAATTTCATGTTTCTACGACATCGCGAAGTGAGAGAATTAGTGGCAGTGATGGAAATCAAACGATCTACGTGGGGGGGCGTAACTGTCGACGATGCTCGCACGCGCACCATTTATCATAGCATAATTGTACTATGCCTATAATCTTCCCAGGAGTGTACTCAACAACTTCCCAAAGTTTCATGGCGATCGGATGAATGGTGTAGTAGCGCTTAAAGGACAAACAGACAGACACGCAGACATACATTCAATTTTATATATATAGATTTTTGTGTTCAACAATAAACTATCTCTGGTTTTACTTTATACAATTTGATTTGCTTGATTTAACGCCCATCTGCAATAGCAACGATTTTTTAATCAGTAGGACACTACATTGGAATTTTCTACAAAATCTGTCAGATCAATGTAAAAGATATTGTCAGGAATCGAACCAGGGACCAGTGGCTCTCACTACTGAGCCATCCAGTCTGTGGACAGTACCCTTGCATTACTTGTTCAGCCTTGTTCCATGATCCCAGTTATTTAGTTCCTGCCTCTGGTCCTGATCCCGCCTCTATCCCTGATCAGGCTCATTATAAACTCTGCCACTGCATTAGCAGATGATTAATCTGCTTAATAGCACTGTTTGATCGGGCTCCACGTTGCCTGCTGCTCCACTATTTCTACAACACCTCCTGGTACTGACCTCTGGCTTCCTCTCTGACTACCCTACCCTCCTCATCCATTTGTACTGCAAACCGAGACCCCCCTTTTTTTTACTTCTGGCTCATCCTTGACTACTCTCTGGACCTGCGGCTATTACACCTGAGGCTCTAGCCTCATGCCCGAAACTAACTGCTACAGATATATTAAATGGGTTATCATTAAGACATTGCCATATATTTTGGTATGGCAGGCACATTACTTTCCAGATAAGGAGGTCATCAATGTACCTGCCATACCCAGATATATTGTGACTAAAAGAATTGGCATCAGAAAACAAAACAAGCTCCTCCCACCATGACATGAGGGCAAATATTTTGCCCACATTGGCACACCATTAGTTTGCAAGTAAAACACATCATGGAAGCTAAAATAATTATCAGTCATGAGGCAGAAAGTGACTGACTTGATGCATTCTTTAAGGTCTGGTCAATATGGACTATAATATTCTAGCTAATGATCTAAAGCTTTTAGTGTTACTCTGTAGGGGATGCTCCAGTACAGGGGTAGTACATCACAACAAAGTCATGAAAAGGCATCCATTCAGACTTTGCTGTGAAAGTCCAATAATAAATCTCTAGAATCTTGTATTCTGGGACTTTGTGGATGGGAGGCTGCAAGAGGCAGTCAAGCCACTCAAATAGCCCAGAGAGCCAATATTGGATACAATGGGTGTCATTAAAAGGGAATCTAACCCATTGTTGGAGCTACACATGGTTGATGTTTGCAGTTGACTATACTATTAAAAACAGTCGGAAAAAAGTTAGATTGCTGATACTTACTGTCCAGACATATGCCCAAAGCCTACGTCAACCAACCACAGTATTATTATAATATAGCCAGCCACCAACTGTGTATTGGAGCCAGGTCACTGTCAGGGCCCTTTTTTGAGCAGCCACGGTTCAGCAGGGTGCTCTAAAAAGTGGCCTCAAATTCCCTGATGTTTTTAGCCTAAAGGGTATATTATGGCACTGAATAGTTCTGTGTCCTTATATAGACTACAAGGGTTATATAGAGACTCAGGGTTATGAGAGATATAAAGGCATTAGTCTATGAATTATATATAGGGGCCTAAATGTATTTGTATCGGTATTAAGGCTGCAAATGGTTTCAGAGATTTTTTAGCAGTAAACTCTGCAATCATCAGGAGAAGCTGTCATAGCGCTCTAGGCTGGATGGAGAATAAAGAGAAAGAGAACATCTGCAGTTAGACACTAAATTCCATGTAAGTCACTGGAATTACCTGTACTGTAATCACTTATACGGTCTGCAGAACCAATCAGTCACTAAATGGTCACTGTGGTATGGTATCAAGTAATACCTTTTCAGAGTCCTATTTGCATAACCGCTCCTTTTATTTTCACAAATACTCCCACAAATACTACATTAACTGGATAGTTAGCTCATGTCCACGTCAAGCTCCATTGCAAGCTGTGCCTCTGCAGAGACCTCCACCTATGTGACCAGCTTCATATCCACTGCCTTAGACCCAACAGCTCTAACACCTTTTGGGTCTTACATTTAATGGGGTACTAATAGGGTTGCAAGGGAGGAAAGCCAGGAAGAAAACTGGGTACTCACAGGAAGAAGCGATCTCAGAAAGAAGTAATGTTCCCACTAACCTGCCCCAATATTGCAGGGTTCTTTTGTCATAACGATTAGCTGGGCTAAAGGACTCTTTGGAGGCAATAAATTTGCGAAATATTCTGGGTGTTATGCAGGGTGCACATGCGTGTAATGTTCAACCGAAATGGGTTCCCACTTTTTCCAGAAGTCCCCATGAACTTTATAACATGTTGAGCTTGTAATTGGTGTTTTTGTATCTGTGTGGATGGGTGAGGGCAGTGGTGTTGGTGCATAGTTGAAAAAAAAACAACACTGGATACCTTCAATGGCTGCTTCACCCTATATAACATGCTAGCAGAATAATTTGACTTTGACATGGTCTATTTCATGTAACTGTTTATTGATTGTGTGTGGTTAAAAACCTCATTTAATACTGATATGAAGCCAACATTTTTATAGCACCAAACTAGCCACATAGGTAAATCAGGGGCTTCAGAAAGTTTTAGACCAAGTTTCAGCTCATATTTGCTTTAGTATTCTGATTTTTTGCCAAGAATAGTAGGTCCTAGAGAGCTGTAACCTGGTCTAAAACCCACAGAAGCACCTGAGTTACATACGTGATAAATTTGGTACAGATTGGTCCAGTCATTTGGCCATATTCTGATTTTTTGCGGATGGTTGGTTCTAGAAAGCTGAAGCCCAGACTGAAACCTTCTAAAGTGCCTAATTTACTTATGTTTCAAATTTGTTGAAGATTGGTGTAGTCATTTGGCCATATTCAGATTTTTTGTGAATATGTTATAAACTGTAGGTCTTAGAGAGTTGAAACCCAGTCTAAAATCTTCCAAAATGCCTAATTTACCTATGTGGCAAAATCTGGTGCAGATTGCTCCACTTTTTTGGCCATGCATAAAGAACAGACAAATGACAAAAGAAATTTAGTTTCATATTAAAAAAAATGTTTATTTCATATTCAATATGTTTAGCTAATTTTTTATCAGCATGTATATATTTGATTGTTTTCTGTAAGCAGTTGTTTGTGATTTTTGATTTGGTGCTGTTTACATTCAATAAAATTTGGGCTGCTAAGGCCTTTCCACTAAATCGTTTGTCAGAGTATTATTTATAGAAGGATGGTAAATTGGTATTTGGTAGTTAGTTGTTAGCCAGAGTGTAGCTTTCTATTACTCATAGTCATGTTAAAATATTTTAGCTAATAGAGGGACAAGCAAGTTAGTGGGGTCACCTTAGGGCTGAGACCTGTTGGTTGATCACACAGTAACTTTAATGGGGAGCCTCAGCCTGAATGTTTGTTTAAGTTCTTTAACTGCTCATTGTAGTGTCATTGTCTGGTTTAACTTTCAAAGACTCAAGTTCATTTTGGGGTCATATCCATAAGTTCATGAATATTTCTCATGCTTATCTCTAAAGTGTATTTTTATATGTATGCAAGAAGCCCACACAACCACACACTCAACTATCAGACATGCATTCAATCCTTCCAGAATGTATCACAAACTACAAATACTATTGGCATGAGTAAAAGTATGAGATACAAGCGGTAAAAAAAATAGCCTTATACTAAGAAACAGAGATAATCTAAGGAGGCTGTTGAATTTCCCTTTTTGCTAGCAATTCCAATGTTAATTTCTATTACATACTTCTGGTTAGAGGTAAAACAAACAAAGGTATATAGATGACATAACAAGTTATAGGAGAGATAATAGATATGAGAAAGAAAGATATAGTTTACAAGTAAAAGCATGCAAGCTCTTTGGAATCACCTGGATTTCTGCATTGATTACTATTGAAATGTGGTCTGATTGCTACCTAAAGTCATAATTATAGACAATCTCAACTAATAACACATGAACAGTTGTACGTTAAAGGGGCTTTCCGTGGTATGTTTTTTTAAAAAGCCTGCTGATCATGTTGAAAAATAATAAAGGAACTTATACTCCCCCATCCCAGTTGTTCCAGCTCTGCATCTCTTGTTCACCTCTGAAGTAAGCCTGTATACGGGGAATTTATCCAGGTGCTTTGCTCATTAAGTAAAACGACACAAAGCCTGGTAACTGATAAATATGTTCTTTTCAATAAATTATGTTTTAGTGTGAACCATACCTTAATGGAAAGAACTTTCAGAAGACCTCAAAAAATACTGGGACCCATGAAGCTAAAAGTCATTGCTAAAAACCTGGGTATACATTAAATCATGGTTAATCAGATTATGTACAAATGGATAAAATTCATAACTGTTGGTATTCTCTCTAGGAGTGGGTTTCTTGTTAAGATTATTCCAAGAGTACAACTGACAATCGTAAAAGAGGTGAGACATAATTCATGTGTAAATAGCAAAAGACCTACAGAAAACCCTAAAAACTGCAAAAAGCTCTGTCCATATGTCCACTATTAGAAGAACACTGAACACAAATGCTCTTCATGGAAGGAGACCACAAAGGAAGCTGCTGCTGTTTTTTTTTCTTTAAAAACAACACCAAAACCTCATTCCAATTATGTAGCATGATGGAGGGAGCATCATGGTTTGGGGCTGCTTTGCTGTCTCAGGACCTGGACGCCTTATGATCATTGAGATAAAAATGAATAAGGTGCATTAAAACGAGACTGTAAGGCCAGCAGTCCCTGATCTCAAGCTTATATAACATTGGGTGATAAAACAAGACAATGACCCAAAATACGGCACAGAAGTTAATCAACTAAAGAATGTTTGAAAAAGAAAAAAATGTAATTGAATGCCCAAGTCATACTCTTAACCGTTAATGGGTTTTCCCATTACTTAAATTTCCCTTACAACTGTTCTGTCCTTTTCCGGTTGCTGCTGACCTGGACATGTGACTGCTGCAGCCAATCACTGGCTATAAAAGGTCACTGGTGTGGCAAAAGATTGTCTGCAGCAGTCAAAGGTCCTAGTCAGCAGCAACCAGGAAGGACAAAGTGGTAGTGAAGCAATTTTAAGCAGTGGGAAAACACATTTAATCCTATTGAAATGCTGTAGCATGATTTGAAGAGGGCTGTGTGTAAGGCATCCCAGAAATATTTGTAAAATTAAACACATTTACAGGGAGGAATGGTCCAAAATTCCTCCTCAACCTTGTGTAAATATTATTTGCAGGAAACATTTTGTTAGAGGTGTTTACAGCTAAAAGGGGATCTACAAGTTATTTAATTCAAGGGTTCACTTACTTTTTCTCTTTGCACTGTGGATATTTACTTAATTTGCTCACTAAAAGTCGTAAATAGTACAACAGTTAGAATATTATTAATTTAGTTAAATATCTGTATTTTGCCTTGCCAGTGAATATTGTGATTTTTTCACATGAATATAATTGAACAAAGTCCAAACGGGACTTTCAATATATCACGAACATTTTTTGACTGTGATTTTTCCCATTTTCTTTTTATATCACTGCATGATGCTGAATAAATAATTTGTATACATATTGATGCGTAGATATTTTTAAAATTACAATAAAGAAGTCTCATTCTCTTCACTAAACATCATGGTGATTAGTCTGGTTTACTCTAATTTGTATTGCAGTATCACCTATGTCCAACAGGTGGCGATATCGAATCAATCAATCCTTTCTCTAATCATTACTGCATCCTGGCAAAAAAACTATAATGAGTAGTTTGAAGTATTTTAGGAAGAAGGTTAAATAAATGGCCATGTATTTAGTGTTAATATTGTGATGTATTGTGCTGTGTAGCCCAATAAGTTCATGCTAAACATATACATATATGTTTGAACTTAATTCATTTGTACAGGTCTAGTACTATTCCATAGTGATCACTTACCAGTCAAAACCCTAGTAAAGGCTGGCGTCTGTCCATTCAGCACAAAAAAAGGATAAAAGCAAAGCAGGAGTCCTGCGTATTCATTGCATATTTGTGCTGGTCCATTCACATCTATGGCCTATTTTGATGCATTATACGTAATATTTGCAGTAAAGAAATATAGGGTATCTTCTATATTCTATATGGCATGGAAAAAAGAACTGAAAAAAAAAATACAATGGAATGTCTCCAGGAGACCGCCTACTTGAGAATGCCACCCTTTTTCCATAAGAGATTTCCTGTGACAAATTTTGGGTTCCACCATATATTATGCATACTGGCCATATTCTTTCAGATGACCACCTACTAGAAGTACATCTTTCAATGCATTTTTGAATGGTCATCTCAAAAAGGTTACACTGTAGACTGAAAACATTGGTCTAGACACCAAATGTGATCTATTCACATCAATTTTTACATTAAAAAATAGCTAGTTACACTCTGTGCACACTGCCTTCATAACTTCTCTAACTGGAGCCATGATGGATATACCAAATCTGTTATAGAGCCCTTTTGTAATGAAGCTCCCTAGATCCTGGTGACTCCCCCTGACTTAATAAGTATAGCATTGATTAAGAATAAAAAATATTAGGATTTTATTTGTTTACCCCAACAGATAGACTAAGTCAGGATGCTACACTATTCTGTCATAGAGGATGGAAACAAATGGAAATCTGAACAAAGAGGAAAGGGAAATGTAGAAATTTAGTAGATATATATTTTTATTTAAATATACCCAATGAGATACATACAATTATGTGCTGATTGATTTCTTAATATCTCCTTTCAGTGGTCAGAATTGATTTTATTACTGGATATTATTTCTACATTGAACTCAATATTATTGTTGACCTACCCACAGGATAGTCATCAATAGCTGATCTGCTGGGGTCTGTGCCGCTACTCATGGGGGAAGCTACTGCAACAACCCCTGTGTAGTGACTGGTGCTTGTAATTGCAAGTGCAGCTCCCATTGATTTCAATGAGACCCTCAGCTTTCAGTTACAAGTGCCGGCCACTACACAGGGGTTGGAGCAGTAACTTCTGCTCCGACCCTAGTTTGTAACAGTGCCGACAGTGGCTACCCATTCAGCTGATCGGCGGGATTTAGAATGGTGGACCCCGGTCGATCAGCTATTCATGACCTACCCTATGGATAGATCATCAATAATATTTTGCCTGGGAAACACCTTTAAACAGTTTTCAGGAAGGTTTTATGTTTGACTAGTGGCTATTTTAGGCACTTTGAATGTTATCATTTAAAGGAACCTAAAAACGAATGATAAAATTAAACCAGAGATAATCTTATTACCATTGTCTGTCAGTCTGCAGCATTTTCTGCATGTTACCAAAACAGTTTTGTAGAAATCCTGCAGAGAACAAGGGATAATCTGTTGCTTATCTGTTTGTGTTTTTAACTAGAGGGGGAGGTGGCTTAGACAAGGGAGGAGGCTTAACAATGTTTCATCCTACAGTAGACAGGGCAGAGGTGGGAACAGTCACGGTGTAAGGTAAAGGTGGACGGGTGACAATAACACTGAGGCAGTAGCTTCAACAGCAAAGTGGGATTATATATCTGGAATTGAACAGTCTCTCTGGGTCACTGGTAGCATGCATGAGGTGCTTCTGTCTTTATCACTGGTGGCTTTGGGAAAACTCCCCACTTTGCTCTAGTACTATACTCACATTGTTGCTGGTTATGGATGATGCCTCGGGTATCAGGCCAGCACATTATCTGCAGTCGTGTGTCTCCTCCTGCATCACACTACTCTGACCACTGACATTCCCTTTGCTTCTGACTCAACTCTGTTATTTGCGTATGTGCAATGGTCTGCAGAATGTACCGTATTCTGGGCGGCAGGAAGGCCTCTCCTTGTCACGTGACGCCAATACTCTGATTGGACCGTAATGAATATCACGACAGTGAAATAACTGAGCCGAGTCCACCAATTCTTAGAAATCTGGGAGTGTGCAGATTTACTTAGTTTTCCGATGAAGAAGTATACAGGTACTAGACTTTGTAAATGGTACACAGTTCTGTGTACCAGGCAGACAATTGAACAGATGAAAGTACAACAGTGTTAGAATTGTTCAGGGCTGTCTTTAACACTCTCTCCTACTTTACTCTGAACTGAGTTCTAGAGACAATTTCTACTGTAGCTGTGCTGACTCAAGAGCTGATTTGGATTTTGAGAAGTGTAGTTGAAGTAATGTAGTAAGTGATTGTGTGGTTAATCCTGGCTTTGATTTCACCAGATCGCTATGACTCACTGTTTGTAACTCGGTGACCTCAGAAAGATTCACTCCTTCTCCAGTGGAATAAACAGGGAACGGGTTCGCATTTCGTTTGATCAGACAGGAAAATGTGTAGATTTGGTTCAGAGCATGTACACCCCCCTTCTGACATGGCTGACTGCAGCTTTGCCTCTCTGATGTCTGGCTGAGTCTGCCTAACTGTTCACTGACTCCTCCTTTTATCTCCTCTGTTCAGTTCCTGCTCTTTCTGCTCTCCTCCCACTCTTGCATAGGGTCTACTGTGTTGTGTTCCTGCCCTTGGAACTCTGCACCAGTGAACTCAAACCTGACTTTCAAGCCAATAGGGCTGGAGCTGACATCAGGCTAAGGAGAGAATGGGAGAAGCAGGGTCTCTCCTACAGATGGTACCTTCTATGCCCATGGACGTGACATAAGCAGGTGAGACAGGACAAATGTGTATGTGAATGTTCTGTAGGACCCACTGGTCCACTACATACAGTATGAATACTGCAGGGGACACTTGGTGACTGGGTCACAACACTGCACTCCATGGGACCCTGAAATTCTCTCACTCTCTTTTGCACATATGTCTTTCTCAATAATAGATTACACAACCACTTCCTGCCCAGGCTGGAGCTCCTGCCCCAGGGAGACTGTGTAATTACAATGCAATCTAGTGGCCACCAGCAGGGTTGCCAACTTTTTTTTTTCTGGACAACTTATCCAAAAATAATGAATATCAAACATTTTTTATGGACACATTGGATCATAAAGATTGCCAGCTTTTACCGTGAGTTCTAAACTACAGTCATAATAACCTGCTGAATTACAAATAACCTCAAATAAATCATGGACATATCCATTTGTTTTCATGGACACTGGAAAAAGGGACCTATTTTTTACTGGCAGTGGAGAAATTTCTAAACGGTTAGCAACACTGGCCACAAGTAGCAGACATACAAAATGACAAAGATAAACTATGAACCATCAAATATACTATGGGGGAAATTTACTAAACCCATAATTTTTGATGCTGGGCTTAGTACAATTTCCCCTGGCACACACTATGCTGAATACATAAAGAGGCATAGGCCTCTTCATGTACAGAGCACTTCCCTGACACCTCCATGCACTTTCTCAGAAAGGTATGCCAGGTCCAACTTGGCGTACATCTTTGGTATAGTTTACATCAGTTTCTGGCATAAATTATATCTGAATCTCTTGATCTGGGATGGCCATATGCCTTTCCAATAAGGCCCACCCACTTTTCAAAAAAGTGGCAGGGCGGCCGAAGAAAGAGAAAAGATTTGTGAAATAATTTGTGACTTTTTTATGGAGAAAAGACACACCAGGGGAACAACAGACATATGGAAGGCACTATAAAAGTCTTAAAGGGAAAAAATTATCCCCTCACAACAGGACAATGAAGAAGAAGAGGAAGACATGGCTGAGTTCCTGGGACACAGAATAGATTTCTTTATATATTTCCCAGTTTTTTTGTAATACAGGATAAAATAAGATCAAAGAGAAGGAAGAGATAAAGAGAGGAAGTGCTGGAATTTTTTCTCATTTTTTATGCTTTTTCTGTGTTTAATGATCTTTAATGCTCCGGCTATGCAGGGGATTTGGAGTTCTATATCAGAAAAAATGAAGATGTGGAAAATTAATGAACATATAAACCATTAAATCTAAAAATGACGTGGTGTTAAAAAGTGGAGGTGGAGGTTTTATCAAATGAATCAAGTCCATGTATGGAAACTTACAAGAAAAATTATATGTCCCATGTTTATGACAAATGTGGAAAACTGCATAACAATTGGATAAACGCCCGCTACACAAATAAAGTAATTAGCATTTGGAAAGAGGAGAAAATTCTTCTATTAGCCAAATTCTGTAGCACTGCTATCAAAAGTATGTCATCCTTTTAGTTTCTAAAGATAAGAGAACATGTTTGTCTCTACAGATTCATACATTTCTTCATTGCTTAGCAACTAACTTTGGTATATAGTTTTTACAAAATCTATAAAATATGTGCATCAGATTGTCCAACTTTATGGGGACAGTAATCTGTCACCTTTAGTTACAGTAGTCAAGTCCAATGTTTTGGAAAAAATCTGTACAAATATTGCAGAATGGTAGATGTGTGATGTATTTCTTGGAACAATCCAATTCCTTGAAGATATATAGGAATTTCGGATATGTGTCAAAATAATTGGATTATGAATCTTAGACACATTGTAATGTATGTGTTTTACAAATTATTGCTGGTCAAGTATTTTGCTTTCTTAATTGCCTGTAAAGCTTTTGAATGACTTAATTCTTTACAGATTAGGAAAATCAAGTTCCCTTAGGGTACATTCATACATGGTGGAAATAGTGTGGATTTTCTGCAGCAGAAAATCTGCACCGAAACCCACAAGAAAACCATTTCAAAATCCTGCGCATTGTGTCGTGGTTTTTCATGCGGACCCACAGCAGATTTCACCCTTTCAATAGGAGGTGATCCGCATCAAAATCCACACTGATGGTGCAAATTTTGATATCATTTTTATGCACATTTTGGTGTGGAAAATCTTGACCGTTCTTGCTACGTGTGAACGTACCTTTAGGGAGGTTATCTTTGACTTGCTTGCTTTAAAGTCACTTTAGCCGTTTCTGGTTGGAAATTATTCCATTTTAGCATAGTGTTGGAACTCAGAAAATAACAGGAGTTCAGAAATGAAATAACAGGACTGTCTAAAATAATTGATGAACTACTACCTTTGAGGCAGAAGTCTGAGGCCGACTAGGAAGAAAAAAATGCAAACAACATTCAAAATTCTGCTAATAGCACTACAGTACAAGAAATCTGGAATAAAAGTCAAAGTCCACACATAAATGGTCAATGAACTTTCAAACATTTTTTCATAAATCAAAAGTACAAGGGAATATTTAAGAAACTTTGTAACACATCTTATCAGAGAAAAATGCCTCTCTCTCCACTTATCAGGCTCCTTTCCTCTTCTCTCTCCTTCTTAATCTGTTAATTTACTGTGAAAAACTGCTTAATTCCATCTTGAGAGAAAAGACACAGTTTACTGAGGACTCATGTTACCTGCTGCTCATAGAAGTTTATGGAGAGGGGAGCGAGGAGGGAGGAAGAGGAGCAATTATGATTATAACACCAAATTTGTATAGATTTTATCATGTTTTACTACTTTTGCACACTATAAATCCTTTTATTTACAAAAAATATTTTTTGTGGCTCCATATCACAAGACCTAGACACTTTTATCTTTCCATTGACTGAGTCGTATGAGGCCTTGTTTTTTGAGGCTTGACTTGCAGCTTTTGTTGGTAAAATTTTGATAACTTTTGATTGCTGTTTTGGGGAAGCAATATTGTGATATTAATAAAGTGACCCCCCAAAATCTATCCATAGCAACTTGCCTCTCAGGATACTGGGAAAGATGAATTCAATGTTTTAATCCTCCCTTCCCCCCTCACATTGGAGAGTCTCTGATATGCATTCTTACTCAGGAAGTCTTTTGATCATGATGACAATAAGATTAGCTAGTGACAGGAGGATATTAATTGACCCCCCTGCTAATGAGGCTTAATACCTCATGGAGTTCCCGCAGACTACATGTCAACGAAAGCCAGATTAAAGGAGAATCTTTTAATAAGGATTATTAGTCACGTGAAGGTCCTATCCTGATGTGAGTTATATTTTTTGAATTGGCGGGCCAGCTGAATGAAACGCATCTAGACACATTGAGGTCCGAAGCCCATACCTCCCAAAATGGCATATCCGCATACTTGGTTATAATTTATGGATTATGCTTGATGTTGTTGAATAGATAAAATCATGACCAGAAATATGCTAGGCCTATATTCCCGATTGGAGGGGGAAATGTCCTGTGGACAAACATGAAGTTGAAAAAGGTCCTTGGGTTGGGATCTACTCTTTGACCATCAATGTTCGATGGGCCGCCAAAACTGTTAGACGGGTGGTAAAAAATATCTATTCCTATACAGCAGACACAGTAAGCAGCTGGTGGTTATCCACATAGAAGTCAACTTCCAGGTCTTGCATACTTACTACTCCCCACATCTGGTTAGTTCCTTCACTGTGAATGAATTTGGCCGGTATCATTGTTAAACATCGCCGTCACCACTTAGACATGAGACAAATCCGCAAACACATTCAGGATTTTATTGTTCTTACAAGTTGCCCACAAAGGGTTTATTCATTCTGTTTGCTTGTTCCTCTCTGTAATAGTTCAATTCAAGTATCAACAAGATAAGCTTTTAAAAGCAGAATATTACCAGCTGTTCAGCTTTGCACCAGCAGGTTTATGTCAGTGGACAGCAAATGAAATCAGTACACCCTCTGCAATGGCCATGTCAGTAAGAGAGAGCATGTGGTCTCTGTACACAGTAGCAATCGGTCCAGGAGACAGCAATTAGCACCACGTGAACGAAGATGAAGAGCCATATACATAACCTTAATAAAAATGTCAGAGGGAGTTGTCTCACTCCATATGAATCCATTAAAAAAATCCATGGGTAAGATTAAAATACCAACTGAGTTTTCATGTACTTTGTCTCATCACAAAGAAGAGCTTCTGTTGAATTACAACGTATCAATCTATAATAACTAGAGATGAGCGAACACCAAAATGTTCGGGTGTTCGTTATTCGTAACGAACTTCCCGTGATGCTCGAGGGTTCGTTTCGAACAACGAACCCCATTGAAGTCAATGGGCGACCAGAACATTTTTGTATTTCGCCGATGCTCGCTAAGGTTTTCATGTGTGAAAATCTGGGCAATTCAGGAAAGTGATGGGAATGACACAGTGACGGATAGGGCAGGCGAGGGGCTACATGTTGGGCTGCATCCTAAGTTCACAGGTCCCACTATTAAGCCACAATAGCGGCAAGAGTGGGCCCCCCCCCTCCCAACAACTTTTACTTCTGAAAAGCCCTCATTAGCATGGCATACCTTTGCTAAGCACCACACTACCTCCAACAAAGCACAATCACTGCCTGCATGACACTCCACTGCCACTTCTCCTGAGTTACATGCTGCCCAACCGCACCCCCTCCCCCCCACAGCGCACACCAAAGTGTCCCTGCGCAGCCTTCAGCTGCCCTCATGCCACACCACGCTCATGTCTATTTAGAATTGCGTCTGCCATGACGAGGGACCTCAGGCATACACTGCAGAGGTTGGCACGGCTAGGCAGCGACCCTCTTTAAAAGTGGCGGAGCGATAGCCCACAATGCTGTACAGAAGCAATGAGAAATAGAATCCTGTGCCACCGCCATCAGGAGCTGCACACGTGGGCATAGCAATGGGGAACCTATGTGCCACACACTATTCATTCTGTCAAGGTGTCTGCATGCCCCAGTCAGACCGGGCTTTTTAATTCATAGACACAGGCAGGTACAACTCCCTATTGTGAAGTCCCTGTCGACCCACAGCATGGGTGGCTCCCTGGAACCCACCGGCGGTACACAGAAATATCCCATTGCATTGCCCAACACAGCTGAGGTAGTAATGTCGTGCTTAATGCAGGTGGGCTTCGGCCCACACTGCATGCCCCAGTCAGACTGGGGTTCTTTACAAGTGGACACATGTAGGTTTAACTCCCTGTGGACCCACTGCCTGGGTGGGTGCCAGGAAGCCACCGGCGGTACATAGAAATATCCCATTGCATTGCCCAACACAGCTGAGGTAGTAATGTCGTGCGTAATACAGGTGGGCTTCGGCCCACACTGCATGCCCCAGTCAGACGGGTTCTTTAGAAGTGTACAGATGTATTAAAAACTCAGTGTGCACCTACAGCATGGGTGGCTCCCTGGAACCCACCGGCGGTACACAAAAATATCCCATTGCATTGCCCAACACAGCTGAGGTAGTAATGTCGTGCGTAATACAGGTGGGCTTCGGCCCACACTGCATGCCCCAGTCAGACTGGGGTTCTTTACAAGTGGACACATGTAGGTTTAACTCCCTGTGGACCCACTGCCTGGGTGGGTGCCAGGAAGCCACCGGCGGTACATAGAAATATCCCATTGCATTGCCCAACACAGCTGAGGTAACGTCAGCTGTAATGCAGGTGGGCTAAAAATTAATTTGATTACACTGTAGGCGAGGGCCCACAAAAATTGCTGTATCAACAGTACTAATGTACATCCCAAAAATTGGCCATGGCCAGCCAAGAGGGCAGGTGAAACCCATTAATCGCTTTGGTTAATGTGGCTTAAGTGGTAACTAGGCCTGGAGGCAGCCCAGTGTAACGAAAAATTGGTTCAAGTTAAAGTTCCAACGCTTTTAAGCTAATTGAAACTTATAAAAATTGTTCTGAAAAATTATTTGAGTGAGCCTTGTGGCCCTAAGAAAAATTGCCCGTTCAGCGTGATTACGTGAGGTTTCAGGAGGAGGAGCAGGAGGAGGAGGAGGAGGAATATTAGACACAGATTGATGAAGCACAAATGTCCCCGTTTTGGATGGTGAGAGAGAACGTAGCTTCCATCCGCGGGTGCAGCCTACGTATTGCTTACGTATCGCTGCTGTCCGCTGGTGGAGAACAGAAGTCTGGCGAAATCCAGCCTTTGTTCATCTTGATGAGTGTTAGCCTGTCGGCACTGTCGGTTGACAAGCGGCTACGCTTATCGGTGATGATTCCCCCAGCCGCACTAAACACCCTCTCCGACAACACGCTAGCCGCAGGACAAGCAAGCACCTCAAGGGCATACAGGGCTAGTTCAGGCCACGTGTCCAGCTTCGACACCCAGTAGTTGTAGGGGGCAGAGGCGTCACCAAGGATGGTCGTGCGATCCGCTACGTACTCCCTCACCATCCTTTTGCAGTGCTCCCGCCGACTCAGCCGTGACTGGGGAGCGGTGACACAGTCTTGGTGGGGAGCCATAAAGCTGGCCAGGCCCTTAAAGACTGTTGCACTGCCTGGGATGTACATGCTGCTCGATCTACGCACATCCCCTGCAACATGGCCCTCGGAACTGCGCCTTCTGCCACTAGCGCTGTCGGCTGGGAATTTTACCATCAGCTTGTCCGCAAGGGTCCTGTGGTATAGCAACACTCTCGAACCCCTTTCCTCTTCGGGAATCAGAGTGGGCAGGTTCTCCTTATACCGTGGATCGAGCAGTGTGTACACCCAGTAATCCGTAGTGGCCAGAATGCGTGCAACGCGAGGGTCACGAGAAAGGCATCCTAACATGAAGTCAGCCATGTGTGCCAGGGTACCTGTACGCAACACATGGCTGTCTTCACTAGGAAGATCACTTTCAGGATCCTCCTCCTCCTCCTCCTCCTCAGGCCATACACGCTGAAAGGATGACAGGCAATCAGCCGGTGTACCGTCAGCAGCGGGCCAAGCTGTCTCTTCCCCCTCCTCCTCATCCTCCTCCTCCTCCTGTACGCGCTGTGAAATAGACAGGAGGGTGCCCTGACTATCCAGCGGCATACTGTCTTCCCCCGCCCCCGTTTCCGAGCGCAAAGCAGCTGCCTTTATGGTTTGCAGGGAATTTCTCAAGATGCATAGCAGAGGAATGGTGACGCTAATGATTGTAGCATCGCCGCTCACCACCTGGGTAGACTCCTCAAAATTACCAAGGACATGGCAGATGTCTGCCAACCAGGCCCACTCTTCTGAAAGGAATTGAGGAGGCTGACTCCCACTGCGCCGCCCATGTTGGAGTTGGTATTCGACTATAGCTCTACGCTGTTCATAGAGCCTGGCCAACATGTGGAGCGTAGAGTTCCACCGTGTGGGCACGTCGCACAGCAGTCGGTGCACTGGCAGCTTAAAGTGATGTTGCAGGGTGCGCAGGGTGGCAGCGTCCGTGTGGGACTTGCGGAAATGTGCGCAGAGCCGGCGCGCCTTTACGAGCAGGTCTGACAAGCGTGGGTAGCTTTTCAGAAACCGCTGAACCACCAAATTAAAGACGTGGGCCAGGCATGGCACGTGCGTGAGGCTGCCGAGCTGCAGAGCCGCCACCAGGTTACGGCCGTTGTCACACACGACCATGCCCGGTTGGAGGCTCAGCGGCGCAAGCCAGCGGTCGGTCTGCTGTGTCAGACCCTGCAGCAGTTCGTGGGCCGTGTGCCTCTTATCGCCTAAGCTGAGTAGTTTCAGCACGGCCTGCTGACGCTTGCCCACCGCTGTGCTGCCACACCGCGCGACACCGACTGCTGGCGACATGCTGCTGCTAACACATCTTGATTGTGAGACAGAGGAGGAGGAGGAGGAGGAGGGTGCTTTAGTGGAGGAAGCATACACCTCCGCAGATACCACCACCGAGCTGGGGCCCGCAATTCTGGGGGTGGGTAGGACGTGAGCGGTCCCAGGCTCTGACTCTGTCCCAGCCTCCACTAAATTCACCCAATGTGCCGTCAGGGAGATGTAGTGGCCCTGCCCGCCTGTGCTTGTCCACGTGTCCGTAGTTAAGTGGACCGTGGCAGTAACCGCGTTGGTGAGGGCGCGCACAATGTTGCGGGAGACGTGGTCGTGCAGGGCTGGGACGGCACATCGGGAAAAGTAGTGGCGACTGGGAACTGAGTAGCGCGGGGCCGCCGCCTCCATGATACTTTTGAAGGACTCCGTTTCCACAACCCTATACGGCAGCATCTCAAGGCTGATGAATTTTGCGATGCGGACGGTTAACGTTTGAGCGTGCGGGTGCGTGGCGGCGTACTTGCGCTTGCGCTCGAACACTTGCGCAAGCGACGGCTGAACGGTGCGCTGAACTACACTGCTGGATGGGGCCGAGGACAGCGGAGATGAGGGTGTGGGTGCAGGCCATGAGGCGGTAGTGCCTGTGTCCTGAGAGGGGGGTTGCATCTCAGTGGCAGGTTGGGGCACAGGGGGAGAGGCAGGGGTGCAAACCGGAGGCGGTGAACGGCCTTCGTCCCACCTTGTGGGGTGCTTGGCCATCATATGTCTGCGCATGGTGGTGGTGGTGAGGCTGTTGGTGTTGGCTCCCCGGCTGAGCTTTGCGCAACAAAGGTTGCACACCACTGTTCGTCGGTCGTCAGGCGTCTCTGTGAAAAACTGCCAGACCTTAGAGCACCTCGGCCTCTGCAGGGTGGCATGGCGCGGGGGGGCGCTTTGGGAAACACTTGGTGGATTATTCGGTCTGGCCCTGCCTCTACCCCTGGCCCTGGCCACCGCACTGCCTCTTGCAACCTGCCCTGCTGATGCCCTTGACTCCCCCTCTGAAGACCTGTCCTCCTGAGTAAGCGTTGCACACCAGGTGGGGTCAGTCACCTCATCGTCCTGCTGCTCTTCCTCCGAATCCTCTGTGCGCTGCTCCCTGGGACTTACTGCCCTTACTACTACCTCACTGCAAGACAACTGTGTCTGATCGTCATCGTCCTCCTCACCCACAGAAAGTTGTTGAGACAGTTGGCGGAAGTCCCCAGCCTCTTCCCCCGGACCCCGGGAACTTTCGAATGGTTGGGCATCAGTGACGATAAACTCCTCTGGTGGGAGAGGAACCGCTGCTGCCCAATCTAAGCAGGGGCCCGAGAACAGTTCCTGGGAGTGTTCCCGCTCCTGAGCAGGTGTCATTGTAGTGGAGTGAGGAGGCTGGGAGGAAGGAGGAGCAGCAGACAGAGGATTCGGATTGGCAGCAGTGGACGGCGCAGAACTGCGGGTAGACGATAGGTTGCTCGAAGCACTTTCTGCCATCCAGGACAGGACCTGCTCACACTGCTCATTTTCTAATAACCGTCTCCCGCGTGGACCCATTAATTGGGCGATGAATGTGGGGACGCCAGAAACGTGCCTCTCTCCTAATCGCGCAGCAGACAGCTGCGACACACCTGGATCAGGAGCTTGGCCTGTGCCCACACCCTCACTTGGCCCTCCGCGTCCTCGGCCACGTCCACGTCCACGTCCTCTAGGCTTACCCCTACCCCTCAGCATGCTGTATTACCAGTGATTAGATTTCCCAGGCAGGAAATAAATTGGCGCAAGACTGCAGGCCAAATATAATTTTTGCCCTTTTTGGAAAACGAAAGGCCCCACTGCCTCTAGTGAATGAATTATCTAAGTTTAATAACTGCGCTGTGTCCCTGCTTATGTGTCACAGAACGTGAGGGTAGCAGAGTTATTAACTGTGGCAGAGCAGGTATTTTTTTTCCCAATTAAGGAAAGCAAATGGCGAAGCCAGCAGTAAAGCGTAGCTGGCTGCGTATGATTTAGCAATGTTTTTCACGCAGCTCACACGTCTCCACAGGCGTAAGGACGGACACAGGCTGGACAAATAGATTTCTTTTCAGTTTTTTCCCACCAACAGGCAGCACTGCGTATATTCAATGAACCTGCGAAGTTTAATAACTGCGCTGTGTCCCTGCTTATGTGTCACAGAACGTGAGGGTAGCAGAGTTATTATAACTCTTGGAGAGCAGGTATTTTTTTTCCCAATTAAGGAAAGCAAATGGCGAACCCAGCAGTAAACCGTAGCTGGCTGCGTATGATTTAGCAATGTTTTTCACGCAGCTCACACGTCTCCACAGGCGTAAGGACGGACACAGGCTGGACAAATAGATTTCTTTTCAGTTTTTTCCCACCAACAGGCAGCACTGCGTATATTCAATGAACCTGAGAAGTTTAATAACTGCGCTGTGTCCCTGCTTATGTGTCACAGAACGTGAGGGTAGCAGAGTTATTAACTGTGGCAGAGCAGGTATTTTTTTTCCCAATTAAGGAAAGCAAATGGCGAAGCCAGCAGTAAAGCGTAGCTGGCTGCGTATGATTTAGCAATGTTTTTCACGCAGCTCACACGTCTCCACAGGCGTAAGGACGGACACAGGCTGGACAAATAGATTTCTTTTCAGTTTTTTCCCACCAACAGGCAGCACTGCGTATATTCAATGAACCTGCGAAGTTTAATAACTGCGCTGTGTCCCTGCTTATGTGTCACAGAACGTGAGGGTAGCAGAGTTATTATAACTCTTGGAGAGCAGGTATTTTTTTTCCCAATTAAGGAAAGCAAATGGCGAACCCAGCAGTAAACCGTAGCTGGCTGCGTATGATTTAGCAATGTTTTTCACGCAGCTCACACGTCTCCACAGGCGTAAGGACGGACACAGGCTGGACAAATAGATTTCTTTTCAGTTTTTTCCCACCAACAGGCAGCACTGCGTATATTCAATGAACCTGCGAAGTTTAATAACTGCGCTGTGTCCCTGCTTATGTGTCACAGAACGTGAGGGTAGCAGAGTTATTAACTGTGGCAGAGCAGGTATTTTTTTTCCCAATTAAGGAAAGCAAATGGCGAAGCCAGCAGTAAAGCGTAGCTGGCTGCGTATGATTTAGCAATGTTTTTCACGCAGCTCACACGTCTCCACAGGCGTAAGGACGGACACAGGCTGGACAAATAGATTTCTTTTCAGTTTTTTCCCACCAACAGGCAGCACTGCGTATATTCAATGAACCTGCGAAGTTTAATAACTGCGCTGTGTCCCTGCTTATGTGTCACAGAACGTGAGGGTAGCAGAGTTATTATAACTCTTGGAGAGCAGGTATTTTTTTTCCCAATTAAGGAAAGCAAATGGCGAACCCAGCAGTAAACCGTAGCTGGCTGCGTATGATTTAGCAATGTTTTTCACGCAGCTCACACGTCTCCACAGGCGTAAGGACGGACACAGGCTGGACAAATAGATTTCTTTTCAGTTTTTTCCCACCAACAGGCAGCACTGCGTATATTCAATGAACCTGAGAAGTTTAATAACTGCGCTGTGTCCCTGCTTATGTGTCACAGAACGTGAGGGTAGCAGAGTTATTAACTGTGGCAGAGCAGGTATTTTTTTTCCCAATTAAGGAAAGCAAATGGCGAAGCCAGCAGTAAAGCGTAGCTGGGTGCGTATGATTTAGCAATGTTTTTCACGCAGCTCACACGTGTCCACAGGCGTTAGGACGGACAGAGGCTGGACAAATAGATTTGTTTTCAGGTTTTTCCCACCAACAGGCAGCACTGCGTATATTCTATGAATAATAACTGTGTTGTGGCCCTGCCTATACAATTCTTTCCCTGCAGTATCAATGGAGGGTGGAATGCTCTGCAGAGGCGATTTTGAGAAGCCCAAAAAAAATGCAGCACAGCCAACAGCAGCCTGGACAGTACTGCACACGGATAAATATGGCCCTAGAAAGGACCGTTGAGGTTCTTGAAGGCTACACTCACTCCTAACACTCTCCCTGCCTATGCAGCACTTCTGTCCCTAATGCCAGGTGCAACGGTCTGCAGAGGCGACTTTGAGAAAAAAAAAAATCCCACTGCTAACAGCAGCCAACACACAGCTATCAGTGGCCCTAATAAGGACCTTTGGGGGGTCTTGAAGCCTACACTAACTACCAATTCTTTCCCTACAGCAGCTCCGGTATAAACAGCACTGTCCCTCATCTAACTCACACCGCATCTGAGGCGAGCCGCGGGAGGGGCCGACTTTTATATTAGGCGAACACCTGATCTCGCCAGCCACTCACAGCAGGGGGGTGGTATAGGGCTTAAACGTTGCAGGGGGAAGTTGTAATGCCTTCCCTGTCTTTCAATTGGCCAGAAAAGCGCGCTAACGTCTCAGGGAAGGAAGTGAAAGTAACCAGAACACCGCATGGTGTTCGTCACGAATAACGAACATCCCGAACACCCTAATATTCGCACGAATATCAAGCTCGGACGAACGCGTTCGCTCATCTCTAATAATAACGCTTATGCCACCAAATGTATAGTGACTGAATATAAAGAGTATAATGTCTATACATTATGTGCAATGTTCTCGTGTGAGCCTGGCCGAAGGTTGGGCTCCATGGGCGGACTGGATTCCTCATGTAGGAGGCCCACAGTGGATTCTGGCTATGAACCCAGCTAACGACCCTTATTTTGCTGCATTGTGGATGCCCGCAGTGGCTAGCTGTTGGTCATGAACAGTACGTTTTTTTTTTTTAAGTTTGTATTACCCGCGCCATCGCTTAGGCGTCGCAATGTTAATTGTGTATGGGCTGCAGGTTGTATTGCATTCAATGGAGGCCATCTCCACGGAATATGCGTCAAACTAGGGCATGCTGCCATTTTTCCTCCATTCGCGTAATACGCTATTAGTATCCGTAAGTGTGAGCAAAAAAGTGCAAGTACATGCTTTTCATTGCCCACGTTTTGTCGCGGATTCTCCACGCAGATGCAGATCACAGATTCTGCAATTGGAATTCGCCCATGTGACCAAGGCCTAAAAAGGAGTTTTCACCTATTTCACCTATAGTACAGTCATTGTGCAGTATGAACACATGGAAAGCCATGACGACTAAGTATAGGTCAGGTAAGCTTGTTATACTTTATTATAGGGGTTTCAACTACTTTTAGTAAAAGTCTACTTACCGCAGGTGAAGGTCCAAGCTAAACACCAACAGTAAAGATATTGTGTGATTAACTCTTAGCAATTGGTAAAATTTATTAGCCCAACTTCACATGGCCATGAATCCTGCCCCCATATCATGTTCGTCACCCATGTGAAATCCCTATGGATGTGAAGCGTTTTCATGGCATCACTTTATGGATAATGATTAGAGATGAGCGAACACCAAAATGTTCGGGTGTTCGTTATTCGGAACGAACTTCCCGCGATGTTCGAGGGTTCGTTTCGAACAACGAACCCCATTGAAGTCAATGGGCGACCAGAGCATTTTTGTATTTCGCCGATGCTCGCTAAGGTTTTCATGTGTGAAAATCTGGGCAATTCAAGAAAGTGATGGGAATGACACAGAAACGGATAGGGCAGGCGAGGGGCTACATGTTGGGCTGCATCTCAAGTTCCCAGGTCCCACTATTAAGCCACAATACCGGCAAGAGTGGGCCCCCCCCCCCCTCCCAACAACGTTTACTTCTGAAAAGCCCTCATTAGCATGGCATACCTTTGCTAAGCACCACACTAGCTACAACAAAGCACAATCACTGCCTGGATGACACTCCGCTGCCACTTCTCCTGGGTTACATGCTGACCAACCGCCCCCCCTCCCCCCCACAGCGCACACCAAAGTGTCCCTGCGCAGCCTTCAGCTGCCCTCATGCCACGCCACACTCACGTCTATTTAGAAGTGCGTCTGCCATGAGGAGGAACCGCAGGCACACACTGCAGAGGGTTGGCATGGCTAGGCAGCGACCCTCTTTAAAAGTGGCGGCGCGATAGCCCACAATGCTGTACAGAAGCAATGAGAAATAGAATCCTGTGCCACCGCCATCAGGAGCTGCACACGTAGGCATAGCAATGGGGAACCTATGTGCCACACACTATTCATTCTGTCAAGGTGTCTGCATGCCCCAGTCAGACTGGTAATATGTACCTTAACAGTAACCGAGTTGGTGGTAATGTGGTGGTGACTGCGGACCTAGTAGCACGGTTGTATTTTGTTGGTTTTCGGAATGCGGCCAGGATTAAGTGGGCCGTGGCGGGGGGATGGTGTGGGGGCTCTCTTGTTGTGTCGGTAAAGGTGAAATTCTTGGACTGCCACCAGACGAACCAATGCAAAGACATTTGCCAAGAATGTTTTCCCTGTTGGAGGAGGAGGGGGATGTTTTTGAGGCACTACGTGTCCTCTCCACGTGTCCGTGGTTATATGCACCTTTACAGTAACCGCGTTGGTGGTAATGTGGTGGTGACTGCGGACCTAGTAGCACGGTTGTATTTTGTTGGTTTTCGGAATGCGGCCAGGATTAAGTGGGCCGTGGCGGGGGGATGGTGTGGGGGCTCTCTTGTTGTGTCGGTAAAGGTGAAATTCTTGGACTGCCACCAGACGAACCAATGCAAAGACATTTGCCAAGAATGTTTTCCCTGTTGGAGGAGGAGGGGGATGTTTTTGAGGCACTACGTGTCCTCTCCACGTGTCCGTGGTTATATGTACCTTAACAGTAACCGCGTTGGTGGTAATGTGGTGGTGACTGCGGACCTAGTAGCACGGTTGTATTTTGTTGGTTTTCGGAATGCGGCCAGGATTAAGTGGGCCGTGGCGGGGGGATGGTGTGGGGGCTCTCTTGTTGTGTCGGTAAAGGTGAAATTCTTGGACTGCCACCAGACGAACCAATGCAAAGACATTTGCCAAGAATGTTTTCCCTGTTGGAGGAGGAGGGGGATGTTTTTGAGGCACTACGTGTCCTCTCCACGTGTCCGTGGTTATATGCACCTTTACAGTAACCGCGTTGGTGGTAATGTGGTGGTGACTGCGGACCTAGTAGCACGGTTGTATTTTGTTGGTTTTCGGAATGCGGCCAGGATTAAGTGGGCCGTGGCGGGGGGATGGTGTGGGGGCTCTCTTGTTGTGTCGGTAAAGGTGAAATTCTTGGACTGCCACCAGACGAACCAATGCAAAGACATTTGCCAAGAATGTTTTCCCTGTTGGAGGAGGAGGGGGATGTTTTTGAGGCACTACGTGTCCTCTCCACGTGTCCGTGGTTATATGCACCTTTACAGTAACCGCGTTGGTGGTAATGTGGTGGTGACTGCGGACCTAGTAGCACGGTTGTATTTTGTTGGTTTTCGGAATGCGGCCAGGATTAAGTGGGCCGTGGCGGGGGGATGGTGTGGGGGCTCTCTTGTTGTGTCGGTAAAGGTGAAATTCTTGGACTGCCACCAGACGAACCAATGCAAAGACATTTGCCAAGAATGTTTTCCCTGTTGGAGGAGGAGGGGGATGTTTTTGAGGCACTACGTGTCCTCTCCACGTGTCCGTGGTTATATGCACCTTTACAGTAACCGCGTTGGTGGTAATGTGGTGGTGACTGCGGACCTAGTAGCACGGTTGTATTTTGTTGGTTTTCGGAATGCGGCCAGGATTAAGTGGGCCGTGGCGGGGGGATGGTGTGGGGGCTCTCTTGTTGTGTCGGTAAAGGTGAAATTCTTGGACTGCCACCAGACGAACCAATGCAAAGACATTTGCCAAGAATGTTTTCCCTGTTGGAGGAGGAGGGGGATGTTTTTGAGGCACTACGTGTCCTCTCCACGTGTCCGTGGTTATATGCACCTTTACAGTAACCGCGTTGGTGGGAAATGGCCTCGCCGCCATTATGTCTTTGGGAAGCCTCTGTTTCCACACCCCAGAGACATACCATTAGCAGCGGTATAGGCAGAGCCCAGAATTCGTAACATTTCAGCCGTAGCATTAGAACAGGCCCCACTAACATATCACTAGCAGCATTATAGGAGGAGCGCAGTCTTCGTTCCATGTCAGCAATAGTAGCACTCAAGACAGGCCCCAGTAACAATTCCGAAGCAGCAGTATAGCGGGAGCGCAGTCTTCGTTCCATGTCAGCAATAGTAGCACTCAAGACAGGCCCCAGTAACAATTCCGAAGCAGCAGTATAGCGGGAGCGCAATCTTTGTTCCATGTCAGCAATAGTAGCACTCAAGACAGGCCCCAGTAACAATTCCGAAGCAGCAGTATAGCGGGAGCGCAGTCTTCGTTCCATGTCAGCAATAGTAGCACTCAAGACAGGCCCCAGTAACAATTCCGAAGCAGCAGTATAGCGGGAGCGCAGTCTTCGTTCCATGTCAGCAATAGTAGCACCCAAGACAGGCCCCAGTAACAATTCCGAAGCAGCAGTATAGCGGGAGCGCAGTCTTCGTTCCATGTCAGCAATAGTAGCACTCAAGACAGGCCCCAGTAACAATTCCGAAGCAGCAGTATAGCGGGAGCGCAGTCTTAGTTCCATTTCAGTAGCCTTAGTATAGCCAAGGCCCAAGTTCCATTTATGTAGCTAAAGTGTAGGCCAACCCCACACACCTTTCTGTACCATGAGTGCAGGCGAAGAACATACAAATTGCTATGATTACACTGTAGGTGAGGGCCCCAAAAATTTGGTGTACCAACAGTACTAATGTACCTCAGTAAAAATTGGCCATGCCCAACCAAGATGGCAGGTGAATCGCTTTGGTTAATGTGGCTTAAGTGGTAACTAGGCCTGGAGGCAGCCCAGTGTAACGAAAAATTGGTTCAAGTTAAAGTTCCAACGCTTTTAAGCGCATTGAAACTTATAAAAATTGTTCAGAAAAATTATTTGAGTGAGCCTTGTGGCCCTAAGAAAAATTGCCCGTTCAGCGTGATTACGTGAGGTTTCAGGAGGAGGAGCAGGAGGAGGAGGAGGAATATTAGACACAGATTGATGAAGCAGAAATGTCCCCGTTTTGGATGGTGAGAGAGAACGTAGCTTCCATCCGCGGGTGCAGCCTACGTATTGCTTACGTATCGCTGCTGTCCGCTGGTGGAGAACAGAAGTCTGGGGAAATCCAGCCTTTGTTCATCTTGATGAGTGTTAGCCTGTCGGCACTGTCGGTTGACAAGCGGCTACGCTTATCTGTGATGATTCCCCCAGCCGCACTAAACACCCTCTCCGACAAGACGCTAGCCGCAGGACAAACAAGCACCTCCAGGGCATACAGCGCTAGTTCAGGCCACGTGTCCAGCTTCGACACCCAGTAGTTGTAGGGGGCAGAGGCGTCACCGAGGATGGTCGTGCGATCTGCTACGTACTCCCTCACCATCCTTTTACAGTGCTCCCGCCGACTCAGCCTTGACTGGGGAGCGGTGACACAGTCTTGGTGGGGAGCCATAAAGCTGGCCAGGCCCTTAAAGACTGTTGCACTGCCTGGGATGTATATGCTGCTCGATCTACGCACATCCCCTGCTACCTTGCCCTCGGTACTGCGCCTTCTGCCACTAGCGCTGTCGGCTGGGAATTTTACCATCAGCTTGTCCGCAAGGGTCCTGTGGTATAGCAACACTCTCGAACCCCTTTCCTCTTCGGGAATCAGAGTGGGCAGGTTCTCCTTATACCGTGGATCGAGCAGTGTGTACACCCAGTAATCCGTCGTGGCCAGAATGCGTGCAACGCGTGGGTCACGAGAAAGGCATCCTAACATGAAGTCAGCCATGTGTGCCAGGGTACCTGTACGCAACACATGGCTGTCTTCACTAGGAAGATCACTTTCAGGATCCTCCTCCTCCTCCTCCTCCTCCTCCTCCTCAGGCCATACACGCTGAAAGGATGACAGGCAATCAGCCGGTGTACCATCAGCAGCGGGCCAAGCTGTCTCTTCCCCCTCCTCCTCATCCTCCTCATGCTCCTCCTCCTCCTCCTGTACGCGCTGAGAAATAGACAGGAGGGTGCCCTGACTATCCAGCGGCATACTGTCTTCCCCCGCCCCCGTTTCCGAGCGCAAAGCAGCTGCCTTTATGGTTTGCAGGGAATTTCTCAAGATGCATAGCAGAGGAATGGTGACGCTAATGATTGTAGCATCGCCGCTCACCACCTGGGTAGACTCCTCAAAATTACCAAAGACATGGCAGATGTCTGCCAACCAGGCCCACTCTTCTGAAAGGAATTGAGGAGGCTGACTCCCACTGCGCCGCCCATGTTGGAGTTGGTATTCGACTATAGCTCTACGTTGTTCATAGAGCCTGGCCAACATGTGGAGCGTAGAGTTCCACCGTGTGGGCACGTCGCACAGCAGTCGGTGCACTGGCAGCTTAAAGTGATGTTGCAGGGTGCGCAGGGTGGTAGCGTCCGTGTGGGACTTGCGGAAATGTGCGCAGAGCCGGCGCGCCTTTACGAGCAGGTCTGACAAGCGTGGGTAGCTTTTCAGAAAGCTCTGAACCACCAAATTAAAGACGTGGGCCAGGCATGGCACGTGTGTGAGGCTGCCGAGCTGCAGAGCCGCCACCAGGTTACGGCCGTTGTCACACACGACCATGCCCGGTTGGAGGCTCAGCGGCGCAAGCCAGCGGTCGGTCTGCTGTGTCAGACCCTGCAGCAGTTCGTGGGCCGTGTGCCTCTTATCGCCTAAGCTGAGTAGTTTCAGCACGGCCTGCTGACGCTTGCCCACCGCTGTGCTGCCACACCGCGCGACACCGACTGCTGGCGACATGCTGCTGCTAACACATCTTGATTGCGAGACAGAGGAGGAGGAGGAGGAGGAGGAGGGTGCTTTAGTGGAGGAAGCATACACCTCCGCAGATACCACCACCGAGCTGGGGCCCGCAATTCTGGGGGTGGGTAGGACGTGAGCGGTCCCGGGCTCTGACTCTGTCCCAGCCTCCACTAAATTCACCCAATGTGCCGTCAGGGAGATGTAGTGGCCCTGCCCGCCTGTGCTTGTCCACGTGTCCGTAGTTAAGTGGACCGTGGCAGTAACCGCGTTGGTGAGGGCGCGTACAATGTTGCGGGAGACGTGGTCGTGCAGGGCTGGGACGGCACATCGGGAAAAGTAGTGGCGACTGGGAACTGAGTAGCGCGGGGCCGCCGCCTCCATGATACTTTTGAAGGACTCCGTTTCCACAACCCTATACGGCAGCATCTCAAGGCCGAGGAATTTTGCTATGCGGACGGTTAACGTTTGAGCGTGCGGGTGCGTGGCGGCGTACTTGCGCTTGCGCTCCAACAGTTGCGCAAGCGACGGCTGGACGGTGCGCTGAACTACACTGCTGGATGGGGCCGAGGACAGCGGAGGTGAGGGTGTGGGTGCAGGCCAGGAGACGGTAGTGCCTGTGTCCTGAGAGGGGGGTTGCATCTCAGTGGCAGGTTGGGGCACAGGGGGAGAGGCAGGGGTGCAAACCGGAGGCGCTGAACGGCCTTCGTTCCACCTTGTGGGGTGCTTGGCCATCATATGTCTGCGCATGGTGGTGGTGGTGAGGCTGTTGGTGTTGGCTCCCCGGCTGAGCTTTGCACGACAAAGGTTGCACACCACTGTTCGTCGGTCGTCAGGCGTCTCTGTGAAAAACTGCCAGACCTTAGAGCACCTCGGCCTCTGCAGGGTGGCATGGCGCGAGGGGGCGCTTTGGGAAACAGTTGGTGGATTATTCGGTCTGGCCCTGCCTCTACCCCTGGCCACCGCACTGCCTCTTGCAACCTGCCCTGCTGATGCCCTTGACTCCCCCTCTGAAGACCTGTCCTCCTGAGTAAGCGTTGCACACCAGGTGGGGTCAGTCACCTCATCGTCCTGCTGCTCTTCCTCCGAATCCTCTGTGCGCTGCTCCCTCGGACTTACTGCCCTTACTACTACCTCACTGCAAGACAACTGTGTCTGATCGTCATCGTCCTCCTCACCCACAGAAAGTTGTTGAGACAGTTGGCGGAAGTCCCCAGCCTCTTCCCCCGGACCCCGGGAACTTTCGAATGGATGGGCATCAGTGACGATAAACTCCTCTGGTGGGAGAGGAACCGCTGCTGCCCAATCTAAGCAGGGGCCCGAGAACAGTTCCTGGGAGTGTTCCCGCTCCTGAGCAGGTGTCATTGTAGTGGAGTGAGGAGGCTGGGAGGAAGGAGGAGCAGCAGACAGAGGATTCGGATTTGCAGCAGTGGACGGCGCAGAACTGTGGCCGGACGATAGGTTGCTCGAAGCACTTTCTGCCATCCAGGACAGGACCTGCTCACACTGCTCATTTTCTAATAACCGTCTCCCGCGTGGACCCATTAATTGGGCGATGAATGTGGGGACGCCAGAAACGTGCCTCTCTCCTAATCGCGCAGCAGTCGGCTGCGACACACCTGGATCAGGAGCTCGGCCTGTGCCCACACCCTGACTTGGCCCTCCGCGTCCTCGGCCGCGTCCACGTCCTCTAGGCCTACCCCTACCCCTCAGCATGCTGTATTACCAGTGATTTGATTTCACAGGCAGCTAATAAATTGGCGCAAGACTGCAGGACAAATATAATTTTTTCCCTTTTTTGAAAACGAAAGGCCCCACTGCCTCTAGTGAATGTATAATCTAAGTTTAATAACTGTGCTGTTTTCCTGCTAATGTGTCACAGAACGTGAGGGTAGCAGAGTTATTAACTGTGGCAGAGCAGGTATTTTTTTTCCCAATTAAGGAAAGCAAATGGCGAAGCCAGCAGTAAACCGTAGCTGGGTGCGTCTGATTTTTAAAGGTTGCACACGCAGCCGACACGTGTCCACCGCCCTTAGGACGGACAGAGGCAGGACAAATAGAAATATTTTCCGTTTTTTTGCACCAAAAGGCAGCACTGCGTATATTCAATGAACATGAGAAGTTTAATAACTGTGCTGTGTCCCTGCTAATGTGTCACAGAACGTGAGGGTAGCAGAGTTATTAACTGTGGCAGAGCAGGTATTTTTTTTCCCAATTAAGGAAAGCAAATGGCGAAGCCAGCAGTAAACCGTAGCTGGGTGCGTCTGATTTTTAAAGGTTGCACACGCAGCCGACATGTGTCCACCGCCCTTAGGACGGACAGAGGCAGGACAAATAGAAATATTTTCCGTTTTTTTGCACCAAAAGGCAGCACTGCGTATATTCAATGAACATGAGAAGTTTAATAACTGTGCTGTGTCCCTGCTAATGTGTCACAGAACGTGAGGGTAGCAGAGTTATTAACTGTGGCAGAGCAGGTATTTTTTTTTCCCAATTAAGGAAAGCAAATGGCGAAGCCAGCAGTAAACCGTAGCTGGGTGCGTCTGATTTTTAAAGGTTGCACACGCAGCCGACACGTGTCCACCGCCCTTAGGACGGACAGAGGCAGGACAAATAGAATTATTTTCCGTTTTTTTCCACCAAAAGGCAGCACTGCGTATATTCAATGAACATGAGAAGTTTAATAACTGTGCTGTGTCCCTGCTAATGTGTCACAGAACGTGAGGGTAGCAGAGTTATTAACTGTGGCAGAGCAGGTATTTTTTTTCCCAATTAAGGAAAGCAAATGGCGAAGCCAGCAGTAAACCGTAGCTGGGTGCGTCTGATTTTTAAAGGTTGCACACGCAGCCGACACGTGTCCACCGCCCTTAGGACGGACAGAGGCAGGACAAATAGAATTATTTTCCGTTTTTTTCCACCAAAAGGCAGCACTGCGTATATTCAATGAACATGAGAAGTTTAATAACTGTGCTGTGTCCCTGCTAATGTGTCACAGAACGTGAGGGTAGCAGAGTTATTAATTGTGGCAGAGCAGGTATTTTTTTTCCCAATTAAGGAAAGCAAATGGCGAAGCCAGGAGTAAAACGTAGCTGGGTGCATCTGATTATTAAAGGTTGCACACGCAGCCGACACGTGTCCACCGCCCTTAGGACGGACAGAGGCAGGACAAATAGAAATATTTTCTGGTTTTTTCCACCAAAAGGCAGCACTGCGTATATTCAATGAATAATAACTGTGTTGTGGCCCTGCCTACACAATTCTTTCCCTGCAGTATCAATGGAGGGTGCAATGCTCTGCAGAGGCGATTTTGAGAAGTAAAAAAAAATGCAGCACAGCTAACAGCAGCCTGCACAGTACTGCACACGGTTAAATATGGCCCTAGAAAGGACCGTTGAGGTTCTTGAAGGCTACACTCACTCCTAACACTCTCCCTGCCTATGCAGCACTTCTGTCCCTAATGCCGGGTGCAACGCTCTGCAGAGGCGATTTTGAGAAAAAAAAAATTGCCACTGCTAACAGCAGCCAACACACAGCTATCAGTGGCCCTAATAAGGACCTTTGGGGGGTCTTGAAGCCTACACTAACTACCAATTCTTTCCCTACAGCAGCTCCGGTACAAACAGCACTGTCCCTCATCTAACTCACACGGCATCTGAGGCGAACCGCGGGAGGGGCCGACTTTTATGTTCGGGTGACACCTGATCTCCCCAGCCACTCACTGCAGGGGGGTGGTATAGGGCTTGAACGTCACAGGGGGGAGTTGTAATGCCTTCCCTGTCTTTCAATTGGCCAGAAAAGCGTGCTAACGTCTCAGGGAAGGAAGTGAAAGTAACCCGAACACCGCATGGTGTTCGTTACGAATAACGAACATCACGAACACCCTAATATTCGCACGAATATCAAGCTCGGAAGAACACGTTCGCTCATCTCTAATAATGATGAAATATAGTTGTGATGTAATATATTTGTACACTCATGTGAAACTGGTCTTATCCAAAATTGGCAAAAATGTGTTTGCGTTTTCTACCTTCTGTGTAGATAAAAACGTCTCCAGATCTTTCTGAAAGCTCCAGAAGTGTTCCAAGGGTGAGTTCATACATTGTGGATTTCATGCCAAAATTCCACATCAAAGTACAGTACAATGTAAGTGAGTGGTAGAGAAGCTGTTATGCCCTGCAGTACCATAAGGGTGCCTTCACACTTGCGATTGCGATATCACTGCGTTTTTAATGCAAATGTCAATGTGAATTTCTAATGTTAAAACCGCATTGCACAAAAATCGCAAAGCACAACCTTGCGATTATTATTCGATGCGTTTTTAACATTAGAAAGTCCTATTGACATTTGCATTAAACAAGACACAGCGATATCGCGATTGCAAGTGTAAAGGCACCCTAACTTAGACTATGGTGCTGTGGAGATGTGACAGGTTCCCTCTAAGGGCTTAATCAGATGGGCATTTTTATGTGCAAATTTCTGTGTGCAAAAACGCATGCCTAAAAAAAATTGCGTGACTCAGGCAGGCGTCACGCTTAAAAAAATGCCCTTGACCGCGTTTTTGGGCACATTATGTGGGCTTTCAGCTATCACCAGCTGCAGCTGTGACAGCTGCAGCCAGGGATTCCTTGGATGTGAAACCCCTGGATGCTGTCACATCCAGGGGCTTTACCTTGTGGTCAATGGGGCCAGCGTCAGCAGCAGCAGTCCCATTAACATATAGAGTACATTGCGATCCTCTTCTACAGCTGTGACATGCTGTCACAGTGTCCAGTGACAAGGGGACTCCTCTTGGAGATGAAGAAATCCTTTGCCACAGCTGTGGCAGAGGAGCGCAATGTTTTCACATTAAATTCAATGAAGCCGGCCGGCTCTACTGAAAGTAATGGGCTGCCAGCAAGCCCTACAGTGATTTTCGGGAAAGGGCTTTAAATATAAGCCCTTCACTAAAAATCATCCCTAAAATGTGTAAAAAAAACCTATATATATACTCACCTCTCTGCAGCTGCCAGGGCTCAGGTGCATCCAGCTGGTTCTTCTCCCTGCACTGCTCTGAAGTGCTTTCAGCAGGCGGGCGATTTAAAATCCCTGCCTGCTGAAAGGGCTGTTTTTGATTGGCTGAGCACTGTGACCAATCAGAGGCAGCACTCAGCTATTGAATGACAGCTGAGAGCTGCCTCTGATTGGTCACAGTGCTCAGCCAATAGGAGGCAGCCCTTTCAGCAGAGGATCACGATCTTCACTGTGTGTTCTCAATGGGGTCGGCGCTGCTGCCACCGGCCCCATTGAGCACAAGCTGAAACCCCTGGATGTGATAGCATCTGGGGATTTCACATCCAAAAATGAAAATCCGCTGCGCATTTTTGTTCGCAGGTAAATATCGGGCATATGACCGCTGCCATTAAAAAGCATTTGTTCTATATAGATGTTGATTGCAAACACAGGTAACATACGCACATAAAAACGCTTGTCTGACTGAGCCCTAATGAACCCTGTTTATTTACAGTGGGAAAATCTGCAGTAGAAGAGTTATGATGTGCAGAAATCCCACAAATTTTTACAGTAAAATACATTCATTACAATGTGTTCAAAGTCTGTGAGTGGATTTGTAAGAGGATTTTCTCCCAAATGTGTGCACATACCCTAAAACTGTGCCCTTGCTAAAGGCTCATTTACATGCAACAATTATCGCTCAAAATTTGTTCAAACGAGCAAAAGTGAATGATCGTTGCGTGTAAATGCGGAGCCATCATGCACTATTTGTTCATTTGTCGTTTATCTTTGAGTTTCAGCCGACATAAAAATAGTCATTGATTAATTCACCTGTTGCTAGGTTAAAACAGCATTTGTTCAGTCATTCAGTCTTTCAAACAACTTGGGGGGAGGGGTGATTGTTTGCCCAGTTAAACACAATGACTCATGCAGCAGTAGGCAATGGATTTTTCTTAACACTAATTAAAAACCTCCCACCTAGAGATTTTTTACATAAACACATGCGGACTTGATCAGACAACATTTACATAGCTAACGAGGAAAATGCTGAGGATTTCAATTGATTATCTTTACATGTAAACTCTCAGCATTAAAAGCGAAAAAGTCGTTAATCCGTGTATTTAAGTAACAATCGTTGCGTGTAAATGGGGCTTAAGCCATTCACGGACATTAATGGGAACAAATAGAATAGATCACTAAAAGCAGCAAAAACATCACAAAGAAAGTCAGCAGATGATGATAAAGTGCAGAAAATAACATATTCTGTAACATTTGCCTGTTTTTCTCTTAATACACAAGATGGACTGGTGCATTATACAGTGGAAAGAGATCAAACCAAGGCAGAATATTTTTAAGTGCATGAAAAAAACTGGAAATGCATGACATTTTTTTACAACACAAGAAAAGAAAAAGTGAGTGACCAAGGCCTATTGTATGAATCTAGACATATGCCAGCAATAGACATTAGATATTAGATAACCGAAATTAAATCTAAAGCAAAATCTCTGCTAAGTTTTGTTCACACCATGACATTATGGGGTATGTAATCATGGATCCAACAGATTTAAGGTTTTGATGTGCTAAAAGTGCAGCAGATTATATTCTGTTCATCAAAAAACAACAGGAAGATCACAGAACTAAATCTAGAGCCCCATTCACACAAAGTTTTGTAGTGCGGATTCTGCACTAAAATCCACATTATAATGTATGTTATTTTTTATATCCCATTGAACACGAATAAGAATCCATGTCTAGTTCATACACTTGAAAAAATAATTGCCATGAAATTTCTTGATGCATTTTCCATGCCCCAAAAACCATACCGTAGCCTTAGGCTTCTTTCCCACGAGCGCATATCGGCCGTCCGTTTTTACACTACGTTGGTTGAGAAAAATTTGGTGAACGGGCGCACAAATCAAATGTTTGTGCACCCGTTCAGATGGCCTGGTGAGCTGGGCGCATTTGCGCCAAGCTCACCAGGCCATCGCCTGTTTCCCCTCCCTCCTCATCGCAGGCTTACCTGTCTTCCTCCCCTCTTTTTCTGTGCAGTGGGAGGGGCGGAGCTAAGCACCAGTCTGCCCCTCCTCCTCCTATCGATAGCTAAGGGCAAGGGGCGGGGAGAGGGTGGGTGCTTAGCTCCGCCCCCATCCCGCCCCTTGTCCATAGCATCAATGGGAGGAGGTGGGACGGATCGACGCTTAGCTACGCTCCCATCCCGCCCCTCCCATTGCACAGAATGAAAGAGGAGGAAGACAGGTAAGCCTGCATGTAGGGGGGGAAAAGAACAGAGGGAGGGAGTTTAGCAGCCACGTTGCTAAACTCCCTCCCACCTACAGCTGCTGCCATGGGCTCCCATAGGAGCCCATGCAGCGGCTGGACATATTCTGGCCAAAACATAGTTCTAGCGCTATATTGGCTTGGCCAGGCATTTTACATCTCACCAATACACCCATGGATTCCAATGCATCAGATCACAGCGCATGTCGGCCGGCCCTGAAAATGCCGGCCGATATGCGCTCATGTGAAAGAAGCCTTAATATGCAGGCCGAGTCAAATAATAACTGAGATTACACAGATTGCCTCGATCAAATGTTTACATACCCTTAAATATGTGAGCTGTTTTAGTTCATTAGGGCGGCTTCACATGAGCGTGTTTTTGTGCGTACATAGGTGCACACCCATGTACGTGCAAAAACGCGCATGAATGTAGGTCCGTGCATTGGTCCTGCTGTCGGCGGCTCCATTGAAAACAATGGTCTGCCGCCACCCCTGCATTCTTTTTCAGGGAAGGGCTTTACATAAAAGCCCTTCCATGAAAAAGAAAAATTTTAGTGTAAAAAAAAAAGAATAATTAAAAAATATACTTACCTGTCCGCCGCTGCCGTGACCCCCGCGGGGATGAAGAACACATCTGCCACATGCTTCAGCTGCAGGGGCTCAGCCGAGTCTTCTCCTGCTGTCCCCAGCACTATGGTGCTGATCTATCAGCAGCCGGGGATTTAAAATCCCCGCCTGCTGAAAGAGCTGAATGTGATTGGTTGAGGTGCTCAGCAAATCACAGGCAACTCTCCCCGAATTAATGACGGGCAAGAGCTGCCTGTGATTGGCTGAGCACCTCAGCCAATCACATTCAGCTCTTTCAGAAGGTGGGGATTTTAAATCCCCAGCTGCTGACAGATCAGCACCACAGTGCAGGGGACAGCAGGAGAAGATGCTGCTGAGCCTCAGCAGCTGAAGCAAGATGAGTATCTATTTTTTTAAACCACTTTGACTTCATTTTCACGAAAGGACTTATATTTAAAGCCCTTCCCTGAAATCAATGGTCGGCAGCAGAATCCTCTACCGCAGCTGACATGTGTGACAGCTGTGGTAGAGAATTGAAGAATTCCTCTGCTGCAAATGTCACAGATGTGGCAGGTGTAGCAGCAGGGAATTCTTTTAACTAGCGGGAATGAATGAAACATCTGCTGCATGCGGCAGATGTGTTCTTCATCCCCGCGGGGGTCACAGCAGCAGCGGACAGGTAAGTATATATATATAAATATATATTTATTTATTTATTTTTATTTTTATATTTTTTTAAACACTAAAATCTTTGTTTTTTAGGGAAGAGCTTATATGTAAAAAGAATGCAGAGGTGCCTGCAGACCATTGTTTTCAATGGAGCCGCCGGGAACAGCAGCCGCGGTTTCATTGAAAACAATGCGTGCATTCCCTATGGTGTACGCATTTCCTATATTTGCAGGCACACGCCTGTAAAGCACAGACATGTGCACACAACATAGGGAATGCATTGTTGCAAATAGAAACGTGTTTTTGTGTATGCGTATGTACGCACAAAAACATGCTCGTGTGAAGCCACCCTTAGGGGTGTGTAAAAAAAAAGCGCTTCTATTAGAACCGATAGTTTCCTATAGAACCATTCAGATGAATGAATTTTAGACATGCTAAATACTCGCACCTAACAAAGATAGGGCATGCAACTGCAATGCTCACATCTAAGACCTGACCTATCTTTGCTGCGAGCTGCGCTGGAGTTTCCTTAGATTCCTATGGGAGCTGGGTGACACACAACATGCAGCTCCGATTGTGTGAACAGCAATTTCACAGCTAATTAAGCTTGAGACTTAATAATTGAAAGCACCCATACACACGATTTTCTAATGATGCTATTAGAGCGTGAAAAGCACGCTTGTGCGAATGAGGCCCAAACATTAAAAAAAAAAATCACAATTTTTTTGTCCATATGTGCCATACACCAAATTTAAGACTTAGACTTGAAAATACATAGATGCATTTCTTTAAATGAGCTTCTAAGCTCTAAAAGAATCCTTGTGCTTTTCTGCAGGATGCATTGACACTGCTAGTTACTGAGCTACTGAAAAGTAATCTAAGAACCTTGCCACCAGTGACAAAAATGTTGTAATATGCTTACCACTCTTTTTCCCCCTCAGTGCTCATCCTCTTCTGTAATGTGACGACCATCAATTTAAGGCCTCATTCACATAAGTGACACTGCATCGCTGTGAGAAAATCGCAGCGATATCGCATCGCTGGTCCATGCGATATCGCTGAAGTTTGTCGCAGTCATGCCATGATTTTGTAGCACTACAAAGTCACATGTGGTGCCACAAAGTCGCGTGACTTTGTAGCACCACACTTGAGGCTTTTCGGAGATGGGCTTGAAATATAAGCCCTACCCCAAAAATAAGCCCTAGCTGCAGAATTGTTTTCTTTTTAAAGTATACATCACCTTAGAAGCCCTGTCTGGCTCCGCTGCAGCTTCTTCCTGGACCCCGGTACTGGTGGGCTTCATCTCTTCTGGCTGATGTTTGAAAAATCCCAGCCTCTTGGAAGTGCTGGCTTTGATTGGCTGACGCTTAGCCAATCAGAGTCAACACTCGATAAATGGTTCATTGAGCGCTGGCTGTGACTAGCTAAGCGTCAGCCAATCAAAGGCAGCGCTTCCAGGAGGCGGGGATTTTTCAATCCCCAGCCAGAAAAGATGAAGGAGAATAGTGTCGGGACCCAGGGAGAACATGTGGCCGAGCTGACAGCTCTTCTAAGGTGATGTATACTTAAAAAAAAAAAATTCCTACAGCTAGAGCTTAGTATTGGGCTTTGACAGTAGGACTCCCTAATATCAAAGTTCACACCGCACGGAAATCGTGTTTTCGTGCGATGCGATGTAACAGAAAGCAAAGTTCCATAGGGAAACATGGGCTACAAAACCTCACAAGTCACATGCGTATCACAGGATCTGCAAGGATTTTCTGTCGGGATGTTGCAAGCTACAAAACATCGCAATGTGAGGTTTCACATACATGCAATTTGTAGCATTGTTGCAATGCGACAAAATCGCACGACTTTGTTGCTCGTGTGAACGAGGCCTAAGGCCTTGGTCAGACGGGCGTTTTTTCGCGCGATTTGCGGATCGCATGACGGATGTGCATCCGCAAATCGCGTGACCGGTGCGCGCAAGTCGCCCGCAAATCGCCCGAAAATCTGCTCCTAGCCGCGTTTCATTAGAAACGGGCCGGAGCTGTCCAGCGCATTGCATTCAATGGAGACGGCAATACAGCCGTCTCCATTGAAAGCAATACGCTGCGGGCGAGCCCGGGATGAATTGTCGGTAAGGGCTTAAATATATAAGCCCTTACCTGCAATTCATCCTAAAATGTGTAAAAATAAAAAAAAATTGTATACTCACCTGCCGGCAGCCGGAGCTCCGAGCGGCCGTCCTGCAGTGGGTGTGAAGGGGGTGTGAGTCAGACCTGCCCCCTGATTGGCTCAGCGCTGAGCCAATCAGAGGCATGCCTCACTCACACCCATTCATGAATGGATGTGAGTCAGACCTGCCCCTGATTGGCTCAGCGCTGAGAGGCAGCAGTCACTCACCCATTCATGAATTCATGAATGGGTGTGTGAGTGAAACCGGCCTCTGATTGGTCAGGCTGTGACCAATCAGAGGCAGATCATTCAGCAGGCGGGGATTTTAAAGCCCCGCCGGCTGAATAGTGCCGAGAAGCAGTTCAGGAGAACTGACAGCGGCTGCGGCTGGACTCCGGCTGCAGCGGAAAGGTGAGTATACAATTTTTTTTTATTTTAACACACTTTAGGATGAATTGCAGGGAAGGGTTTATATATTTAATCCCTTCCCGACAATTCACCCCGCGCACGCCGGCAGCCCATTGCTTTCAATGGAGGGGCTGTATTGCCGCTCCATTGAATTCAATGGGCAAACATCGTTCTTCTCTGCCACAGCTGTTACACCTGTGGCAGAGAAGAATGATTTGTCTTCTATATGTTCTCAATGGGGTCGGCGCTGCTGCCGCCGGCCCCATTGAGCGCATATAGAGAAGAGAACAGGAATCGCAGATCGCAGATAGGTGCGATCTGCGATTTTTTGTTCTATAATTTATCGGACGAGCGCATAAAAAGCGCTCATGTGTCCGATATTATTGCAAAGCAATGGTTTTAAAAAATCGCCGGACGCATGCGCATGCGCAAATCGCTGCTAAAAACGCCCGTCTGACTGAGCCCTAAAGGAAAGTTTTTATGAAGTGGAATGCATCAACTATATTTTTTTTTACTAATCAAAGCCAGAAATACTTCTACATTTTTTAAATTTGTTTTTATTTTATGACTGTAGAATTTTTTATACTGTTGTCTGTACATGACTATGAGGGTTGTCATCTTGCCGGACCTACACTTAACCACATCAGAAGCATTTAGAGATATGCGTTACAGCCGCTTCATGGGCCATTCACACAATGGACAGTAGCTGACCCATTGACTTGCAAGTGAGTCTGTTCTAGACATGCTCTGTGACCTTTGCAAAAGTCATTTTGCAGGAGGGGGAGTAAATAGTGAAAGCTAATCACCTTTTGTAAATGATGGATCCTGTGTTACCTTTCATTGTATTTCTGCCTATTATGATAATGAGATTACTACTGCTATGTTTTCTCTACAGACCAGGAAGTCACAGACTATTATTATTAGCAAGTGGAATTCAAAGTCGGGACTCTGCTTGCTTTTCAGATTTCCTGCTTTATTAATAAAATGTGCATCTCAGAAGCATGGAGAACGCGTTTCGGCTTTTGTAAAAACCGTGAACAAGGTTTTTACAAAAACCGAAACACGTTTTCCATACTTGTGAGATGCACATTTTATTAATAAAGCAGGAAATCTGAAAAGCAAGCAGCGTCCCGACTTTGAATTCTACTTGTACAAGAAAGCCAAAGAGACCGGTGGCTAATCAAGTTTTGCAAGATACGCCTGCAAAGAGGAACAGGGAGCAGAAACCAGCCAAGGTGAGATAATAATTTTTCCTTGAACTTTATTATTATTAGCCTCTGTAGTCAGTGTGAAAAATTCAGAATTTTAGGATTTAAAAAAAAAATAGAACATGAGTGAAAATGTAAAAAAAAGTACCTGCACTTTGACTTCAGAGCACTCCTGCTCCATCCGCCATTTCGGGCTCCATTTGGCAGCTGGAGATGTCCTTTAATAGCCTCATTTAGTGTTTATATAGCGCTATATATGGACCCATCTTTGTATGGGGCTACATGGGACAATATTCAAGAGATAAAAACAGCTGACGAACCAGAAATGCTCCAAAGTGAAAGAACAGGTACTCTTTAACATTAAAACTTGATTTTATACAACAGGTCATTTCATGATGGCACATTCCCTTTAATTTTCCCAAATACATTCAAGGTATGCAGTCATTTTCTCAGCATACAGTATCTTTTTGGTCAACACTGACCCAATGGGGTTAGAATACGTTTTTATTCACTGTATAAAGCAGTGACTAGCAGTGTACGCAATTATGCTATTATATTTACAAAGAGTTCCTTCAGATGTTGCCTCACGAAATCCATCAGTTGAGGAATAGCTGGGAACCATTAATTGGGCCATAAGTCATAAACATAGTAACAAAGTATGTTAGGCTGAATGAAGACCATGTCCATCTAGTTCAGCCTGTTTCAACCCCCAAGTTGATCCAGAGGAAGGCAAAAACCCCAAGAGGCAGAAGCCAGTAAGCCTATTTGGGGGAAAATTACTTCCCAACTCCATAATGGCAATCAGAATAATCCCTGGATCAACCTTTGATAGTTCCTACCTGACTCTAAGACCCGGAACTACAAACCCGCTGGTCACCTAATGTCTATATCCTGTAATATCCTTCCACTTGAGAAAGACATCTATTCCCCTCTTAAATTCCTAAATGGATTTTGCCATCACCACGTCCTCAGGCAGAGCGTTCCACAGTCTCACTGCTCTTATAGTCAAGAACCCCCTTCTGTGTTGGCGATGAAACCTTCTTTCTGCTAAACGTAGAGGATGCCCTCTTGTTAGGAGAGATGAGCATTATACTGTGCAGTTGTGTGCCAGCCTTCCCTCATCTCTGGGCAACAAGTAAATCAGACTGAGTTGTTCTCTACTACTTGATCGCCTATTTGGCCTAATTTCCCTAGATTTTGGCGTGGACTTTGAGATGAATGAGTAATCTGCAGTCCAGAAACATATCCCTGAAGACATGACTATATTCAAGCATCTAGATTTTCCTAACAGGCAACTTTATCATGCCTTACCAATCTATTACCCATGCAACTGATTGTGTCTGGAATGAGAAGCTGTGTGATTCTGGATTCTCTTTTGAAGCCTCTTGTTCAATGGGTTCCTGATTATTTCCAGGATAGCTGAGATATGTTACAGAGTTTCCAGGATGAGTACTGGTTACCAGATTATACTTGGGACAAGTGCAGTGCTACTTCATTATACACTTGCATTCCTCACAATATTGCACTCTCCCCATTGGAGCACCATTTGACCAAAAATAGTAGTAATTCTATTGACTTGAAGGAATTTATAAAACAGATCATTTCCTACATTATGACACAAAACTTTTTTAGTCCTGATATTTTTTTAATTACAAACAAAAGGAGGCTGTCAGGCAGCAAATGTGGAACTGCCTTGCCATACAGCGATTTGACTTGGTGCGAACTGAAGCATAACCGTGAAACTAGCAGTAGTCAGGGCTGACAACGCAAATTCAATAATGATGTCAGGGTGGACAGAAAGCGAGTAATGAAGACCAGAAAATGTAGCTAAAGATGTGGAGCATGGATGTCAGACAGCTTGAGAAACAGACAAAGGTCAGAACTGGTATACTCATGAGCAGGAGCTTTGTCACAAGTGGGTATTTATCAAGCCGAGCAAGCGTTCTTGGAACAACGAATGTTGGGGTTAGAGGTGTTACATCTGTAATAAAGTCTTTTGTTGCTCTGGAACCATGACCATAATTATGATTAGAAAATCATTTAGATGTTCTAATATTCACAACTTTAATTTTCTGGTTGTGCATCCAACATAATATATCGCATAATGTTCATTGAACTATATAAATTAAATGGTGAGAATTAAGGCCCATTTACACTGGACGATTATCGCTAAAAATTTGCTAATCAGCAATCGTTTTAGCGATAATCGGTACGTGTAAATGTGCGCCCATCGTCCGCTCTTCAGGCACTTTTTGCTGATCATTAAAATCAAGCTAACTTAAAAATCATTGCTCACTTTTATCGGCAGTTCTCCTCTGGGTAGTGCTGATAGCATTGTTTCCCTGTGGAGAACAAAGGATCTGAGCTCAGATAATGGCCTCTGGCTATTAGATGTGTTTAGTGAAGGCTTAATTTGCATACCTAATTGGTATTTAAGTAGCTAAGTAGCTACTTAAAGGGGTTGTCCCGCGCCGAAACGGGTTGTTTATTTTCCAACCCCCCCCCCCCCCCCCCCCCGTTCGGCGCGAGACAACCCCGATGCAGAGACTTAAAAAAAAAAAACGCACAGCGCTTACCTGAATCCCCGCGCTCCGGTGACTTCTTACTTACCGGTTGAAGATGGCCACCGGGATCTTCTCCCTCGGTGGACCGCAGGGCTTCTGTGCGGTCCATTGCCGATTCCAGCCTCCTGATTGGCTGGAATCGGCACGTGACGGGGCGGAGCTACACGGAGCCGGCATCCTGCACGAGCGGCCCCATTGAGAAAAGAAGAAGACCCGGACTGCGCAAGCGCGGCTAATTTGGCCATTAGACGCCGAAAATTAGGCGGCTCCATGGAAACGAGGACGCTAGCAACGGAGCAGGTAAGTGAAAAACTTCTTATAACTTCTGTATGGCTCATAATTAATGCACAATGTACATTACAAAGTGCATTAATATGGCCATACAGAAGTGTATAGACCCACTTGCTGCCGCGGGACAACCCCTTTAAATACCAATTATTTTTTATGCAAAATAATCGCTCAAAGCTGTCACTCAAACTGTCGTTTGAGCGATTATCTGCTTGTGTAAATGGGCCTTTACAGTTTATGAAAGTTATGAAAGTTTATCACATGATCGGCATTGGCTGGTGAATGATGGGTGTATTCTCCTTGTCCCTGATGGGGTCCTATGTGATTTTATCATCTAATTCATTAAGCACCCAGTGATAGTCTCTGGCTATCCCACCCATGCGCTTCATTTTATTTTTAATATGAATAGGTTGCCATTAGAGATGAGCGAGCACCAAAATGCTCGGGTGCTCGTTACTCGGGACGAACTTTTCGCGATGCTCGAGGGTTTGTTTCGAGTAACAAACCCCATTGAAGTCAATGGGCGACCCGAGCATTTTTGTATTTCGCCGATACTCGCTAAGGTTTCCTTGTGTGAAAATCTGGGCAATTCAAGAAAGTGATGGGAACGACACAGCAACGGATAGGGCAGGCGAGGGGCTACATGTTGGGCTGCATCTCAAGTTCACAGGTCCCACTATTAAGCCACAATAGCGGCAAGAGTGGCCCCCCCCCTCCCAAAAACTTTTACTTCTGAAAAGCCCTCATTAGCATGGCATACCTTAGCTAAGCACCACACTACCTCCAACAAAGCACAATCACTGCCTGCATGACACTCCACTGCCACTTCTCCTGGGTTACATGCTGCCCAACCGCCCCCCCCTCCCCCCCACAGCGCACACCAAAGTGTCCCTGCGCAGCCTTCAGCTGTCCTAATGCCACACCACCCTCATGTCTATTTAGAAGTGCGTCTGCCATGAGGAGGAACCGCAGGCACACACTGCAGAGGTTGGCACGGCTAGGCAGCGACCCTCTTTAAAAGGGGCGGGGCGATAGCCCAGAATCCTGTGCCACCGCCATCAGGAGCTGCACACGTGGGCATAGCAATGGGGAACCTATGTGCCACACACTATTCATTCTGTCAAGGTGTCTCTGCATGCCCCAGTCAGACCGGGCTTTTTAATTCATAGACACAGGCAGGTACAACTCCCTATTGTGAAGTCCCTGTCGACCGACAGCATGGGTGGCTCCCTGGAACCCACCGGCGATACACAAAAATATCCCATTGCATTGCCCAACACAGCTGAGGTAGTAATGTCGTGCTTAATGCAGGTGGGCTTCGGCCCACACTGCATGCCCCAGTCAGACTGGGGTTCTTTACAAGTGGAAACAGATGCATTTATAATTCCCTGTGGACCCACAGCATGGGTGGGTGCCAGGAAGCCACCGACGGTACATAGAAATATCCCATTGCAGTGCCCAACACAGCTGAGGTAGTAATGTCGTGCTTAATGCAGGTGGGCTTCGGCTCACACTGCATGCCCCAGTCTGACTGGGGTTCTTTACAAATGGACAGATGTAGGTTAAACTCCGTGTGCACCTACAGCATGGGTGGCTCCCTGGAACCCACCGGCGGTACATAGAAATATCCCATTGCATTGCCCAACACAGCTGAGGTAGTAATGTCGTGCTTAATGCAGGTGGGCTTCGGCCAACACTGCATGCCCCAGTCTGACTGGTAATATGCACCTTAACAGTAACCGCGTTGGTGGGAAATGGCCTCGCCGCCATCATGTCTTTGGGAAGCCTCTGTTTCCACACCCCAGAGACATACCATTAGCAGCGGTATAGGCAGAGCCCATAATTAGTAACATTTCAGCCGTAGCATTAGCGACAGGCCCCACTAACATATCACTAGCAGCATTATAGGGGGAGCACAGTCTTTGTTCCATTTCAGTAATAGTAGCAGCCTACACAGGCCCCAGTAACAATTCCGAAGCAGCAGTATAGGAGGAGCACAGTCTTAGTTCCATTTCAGTAATAGTAGCAGCCTACACAGGCCCCAGTAACAATTCCGAAGCAGCAGTATAGTGGGAGCGCAGTCTTCGTTCCATTTCAGTAATAGTAGCAGCCTACACAGGCCCCAGGAACAATTCCGAAGCAGCAGTATAGGAGGAGAGTAGTCTTAGTTCCATTTAAGTCATTGTAGCAGCCTACACAGGCCCCAGGAACAATTCCGAAGCAGCAGTTCAGTGGGAGCGCAGTCTTAGTTCCATTTCAGTAGCTGCAGTATAGCCAAGGCCCAAGTTACATTTATGTAGCTAAAGTGTAGGCCAACCCCACACACACTTCTGTACCATGAGTGCAGGCGAAGAACATACAAATTGCTGATTACACTGTAGGTGAGGGCCCAAAAAAATTGGTGTACCAACAGTACTAATGTACCTCAGTAAAAATTGGCCATGCCCAACCAAGATGGCAGGTGAAACCCATTAATCACTTTGGTTAATGTGGTTTAAGTGGTAACTAGGCCTGGAGGCAGCCCAGTGTAACGAAAAATTGGTTCAAGTTAAAGTTTCAACGCTTTTAAGAGCATTGAAACATATAAAAATTGTTTAGAAAAATTAGATGAGTGAGCCTTGTGGCCCTAAGAAAAATTGCCCGTTCAGCGTGATTACGTGAGGTTTCAGGAGGAGGAGCAGGAGGAGGAGGAGGAATATTAGACACAGATTGATGAAGCAGAAATGTCCCCGTTTTGGATGGTGAGAGAGAACGTAGCTTCCATCCGCTGGTGCAGCCTACGTATTGCTTACGTATCGCTGCTGTCCGCTGGTGGAGAAGAGAAGTCTGGGGAAATCCAGGCTTTGTTCATCTTGATGAGTGTTAGCCTGTCGGCACTGTCGGTTGACAGGCGGGTACGCTTATCTGTGATGATTCCCCCAGCCGCACTAAACACCCTCTCCGACAAGACGCTAGCCGCAGGACAAGCAAGCACCTCCAGGGCATACAGCGCTAGTTCAGGCCACGTGTCCAGCTTCGACACCCAGTAGTTGTAGGTGGCAGAGGCGTCACGGAGGACGGTCGTGCGATCGGCTACGTACTCCCTCACCATCCTTTTACAGTGCTCCCGCCGACTCAGCCTTGACTGGGGAGCGGTGACACAGTCTTGGTGGGGAGCCATAAAGCTGTCCAGGCCCTTAAAGACTGTTGCACTGCCTGGGCTGTACATGCTGCTCGATCTCCGCACCTCCCCTGCTACCTGGCCCTCGGAACTGCGCCTTCTGCCACTAGCGCTGTCGGATGGGAATTTTACCATCAGCTTGTCCGCCAGGGTCCTGTGGTATAGCAACACTCTCGAACCCCTTTCCTCTTCGGGAATGAGAGTGGGAAGGTTCTCCTTATAGCGTGGGTCGAGCAGTGTGTACACCCAGTAATCCATAGTGGCCAGAATGCGTGCAACGCGAGGGTCACGAGAAAGGCATCCTAACATGAAGTCAGCCATGTATGCCAGGGTACCTGTACGCAACACATGGCTGTCTTCACTAGGAAGATCACTTTCAGGATCCTCCTCCTCCTCCTCCTCCTCCTCCTCCTCATCCTCCTCAGGCCATACACGCTGAAAGGATGACAGGCAAGCAGCAGGGGCACCGTCAGCAGTGGGCCAAGCTGTCTCTTCCCCCTCCTCCTCATCCTCCTCATGCTCCTCCTCCTCCTGAATGCGCTGAGATATAGACAGGAGGGTGCTCTGACTATCCAGCGACATACTGTCTTCCCCCACCTCCGTTTCCGAGCGCAAAGCATCTGCCTTTATGGTTTGCAGGGAACTTCTCAAGATGCATAGCAGAGGAATGGTGACGCTAATGATTGCAGCATCGCCGCTCACCACCTGGGTAGACTGCTCAAAGTTTCCAAGTACCTGGCAGATGTCTGCCAACCAGGCCCACTCTTCAGAAAATAATTGAGGAGGCTGACTCCCACTGCGCCGCCCATGTTGGAGTTGGTATTCCACGATAGCTCTACGCTGCTCATAAAGCCTGGCCAACATGTGGAGCGTAGAGTTCCACTGTGTGGGCACGTCGCACAGCAGTCGGTGCACTGGCAGATTAAAGCGATGTTGCAGGGTGCGCAGGGTGGCAGCGTCCGTGTGGGACTTGCGGAAATGTGCGCAGAGCCGGCGCACCTTTACGAGCAGGTCTGACAAGCGTGGGTAGCTTTTCAGAAAGCGCTGAACCACCAAATTAAAGATGTGGGCCAGGCATGGCACGTGCGTGAGGCTGCCGAGCTGCAGAGCCGCCACCAGGTTACGGCCGTTGTCACACACGACCATGCCCGGTTGGAGGCTCAGCGGCGCAAGCCAGCGGTCGGTCTGCTCTGTCAGACCCTGCAGCAGTTCGTGGGCCGTGTGCCTCCTATCTCCTAAGCTGAGAAGTTTCAGCACGGCCTGCTGACGCTTGCCCACCGCTGTGCTGCCACGCCGCGTGACACCGACTGCTGGCGACGTCCTGCTGCTGCTGACACATCTAGATTGCGAGACAGAGGTTGAGGAGAAGGAGGAGGAGGGTGGTTTAGTGGAGGAAGCATACACCGCCGAACATACCACCACCGAGCTGGGGCCCGCAATTCTGGGGGTGGGTAGGACGTGAGCGGTCCCAGGCTCTGACTCTGTCCCAGCCTCCACTAAATTCACCCAATGTGCCGTCAGGGAGATGTAGTGGCCCTGCCCGCCTGTGCTTGTCCACGTGTCCGTAGTTAAGTGGACCTTGCCACTAACCGCATTGGTGAGGGCGCGTACAATGTTGCGGGAGACGTGGTCGTGCAGGGCTGGGACGGCACATCGGGAAAAGTAGTGGCGACTGGGAACTGAGTAGCGCCGGGCCGCCGCCGCCATCATAGCTTTGAAAGCCTCCGTTTCCACAACCCTATACGGCAGCATCTCAAGGCTGATAAATTTGGCTATGTGGACGGTTAACGATTGAGCGTGCGGGTGCGTGGCGGTGTACTTGCGCTTGCGCTCCAACACTTGCGCTAGCGACGGCTGGACGGTGCGCTGAACTACACTGGTGGATGGGGCCGAGGACAGCGGAGGTGAGGGTGTGGGTGCAGGCCATGAGACGGTAGTGCCTGTGTCCTGAGAGGGGGGTTGTATCTCAGTGGTAGGTTGGGGCACAGGGGGAGAGGCAGCGGTGCAAACCGGAGGCGGTGAACGGCCTTCGTCCCACCTTGTGGGGTGCTTGGCCATCATATGTCTGCGCATTCTGGTGGTGGTGAGGCTGTTTGTGGTGGCTCCCCGGCCGATCTTGGCGCGACAAAGGTTGCACACCACTGTTCGTCGGTCGTCAGGCGTCTCTGTGAAAAACTGCCAGACCTTAGAGCACCTCGGCCTCTGCAGGGTGGCATGGCGCGAGGGTGCGCTTTGGGAAACAGTTGGTGGATTATTCGGTCTGGCCCTGCCTCTACCCCTGGCCACCGCACTGCCTCTTGCAACCTGCTCTGCTGCTGTCCGTGCCTCCCCCTCTGAAGACCTGTCCTGTGTAGGCGTTGCACACCAGGTGGGGTCAGTCACCTCATCGTCCTGCTGCTCTTCCTCCGAATCCTCTGTGCGCTCCTCCCTCGGACTTACTGCCCTTACTACTACCTCACTGCAAGACAACTGTGTCTCATCGTTATCGTCCTCCTCACCCACAGAAAGTTCTTGAGACAGTTGGCGGAAGTCCCCAGCCTCATCCCCCGGACCCTGGGAACTTTGCAATGGTTGTGCATCAGTGACGATAAACTCCTCTGGTGGGAGAGGAACCACTGCTGCCCAATCTGAGCAGGGGCCCGAGAACAGTTCCTGGGAGTCTTCCCGCTCCTCAGCATGTGTCATTGTAGTGGAGTGAGGAGGCTGGGAGGAAGGAGGAGCAGCAGACAGAGGATTCGGATTTGCAGCAGTGGATGGCGCAGAACTGTGGCTGGACGATAGGTTGCTCGAAGCACTTTCTGCCATCCAGGACAGGACCTGCTCACACTGCTCATTTTCTAATAACCGTCTCCCGCGTGGACCCATTAATTGGGCGATAAATGTGGGGACGCCAGAAACGTGCCTCTCTCCTAATCGCGCAGCAATCGGCTGCGATACACCTGGATCAGGAGCTCGGCCTGTGCCCACACCCTCACTTGGCCCTCCGCGTCCTCGGCCGTGTCCACGTCCTCTCGGCCTACCCCTACCCCTCAGCATGCTGTATTACCAGTGATTTGATTTCACAGGCAGGAAATAAATTGGCGCAAGCCTGCAGGCCAAATATAATTTTTTAACTTTTTTTAAAAAGGAAAGGCCCACTGACTCTAGTGAATGAATAATAAGTTTAATAACTGTGTTGCGGCCCTGCAAAAGTGTCACAGAACTTTACTGTTGCAGAGTTATTAACTGTGGCAGAGCAGGTATTTCCCAGGCAGGAAAGAAATTGGCGCAAGCCTGCACTCAACCGTAGCTGGTTGCGTCTGATTTTTTTACGTTCTCCACGCAGCACACACGTACACAGAGCCCTTAGGACTGACAGAGGTAGGGCAAATATACTTTTTTCCCTTTTGTTTAAAAGGAAAGGCCCACTGTGCCTATTCAATGACTAATATAACTGTGTTGCGGCCCTGCAAAAGTGTCACAGAACTTTACTGTTGCAGAGTTATTAACTGTGGCAGAGCAGGTATTTCCCAGGCAGGAAAGAAATTGGCGCAAGCCTGCACTCAACCGTAGCTGGTTGCGTCTGATTTTTTTACGTTCTCCACGCAGCACACACGTACACAGAGCCCTTAGGACTGACAGAGGCAGGGCAAATATACTTTTTTTCCTTTTGTTTAAAAGGAAAGGCCCACTGTGCCTATTCAATGACTAATATAACTGTGTTGCGGCCCTGCCTGCACAATTCTGTGCTGTAGTATCAATGCAGGGTGCAATGCTCTGCACCGCCGATTTTGAGAAAGAAAAAAAAAAGCAACACAGCTAACAGCAGCCTGCACAGTACTCCACACGGTTAAATGTGGCCCTAGAAAGGACCGTTGAGGTTCTTGAAGGCTACACTCACTCCTAACACTCTCCCTGCCTAAGCACCACTTCTGTCCCTAATGCCGGGTGCAATGCTCTGCACTGCCGATTTTGAGAGAAAAAAAAATTTCTCCACTGCTAACAGCAGCCTGCACACACGTAGATGTGGCCCTAAGAAGGACCGTTGGGGTTCTTGAAGCCTACACTCACTACAAATACTCTCCCTACAGCAACTCCAATAGAACAGCACTTTCCCTCAGCTAACTCACACGGCATCTGAGGCGAGCCGCGGGAGGGGCCGATTTTTATACTCGGGTGACATCTGATCTCCTCAGCCACTCACAGCAGGGGGGTGGTATAGGGCTGGAACAACACAGGAGGAAGTTGTAATGCCTTCCCTGTCTTTCAATTGGCCAGAAAAGCGCGCTAAAGTCTCAGAGATGAAACTGAAAGTAACCTGAACACCGCGTGGTGCTCGTTACGAGTAACGAGCATCCCGAACACGCTAATATTCGCCCGAGCATCAAGCTCGGATGAGTACGTTCGCTCATCTCTAGTTGCCATATCAGGTGACTCTTTCTAGTTGCCTTAGGGTTTCTGTGCACGGGCGATTGTGCATTGTGTTACCCGCGGCGATAATCTGGCCGCAGGTAATGCAGTGCACGCAGCATGCCGCGTTTGGACGATTCTCCACGGTGAGCCTGTCTGTGAGATAGGCTCACCGCAGAGAACTGACAGTTCTTTCCCCTGCTCCCCCATGGCAGAATATCGCTAGCGATATTCCGCCTCACCGTGGACAGGGGACCTTAGTGGTCATTTGGTGTTTAAATATAACAATGTTATGTTATAATTAAGGACCTGGCAGGCATTCAAAAACTGTGGCCTTAATGTAAACAAAGTAAACTGAGACAGATTGTCTTGGAGATGTTTCAAAACTCACAATTCTGTCTAGCATTAGAAAACTTCAGCCAAAACAATCCTATGTAAATAAGAAATGTGTTATATTGGCTCATCAATGACAGGTTAATAAGGGACAAAAAGCATGTTAGGTGCTTCTTATTAGGAGTTAGCCAGATACTTTCTCAAAAGCCCCTTCCAAGGGGGAAGAAGCAGATCTTGTTACGTCTTGGCAAGAAGTCTATGGCCCCTACTTGTATTTCCTCTATTGTCAGTTAGCTGTATCAGAACAACCTGGAAGCAGATATTTACCATACTGGACTCCAGAGTAAACTGGATAGTTGGAAGTGCTCAATCAGAAAGCTCCTCATTTGTGCCCTTCCACAGAAAGTAGATATCGTCAAGGTAATGGTAGTAACAGTGTACCTTTGTAAACAATGGATGGTTGTAGATGAAGTTGTCCGTATATTGATTCATTAAGATTAAAGCATAAGTTGGTGCCACATTACAACCCAAGGCTGTGCCTGCCATTTTTTAAATGAATGGGTTTTCAAAAAGAAAGTAATTGTTAGTCAGTACAAAATTGTATAAGATCAATACAAATATATGCTCTATTTCTGAGTAAAGGGCAAGAACTCATGTATGACCTGTATACCTAACATATGAGGAATAGAGGTGCACAGGTTCCCGAATATCCATTGTCACTAAGAATTTTACCCCTTTTCCCACTTCCCCTTATTTCTTTTTCCCTCACAGTCATGCCCTCTCTCTTCTCCTTCCTGTCCCTTGTCCCTTTCTTTTGCTCTAACCATGGGCTGCATTTGATAATAACTTCAGCCATGAGTTTACGGTGCTGTAGGTATTTCCTATTTGTATATTCAGAGTATATAGAGCAGTGTTTCCTTAGGTTCAGTCCTGAAGGCACCCCAACAGGTCATTTTTTCAGGATATCCTATAGTAAGAACACCTGTGACAATGTCTGAGGCACCGACAATAATTACATCACCTGTGCAATACTGAGGAAATCCTGAAAACATGACCTGTTGGTGGACATGAGGACTGGGAAATACTGCTATAGAGGATGTGCTTCAAACCACGAGTTGATACTTGCATGGCCATTATTTTTTGGTATTTCAAGTTCACTTACATAGACATGATCAATCAATTTTCTTTACACAGCCTAGCCCTGTAATGTATTTCTTTAACATTGTTATTGGCATCTATGGTATGAGCAATGCCCTAGCACTTTGGATGCAGAGTCCCGCTTGGCCATGTGCCCACCTCATGCTGCTTCCAATCACAGCACTTGGGCACTGAGGGAGCAATATTTAAAGGCAAAGTTGCTTTGTGGGGATATAGAATGGGCACAATTATCTTGGGGACAAAGAGGGGCACAATTATTTTTAGAGGGCACAATTTGGGGTAACAAAGGGAGCACTTTGCGGACAAAGAAATGGCATTATTACTTTGTAGGGGTACAAATGGCTCTATTACTTTGATGGCACTATTACTTTGGAGACATAGAGGGTGTACTATTACTGTGGGGATACTATTACTTTGGGTGCGCAGAGGATATACAATTGCTTTTAGATGGCACTGTCTCGAGGAACAAAGGGTGCATTTTGGGAACACAATTACTTTTAGGGAGGTGCGATTGCTTTATGTGGGCACAAAGGGTGCTTTGAGGAGGCTCAAAGGGCTCAAATTGCTTTGAGGGGTTATAATAACTTTGGGGGCGCAGAAGAGACACTATTGCTTTGTGGGGAAACAGAGGGGCACTATCATAGTGGGAAAATATTACCTTGAGGACACTACTACTTTGAAAGGACTCAAAAGGGGGCATTAGAACTATAAGGGAACACAAAGAGGTTAATTGTGGATAGCAGCAGGATAGGGGAAAGTGTGTAGAGGGATTTGTGTGTGGAAGACGTTTGCATGGCAGTTTGGGCCCAGATAGAGAAGAAAAGCAAAAGAGAATTTCTATATTAAGATAAGTCATCATCTGTGACCACTGGTGGTAACTGCACTAGAGCAGGTATCTAATCACTATCTATCTGACTGCTGTCTAGAGCAGGTATCTGATCAATATTTAAAGGGGTTGTCCCGCGGCAGCAAGTGGGTCTATACACTTCTGTATGGCCATATTAATGCACTTTGTAATGTACATTGTGCATTAATTATGAGCCATACAGAAGTTATAAAAAGTTTTATACGTACCTGCTCCGTTGCTGGCGTCCTCGTCTCCATGGTGCCGACTAATTTTCGGCCTCCGATGGCCAAATTAGCTGCGCTTGCGCAGTCCGGGTCTTCTGCGGTCTTCAATGGGGCCGCTCGTGCAGAATGCCGGCTCCGTGTAGCTCCGCCGCGTCACGTGCCGATTCCAGCCAATCAGGAGGCTGGAATCGGCAATGGACCGCACAGAAGAGCTGCGGTCCACGGAGGGAGCAGACCCCGGCGGCCATCTTCAGCAGGTGAGTATGAAGACGCCGGACCGCCGGGATTCAGGTAAGCACTCTCCGGTTTGTTTTTTTAACCCCTGCATCGGGGTTGTCTCGCGCCGAACGGGGGGGGGGAGGGGTTTAAAAAAAAAAAAACGTTTCGGCGCGGGACAACCCCTTTAATGACTGGATTATTCTGAGGGATACTAGAGCTCAGTCACTGTATCTCAGTTTATTTTGCTTTAAAAGTTTTAAAATATGATATATACAGTACAGTGTAAAAGTTTTAGGCAGGTGTGGAAAAAATGCTGAAAAGTGAGATCATATTTCTAAAATTGGCATTTGATTGACTCCAAATTTATTTTGCAGCAAGACAATGACTCCAAACATGAAGTCAATGTCATTAGCCCCTTCCTGCTCCAGAACGTACATTTATGTCCTGGAGCATCGGGGTATGTATGCAGAGAGGTCGACCCGCGACCTCTCTGCATACAGCGTGGGCGTCAGCTGTTTATTACAGCTAACACCTGCGGGCAATAGCCGCAATCGGCCGATCATGACTATTAACGCTTTAAATGCCGCTGTCAATTCTGACAGCGGCATTTAAAGCCCCCGAACGCTGTTCGGGGGTCCTGTACGGCCCCCCCGCTGTGTGATAGGGGGAGCCATGCAGGTTTCATGGGCGCCGGGTGCCTTCTAAATGGCCCCAGGGCTGCCTTGGTAGACTGTCTATCAAGCCATCCCTGTGGCGTCCAATGTTATCGCTGCTGTATAAGCGATAAGGCATGGCAGAGCCATGCCTTATGACAGCGATCATCAGGGCAGTGGTCAAAGTCCCCCAGGGGGACACAAATGTAAAAAAAACAAAGATTAAAAAAATGAATAAAAAAATGTAAAAAAAGAGTAAAAAAAACATTTTTTTATGCTTTTTCTCAGATTAGCATAAAAAAGGTTAAAAAATATAAAACCCCACATACTTGGTATTGTCGCATCTGTAACGACGAGTACAATAAGATGCACATGCTTTTGACTGTGCACGGAAAAAAAACGCAAAAAAAAACGCTGAAAAACTGAGGCAAAATTTTGTAGCATTTTGCCTCACTAAAAACGCAATAAAAGTGATAAAAAAAGCCGTATGTACCCCGAAATGGTATAAGTAAAAACTACAGCTTGTCTCACAAAAAATAAGCCCTCACAGAGCTCCGTACATCAAAAAATAAAAAAGTTACAGGACTTTGAATGCAGCGATTTAGAAAAAAAAAAGATTTCCAAAAAAAGGGGTTTTATTGCAGAAAAGTGGAAAAAAAAAAAAAAAAATGTAAGAACTTTGGTATCGTTGTAACCGTACCGGCACGCAGAAAAAATAGAATGTCTCATTTATGCTGCATGAATAACGCTGTGAAAAAAAAATTTAAAAAATCTATGGCAGAATTGATGCGTTTTCCCTCCCTGTTATCATAAAAAAAATTAAGTTTTACAATATAGTTAATGTACCCAAAAATGACGCCAATAAAAACTACAGTTCGCCGTGCAAAAAACAAGCCCTTACACTGCCGCGTCGACGGAAAAATAAAAAAGTTATGGCTTTTGATAAACGGAGAAAAAAATCTGCCAAAAATTGTTGCGTCCTTAAGCCCAAAGTAGGCCATGTCATGAAGGGGTTAAAGGCAAAGGATGGTCACACCAAATATTGATTTGATTTACATTTTTTCTATATTTCATTCACTTTTGTCAAATAAAATGCTAACACTTTTATCTCTGAAAGCATTCTTACTTTACAGTATTTTTCCCACAGCTGTCTAAAACTTTTGCACAGTTCTGTATATATTATATTTATAACGAAACTTTTAAAATAAAATGGACTTATTTTTTCCTTCTAGGGATGTGGTGGGTGGCAAAATATAACTTAGATTTTTGTAGACTCAAGCAATGCCCATAGCTGCTAGTGCTGCATCCATGGGTCACTTACAAGACTCGGTGGAAAGTTGTGGGTGAACCACAGCCAACAGCCATAAACAGTAATTGCAGGTGGGGGTTGGGAAGCACAAGCTAGGCTCTTGCAAAAGGGCGTATAAGCCTTTAGCTACACCTATGGCGCCACGTCTGTCATGGGCAGTGTCTGGTATTGCAGTTCAACTCCATTGACTTGAATGGGGATTAGATGCAATACCATACAATGGACAACTCCTATAAAGGGTTTTCATGTTTCTGCAGATAAAGCTTACTTATTGTGGAATGAAACATAGAATAGTTTTGCCTAAACTTTGTTACAATTTCTGATACTTTTTCCAGACCTCAGTTTGCTGTCATTAGTTATTAGATGTTTGATTGCTGTTTTCCAGATGTTGAAAATCTGTTTTGATTATGTGCATCTCTTGCGACAAGGAAGACCTCTATTAATGCAAATACATCTCTATGTCTATTGTACACATCTCAGTATGTTATATTCGCTTGGATCTAACCTGGATTCATTGAAAATGCACACAGGTTAACACATACTGAAAGAGCTTGCACAGGTGCAGAAATACTGATAGACAACCACTCACACCTACCACATATTGGGGGGATAGGGGTGTAGCTGCTTAGTATTGTACATGCACATAAAAAAGCATACAAAGGGTGGCAGTCACACACGTACAGATGCGGTAGAAGTTAACACGACTTTTAACACATTATGATAACTTGTTCAATTGCTTTACAATGGCTTTTTGTGTTGATATAAAAAACCAACAGATTTTTAATGGCTTAAGAAAATTTTCGGTGACAAGTTATCACAGAAAAGACAAGTGAAAATTTGCTACATCTGTATGTGTAGTGCACCATGCACACTTATAGCTTATTAGTGATGCCCACACTACTAGATCTAGCAGACTACTATAAGAGATCACTGTTAGTAATGTGTTATAATGGGCTTGCCCAAAACGCTACAATCAACCACAGAGGGACCCCTCTGCAACGTGACTCTTCTTTGTCTCTGATGCTTGAGGTATAGTGCATGGGCCGCCATGCACACACATGTACACATATACATACATATACACCTGGGTATATAGCGACTGTGGTTAAATACTATTGGGACTGCTATAAGAACTAAAGTATTTGATGTACCTTATATATATGCATATTTATTGTAACTCTGATTTCCATATTATAAAACTGTTATTCCTTTACCGTTATTTTGGTATAATTCCTTCTTTGCTGACAAGTAGTATTTCAAATGTATGTTTGTTTATCCATATGTGTATGTTTGGTTATTCCCAGGAAGAGACCCTTGTTTCATTAAAGGCTCTATCCTGGGTGGACGCACTGATTAAAGAAACTCAGTATTACCCAGTTTTTCATTAAGCGAGGGTGCCAGGTCCCCCTGTCCTATACAGGTTAGCACCAGATACTGTTGAGAAGGGTTATTACTCATACCCTCCCCCAAACAGGGTTACACTACCCTGCACCATATAAGTGAATCATATAACATACTAAAACCCTGAACTCCCCCAACAATAAATACGAGATATTGGTTACCATTTTGGCCAAAATATACAAGCTTGCTACCCACGTCAAGGGTCCTTGTTGTCTGGCGAGTCCCTACAATAACATTGTAAGCAAATCACAGTAAGGCCTCCTTCCCACGAATGGTTTTCCGCTGCGTAATTCGCAGTGGAAATCCGCTGTGTTGCCCGTAGCTATTAGGTTCTATTGAACCTAATAGCTCAATGCTCACGGTGCGGAATTCCACCGCGGATTTCCGCACCGTGAAATCTCCCGTCCTCACCCGCGGCATGCTCTATTTGCCGCGGGTGTACGCGCGGACGGCTTCCATTGCAGTCAATGGAAGCCGTCCATTCACACTACCTTCCGCTGTAACACAGCGGAAGATAGCGTGAAAACGCTTCCCCGCCCACCGCTGCCGCGTCACATGACGCGGCCGGCTGCGTCATGTGACGCGGTGGGCGTGTCACATGACGCGGCGGAGGTGGGCGGGGAAGTGTCATGCGGGAGCGAGGACGCCGTATCCACAGGTAAGTTTGGTGTCTCCTGGGGGGCGCTGTGACGGGATCCACCGCTAAATTTTGCGGCGGAGCCCGTCACAGCCGAGTGCAGCCGGCCTAAAAGGGATAAATCTACTCAAAAAATCACAGCAGGTTGCCATACTTACTGATATATTAATATTAGTATCCCATCCCAACTCCTATAATGCTGTGAGTTCAGGTCAGTAGACCCATGGTTGGGCCAGGACACTCATCCATAATATGAGTGCAAAAATGTGCCCATACTCAGTTTGTGTAAAACTGGCCTCAAACACAGTTCCCACAGTTTGCACTGCTTATAGCTATAGACTGGAACATTTCAAGTAAAATACATTGTAAAATGAGGATTTTGTATTACAGACAAGCTAATTTAAGTTGTTACTATCATGTTTATACTAACGTTCTGTTTATAGTAAAATACAACCACTGTGAAGCAAATACAGAGGTTGTCTTATCAGTGTCTAAAACACACAATCTTTCCTGCAAGTCTTCAACCAAGACATTTTTAGGATCTTATTTATTTTACAGGCTGGGAACTAGAAAAACTTGTAGGTAGAAAAGACCAATAAAAATGAAATTTGTTGAAGAACCCATCTTAATGGCAAAAGTAAAGGATCCTGATAAAAAAGAGCTCAGGTTTGATTGCCTGGCACTATGCCATGGTAGTAATAATATCCATTTGGCAACTAAGATTCTTCTTTTGTCCATTACATTCTCAGCCAAGGCACAAAGTGGATTACTGTACTGCATTTGCTTCCAATTAGGCTCATGTTATCTGTAGAATAAGAGGTGCTTGGGACAATTAGTCTCCTCTTTCTATTCCTCCGCTATAAAACATGATGCCCGAAGAGACAAAATATGTCACTTCCTTGGGATTTGTTCCCCCCAGGGAAAGATTATCTGAACTGAGTATCTCTACTATCATATTAATTCCCTGGACCCCAACAATGTTTACTTTGTGAGGTGGTTAGACAAGCTGTCCGACAGGGACAGCTAAAATGTACCACTGCAACCGATAAACAACTTTTCACTGACATAAACTTTTATTTCCAGTTAAGTGTATACAGTTGTAGTAGTTAAAGCGACCCTCCGTACCTGGACAAACAAAAATGGCCTCCCTGCTTCTCTGACTACCTGATACATACTGTACATTGGTACGCATCATTAAACCTCATTCACATGAGCGTATTTGTGCTCCATATTATGTGCATATTTTTCAGGCCTCGTTCACACGGGCTACAAAATATTAACTATGTTTTGTAACCTGAAAGAACCCATTGGAAACCACGGGCTTCACATACATGTGTTTTCTAGCGAGATTTTATAGCCCATGTGAACGAGGCCATATGTGTGTAATATGCAAAGCTAAAACCCCATAGATTTATTTTAGGGTATTCAGACATGCAAAATCGCAACATGTCCTTTTTTGGTCCATATTATGTCAATCGGATTGTGTAAATATGCAGTGAATTGACTGCATTGTTATACAAAAAAATCAATGGGGCTGCCTTGTTTTTTGTTTTGCACGTGTGATAAACGCAATGAATGCCTATGCAAAAAAAAGCAATGCCTAGTGCATACGCACAGTTTCGGTCCGTGGAAACACTGTGTATTCAATGGACATAAACTGCATATGCCCATGTGAATGAGCTGTTTTGATCGGCCAGTGCTGCCCATGTGAGAAGCATAAAGAGGACAGAAAATTTTTTTTTTTTACTTTTCTTCAAATTCTTTTAAATGTCTACTATGCAAATGCATAGTTCCACCTGACAGTCATTGCCATTATAAATGAAATTATACTAGAATGTACGTGTTTTTTTTTTCAGTAATGAAAAGTGTAATGGCCTATACTTATATACAAAAACAACATTTTTGGCATATGTTTGCACAATCGAAGCCTATGGGTACGCTATAGTACACTTTATATGTCTCATAAAGGCCTCATTCGCACCGGTGATGCATTTTTGTGCCAGACAAATCGCGCCAAATAATAGCCACAATTGGGTTCCGAGATTAATTAGAATTTTCTCGTCAATTCACACAGGCATATCGTATGAAAAAGACCCTACATCACAGAATTCCATCGGTCGACAGAAATCCTCGTAATGACTTCTAATGCTTAACTAGGGGCAGCTGTCTTCTTTCCTGAGTGCCAAACACAGGTAAACTCCCTCTCCCTCCCTTTTTTCAACTCCCATAGGAGTCTATGAGAACATCAAGCGTTTTTCACTGAAAGATAGGTTAAGACTAGAGATGAGCGAGTATACTTGCTAAGGCACATTACTCGAGCGAGTAGTGCCTTAGCCGAGTAGCTCCCTGCTCGTATCTAAAGATTCGGGGGCCGGCGCCGGTGACAGGTGAGTTGCGTTGGGGAGCAGGATGGAGCAGAGGGGAGAGAGGGAGAGAGAGATCTCCCCTCCGTTCCTCCCCACTCTCCTCCGCCGCTCCCCGCCGGCCGCCGAATCTTTAGAGACGAGCGGGGAGATACTCGGCTAAGGCACTACTCATTCGAGAAATGTGCCTTAGCGAGTATACTCGCTCATCTCTAGTTAAGACCTATTTTTTGATGTATCGTGAAAAATCAGCTACCGAAAACGGTTGTGAAAATTGTCCGCGTGAATGAATGCATTGCCATCCAATGCTTCACATGGTCATGATTTTCAGCTGACGTGTTATTGCAGCTAAATAGCCGCGCAAAAACGCTCGTGTGAATAACGCTTGTTTCACACGGGCTACAAAATTGCAAGATTTTGTGGTGATGCAACATCGCTACAAAACGCATGTATGTGAAGCTCATGGTTTCCAATGGGTTCTTTCACATGAGATGTTTTGTAGCCTGAAAGAACCTATTGGAAACCATGGGCTTCACATATGTGCATTTTGTAGCAATGCCGCATTGCTACAAAATCTCACAATTTTGTAGCCCGTGTGAAACAGGCCTAAGGCCATAGGCTGAGAGCATGGTGTGAACAAGTTTTACCCTCCCTTGTGAGCATTTGTGTTATTTGTTTATTCCAGTGTAAAGTATTTTTACTTATAAGAGATTAGCAGAAATCTAATTCTGAAATGTGTTTGTCTTGGAATCTGATAAACATTCAGAATGACAAATGTTGTACAATAGTATTTTGCTGAAATATTAATTTGTTCTGTAACCAGTTCTTCTATGTTGTTTTTGTTTTCTTGGTGTGTAGAGTTTTCTTGTTGTATTAAAGTTATTCAAGTGAACTATTTACACTGGTAAGACATCAAAGCCTGTCTGTAGAATCTTAATTTCTTGAAATTCAATTTCCTTGAACTCCCAAGAAAGTTCAGTTCATCGTCATTAACTAATCATCTGTAATGCTGGTGTTCTACCAACCAAAACAGTCAGATATGAATAATGGCCACTATCTATGATAGAGTGTAAGATATATTAGAAAGTATTAGAGCAGGCTATAATTAAATGTTACAGGAGCATTTGTTGCTATACTTCACAGTATAAAAGTCTATTAATAAGACATTACGGTTTATTAAGTTATAAAATATGTTACATGCTGTGACATTATATTGGTTTGATCAGGGTTAGGGTCTATTTACATCGGTGGGTTTAATGTACAATTTCTGTATGTTGCGGGATATACATAAATTGCACGTGAAAATGACCCATTGCTTTCAATAGCTTAATTTGCACAAGTAATTTTTTTCCTCAAACCAATAGTGTGAGATCAAAAAAATCATTGCATGTCCTATTTCTGGTTGATTTTGTAGAAGATGCACCCATTATTCCCTATTGGTGCATGAAGGTATTGCATCGCACTTGCACGCCATGCAATTTGCGTTTTTCCATTTCAACTATTGGAACAAAATGTGATTTTCTTTTTCACAATCGCAGGTTTATGAGTGCGATATCAGTCTGATATCCTTTACAGCATACGTATGTTAACCAATCAGAGCTCAGCATTTATTTCTTAAATTGCTTTGGAGAGATGAAAGCTGCAATGTGATTAGTTGCAAAGGATAACAAGGCCAGCATTTCTGTTGAATAGTTTTGCTAAATTATGCTTCATTTTTTTACATTAAGCCAGCCTCCTAACCCCAGCCAATCTCTGTCCATACATGCCTAATCTCACACAGTCCTCTTTTTGTCTGCTTACAGTAATAGTACCCCTTGGTGCTCCCCTCACATTAATAGTGTGCCTTAGTGCTGTGCTCGCCTCATAGTAAGAATGTCTCTTTTGTCCCACTACATAGTAATAGTGCCTTATAGTAATGCCCCTTGATGCCTCCCATGTGAGATGCCTCCCCCTTCTCTTCCTAGACTACTCACCTACCTTCCTGGCCAAGATTAGGCAAAGGGCACAACTGAGCACAGCTTTGCCCTCGTTCCTGTAGCATTCCTTTCTCGATATTGCTGCTCTAGGCACTGGGAGATGGTGTTTGGGGGCCACCTCTCCATCCTGCTCTGGTAGTAACATCATGGTAGGCTGTGCTACATTTTTAGTAAAAGCTACCAACTGTATAGGATCACAAGATGACTGATGGAGTAGGGTGTTCACAGCTGCCTTCTCCACCATCATATTCAACTGATTCTGCTTATGGCTGTGTAAGCCCTGCCTAATTAAATAAATGGGGCTTGGATTCTTATGAAGACATTTTATTAAATACATTGGAAAATACATACCAGTACTGATTAATCTTCTCATCATCATAGAAAACCACAGATAATAGCATCAGCCTCTTCACTCCCCTAGACCATTGGTGATATACTCATAGCCTCCTTGCTGCTCTAGACCACCCTAATGGCTCTACTAACCCCCTATACCACTAATGCAGCAGGATGACATTTTCATAGTTGGCACCAATACATATGACAAACCCTATTTAAAATTCCTACATTTGCCTCTAACATTGTTGCTACTGTGAAGAAAGAGATGTGCGCTGGAGAAGAGCATAGGGCTAGTAGAAGCTGCCCACTCTGTGTTTTATTTAAGAACTCTATTACAGTTGCCCAGACTGTTTGTTTGGTATCTATGGCCTTGTAATAAACCTGAGATTTCTTAAAAAATATTTGGCATTTTAAAAACACAGCATTATAACTCAACATCCATTTGTATGAAATGTAAATTATCAAATTGCTGTGCATTCGAATGCAAGGTGTGTTTCTATAGTTTTTTTTTTCTGTAAGCAGCCACTTTAGGCTGGGTAGAGTCTGTCAATAACAGGTCCAGAAAACTACCTGCTGTTGCGGCAGTTTGGGGCTCGCTCCCTCTCTGATAGTATGGTACTGGCTTTATAGGTGTTTCTCCATCTCCTGTCTCTGTATTTGTCTGAGCTATTTAGCCTGACCTGATGCTCAGTTATATTTCTGTTAATCCTTCTGTTTCCCTCTGACTGTGACTGCAGTCAGAACTGGTTGTGGATCTCCTATTGACCTGTGGCATATAGACCTCAGTACTCTGTTTGTTTTCCTTTTTCGTGTTATTCCCCTGTCCCATGTAGGGTTAACTAGTGGTCAGGTGCGTCCTTGTCAGGACGGGTTGCCTGCCTCATGTTTATGACTTTCTCACATATCTCCTTTTCACTGAACTTCCAAAAAATGCGTGCATAAATTTGCCTCAAATAGTATTAGTAGCTCTTTTACAGGGTGTGCTTCTACTAACTTTAGGTATAATGTTTCTTTAAACTATAAAACTTTTCAAGACTTCAAGTTCTGAAATCCCATATGCACACAATGATATAACTTGAAACTATTTAAAATTCACAGATCATGTTATTTAAAGCATTTAATCTGAATGATAGACAAGCAACTTTTCAAAACGAAGCCCCTTTTTCACGCAAAGTACAAAATCCTGCATGTTTTCAATGTCAAAAGGAATTTAACATTAAATCAATATTATGTACTGACACATGTTTAATAACTCCGAGTGAAATATAGCATTATTGCTAAGTAAATCTTCTGTGATATATTGCCTTTACCCCATGGGGCAGAGTCTATAAAGAGAGCTATCTTGTTGATACTTTTAATAACTTCCTCTGGGATTCCAAATTTCGACTCCCGCTGTCTAGAAAAAAAGAGTTAATCATGTAATTTTATGGATTAGGCAACACAGGGTTACTAATGAGAAACTTCAGCTCGGTGATAAAGTTTTTTTCCACAAAATTTTGAGAGGCCCATAACCTTTGGCTGACATCCAATAAGGCTATTAGTTCAACCATGGGATGCACAAGCAAATGTGAAAGAGTCAGCAGTTTGATGTCTGAAACGTAATTGTAACCTTTTTGTGAAGAAGATTCCAAACACTGAGATTCAGAGGGAGGAACAAATACATTTATGATGGACTAAATTCATTATCATCCAATGGTTCATAATGGCATTTTGGTGACCTCCAGTTTCCCTAATCCTTTAAACATAACATACACTCTAGTTACTATGGATCCCATTTAAATGTCATGCTGCCCTGTGTTCTATAAACATGTATCATCCATCACTAAATATTTAGATCTAAATTGTTGGAGTTCAGTTCTGTGCCAGGGAAAGGGGGATTAATTCCATCAAGGATTTTGCATGATGGATTCCTTCGCTGGGGTAAACATCCGAGAAGAGCTCACACTGCAGCCATAAAATATATAAATAAAGTTTAAAGTTTAATTAAGTCAACATAATTTAAAGTAGTTGTCATATTTTATGGTGAACTCTTTGAGTTTATTTTGCATGCCTCGCAATAAACACTCTCCTCCTCCCAGATATGAGGCTAAAGTTAAAGATTGCATGGATGAAACTGGACAAGGACTCTTCTGGGCTCAGAGCTCTAAAGGAAATAGTATCTTGTCTGTTATTATCTTTTTTTTAATGAGCTGAGATATTAGGCAGACACAGGAAAAGGACAACTATGAGAAACTTGGAAATTGCTTCATGACATTGCAGTGTTTTAGATTAATTCAGAATCCAGCAAAATCGTAAATCAGTCTTTTTCTATCATATATTTTTATCATTATTATTTTATTTGCACATTCACATAACCAATGGTAGATCCAAAGCAAGCAAAGGATTGTGGGAAGCCCCTGCTCTACTAAGTTGACTGTAATAGTGTAGCTGTTTTCTCATGGGACAAGACACAGAGACACAAGGCTCCACCTTACATATTGGAACTGACAGCCCATTCAGAGGTTGTACATTTGATCTGCAAGTCTTATTGGTTGGCATGTGCAGTACGTTTCTGTACGTTGATGAAAAAAAATGTTGAAATCTTTCAGTTACCGACAGAAGAGTAGCTATAGGGGGTGCAGAGCTAGTAGTACCACTTAAATTCTGGTGCCAAAGGACTCTCTGCCACATAAGAAGATGCTAGTATTGGTCCCAGTTACAGATTTTGCATTGGTGCCCAGTAGTTTGAGGCCGGTTTCACATCTCTGTCGGAACCTCCGGAGGTTCCTTCATGGATCCGGCTCAAAATACCGGAAGACAAAGCACTTCATGCAGTACTTTTTCTACCATCCAAAATCCGGGTAGGTAGGTGGAAAGAGGACGGACACCATTATAGTCAATGGGGTCCATTCGGTGCTGTTCGGTTCTGTCTCAGAAAGAACTGTTTGGTCTCGAGGATTCCCCTTTCCTGCTCCCCGAATAGGGCAGAAAAGCAGAATTCCCAATGCAGGTGTGAAACCACCCTTAAGCTATTTCTCTGGTTACTGCACTTTATAAAGTAAATCCATGATTGATAGGCACTCCACCAATTAACTACTTTCATCTTTAAATCAGAAATGCTTAGTGGTGCTAATATCTTTGCTTGTAATGCAGTAGTTACATTGTGCATGGAAAAAGGGAGCAGTTCCTGAAAGGCTGAATGTTCTCCCTAGTGGGTATGTTAAAGGCAATTTTTATTTATGACCTATCCTCAAGATAGCTCATCAATAGCTGAACAGCTGGAATTCGCATCTAAGGACCCTAATTAATCGGCTATTTGGGTACCTGCTGTAAACAGTGAAACACCACCGGTTGCAGAACAGAAGCAGATCACTCTGACCCCTGTGTTTTGGCCGAGACCAGTAATTACAGACACAGCTCCCATTAACATCAGTGAGTGCTACGCTTGTAATTACCAGTGCTGCCCACTACACAAGGGTCGGAGAAATCTGCTTCCGCTCCATACCTTGTGTTTTGCTGGTCACAGTTAGCACCTAAACAGCTGATCAGTTGGGGTCCAGAGTAGCAGACTCCAGCTAATCAGCTATTGATGACCTATGATGAAAATAGATCATCAATAAAAACTGCCTGAAAAAAAACCTTTAACAGCCAACAGTACAAGTTGAAAGCATCCAATCTTTTCCCCTTGTATGATTGGTGAATAGGACTAAAACAGAATGTCCTTGACTAGAGAAAACAATATTCTATTGCAACAATGGAGACTGGGTATTAAATGGCAACATTCAAACATGTGAAGAGCCAAAGGATAAGATGAAAGGGCAATCAAACATCCAGCCAGATCAGGAGTCAGAATGCCAAAACAACAAACTGACAGCTAGCTGGCAATAAAGTATTATCACAAAAGCTGTTTGGAATCTCAGGCTGTCACATACTCTGAGCATAGAGCTCCGAGGGATGGCTGGGCTTTGGAAACAGTTCTACAGTGCAACAGAAAATCTGAATCAAGTACTAAGTCATAACTTAGCCTCCCAACTTGCTGTCAACTGTACAATAAAATGTATGATGAGCGCAAAAGATGGCCCAAAATTATTAAATAGGTTTTCATAATAAACTAAGTGCACACAATTGTAATAAATAATAGTCTAATCTATAATTTTAAAAAAGTGGTGTTTTTACTAAAAAAATATTGGAAATGTTTATGAATGAGTTAATGCAGGAGATAACTAAACCGGTTGGGGAAACCTCCTGAAACACTGGATGAATATGCACGCATTACTCAGATTGTGTAGTGATAAGGACTGAAGCCTAGCATGCAAAAAAACAACAAAAGCACCATGACTCCAAGCTTCCATAGAATACTATCCATGTACAGTGCATATGGAATATGTTGGTGTATAGGTACACACATCATGGGAAATACTTCTAAAGTCATTGTCGGAACTTGGTCTAAGGTACTATAACAATATGGTGAACTATGGTGCATTAGAATTATATTATGTGCTCTCCCATTTCTGAATCTGTAGGATCATCATATCTTTTTACTGAACCAGTCTCAATACAAGTAGGACACATGTTCTAAATGTATGAAAACTAAGTGCATGTATTGAAAATAAGAACATAGATAATGTTGTAATGTTGCTGTCCATATCCTACCATAACCAAGGAAAACATGGGAATCGCTTCTATAAACATTAACAGTTTCCCACATCTTTGTTTAGAGAATAGCCTCAGGATTTCTAAACTCTGAAATCTCATTCATTCCAAAAACATGGTTTCACAAACGACTACATAAATCTTTGCCCCTGGTTTTCCATGTTCTAGCACTTTGGGCTTACAGAATTCACAGGTGACTATCTTCAATGTAAATACGACTCTTGCAAGGAATTAAAAGTATAAACTTTAAGTGGAGAACACCACTATAGGCATATTTAACTTGCAGAGCTTACATTTCAAAGCCCATCAGTCTATCCTTGTAGCAGTGGGTGTAATGCTGAAATGTTTTTTCCCTAAACATTGAGTATCTGTTTCTAAAGTGAGAAAATTATTAACCATTTATTATACATCTCACTTGCCAGCAGTTTATAGCCACCACAGATTCTATAGAAGCTGTCAGAACGGTTCTCAAGACTCCTTAGTAGTAGAGATGAGCGAGTATACTTGCTAAGGCACATTACTCGAGCGAGTAGTGCGTTAGCCGAGTATCTCCCTGCTCGTCTCTAAAGATTCGGGGCCAGCGGGGGGCAGGGAGCAGCGGGGGAGAGCTGGGAGGAACAGAGGGGAGATCTCTCTCTCCCTCTCTCCCCCCCCCACCCCCTGCTCCCTGCCGCAACTCACCTGTCACCGGCGCTGGCCCCCGAATCTTTAGAGACGAGCGGGGAGATATTCGGCTAAGGCACTACTCGTTCGAGTAATGTGCCTTAGCGAGTATACTCGCTCATCTCTACTTGGTAGCTTTAAATCTTTATAGTTATGAGTGATTCATGTCTGAATCTAGGCAGAATTGCCATACAGAGGTCCAGAAAGCTGGGTGACAACTCCAACTCAGATAGCTGCACTTGCTGGCTACAAACAAACCATTTGAAAATGTGATACATAATTATAAGTGCGAAAAAATGAAGATTCAGGGTTCAGTATTGGGCCCCAGTCTATTCAATATATTTATCAATGACCTGATAGAGGGGCTACATAAAAATTTTGATATTTGCAGATGATATGAAATTATACAAAATAAGTATTACAACAGAGGACAATGTACAGCTGCAAATGGACCTAGATAAGCTAGGGGCTTGGATAGAAAAATGACAAATGAAGTTCAATGTGGATAAATGTGAGGTTATGCACATGGGTAGGAGAACTGGATGTTACCAATATACACTAAATTGGGTACTGCTAGGGAAAAGTGAGATGGAAAAAGACCCGGGGGTACTAGTAGACTATAGACTTTACTGAAGCAATCAATGCCAGTCAGCTGCTGTTAAGGCAAATAAAGTTTTTGAGGGGGTGCATTAAAATTAGGTATAGGGGCAAGGGATGAGAACATTATTCTTCCACTATGTAAGGCACTTGTTAGGCCCCACATTGAATACTGTGTACAGTTCTGGACACCGGTGCTCAGGAAAGATATTGCCGTGCTTGAGGGGGTTCAAAGAAGGGCAACTAAATAAATAAACGGAATGGGAGGACTAGAATATTCAGAGAGGCTATCAAAATTGGGATTATTTACCCTAGAAAAAAGACAGTTAAGGGACGACCAAATAACTATGTATAAGTACATTAGGGGACAATACAAGGATCTCTCCCATGATCTGTTTATACCCAGGGCTGCGACGGTAACAAGAGAGCATCTGCTACGGTTAGAGGAAAGAAGGTTTCACCAACACAGAAGAGTGTTTTTTTTTTTTACTGTAAGAGCGTGAGACTGTGGAACTCTCTGCCTGAGGATGTGGTGATGGCAAAATCCATAGAGGGGACAAAATGTCTTTGTAGAGCGCTATGATATTACGAGTTATAGATATTAAATAGCCAGAAGGTTTGTTGATCCGGGGATCTTCCAACTGCCGGACTTGGAGTCAGGTAGGAACATTTCAAATGTTGATCCAGGGATTATTCTGAATGCCCTTATGGAGTCGGGAAGGAGGTTTTTTTCCCCCAAAATCGGGTACATTGGCTTCTACCTCATTGGGTTTATTTCCGCCTTCCTCTGGATCAACAAGCGGGGGTGGAAACAGGGTGAACTAGATTGACATTTGTCTTTTTTCAGCCTAACATACTATGTTATACTCTGGTATAATTTTCCATTGTTCAGCTTTGATATACGAACTTAACAAGGAAAGTACCCAAAACACAGGATGTGACACATGCCAAACCAGAACAGCACCAGGCAGACCCCATTGACTATAATGTGGCCCATTCATGTTTCAGCAAAATATTCCCAGACAAAATAGCATATTGTTGCCTGAAACTCATAGTGGTCCTTCTGCCCTTGAAAAATATAGTTCCCTCTGTACCTCTCAAACCTACCCAAGCACAAGTCTCCTTATATATATGACAGTACTGCTGGTGTGGACACTGCACTGATCAGTGCAGAGGATGACTCCTCCCCCTCTCACCAGCAGTACTACACTGAGAGCAGGAGAGAGGAGGAGTCAGCATATGCACTGAGCAGAGCAGAGTCTGAACCAGCAGCACTTTGAGTTATATGGAGACTTGTCCTGCATGGCTTACCTACATTGACTGCATGCCACTGATTGTAACATAGATTATTAATAGGCCCCAAATATGCCAGTGTTTTTCTGTGACAGAATTATATTATAATTATAACTTAATTAATGTACGCCTTAAATTATAAGCAGCAGGAGAAGAAAAATCTGCAGATTCCTCGTTTTTCTGGTCAGGTGCAGTGACTATGATGCATGGAGAGAGCCAGTCACTAATTGGTGTAGCAGCACTGAAGTGGACATAACTGTGGCATGAAACAGTGACCCAAGTAAAGGGTCAGTCTTATACTGGAGGTTCACGTACAGACCACAGTCAGTGTGAATTGAGTAAAGTAAGGGCATTTGGTGTAAGAAGCATTTAGCAGAAGAAACCACGGAGAATAATTCTGATTCGGCCAATGAGCCAGATCTTGTAAAAAAACTTGCCTTATAGTAAGCTGACAACATTTCAGAGACTGATCAATTTGAACTGCATTCATACATATATACAGAGGCGTAACTTGAAGCTTCTGGGCCCCAATGCAAAATCTGTAACAGAGTCCCCAACTATAATGCTTTATTCATAGTACTGGGCTCCCTATATGCAAAAGAGAAGACTTATGGGCCCCTCAAGGCTCCTGGGCCCGGGTGCAACCGCATCCCCTGCATCCTCTATAGTTACGCCCCTGCATATATACATACTCTGCATTGTGACGCTAGTTGCAATCATATCTGTTGCCAAACAATTCTCAGTAATGACATAGTTTATCACAACTTTTATTTATTAATATTGTTACTTTCAATGCACCCCCTTACAAACTTCTCAAGAGAACTTTAAAAAAAAGCTGGAAAACGCTTGTTGAAGCAGACACAAATTTAAAAAAAAACACTACGAACTGCTAAAAAGTACTACAACCTACATGTGTTTTAAAAGGCAAAAAAATGCAATGCAGAATGCAGCTTGAGGGCTCAATCACATGGGCGCCGATCCGCTCGTTTTTCTGGACGATAATACGGCTGCACAGCGTGTGTACGACTCTCTGCATGACCAGCTGCATTGCTGGCCATGTGTTCTTTTTTCCGGCCGGTGCGGAGTCGTCCCCACCTGCAGTGCAGTGGTCTTATCGTCCAGAAGCACGGGCGGATCGGCGCCTGTGGGACTGAGCCATACAGCCCTTAGTAAACAGGCTGTATGCAAATGACAACCTCTATTCTTATATAGAAACTCTCTGATAATATGCACAATATTGTAAACTTGGATACATTAGCGTAAAACACTAGAACGACCTTTATGAAATTGTGTCTTTTTTTCTTTAAAAATAACAGTAAAATGGCATTAAGGCAGGAAAATTCTGAAATCTGATAAACTTCGTTTTTCTAAGTGTAACTTAACTGACAAGATTCAATCCAAAATGATTTGTTCTCTCTCATTTCATGCATATCTTTGCAGCTCTTCATCCCATGCTAAGAGACGTATCCGTGCAGCATTAAATTATGCAGTTACTTTCAACTCACATGGGATGGAATGTGCTGATAACACTAATGAGACACTTTGTATTTTGCAAGGCAAAGAGTATCTTGACCATTTACTATAATTCATGTACGTATTAAGCCAAATATTCATTATAATGACAATGTCTCCTCACATCCACGGGCCACACTGGATATTAGAAAAAAAATGTTTAACATAATTCCTGACCCCATATTCAATTCGTATTAGTATGGAATCATTTGTGAGGAGGTTAATATATTATAGCAATGAAAGAATTACAGTAAGTGTCTCTGGCAATCTGTGTTTGTATCTGCACTTCCTCTGGATCAACAGTGATGTCTGAGAAAAGCTGAACTTGTTGGATGAGTGTTTTTTTTCAACCAAAGTCGCTATGTAACAACCTGTTTATATGTAACTCTTGTGCACATAAAGGGGACATTAGGATCATAAACTTTAGAGATGTAGTGCAGTTTCTCTTGGTGGCTTTTGACACCCATATTTTGTATTGTGATGGATGATATTGGCAAAACTGGTGAAAGCTAAGGCAACGTCCACACAGTGGAATTTCCACAGCAGAAAATCTGTTGTCAATATCACCCCATTTGAAAATGTAAAATCTTCACTGAAATTCAACAGCAGAAGTTGAGATGTTGCAGATCTTTAAAAAATGCAAATAAGGGAGATGGAATAATACCTCCACAGCGCAACCTATTGAAAAGCAGCATTCCTTTAAGCCAAAGTTAGACTCTTTATACAAGCCTTGTAACAATTACTGTCTAGGTGCTCTCTAAAAGATTTTAAAATTCACATTATAGGTTAATTTACACTGCAGATTTTCTCTGCAGTGCATTAATGAGTTTTCATGAAATCTCATCCACCTTGCCTATACTGTGAGGGCTTAAATATTTGGCTGCATACGCCAATAAGTTATGGAGTGTTATGGAAGACTTGGATAATGTGACAAAAGTGGCTAAACAAGAGCACTAAGTGGCTAAACGAGCCATAACACCAAGGGCAAGCAACTCATGTGTACAAGATGTAAAGTCTAATTGTTCTCAGCAGGAGAAATCAAGTAATCTTGTAGGTATGATTCCTTTTAATGACTAACAAAAATACATGACGTTACAGCGAGCTTTCAGATCTTTTATTGATCCTCCCTCAGGCTAGAAGGAGGATACAAGAGATGTAAAATCACAGTGCCTTATATAGCCTCACTAGTCATTAAAATAAAATATAAAATCTTGTGATTTAAAGTTATAGAACTATCACACACAAAAAATCAAACATAACCAAATCAACTATAACAATTAAATAAATAGGATAAAATTACAATTTCATAATCATTCCAATCTGCAGGTCTCTTTGAGGGCTTAGTCAGACGGGCGTTTTTTTCGCGTGATTTGCGCATGCGCATGCGTCCAGCGATTTTATAAAACCATTGCTTTGCAATGGTATCGGACACATGAGCGCTTTTTATGCGCTCGTCCGATAAATTATAGAACAGAAATCGCAGATCACACCTATCTGCGATCTGCGATTCCTGTTCTCTTCTCTATATGTGCTCAATGGGGCCGGCGGCAGCAGCGCCGACCCCATTGAGAACATATAGTAGACAAATCATTCTCCTCTGCCACAGCTGTAACAGCTGTGGCAGAGAAGAATGATGTTTGCCCATTGAATTCAATGGAGCCGGCAATACAGCCGGCTCCATTGAAAGCAATGGGCTGCGGGCGATCGCAGATGAATTGTCGGGAAGGGCTTAAATATATAAGCCCTTCCCTGCAATTCATCCAGAAATGTGTAAAAATAAAAAAAATATATATACTCACCTGGTCCCGGCAGACGGAGTTCAGCGCGGCCGGCTGGCAGTTCTCCTCTGATTGGCTCAGCGCAGGGACCAATCAGGGGCAGCTCTCACTCACACCCATTCATGAATTCATGAATGGGTGTGAGTGAGAGCTGCCTCTGATTGGTCAGGCTGTGACCAATCAGAGGCAGTTCATTCAGCAGGCGGGGATTTTAAATCCCCGGCTGCTGAATACTACAGAGAGCAGTTCAGGAGAATTGCCGGCCGGCCGCGCTGAACTCCGGCTGCCGGGACCAGGTGAGTATATATATTTTTTTTATTTTTACACATTTCTGGATGAATTGCAGGGAAGGGCTTATATATTTAAGCCCTTCCCGACAATTCATCGTGAGATCGCCCGCAGCGCATTGCTTTCAATGGAGACGGCTGTATTGCCGGCTCCATTGAATTCAATGCGCTGGACAGCTCCTGCCCGTTTCTATTGAAACGCGGCTAGGAGCAGTTTTTTCGGGTTATTTTTCGGCCTCGGTCACGCGATTTGCGGATGCGCATCCGTTATGCGATCCGCAAATCGCGGCAAAAAACGCCCGTGTGACTAAGGCCTGAATGACAAAAGGGAGAAAACAGGATTAAATAACATCACACCCCTTATGTTGGTAAAAAGCATCTGAGATAAAAATAAAAACACTAATAATGTAAAATAAGAATAAAGATAATAAGGATACTGATGATAATAATACATTTATGTGAAAACATTATCTCAAAATGTGTAAAAGTGGGGACAAAAAAAATGAAACATGTTGTAATGTTACATTTAGACCCATAGGGGGATAATGTATTAAACCTAAGTATCCAGAACATTTCTTATGCTCTAAATCTGTGAAACTTTTCTTCTGGTATATGTTCAATGAAGGTCAAAAAATTATGGCGAAACCCAGCAAAGTGCTTAGAGACACTATGGCTAAACTTGTGGATAAGTCTTCACGTCTCTTGGACTTCGGCTTCTTTCCAATAATGTTACGGTTGTCTTTGGATTGGGGGAGTGGCTATAGGTCAGTATAGGTCAGTATAAGTTAAAGGGGTGGTCTCGCGAAACAAAGTGGGGTTATACACTTCCGTATGGCCATATTAATGCACTTTGTAATATACATCGTGCATTAAATATGAGCCATACAGAAGTTATTCCACTTACCTGCTCCGTTGCTAGCGTCCTCGTCTCCATGGCTCCGTCTAAATTCGCCGGCAGCTTGCTTTTTTAGACGCGCTTGCGCAGTCCGGTCTTCTCCATTCAGCACGAGCCGCTTCAGTGTGCTCCCCGCTACAGCTCTTCTGCGCATGCGCAGACGAGCTGTCACTGCTCGGGAGCACGCTGGAGCGGCCATTCTGTACCTTCCTCTGTTAGAGGAAGGTGCAGAGCTGCCGAGCTGTCCGGAGAAGCCGCCCAGCTGTCCCGCCGTCCAGCTGTCCTGGTAAGTGATGGGCCGGGGGGGGGGCTGCCGCTGCGATGGGGGGGCTGTCGCTGCGATGGGGGGGCTGTCGCTGCGATGGGGGGGGGGCTGTCGCTGCGATGGGGGGGGCTGTCGCTGCGCCGGGGGAAGTAGCGCTGGGCCGGGGGGGGGGGGGCTGTCGCTGCGCCGGGGGAACTAGCGCTGGGCCGGGGGGGGGCTGTCGCTGGGCCGGGGGGGGCTGTCGCTAGGCCGGGGGAACTAGCGCTGGGCCGGGGGGGCTGTCGCGCCGAGGGGGGCTGCCGCTGTGATGGGGGGGTGTTGGGGGGGGGTGCGCCGGTTACCTGCTGCCTGGCGGTGGGTGACTGGTCGGCGGCTGCGGTGGGTCCGGTCGGCGGCTGCGGGGCGTCTGGTTGCCATGGAGACACAGCTGGCAGCGTCTCGGGAGCGCGCACGTCGGGCTGCAGCGAGCGACGGGAAAAGAGCTGGCGGCCATCTTGGGGAAACTTTTATAAGTTGCTGAAACGCTGGAACGGTAAGTACGAACCAGCTAGAAATGTCATTTACAGGGGGGCTTAGTAATGTGTACTTAATGGGGGGGACTGGGCAAAAAAAAAAATTCACTGCTTCCTCGAGACATCTCCTTTAACTAGGTGCACTTGTTTAGACACTTTTATCATGTTCAAAAGTCCTTCATCTGAGCGTTAGCCTTATTTTCCTCACTTGTTTCTAGGCCAATTGCGTATTTAATTGGATACCTGACTATAGGCCAGTACTGTCCTCTTGCTGGAAGTCCGTGACAGGTAGGCAAGACCATTATTGTGCATTGCAGTGCTTTTCTGGCCCTCAGACGTACATCTCATACCCCCTGTACATTTTGGGTGAGTTCTTTTTTCACTTTTCTTCTTTTCATACATTAGGTTGGGTCTTTCTGGTCCATTTGGAACATGGTTCTATTTTTCACATATTTTTTTTTTTATTTGAACTATATTTGTATTCTCAGGAAGTTAAAAACTTTGTTGTAGTTTGGGACCATCTTAGTGCCCTGCCATTCACCTTCGTAAGCCCCAGACATCTTTAGGCTTGTTACCTTCAAAAGGCAGGTTGCTAGTATATAGGCAGTATTGACATCAATGTGCCGACATGATCCACCCAGCAGACCACTTTGGCTAATGGCTATAAGAGGCCTGTAGCCTGAAATTATGTGTGCAACATGAGAACTGGGTATGTAATTACAGTACTTTTCCTTCTTTTTTAAGTGGTACTCAAAGATAATCACTCTCCTTGGGGGTATAATTACTTTCAGGGATACTTTAGGGAACACATTAGGACTATTAATGTTATAGTTTCTGGTGGAAACTTCTTTAGCACAACTATTGTTGGGGGCAGTGTGTTTAAATCATTAATGTTGGTGGTATAATAGGAGCACTATACACTTTTCGCAAAGTTTTTAATATATATTTTGTCAATAGTGATATTTTTATGATGCCAGGACACTCCTTATTTGATCCTATGGATTGCATTTGTAAGTCATATGTCTTGTTAATAGCTACATGTTTGTGATGTCATGATACGCTCCCCTTTGCTCTCCTTTTTGAATTGAGGTGGGTCGTTTTAGCTTGGTTTTATAAAAAAAAAAGATCATTTTGTGTGTATTTTAATATACCTGAGGAAGATCCTGAACTGAGGTTGAAACGCATAGCTTGTTTTTGTTTTGTTTCAAATAAAACCACTTTTTAAAAAATAATTGGTTTGTACAATGTGGGCAAGTCTATAGATATATGTGAAGGCTCATTTCTTTTTGTGGGGGTGGGGAGGTGTCTTTTATTTTCTATTGATACCATTTTGCAGTTTATATGACGTTATGATCACTTTTTATGAATTTTTTTGTCTTGGAGATGGGGTTACCAAAAAAGTACAATTCTGGTTTTGTGAATTTTTTTTAGACGATGATCACGGTGGGGGACAAAAAGAGTTATTTTGATAGGTAAGACTTTTACATTTACAACTATACCAGCTAATTTTTCAATTTTTTCATTGTTGCGTTCCAGGACCCATAACTTTATAATTTTTCAGTCAATATTGCTGTATGAGGAATAGTTTTTTGAGGGACAAGTTGCACTTTTTAATGGCATAATTGTTGAGTACATATAATGTACTGTATAACTTGAATTAAAATTTGGGGGAGGAATTGGCAGAAAAAATAAATTCTGCTATTTGTTTTTTGGATTTTATTTTTATGGCATTCAGTTAGCAAATTAAATAATGTGATAACATTATTGTCTGGGTCAGTGTGATTCCAGTGATACCAAGTTTATACAGTTCTTTATGTTTTGCTATTTTTGTACGCAAACTTTTTTTTTATAGATTTGCTATTGCATTGCTGCATTCCAAGAGCCAGAGCATTTTTATTTTTTGATAAAGCTCTTTAAGAGCTTTTTTTTGCGGGGGTGATCTCTTGTTTTCATTTATCCAATTTTTGGGAACATTTTGATTGATTTTTATTCAATTTTTCTCAAAATCTGCAATTCTGGCATGTTTCTTATATTTATTTCCTTTACGGCATTCACTGTGTGGTATAAATGATATGTTAAATTAATTCTGCAGGCCAGTACGATTATGTCAATACCTTATTTATATATTTTTTTGTTGAAACTTTTTCACACTTTTTTTTTAAATTTTTGTTTATTGTATTCAAAGGCTCCTAACATTTTTCATTTTTTGTCAAAAGTGCTGTGAAAGGGTTTTTTTTTCAGGATGAATTATACTTTTTAATAGTACCATTTGTTGATCCATGCAAGGTTTTGATCACTTTTTATTCCATTTTTTGTAAGGCCAGATAGGCAAAATTAACTATTTTTGCCATGTTTTTTGCATTTTTTGTTTATGACAAGCACTGTGCAGGTTAAATAACATACTAACTTTTTTTTTCTGGGTCATGCATCAATACCACCTATGTGATTTTTATTTTTTTATATAATAAAGGAGTGAAAGTGGGAACTTGTCATTTTTATTTTTATTATTTTTTTAGATACTTTAACTTTTTATTTTTGAATTTATTATCAGCATCTTTTATTACTCTTCAAATACACTATTGTACATGAGAGGCTGAGCCTAATTGGCCAGCGTAGCTGGCAGACTCGGAGGCCATAGCTAAGCCTCCAGGTTTCTAATGCAGCGCCATCAAAAGATGGTGTAGCAGAATAAAGTCCCTTAACAGGCACCACCAAAAGATGCATGAGTGGTCATTAAGAAGTTAATAATACTTTTATTTACTCATTTTTACATTCTGTGTTTAGTAGTCTTTATAGAGCTAATACAATAGTATTGCATTGTACCTCGTTTTTACAGAAAGTCCATCAAGATGTGCCACAGGTATGTCTTGATTGCCAATCAGTCATAGTACCCTTGGGGGCCTTCCGAATACTCCAGGCTAATACGCCACCCAAACAGCACCTCACGATCTCATTGCGGGGTGCCGTTCAGGACCTCCAAACACTGATTGCGGAATTTAAATACTACTGTCAGAATTGACAGCGGCATTTAAAGAGTTAAGAGCTGCGATCAGCGTTCATGCTGATTGTGCCTGTTGCGGGCGGTTTTTAGCTGTTATAGACAGCTGGTACCGCCCAGTATGAAGTGAGATAGGCTGCCAATTCTGCCTCAAAGAAACCCCACACCCAGGATGTAACTTTATGCTCTAGAGCGTGAAGTGGGTTGAAGAGATTACCATATTTTTCGCTCTATAAGACGCACTTTTTCCGCCTCCAAAGCGGGGGGGAAAAGTTCCTGCGTCTTATAAAGCGAATGTGCCGAAAATTCGCCAAAAAAAATCATTACTCACCTCTCCCGGTGTTCTGCGGCGCTGCTACAGGATGTCGCTCCCTCCTGGTCCCCAGCAGAGCATTGCTTTCTGGACGCGGGGCTTGAAATCCCGGCCTCCAGAAAGCTAATACTGTGTTGGCTAACACACGCCGTCAGCCAATCACAGCCATTCAATGACATCATTGAATGGCTGTGATTGGCTAACACACGTCCGCCTTCAGCCAATCACAGCCATTCAATGATGTCATTGAATGGCTGTGATTGGCTGACGGTGTGTTAGCCAATCACAGTAGTAGCTTTCTGGAGGCGGGGATTTTTAAGCCCTGCGTCCAGAAAGTAATGCTCTCCTGTGGACCAGGAGGAAGCGACAGCCTGCAGCGCTGAATGCCGCCGCTGCCGCCCGCCCGCCGCCCACCGCCGAATGCCACCGCTGCCGCCCGCCCGCTGCCCACCGCCGAACGCCGCCGCCCGCCGGGGGAGGGTGAGTAATTTTTTTTTTCACCCATTTTCCGGCTCTAATCGGGGGTGCGTCTTATAGACCGGTGCGTCTTATAAGACGAAAAATACGGTATATACTTTTGCAGCAAATTCTTTTTTTTACTGTTCAAATGTATCTAAATATGTGAATCAAGTTTTCTAATTTTCTTGATTAAAATTATCCTACGATTCTCTGTGCATCTCTATAGTGATAAACTGTAAGCAAACTCTGTTTGAAGTTTGATCCTGAAGTCATGTTTTGCTCTTCTTCTTTTTTCTTCTATGATTGTTAACTTATAGGCAGTAGCAAAGGCGTGGAATGGAGGAGAGTAACACATGGCTATAGACTCTTCTAAACACTAGGTATGTTTGTAGTCTGTAACCAATGGAAATAGGCCTGCATACAAGCTGTATACACAACGCCTATTGTATTTTTAGTCAAAGTTATTTTTTATTTTAGATATAGTAGAGCAATAAATAATTGGTTGAAAAATCGCCCATAGCTTTTAATAACCAAAAACTGCAATTTCCTTGAGAACATTCTGCATATAAAGGAGAAAGGCAGATGCAAATTATCATACAACATCTCACTTGAAATGTCGTGTTTGCTACTTGGTTTAACTTGTCAACACTCCAGCAACCACAAACAATGCAGGGACAGCAGATGTATTTTCTATTTAGAGCGATACAGTTTATCTCAACCACTGTCATTGTTACGAGGGAATAATAAATAAATATCCATGGAAATGTAAACTTCAAAAGGTACTTTCTGGCACAATCATCCATTATTTCATCCAGATCTTATGAGAAAAGTGAGATTTGACCAGTTGTGTTTTTATTTTAAGAGAGGATGCTGGCAGCTTCCACAGTAGTAAAAACGTTGACTGGTCAGTAAGATTTCTGGCCAGATATCCCATGCAATAACTCATGTCAGTTCAAATAAATGGTCCAGAAAATTTAAGTAAACATCATAAATGTCTTCTGTTGAACTGAGTTCAGATATTTTTCTTAACTCTTGACGAATGGATAGTTAATCTGGTATCTTCTTATCTGCATCACTGCTCAGGGTTGATATTCTGACCCGTCTTCTCAGAAGGAAGAGCAATACCAACCAAAGTACATCTTGTGAAGATATCAGATTTATCCTATTTAACAGTAGGGAATGGTTCCACGAAAAAATAGCAATGGCTACGTATAAAACTTTAATGCAGTCAATGATTTTACTTCTCATCCATGCCTCTAGTCTAGGCAGCGATATGTGGCTGATCAAGTTACTTGTCCACAGTTTTTATTTCTGTCTTGTTACTTTTATAGCACCAATATTCTACACTGTTGTAGAGAGATCGTTCAACCAAAATGATCTGTCACACACAGTAGAGAAAGTCGATTAACCTATCAGTATGCTTTTATAATGTAGAAGGAAACCCACGCAAACACAAGGAGAACATGCAAACGCCATACAGATGTTACAAAGATGATATTACTTTTGCAGGATATGAAGCTACATTATTTGCCTTTTTAAATCTTTTGGGGATTTATGAGATACATATATCTTATAGTACTATGAAAGTTACTCTATTTTCCATCATGGGCCTGCATGAAATACGATTGTTATAACCTTCCTACTTTGGAAGCTCCCATAAAATAAAAAATCCCTAAAGGAATGTTTGAACAAAAGTTCAAAAGTGGACAAAGTAATTCACAAAGTGGATGGTTATCACCCTTTAGGGGTGTGTATGGTTGTATTATGGTTCTATCCAATCATCAATTTGCATGAGCATGTAATAGGGCACTCATAGAGTTTGATGAGCCCTTAATGTACTTCTGTATGCCTAAATTATATTAGATTTTGTGTGACTCTGCGAGGGAAAAAATAAGGACATGCTGAAACAGATACCCACATACATCACAACACAAAACACTGTATGTTGGAACATAGAGTCCATGGCTCTGTACAACAGCTTCCTGCACAGAGCTCTTCATGAAACAAATGAGAGCCATCCAAATGATCAGCTGATAACAGTAGGTCTGCTTCCTGGAACCCTTGGCCATTTGCTGTTATCCCCGATGGGAAGCTTTGTTTGGCCATATATGTCACTGCTGGGGAAATGTAGTACTATATTTGGGCCATACAATGGCTGACCAAAGACTCTTAGCAGCATTCTGCTCTAGCTCACAGAGGAACAGTAGATCAGGACTGAGGAATGCTTGACAAAGACGCCTTGAGTCGAAACGTTGCTGCTTATTCATCAGGGAGGAATAAAGAGGATATTTTGTGTTCTGCACCATTGGATTCAGGATTCAGGACCTTGGATTCAGGTTCTGGTTTGGCGTTGTATTATAATTGCCCGGCTATTAGGACTGGGCTGTTGACACCCGCTTTCTAAGAGTTTATCGTGATGAGACAACCCGTTTAATCTCTGATAACTATCATTGGTCAGTACTAGAGCCAGGAAGATTAACTATCATTTGGAAACAAAGTTCGATTATGAAGAAGGGAAGTAGAAATTCTTAAAATTGTAGCTTAAGCTGACAAACAATTTTGGGAATAGCATTTGTTAGAATTTTGAGAATGACCTGGAACAGATGGATTCTATCATTTTATCTTTCTCCACATCCTTTTCCAGACATTGCATAAGCCAAACTTACAAGATGCTACTTAAGAAGAGCAATTTAGCATTTAGTTGGAAATTATAACATTTGGATTCGAGGATCAACTGTCCTCCATCATGACTGGCAAGGACAAAGTTACAGTTATAATTAAACAACCAGATGCCAGAAAGGAGGAATATGGACTCCAGCACATTCTTGAGATTTCACAACCCTTCAGTTCCTGTAGACTTCTTTTGTGAACTGAGCTAGAAATTTCTAGGCAATTATTTTATCATACACTTATATCTTATCACTGAGTGACCTTGTTATGGACACATTTCATGTGACCGTGTGTGGAAACTAACACTATGGTAAAGGATATTAAGATATGAATAACACAGCAGTTACAGCTTCAAATGATAAAATATACTTACTGACAACGTCATTTCTATTGGAATGCAGCCTATTGGAATAATTGCCTACTCCCTTTGAATTTCATGAGTAACTAATGCAGTGATAGCATAATTTATTTACGTATTTTATCATCACTTTATAAGACGTATCTATAAGAAACTCTTTCTAAAGAAATGTAGTGGGTGTCAAGTTCAGGGTTCACCATGCAAAAGCTGTGCACTGTATTCAAATCACAAGGCCTCCAGACATGATTGGATAAAAAGTATTTAACCCCCCCTGTGATCCTCCCTTTCTGCTGTCCAGCAGGTCTCTCCTTGTCTTTGAGGCCACTGCAGCAAAAGCTGCTGTACGTGTGATTTGTCCACTGCCAACTCTCTTATTTGCTACCCAAATAGTCACGTCATTGAGAATTCTGTCATTTTTTGAATTAGCAGACACAGAGATGGCACTGTTCTTCAATGAATGTGGCTCAGGGGTTAGTACTGTTGCCTTGGAGTGCAGAGGTCCTAGGTTCAAATCTCATGGGCTTTGAAAAACTCCATACAGATGTTGCCCTTGATGAGATTTGAACCTAGAACTCCTGAACTGCAAGGCAGCAGTGCTAACAACTGAGTCACCACATCACAGGAGAAGAAGCATAAACACAGAGAGAACATGCAGAATCCATGCAGATGTTGTCTATACTCGGAAATGAACCTAGATACCCAGCGCTACAAGGCAGCAGTGCCAGCCACTGAGTTTCCCAGCTTCTTTTTTCTTTTTTTTTCTTCATCCTTTATTGAAGGAGGCAGAGAAGAAGAAGGAGGACAGAGAGAGGAAGGAAAAGAAGAACCTCTTATTGTCCTTCTCCTGATTTTTCATATCATCCTTCTTTTTCTCCTTCTCCTTTTTGTCTTCCTTCTATTTTTCCTTCTCCTTCACTTTTTAATTTCCTCCTTCTCCTTCTTTCCTTTCTTTTTTTCCTTCTCCTCCCAACTTTCTTCCTTTTCTCCTTCTTCGCTGGCGGAGAAGTAGGAAGAAGAAGAAAAAGGAGGAGAAGGAAAAAGGTAAAGGGAGCAGAAAAACAAGCATTGTGTCTCATTCCTTAGCACTGTGGACTAAACCACGGACAACATCTGCATGGACTTTGCGTTTCTCCTCCTTCAGAAAAGTAAGAACAAATATGGTGGATCAGTCATTAATACTGTTCGAGTTCTAGATTTAACTCTTTGCATGTATTCTTCTTCGCCTTTAGCGAACAAGTATGATGGCTCGGTTGTTAGCGCTGCTGCCTTGAAGTGCTATAGTTCTAGGTTCAAATCTGACCAAGGGCAACATATGTATGGAGTTTCTAAGAGTCCATACAGATGCTGTTCTTGTTGAGATTAGATCTCAGGACCCCAGCACTCCAAGGCAACAGTGCTAACAACTGAGCCACACTAATTAAATCAATTAGTAGGAATCTTCATTAATTCTCCGAAGCCCAATTTATTCTTCTTTCCTACAAATCTTGAACCTGGGAAATTAAGTCTACCACAGATTACATTGCTATACAAATACCCAAATCATGGATAGATGCTGAAATAGACCGTTGAATGTCTTTTTTGTAGTTATAAAGTTGGTAACCATATGCATTACATGATTTATTAGCGCACTTGAAAAATAGTACATTTTCATGCAAAAGGCTTATAATATTGACTCAGAATTCAATGTCATACAAATGTATTGTCATATAGATTGCAAACATTATATAGAAAATACTCACATATAGTTATATTTTCAACCTGCTGTAATCATTGATTGCATAGAAAACTGGATCTCTATCCATTGAGAATGAACATTGACACATAGAGGACAATGCCATTATAAAACACATACTTAGGGACTTCTTCCACATCCAATCAATTGTTGGTGGTCCATCAGTTAAAAACTCCTGAGAGGCACTTTCAACAGAACCTTACCCATGAGAAACATCTGGAAATCCGTGTTCACATGGGGAAGCTTAATCACAGAAGCAAGTTTATTTAAACATATTGCCTTGTAATTCTTAAGAAAGCACTGCTTCTCCATATGTTATCACAAGAGCTGAAAATAAACTAAATTGTCTGGGGCGAGGAGAAGTGAGCTGCACAAAGCTTTTGTTAACGTGACAAGATCATTTTCCACATTAGAAAGCAAAATGTTTATGTTTGTTTCTTGCAACAAACATTTTTCTGTGCTGCGTATTTCACATATCGTAATTGCCAACAAGCTCTGAAAATCCTTCGTCAATTGCAAAACATTGACTCGGCCTTAGTGTATGTCATACAAACAGACAAATGTACTAAACTAGAAACAAACAACTGGAATAACATGAGTTGCCAGGATTTTGTCTGAAGAATTGATGGGGAAATTGGTGACTACGTATCTGCAAGGAATGAGTTTAGACTCCCTCACAATTGTGTTTTTAAGTAATACTACTTACATTTAATATAACAGAAGCCATACTATATAGTGCCATTGCAGGGGACTCAGTATTTAAGGGGTGTAATTCTTTATGGTAGGAATAGGTTTTTGGCCCATTTTGTACTCAGTCTGACTTTGAATCATAAATCCCTATCTATCCTTTTCATTACTTTTGGTTGTTCTTGGTGTTTTTCAAGCAGACTAAATTCCCCTATTTGTTTCCAGGATATTACATATGCTTCAATCTGTTCATATTTTTAAAATAAGGCAAATTTGAGTATCTTTCTAATTTTGTGCTGCTCCTCTCCTGCCTATAGCTCCCTGTCACCAGCTCCTTAATGTTTTTCAACCATGAAATTTCATGTCACTTAATCAGGGCAACAAATCACTGTCATGTGATGTCATATCAGCACAAGTGGTATATCATAATGGTGCATCTCAATTGGCTGCCCTACCATGAAATATTAGTTTAACATTGGTTCTATCTGGGTGTCAGCTAGAACCATGGCCAGAAGCAGGGATCTAGCAGAAGGATGATGGAGGCCTGGAAATACAGCTGGCTGCACGGCCACAGCGGTAAAGCACAGCCTTCACAATTTATTAAGAATTTTTATTGAAGAATTTTTTTTTTTCAAATAGACAGATATGGCATTTATATAAACAAATTCCATGCAGCATTACAAGTGTCAAAATCAATAGAGATAATAGATGGGAAATTAATTTAAAAAACATAAAAGAATTAATAAAGAATACATAAGGAGAAAAAAATTACACATAGAAAAACTGTGTCCAGGGATTCCACATAAAGTAGTAATTTTGTAAACAACTGTGGAGGAGGGCATGAATTTTCTCATATGCAATATGATCCAAAACAGTGGCAAGGAGAATATGGCATATTAGTTTTCTCTGTGTAGTACAAGATAGGGCAAAATGAACAACAAAAAGTTGTTGCCGGCTTGTTGGAGATGAATAGATCAGCCCTTTTCTCATTTGCACAAGGAAAGACTAAAAGCAATGGGATGAAACTGAAAGGGAGGAGACACAAATTAGATATTAGAAAAAACCTTCTGACAGTTAGGGTGATCAGTGAGTGGAACAGGTTGCCACGGGAGGTGGTGAGTTCTCCTTCAATGGAAGTGTTTAAACATAGGCTGGACAGACATCTGTCTGGGATGATTTAGTGAATCCTGCATTGAGCACGAGGTTGGACCAGATGACCCTGGAGGTCCCTTCCAACTCTACCATTCTATGATTCTATGAATAGGTCAGTGACCCTTTCTATAAGAGAAAGCACTTCACTCTATTAGTCATACGAAATTGGGCCATTCTACGATATGTGCCATAGGGTACCTGTATGACCTGTAAAAAAAAAAATTAGTCCAGACAAGTGATGAGAACAACTGAGGCAAAGAAAAAGCTCTCAAGTCTCTCTCCCAATTTAAAAAGTGAGCTTTTTTGGAGTCTTCCATTTCACCTGACAGCATATTATAAAAACTTTGCATGCAAAAATATTGCTTAGGTGCATTAGTAACCAATAGTGAATACAGATTGGAGGAAATACCCTTCTCCTCCCATCTTTTAACATTTAAATCAGGAATGAAGAATTACAAAGACTCCAGAGGAATTTTGACCAGTATCCTTTTATAGATAAGTGGAATTCTTTGAGAACTAAATTTCCAAAACTATAACAAAGCTATTATAAGGGTGAGCAAAGCCTGGGTTTTAGGAAGTAGACGTAGGTAATTGTTCTCGTTGGCTAAAGGGTAGGCCAGTAAAAGTGATTTCATAGATTTGTTGTCAATTGAACAAAATTCTATAGTGGGCCAACTGGATTTTGGGTTGTTTGGACTCCATTCTTTTAGATGGTTAAGAGCACTGCACTAGAGTGAGAGTAGGACCAAAGGTTTGGTATGCCTATTCCTCCTTGTTTGTGATGTTAGTATGTGATAGGTGAGGCTACTCTAGGTTTCCTACTACCCCAGATGGAATTTGATAGTCGATTTTGAAATTTGGCAATGATACCGGTAGCATCGGGGATAGTGAAGGAGATAGTTGGGAATAGGGAAAGAGATACAAAAATATAAGATTTTTGGGTGGATTAGCATTTTTAGGAGAACAATACAGCCCATCCAGGAAGATTCCTATTTAGAAAGGTCAATTTCACCCTGAAGAGAGATAAGGATAAGTAGGAAGTTGGTGGAGATTAAATCACATAACGGGAAATATAACTTGGTATTTTGTTGCCAAAGGGAAAGGGAATTCTCATTGAATAGACTCTCTCAAAGAATTGGAGATATTTATGCCAAGGATTTGTGATTTACATGCATTGACGTTATAATAGGAGATCTAACCAAAATGCAAAAGGGTATCATATGCAGCTCTTAAAGAGGGGAGTGAGTTAAAAAGTGTTAGAATCACATCATCAGCAAATAATCCCATTTTGTTCTGTCTTTAGCGAGTCAAAATACCTTTAATGTTAATAAATGTTGATCTTATTAATTCACCTAAGGGCTCCATAACCATAGCAAATAGCAATTGTGACAAGGAACACCCATGTTGGGTTCCATTAGAAATTTGAAAGGGTTTGAAGATAACTCCATCAATCAGAACTCTAGCTGAGGAAAAACTGTATAATTCCTGAATCACAGTAAAAATACTATCCTGCAGGTCGAATTTCAGAAGTGTTGTGAATGTAAACCCCTTAATGAAGCTTATCGAATGCCTTCTCTGCATCCAGAGTAAGGAAGAGAGAGGGCACTCGAGAGCTTCTAGCCTCTGATATAAGGTTTATAATTTTTGTTGTAGCATCTGACGAATGTCTCCCCTTCATAAACCCAACATGGTGGTTGAGGATGATATCAAGATGAATCTTCAGGAGTCTTTAAGCTAGTAACCTGGAATACATTTTTATATAGTAATTAAGCAAGGAGATCGGTTTGAAGTTAGATGGGGAGTCTAATGATTTTCCAGGCTTGGGGATAAGGACAATAGTGGCATGGAGCATTTCATCAGGGAAATAAAAGCAAATAGTTTATAATATTCGTTGGCAAAGCCATCTCAGCCTGGGGATTTGAAAGGTTTAAGAGAGTTGATTATTTTTACGACCTCATCAGTGAAATGGGAACATTAAGGTCATGGAGATGTGAAACAGAAATAGTTGGAAAGTTAATCTTTTGCAGAAGTTTATCAGATGAGTGGTGGGTTGGAGAATAAAAGTATCATTCTTTAGATTGTACAGTTTGGTACAGTAAGAACTAATTTCATTAGCAATATGTTCAGGGTGCATGATTTTGATGTCAGAGCGATCAGGACTAAATAAATATGGAATTTTGGACTATCTGTCTTTGCTTAACAGAAGAGGCCAATTTTTCGAGGGTTTATTAATGGATGATAATAAGTTGTGCGGAAAGATTTTAATTTTTTTCATAATCTTTTAAAAGGATAAGTCTGAGATTATTTCTCAATTTAAGAAGTTCGTTATGTGGGGAACTGAGGGAGAAATTTGTAGAAATCTGTCAAGAGTGGTAATTTGTTTAAGGAGGGATGCGGAATTAGGTTTCCATGTTGGGAGCTAATTTTAATCAAGACTTCTCTTATAAATGCTTTATCGGCATTCCAGACAGCAAACGCATCTGCTACTGGAATTGAATTATTTAAAAATATTCTTTAGGTTCTCCGCGGGGAGTCCTATCATCACCGAACATTGTGACAGCACTGTCACAGTGTTCAGTGATGAAGGTACTCCCCACGGGAATGAAGGTATCCAGCGTCACAGCTGTGGCAGAGGACCACGATGCTACCCCATTGCTTTCAATGGGGCCGGTGCTGCTGCTGCCCCATTGAAAGCAATGGGATGAAGGCAGAGATTTTCAAGGTGGGGGGGTTGACATATAAGTCCTACCCCAAAAAGAAGCCCTAGCTGCAGAAAAAAAAATATAATAATACATCACCTAGATGCACTCCCCAGGTCCCCGACTCTTCTTCTTCTTCATGTTCTTCTCCCCGGGGATTGAAAAATCCCTGCTTCCTGGAAGCGCTGCCCCTGATTGGTTGAGTGCTTTGACCAATCACAGACATTTGGTTCTGTAAGGCTTCATAGACCCCTTTTCAGTTTGGCATGCTGTCCGATATGTATGCAGTTGTCTGGTTTATATGGTGACCTTTCTAGACTGCAGTCTTCAGTTTGTATTCTACAGATTGAGGTTATAAGGCTATACTAGACAGTGATTGCTATCAAGCAGCCCTGTAATCAGCCAGAATTCCCTCCAAGACATCATAGGAGAAAGGCACAGTCGATAACAGTTGGTTCTATGAGATTGAGAGTTGTGGAACATAAACATGCTAATTTGGGGTTTTCTATATATAATATCTATGGTGTTCAATATGAACTAGATGGTAATGTAGTTGCTGTTACAAATAGGGTTCCTTATGGAGCAAGGGAGATGTTGTTTAGCATTAGGTATTGAGTGTTTTCCCATTTAGCAAGTAATATTGACATATATTGTCTCTGCCCATAAGCATAACCTTACATTTATCAGTGTTAAACCTCATTTGCCACTTTTTTGCCCAAGCCCTCAGCTTATTCAGATCCATTTGCAACTGTATACTGTCATCTCTTGTTAATTAAATTACATAATTTATTACGTATCATCTGCAAATACTGATATTTTACTGTACAATCCCTCTGCATCTTTTCACTGTATTGATTCCTTTAAAATATAACTTTTATTAATCAAACATTTAAAAACCTATCAAACTGGGCTTAGAATAAACAAACACATAAATTCTAAATACACCACCCAAGTGGACCAAAGAAAAAGAATCAAGTGTGATATTCACGGCTAGGCAGCGACCCTCTTTAAAAGGGGCAGGGCGATAGCCCACAATGCTGTACAGAAGCAATGAGAAATATAATCCTGTGCCACCGCCATCAGGAGCTGCACACGTGGGCATAGCAATGGGGAACCTATGTGCCACACACTGTTCATTCTGTCAAGGTGTCTGCATGCCCCAGTCAGACCGCGTTTTTTTATAAATAGTCACAGGCAGGTACAACTCCGCAATGGGAATTCCGTGTGCACCCACAGCATGGGTGGCTCCCTGGAACCCACCGGCTGTACATTAATGTATCCCATTGCAGTGCCCATCACAGCTGAGGTAACGTCCGATTAAATGCAGGTGGGCTTCGGCCCACACTGCATGCCCCAACCTGACCGGGGTTTTTAATTCATAGACACAGGCAGGTACAACTCCCTATTGTGAAGTCCGTGTGGACCCACAGCATGGGTGGTTCCCTGGAACCCACCGGCTGTACATAAATGTATCCCATTGCAGTGCCCATCACAGCTGAGGTAACGTCCGATTAAATGCAGGTGGGCTTCGGCCCACACTGCATGCCCCAGTCAGACTGGGGTTCTTTAGAAGTGGACACATGCAGTTACAACTCCGTGTGGACCGACAGCATGGGTGGGTGCCAGGAAGCCACCGGTGGTACATAAATATATCCCATTGCATTGCCCAGCACAGCTGAGGTAATGTCATGTTTAATGCAGGTGGGCTTCGGCCCACACTGCATGGCCCAATCAGACTAGGGTTCTTTAGAAGTGGACACATGCAGTTACAACTCCCTGTGGACCCACAGCATGGGTGGCTCCCTGGAACCCACCGGCTGTACATAAATGTATCCCATTGCAGTGCCCATCACAGCTGAGGTAACGTCCAATTAAATGCAGGTGGGCTTCGGCCCACACTGCATGCCCCAGTCAGACTGGGGTTCTTTAGAAGTGGACACATGCATTTACAACTCCCTGTGGACCCACAGCATGGGTGGCTCCCTGGAACCCACCGGCGGTACATAAATATATCCCATTGCAGTGCCCAGCACAGCTGAGGTAACGTCAGCTTTAATGCAGGTGTGCAAAAAATTAATTGGATTACACTGTAGGCGAGGGCCCCAAAAAATTGGTGTACCAACAGTACTAATGTACGTTAGAAAAATTGCCCATGCCCAACCAAGAGGGCAGGTGAAACCCATTAATCGCTTTGGTTAATGTGGCTTAATTTGTAACTAGGCCTGGAGGCAGCCCAGTTAAAATAAAAATTGGTTCAGGTGAAAGTTTCAACGCTTTAATGAGCATTGAAACGTATAAAAATTGTTTACAAAAATTATATGGCTGAGCCTTGTGGGCCTAAGAAAAATTGCCCGTTAGGCGTGATTATGTCAGGTTTCAGGAGGAGAAGCAGGAGGAGGAGGATGAATATTATACACAGATTGATGAAGCTAAAAGGTCCACGTTTTTGATGGTGATAGAGAACAATGCTTTCATCCGCGGGTGCAGCCTACGTATTGTTTAGGTATCGCTGCTGTCCGCTGGTGGAGAAGAGAAGTCTGGGGAAATCCAGGCTTTGTTCATCTTGATGAGTGTAAGCCTGTCGGCACTGTCGGTTGACAGGCGGGTACGCTTATCTGTGATGATTCCCCCAGCCGCACTAAACACCCTCTCTGACAAGATGCTAGCCGCAGGACAAGCAAGCACCTCCAGGGCATACAGCGCGAGTTCAGGCCACGTGTCGCGCTTCGACACCCAGTAGTTGTAGGGGGCAGAGGCGTCACGGAGGACGGTCGTGCGATCGGCTACGTACTCCCTCACCATCCTTTTACAGTGCTCCCGCCGACTCAGCCTTGACTGGGGAGTGGTGACACAGTCTTGCTGGGGAGCCATAAAGCTGTCAAAGGCCTTAGAGAGTGTTCCCCTGCCTGTGCTGTACATGCTGCCTGATCTCTGCACCTCCCCTGCTACCTGGCCCTCGGAACTGCGCCTTCGGCCACTAGCGCTGTCGGATGGGAATTTTACCATCAGTTTGTCCGCCAGGGTCCTGTGGTATAGCATCACTCTCGAACCCTTTTCCTCTTCGGGTATGAGAGTGGAAAGGTTCTCCTTATACCGTGGGTCAAGCAGTGTGTACACCCAGTAATCCGTAGTGGCCAGAATGCGTGTAACACGAGGGTCACGAGAAAGGCATCCTAACATGAAGTCAGCCATGTGTGCCAGGGTACCTGTACGCAACACATGGCTGTCCTCACTAAGAAGATCACTTTCAGGATCCTCCTTCTCCTCCTCCTCCTCCTCCTCCTCAGGCCATACACGCTGAAAGGATGACAGGCAAGCAGCATGGGTACCCTCAGCAGCGGGCCAAGCTGTCTCTTCCCCCTCCTCCTCATCCTCCTCATGCTCCTCCTCCTCCTCCTCAACGCGCTGAGATATAGACAGGAAGGTGCTCTGACTATCCAGCGACATACTGTCTTCCCCCGTCTCTGTTTCCGAGCGCAAAGCGTCTGCCTTTATGCTTTGCAGGGAACTTCTCAAGAGGCATAGCAGAGGAATGGTGATGCTAATGATTGCAGCATCGCCGCTCACCATCTGGGTAGACTCCTCAAAGTTTCCAAGGACCTGGCAGATGTCTGCCAACCAGGCCCACTCTTCTGTAAAGAATTGAGGAGGCTGACTCCCACTGCGCCGCCCATGTTGGAGTTGGTATTCCACTATAGCTCTACGCTGCTCATAGAGCCTGGCCAACATGTGGAGCGTAGAGTTCCACCGTGTGGGCACGTCCCACAGCAGTCGGTGCACTGGCAGATGAAACCGATGTTGCAGGGTGCGCAGGGTGGCAGCGTCCGTGTGGGACTTGCGGAAATGTGCGCAGAGCCGGCGCGCCTTTCCGAGCAGGTCTGACAAGCGTGGGTAGCTTTTCAGAAAGCGCTGAACCACCAAATTAAAGACGTGGGCCAGGCATGGCACGTGCGTGAGGCTGCCGAGCTGCAGAGCCGCCACCAGGTTACGGCCGTTGTCACACACGACCATGCCGGGTTGGAGGCTCAGCGGCGCAAGCCAGCGGTCGGTCTGCTCTGTCAGACCCTGCAGCAGTTCATGGGCCATGTGCCTCTTCTCTCCTAAGCTGAGTAGTTTCAGCACGGCCTGCTGACGCTTGCCCACCGCTGTGCTGCCACGACGCGCGACACCGACTGCTGGCGACGTGCTGCTGCTGCTGACACATCTTGATTGCGAGACAGAGGTTGCATAGGAGGAGGAGGGTGGTTTAGTGGAGGAAGCATACACCGCCGCAGATACCACCACCGAGCTGTGGCCCGCAATTCTGGGGGTGGGTAGGACGTGAGCGGTCCCAGGCTCTGACTCTGTCCCAGCCTCCACTAAATTCACCCAATGTGCCGTCAGGGAGATATAGTGGCCCTGCCCGCCTGTGCTTGTCCACGTGTCCGTTGTTAAGTGGACCTTGCCAGTAACCGCGTTGGTGAGGGCGCGTACAATGTTGCGGGAGACGTGGTCGTACAGGGCTGGGACGGCACATCGGGAAAAGTAGTGGCGACTGGGAACTGAGTAGCGCGGGGCCACCGCCGCCATCATACCTTTGAAAGCCTCCGTTTCCACAACCCTATACGGCAGCACCTCCAGGCTGATAAATTTGGCTATGTGCACGTTTAACGCTTGAGCGTGTGGGTGCGTGGCGGCGTACTTGCGCTTGCGCTCCAATACTTGCGCTAGCGACGGCTGGACGGTGCGCTGAGAGACATTGGTGGATGGGGCCGAGCACAGTGGAGGTGAGGGTGTGGGTGCAGGCCAGGAGACGGTAGAGCCTGTGTCCTGAGAGGGGGGTTGGATCTCAGTGGCAGGTTGGGGCACAGGGGGAGAGGCAGCGGTGCAAACCGGAGGCGGTGAACGGCCTTCGTCCCACCTTGTGGGTTGCTTGGCCATCATATGTCTGCGCATGCTGGTGGTGGTGAGGCTGGTGGTGGTGGCTCCCCGGCTGATCTTGGCGCGACAAAGGTTGCACACCACTGTTCGTCGGTCGTCTGCACTCTCAGTGAAAAACTGCCAGACCTTTGAGCACCTCGGCCTCTGCAGGGTGGCATGGCGCGAGGGGGCGCTTTGGGAAACAGTTGGTGGATTATTCCGTCTGGCCCTGCCTCTACCCCTGGCCACCACACTGCCTCTTCCAACCTGCCCTGCTGCTGCACTTGCCTCCCCCTCTGAAGACCCGTCCTCAGTAGGCGTAGCAAACCAGGTGGGGTCAGTCACCTCATCGTCCTGCTGCTCTTCCTCCGAATCCTCTGTGCGCTCCTCCCTCGTACTTACTCCAATTACTACTACCTGAGTGATAGACAACTGTGTCTCATCGTCATCGTCCTCCTCACCCACTGAAAGCTCTTGAGACAGTTGCCGGAAGCCCCAGCCTCATCCCCCGGACCCCGGGAACTTTCCAAAGGTTGGGCATCGGTCACGACAAACTCCTCCAGTGGGAGAGGATTCGGAACCATTGCTGCCCATTCTGGGCAGGGGCCCGAGAACAGTTCCTGGGAGTCTGCCTGCTCCTCAGAATGTGTCATTGTAATGGAGTGAGGAGGCTGGGAGGAAGGAGGAGCAGCAGCCAGAGGATTCAGAGTTGCAGCAGTGGACTGTGTAGAACTCTGGGTGGTCGATAGATTGCTGGATGCACTTTCTGCCATCCACGACAGGACCTGCTCACACTGCTCATTTTCTAATAAAGGTCTACCGCGTGGACCCATTAATTGTGAGATGAATGTGGGGACGCCAGAAACGTGCCTCTCTCCTAATCCCGCAGCAGTCAGCTGCGATACACCTGGATGAGGAGCTCGGCCTGTGCCCACACCCTGACTTGGGCCTCCGCGTCCTCGCCCACGTTCACGTCCTCTAGGCCTACCCCTACCCCTCAGCATGCTGTATTACCAGTAGTGCAGAAACGGAACGCTGTAATTAAATGTGCCGCTTATTGGCCTGTGGTTGGAGGCTGACTTCCCTTACGGAACGCACAGCAGAGCCAGGAAACAATTTTGCGCACGCCTGTAGTGAGACGTAGGTGCGTATGACTGAGCTAGTGGAATTCACAGCGCAGAAGCAGTCAAGTGGCCAAAGGCCAGTAGTAGGCCTTAAGTATTTTGCTTCTATTTTTTTAAAATGCTGAGCTGATACAGCAGACAGATACTGTAGGCAGCGCAAGCTTGCTGTAACGCTTAACTGCGTATTAATTACGACTACTACCCCCAGCAAATAGATACTGTAGGCAGCGTATAATATTATGTATACTCTTTCCCTCTGGCGGGATGACGGCGATCATGTAACAGAGACAGCAGATCCAGGAAACAATTTTGCGCAAGCCTGCTGTAACGCTTAGCTGCGTATTAATTACGACTACTACCCCCAGCAGACAGATACTGTAGGTAGCGTATAATATTATGTATACTCTTTCCCTCTGGCGGGATGACGGCGATCATGTAACAGAGACAGCAGATCCAGGAAACAATTTTGCGCAAGCCTGCTGTAACGCTTAACTGCGTATTAATTAGGACTACTACCCCCAGCAGATAGATACTGTAGGCAGCGTATAATATTATGTATACTCTTTCCCTCTGGCGGGATGACGGCGATCATGTAACAGAGACAGCAGATCCAGGAAACAATTTTGCGCAAGCCTGCTGTAACGCTTAGCTGCGTATTAATTAGGACTACTACCCCCAGCAGATAGATACTGTAGGCAGCGTATAATATTATGTATACTCTTTCCCTCTGGCGGGATGACGGCGATCATGTAACAGAGACAGCAGATCCAGGAAACAATTTTGCGCAAGCCTGCTGTAACGCTTAGCTGCGTATTAATTAGGACTACTACCCCCAGCAGACACGCAGTAAACTGAAGATGGTCACAGGCAGCCCAAATATAGTATTTTTCCCCAATTTTTTCAAAAAAGCCCACTGCCTATATAGCCTGAATATCTCTTTCCCTACCTCACCAGTACTGGCCCTATACTCTGTACAATGACTGCAGACTGCGGACGCAATGCTCTGCACGGCCGATATACAAAAAAAAAAAATTGTGCAACACTGCTAAAAGCAGCCTCAACAGTACTGCACACGGTCAGATGTGGCCCTAAGAAGGACAGTTGGGGTTCTTGAAGCCTAAACTACCTCCTAACACTCTCCCTATAGCAGCTCCGTCACCAGCAGCACTTTCCCTGATCTCTGTCAGAATGCAGCTGTGGCGAGCTGCGGCAGGGGCCGATTTATATACTCGGGTGACACCTGATCTCGCCAGCCACTCACTGCAGGGGGGTGGTATAGGGCTTGAACGTCGCAGGGGGAAGTTGTAATTCCTTCCCTGTCTTTCTATTGGCCAGAAAAGCGCGCTAACGTCTCAGAGATGAAAGTGAAAGTAACTCAAACATCGCGTGGTACTCGCCTCTAGTAACGAGCATCTCGAACACGCTAATACTCGAACAAGTATCAAGCTCGGACGAGTACGTTCGCTCATCTCTAATAGTGAAGTACTTGGTGAGGAATTCAGACATTTTTTATAGAAACTTAGACTAGAAGAAAGGGACAGAAATTTTAATTTAACAAGACAATTTCTGTCCTCTATCAGTTAGAATGAAGTGGTGTATTGGTTACTCCAAATAAGGAAAATGGAACAATGCCTCTGCAGTCCCACCTATTGGTTGGCAGCATTCCTGCAAATCAATGTCAGTCCCTTTATAGAAGGCATTACAACAATGACTGGGAATTGAATACTAAGCCAGAATCCATACACATACAGCTGTATTGGGCTTTTTGCCCCCCATCAGTGGGCAATAGGTTTCTGGCTTGGCTAGTGAGAGGCCTATAGATGTGGGTCAGGAGGGGTAACATCTCTCCTTAGGGAGAGCACCTAGAAGGTAAGTGAGGAGACGTTTAAGGCCATGTTGCTCCTCTGGGAAATATACATATAAGTCCAAAAACATTGTGCTTAATTTTGGAGATGGAATTGATGTTGTTGTTAAATGTAAAGCAAAAAGTGATGTTCTCCACACATTATGTGCTAATGCAAATAAGTAGCACAGAAAACAAGCTCTGAAGCTCTGTGAGCTAACGGCTAGTATATTCTGGATAACTTAGATCTGGTTGCCATAACAAATACATGATTCAAGGATTGCAATGATTGGAAAATGGCCATACCTGGGTACACATTGTACAGAAAAGACATAAAAAAGAAAAAATGGGAGCTTGAGTAGTTAATTATGTCAAGAATAGTCTTAAATCAATGATTATTCAAAATACACTCAAAGAGCTAGAAACTCTTAGGGTTTGCATACACACTAAAGAGAGAACTATGATTAAAATTGGTGTTGTCTATAGGTCTCCAAGGCGAATTGAGGATTATGATAATCTGTTGGTTGATGAAATTACTCCAATGGCAATATAGGTAGATTTCATAATAAACCAATCAACATACCTAATGTTGATTGAAATATCCATAGTACACTGCAGGATATGAGCTGCCCCTGATTGGTCCCTGCGCTGAGCCAATCAGAGGCAGCACTCACTCACCCATTCATGAATTCATGAATGGGTGTGAGTGAGAGCTGCCTCTGATTGGTGAGGCTGTGACCAATCAGAGGCAGCTCATTCAGCAGGCGGGGATTTTAAATCCCCGGCTGCTGAATACTACTCAGAGCAGTTCAGGAGAACTGCCGGCCGGCCGTGGCTGAACTCTGTCTGCCGGGACAAGGTGAGTATATATATTTTTTTACTTTTTACACATTTCTGGATGAATTTCCGGGAAGGGCTTATATTTTTAAGCCCTTCCCGAAAATTCATCCTGAGATCGCCCGCAGCCCATTGCTTTCAATAGAGCCAGCTGTATTGTCGGCTCCATTGAATTCAATGCGCTGGACAGCGCTGCACTGCTCCGGCCCGTTTCTAATGAAATGTGGCTAGGAGCAGATTTTTCGGGCGATTTTTCGGCCCCGGTCACGCGTTTTGCGGATGCACATCCATCATGCGATCCGCAAATCGCGGGAAAAAACGCCCGTGTGACCGAGGCCTAATGCTGTAGGTGAACTTGAGCATTTAAAGATAATTAAGGTGATGGGTTTAGATGGCATCCACCCCAAGAGTTTTTAACACAAATTTGTGATTGCTGCACATCTAATTTGTTTAACCAGTCCCTTCTAACAGGTGACGTTCCTGATGATTACAGAATGATCAGTATTGTACCCATCCATAAGAAGGGTTGTAGAGAAGAAGTTGAGAACTACAGGCCAGTTCGTTTGACATTTATACTAGTTAAATAAATGGAAACTGTCCTGAAAAAGAGGATATTCGACCACTTTAAAACTATCAGTCTGTTGGACCCTAAACAGCATGGTTTTACTTAAGGTACGTCATATGGATTCCTACATCTCATGGATTCCTACAAAAGTAGTGGATAAAGGTGGTGCCATAGATATCACTTATTTGGATTTCATTAAAGCCTTTAATAAATTTACATATAAAAATGCTCATAGGTAAGTTATTGAGTGTTGTTGGTAATGGAGTGTATTCTGTACAGGGACAAATTATTAGTGGTGACCCCAAGGGTCTGTCCTGGGTACTATTCTTTGAATATGTTCATAAATGACATAGGAGATAGTAAGGTCTGTCTGTTTGCTGATGACACAAAAGTCTGCAATGGGCTTGTTACTCCTTATGGTGTCGTGAACATGGAGAAAGATCTAGCCTTAAATAGGCAAAACAGTGGAAACTGCAGTTCAGGGTTTCCAATAATAAAATAATGCACTTTGGGTGAAGGAATTCCTAGACTGAGTATTGTATCAGCTGTTATGTATTAGTGTTATCCAGGACTACAGAAGAGAAGAATTAAGGGGTTCTGATTTCTGACAGCTTAAAATGAGTCAACGATGCGGTCAGGCAGCAAAGAAAGCAAGTAGAATGCTGAGCTGCATATCTGGATGTACAACCAGTAGAAAGATGAAGATTGTGATCCAGCTATATAGAGCACTGGTGAAATACTGTGTTCTGTTCTGGAGACCTCACTTACAGAAAGACATTGATAAAATAGACGAGTTCTAAGACGGGCTACAAAAATCGTGAAGTCTGAAGAACAAAACTTATCAGGAAAGACATGAAGAACTTAATCTAAAGGAAAGTAGGGAGAGGGGAGACATGATCAAAATCTATATGCATGTTAAAGGTATAAATAAGGTTCAAGAAGGAAGTGTTTTATTAGGAAACTAAATACTAGAACAAGGGGCATAATCTGAGATTAGTTGGGGGGGAAATCAGAAGCAAGATCAGTGAATATTTTTTACTGAAAGAGTAGTAGATGTTTGGAAAAAACTCCCAGCAGACGTAGTTGGAAAATCAACAATAAATTAATTCAAGCAAGCCTGGGGTAAGCATAGATTTATACTAAGAGAGAAATAATATAAGGGCAGACTGGATGGGCCATGTGCTTTTCTACTGTTAATTTTTGATGTTTCTATAACAAAATAATGTAAAGAGAAGTTGCACATCTTTACCGCCCCGTCCTTGTTGACTACTATGCTGTTTTTATTAAAGTGGATCCTGTTACTCAGGAGCCCAATACTAGTCAATCATCAACCACTACTGTGATATTTGATTGATTTGGGGCAATAAAGACTACCTGCATGACCAGTGACTACTATCCAAACTAAAAGAAGCCATTGTGGGTAAACAGGGTTTGTGTGGAAGGGCTATTTGAGGAAGTGGCGAGGAATAAACTGTAAAAACATGTAGTGGATACCAACTGTTAGGTGACATGAGAGGTCCTGTTTTGGGGCAATACACAGTTGTGACAATTTATATTTTCCTTTATATGTAAGTTTGTTACTAGAGATGAGCGAGCACCAAAATGCTCAGGTGCTCGTTACTCGGGACGAAATTTTCGCAATGCTCGAGGGTTCGTTTCGAGTAACGAACCCCATTGAAGTCAATGGGCGACCCGAGCATTTTTGTATATCGCCGATGCTCGCTAAGGTTTTCGTTTGTGAAAATCTGGGCAATTCAAGAAAGTGATGGGAACGACACAGCAACGGATAGGGCAGGCGAGGGGCTACATGTTGGGCTGCATCTCAAGTTCACAGGTCCCACTATTAAGCCACAATAGCGGCAAGAGTGCCCCCCCCCCCTCACACTGTCAGCGTAAAGATCGTTCTCCTCTGCCATAGCTGTAACAGCTGTGGCAGAGAAGAATGATGTTTGCCCATTGAATTCAATGGAGCCAGCAATACAGCAGGTTCCACTGAAAGCAATGGGCTGCCGGCGATCGCAGGATGAATTGTCGGGAAGGGGTTAAATATATAAGCCCTTTCCTGCAATTCATCCAGAAATGTGTTACAATAAAAATATATACCGGCGTATAAGGCGACGGGGCGTATAAGATGACCTCCCAACTGTCACCTTATACGCCGGCAATACAGTGGAGCAAAGACTAAAAATCATTACTCACTTCTTCTGACGTTCTGCGCCGCTCCTGCAGGCTGTCGCTCCCTCCTGGTTCCACGGCAGAGCATTGCTTTCTGGACGCAGGGTTTGAAATCCCGGCCTCCAGAAACACAGCCAATCACAGCCATTCAATGACATCATTGTCATTGGCTGTGATTGGCTGAAGGCACGTGTGTTTCTGGAGGCGGGGATTTAAAGCCCTTCGTAGAGAAATCAATGCTCTGCCGGGAACCAGGAGGGAGCGTCAGCCTGCAGCAGCGGCGCAGAACACCAGAAGAAGTGAGTAATGATTTTTATTCTTTGCTCCACTGTATTGCTGGCGTATAAGGTGACAGTTGGGGGGTCGTCTTATACGCCCCGTCGCCTTATACGCCGGTATATATTTTTATTGTAACACATTTCTGGATGAATTGCAGGGAAGGGCTTATATATTTAAGCCCTTCCCAACAATTCATCCCGCGCTCGCCGGTAGCCCATTGCTTTCAGTGGAACCTGCTGTATTGCTGGTTCCATTGAATTCAATGGGCAAACATCGTTCTTCTCTGCCCCAGCTGTTACAGCTGTGGCAGAGAAGAATGATTTGTCTTCTATATGTTCTCAATGCGGTCGGCGCTGCTGCCGCCGGCCCCATTGAGCGCATATAGAGAAGATTTATGGCCTTAAGAAGGACCGTTGGGGTTCTTGAAACCTAAAATCACTCCTAACACTCTCCCTATAGCAGCTCCACCAAGATACCACTTTCCCTGAACTAATGTCAGAATGCATCTGTGGCGAGCCGCGGGAGGGGCAGATTTTAATACTCGGGTGACACCTGATCTCCCCAGCCACTCACTGCAGGGGGCTGGTATAGGGCTTGAACGTTGCGGGGGGAAGTTGTAATGCCTTCCCTGTCTTTCTATTGGCCAGAAAAGCGCGCAAATTTCTCAGGGAAGAAAATGAAAGTAACCCGAACACCGCGTGGTACTCGTTACGAGTAACGAGCATCTCGAACATCTCTATTTGTTACACAAGACCTGTATCAAATGTCAGAAATTTGTGCAGTAATTATAATTGAAGCTGAATATTTTGTAGGATTCACAGTGAATTAAAAAATAGAATTTAGTGCTTTTTTTAAACTTGTTTTTGGCTATATAAACATCTGCATAACGGAGCCTCTGACACAGATTTAACCATATTTGATGAGAAAAATAGCACATTGTACAGCGCTATTCTTTATGTCAAAATACTGAACACCATGGCAGGAACCTGAGGTTCTCTATCAAAAGTCAATGGAGTTTGTTGGAAGCTATGTCTGTCCATCCATGCATCATGGTACACTTTTTTAGAGCAAATGTTTGTGACTTGTTGAACGGGTGTTGTATATATTTCAATTTAGAAAAATAGCAAAATAAACAATACTTGTTCAACAACATTCTAAAATTTGATGAAGGATGCCTTATCTTTATGTTGCTTTCTCATTAGCTCCTACCTTTAGCATGCTGTGAATTTAGATAGCACTGTATACTACTACTGTATATCATAAGATTAGAATCTAAAATGTTGCCATGGTCAAGACATTGAAATGGTTTAGTTTAGTTTAGTACAGCTTGAGTGTATGTCCACGTAATGGTAAGGACAATTGCACCCTCTACTGTTTGCATAGCGCAGTAGCCTAACATTTCTGTAATCATGTAAAGCTACAAATGCATCAAGTAAAAAATATTGATTGGTTGTCTATAAACATTTTTATAGAAACCATGAAACACATCAAAAATTATGCTTAGAAAAGTTAGCAATGTTTTAGTTATGAGATACAAGATAAAGGAATATATTACAGGTCATTTGTTTGATTCTGTGCAATCTAGTGATTGTGAATGTTTACAAATAATGATATGCCACAATACTGATTGTTCCGGCAACATACAATAGTTTATATAGTAAGGACTAATGTCCACGGCCACAATCATGCCGCGTTCCCTGCGACGTAAATCCACGGCGGAATAACGCAGCTATTAGGTTCTATTGAACCTAGAGGCTCAGTCCTCACATGTAAGGTTCTGCCGCGGATTTACGCCGCAGAAAAATAAATAATGGCATGTTCTATTTTACTGCGTTTTTCTGCGGCTACAGGTAATATAGTATTAATGGAGACTGCAGAAAAATGCTGTAAAAGTGCAAATTTCCGCGATCGCCAGCGGGGACTTTTTTGCTTATCCCCGCTGGATTCCTACGGCGTAAAACCGGAGGCATAACCCGCTCTGTCCATGGGCAGGAGGCCATGTGAGTGTAGATGACGGGAATAATAAGAGCTGTAGGGTATGCATTTTTGGTTGCCAAACTGAAGATCTCCTGTTTGTTTAAAGCTGCTCATAAACATTAAATTAACATTGGCCAAACCTGCCAACAATCTAATATGTCTGGGAGTCTCCCAAATCTTCCTTCACAACAGATATTGGGTTGAGATTAGTTATATATTCAGAATGCATGCATGTTCGTCCAAGCATGCATTAGTAACATGCCGACCTTATGTTAGATGGCACCCTGTGCAAAATTATTTTTGGCTCCCCCGCCAGTCATAAGAAAAAAATATATATATCGCAGTATTCTGCTTGTGCAAAAAGCAGCAAGATAACAGCATACCCACACCAGAACAGCTCAGTGAATAAATACTGATATACTGTACCAGAACCAAGCTCATAACATAACTTCAGCCCTAGGACCAAGCTCATTACATCAATACAATAGCAGAACCAAGCTCATAACATAAATTCAGCCCCAAGACCAAGCTCATTACATCAATACAGTAGCAGAACTAAGGGTCCATTTACACGGGATGACCGTCAGGCATTCGTCCGTGTGTGTCCATGCTCCCGTGCTGTCACACAGGAGCTAGCAGAGCTGGCTCGCTCTCTCCATTGAGATAACACAGTGACCGTTCAGTACTAAACGGCCGCTACTTACACTGAATGATGAGCGGTCAGCTGATCATCCATCGTTTATGCTGCATAAACGATAGACGATGAGCTAATCGCTCATCGTTTAGTGTACATAGCGGCCATTCATTACTGAGCGGCCGCTGTATTAAGTAAATGGAGAGGGGCAGGGGAGTGAGAGGAGAGAAATCTCCTGCATTGCCCCGCCCCCCCTGCTGACCGCTCTGTAAGTGAGCCAACACGACTAGCTTCCGTGTGACAGCACGGGAGCATAGACACACAGGAACGAGTGTTGGGCATCGTTTTCCTAGCAGTCGTCCTGTGAAAATGGACCTTAAGTGAATGTGTTGCTGGGGCGACACCTCAGAACAACAGAGGGGAGGAGATAGAGCCAGAAGGATGATAACTTATGTAGCCCAATAAGGCACTGCCACACAAATGAAAACGATCACCTATCCAGGCGTACCTACGTGAGTGACCAACCCTCCTGTGATAGACATGATGATTATTTTGTATAAAATGTCTATCGATTAATATAACCCAAATGTATTTTGCTGTTGTAATGACTTTTAGCTCAGGAGTTTAAAGGACACACACAATCTAATCATGGTATTTGCTAGACAATGGATGTCTGATCTAATGTTAGCTAAGTACATAGGGATTGCACAAGAGACCTCTAAGAGTTAAAGGGGTTGTCCCGCGGCAGCAAGTGGGTCTATACACTTCTGTATGGCCATATTAATGCACTTTGTAATGTACATTGTGCATTAATTATGAGCCATACAGAAATTATAAAAAGCTTTTTACTTACCTGCTCCGTTGCTAGCGTCCTCGTTCCCATGGAGCCGACTAATTTTCGCCCTCCGATGGCCAAATTAGCCGCGCTTGCGCAGTCCGGGTCTTCTGCTCTCTTCAATGGAGCCGCTCGTGCAGAATGCCGGCTCCGTGTAGCTCCGCCCCGTCACGTGCCGATTCCAGCCAATCAGGAGGCTGGAATCGGCAATGGACCGCACAGAAGAGCTGCGGTCCACGGAGGGAGCAGACCCCGGCGGCCATCTTCAGCAGGTAAGTATGAAGACGCCGGACCGCCGGGATTCAGGTAAGCGCTGAGCGGTTTGTTTTTTTAACCGCTGCATCGGGGTTGTCTCGCGCCGAACGGGGGGGGGGGGGTTTAAAAAAAAAAAAAAACCGTTTCGGCGCGGGACAACCCCTTTAAGGGCTATAGTGTTATGTGTATATCCTGTGTTCAATACTGAGTGTTTACCTAGGCCCCCTTCCTCTCCTCACCCAAGCTAGTTAAACAATGATTCATCACTACACGGAGCTGACTTCAGCTAGCACAAAAGTCCATACTACATCAGCATTTGGAGAGGGTGGGCAGAGAGGTGGGGGATGCTATATTATCCGACGAATGAGAATCTTATATGTTACTGATGTAATCTGTTGCACGCCCATTGAAGGGCGGTTGTCATGTGTTATAATAAAAGGCTTGAGCCTCTACACATTGTAGAGACTCTCCCGGTTTTAGACCAGCATTTGTGTCTGATTCTGGTCGACGATGTGTGCACACGATATAATTCGGAAGCGACAAAATACCCCAAAGCCTGCTGGAGAAAATCATATTCCAGATCAGTGGAGTCCCTGGGTGAGCGAGTGGATCTGTGAGGTCACAGCCTGGAACGTACAGAGATCGGCAGATGGCACGCAGAACTCAGGGGCCCGAAAATCTACAGAACACGGTAAGATTGCTTTATGTAAATCTACCGATGTGAGCTGGGTTCTGACTGCTTTTCTGCCTGTTCCTGATCCAGACTGGACCTTCACTGAAAGACAGGTAATAACTCTAGTTCTGTCCACTCGGAAAAATCACCATGTTACCTGTCTAGGGGTATTTTGTATGCTGTTGTGTCTGAGACGGTTAAACACTGTGTGTATACAAGACCAAGAGATTAATTCTGTGAGGGTTAATGTGTCAGGAGGGCGGACTCGGCTGTTTAAGTCTGAGGGAACACGCCAGTGACACGTGCTCCTAGGTAAAACTAGTGTGAGGTTAGGAAGATTTATGATACGTATACTTACCTTTATGATTGAGCGTGTTATGTTCTCATATGTGGAAAGGTATAGCCGTGCTTTGTGACGGCTGGCTCCAGAAACTCTTGGTCATTGAAAATAATCGTCAGTCTCTGTGTATAGCTAAATGTCCTGTCTAGATCGTGTACAAGGAGTGCTCTTGGGGATTACTAGTATACGGTGGGCTGTTATAAAGGTAGATGAGATATATACCTTGAGTCGTTGTGGGTATTCTCCAGTAATCCCGTCTGTTTGGTACTATAGAAAGAATGTGCAGTGTTTATTGTTGGGGGGAGGGCTGCTGATAAGAGTGAACTGAAAGCTTTTTCCAATTAACCCTTTCTGTTTACTTTGTCGTTCCCTGTGTTTTGTAGAATTAATGTGCATTGTAATCTGAGTGGGAAAGAGAGGTTATATTGGAAGGATTTGAAGAAAGCAGATTTTACAAGAGGAACACTATTGTGTCCAGAAACTTCGAATAGGCTAGAATAAGCAGGTAGCATAGAGTTGAGCAGAGTGAGCAAGGACAAAGGCCATAGAGCTTGTGATCTGGTTGCTGAAGGGAAGGGAGCAGAGTTTACTGAACAATGGGAAAGGACCAGGAAAAATTGCAGAAAGAAATGTCAGGTCATGGACAGATAAGATAGGCTGTAGAAAGTTTTCAGAAGATGAGCAGGAAGCCTAGCAGAAAGAAAGGTGTTTTTAGATTGCTAGGAGGAGGTATAACGTAGTTAAGAGATTCAAGAGGGGAAAGCATGTAGGGGGGTATGTGTATTGCTAATGAACAATGTAATGCCTTTGTGTTGACTACAGCCCCTCCCTGTAATGGCGGCCGTGCTTGCAATGTTTACAATCCAACATAGTGTGACTCTGCAGTAAATGTAGTGAGGCCTGCCCCCACCCTGAAGTTACTTCCCCCCATGTGCTCACTTTCAGGGTGCGTGATGTTACTTCCGGTCCCTCCCCATCCGGGACAGGACCTGGCCCCGCCCCTCCTGCCTCTGGCGGACATTTTGCTGCATTTGGGAGGCCTATATTCCCCAATGCCACTGTATCCAGTGCTAACATCATGATTGTCTGAAGTAAGGTTTTGTTTGACCAGACTTTGTTACGCTCCAAGATGTGGCCACTTTGGATGTGTGATAAGTTCAGGGAAACAAACCTTTGTGAAGATGCAGCTTGGGACATAGTAGATGACTAAGCTGGTTTATAGTGCATGGAAGATTGGAGTTGATGCATGGGGGGCAGAGACCAGGAATACATGACAGGGGACACTCTCTCATGTTCCCAGGGGCTCTGTTTCCCACTGCCCGCTTCTCCAATGGATACTCAGACAGATGATGTTACGGAAGGCTCCTACAGATGAAATAATTTCCCTATAGTCACCCAGCAGACTTTTTTCACGCAATTTGATGAAGTAATTTAACTTTTTATGTGAAGAAAGAGGGATTGAATTGCCCAGAGTAGGATGTTAAGTCATCCGTATTCTTTAGTTTTTCTTTAAGTCTTTTGTATATTCTAGTGTCAGTCTACACTGAAGCTATAATTATATTCCGACAGGAGAGTAAAAGCTAAACGCTGGCCATACCCTGAAATACTATTACACTGGGTGACATAAAATTTGAATTGTGTGGCGCCCCCTTGTGTTAAAAAATGCTAACTGCAACCTGAAAAAAAAATCTAAAGGATATTTTCGCTCAGACTTCGCTGCATACAATGTCATCTTGACCTACAAAGTGCTTGTTTTTGTGCCTCTTGGTTTACTAGTTTGAACGCAATGACTCTTTTTCCATTGAGTATTCCGGTTCAAAAGGGGGGAGGCATAGGTGATCTGGGTCATAGATGATCTAGGTGTTGTAGATCAGCTATTGGGTTTGAAAAAAATAAAATAAATGATTTTGTGCTACAAGATTCTGAGCCATGTGAAATAGAACATCAGCACGATTATTTAGTACTAATACAGTAAGAAACTGCAGGTATGCAAACAGTTATCAGAACCTCTGTTGATAATGCATATGTTGAGCTTTTTGCAGATGGTATCAGGGTGAGGATTGATGACTCCACATCGGATATGCAGTGGTCACACAACAAGATGTCCTAGAAGCAGAAGTTCTGCCTCCGCATGTCTCAGTACAAGAAGCGGAATTAAAGGCCATCACTAAGGCGTGTAGAGTGGCGAGAGGTAAGACGGCAACCCTTTACACTGACTCCTGGTATGCATTTGGCATAGCTCATGATTACGGCCCAATATGGAAGGCCAGACAGTTTTTTTACCTTAGCAGGACAACCAATTGAGAATGGTGCAGCGGTACAGAGTCGCATGGAGGCCCTGCTTCTACCTGACAAAGTTGAGAGTTCGCACCGAGTCCTACACTGGAGAGGCGAGAGACGACACCCTCGCTGACAGCGCAGCAAAGGCAGCGGCCCTCAAGCCGTGGAAGAAAGAAGAAAGATACTGACAGCATGAGTCAGTGGTAAAAAACTTTGGACATTGACAAAAATTTGGACTTTGATATGCTAAAAGACTTTTACAGTTACAAGCCAGCAAGGAAGAAAAGAATAAACGGACTAATATGGGAGCAGCAGAAACAGGACAGCGTGTGGTGAACGGTCAACAGCACTTGCCCACCACAGTTCCTGTATCCCATGATGGCCCAGCTGATGGACGCAAAGACCCACCTAGTAAAGCAGCACTGACGACGACGCTTGAAAGAGGTTGGGCGACTTCTGGGTTCTCTGTAGCTGCTGCATCATTTGTCCGGTTTAGCATGATCTATGCCATAGGTAAGACAGGGCAGAAGTAAATTTGCCACATCACACTTGCCTGGACCACTCTACCCATTTCAGGGATTGCAAATTGACTACGTTCAGCTCCCACTTGTTGGGAAGTATGAATACGTGCTTGTTGTTGTTGATGTCTTTGCAGGTTGGAGGCCGACCCTGTTACCAAGGTAAACAAGTAGGTAACCGCAAAGAAGCTCATGAACGAGGTAAACTGTGAATATGGGGTACCAGAAGTGATTCAGAGTCAGACAGAGGTATAAACTTCGCAGGTGAATGTAACATGTCATGTCTGCTCTGGGTGTATCCCAGGCCTTTTATATACTGTACCACCTTTAGAGTAGTGGCAAGGTGGAGAGACGTAGTGGCACGCTAAAAGTAAGATACTTAAAAATGACGCCACTTTGGAAAGACTGTCATCCAATAGCCTTATACAGTGTTAGATATGAACCCAGGGGGGATTATACATTATCTCCCTACGAGATTGTTTGGGCTAGCCCCAAGGCTAGGTCTTTACTATCCTCAGTGGTTACAATTACAATCTGATGTGTTGACTAAGTATGTGATTTCCGTTGTTAAAGAACTAACCAAAGCCTATGCACAGGTGTTCTCTTCCAGACTCAGAGGCAGACACTGGGACACATATCTTGCAGCCTGGGGATTGGGTGTGCGTCAAGAAGTTCCTCAGGAAGCACCCTCTTGAGCCCCGATTTGATGGCCCCTACCAGGTGCTTCTGACTACTGCCACAGCTGTGAAACTAGCCGAAAGACTTACATGGATCCATGCTTCATACTGTAAGAAAGCTTCAGATCCGGGAGACCAGTCTTAGTTGTGCCAAAGACATTACTCTGGTTAGGGCTAGTGAGAGAGGAGGGTGGCAACTGGAATCCTTAGTCGGAAGAATATGAGGGTATGGTTACCTTCTGGTATAACTCGTTCAATGCTCAAGTAGCCGCATATTCCTTCGACTATTGTACTGTGGTCCCGTGTCTAGGCACAAGATCCCACCGCAGGCCAGATTTAGCTCAGTCCAGCTGGTTATATGACTCATATACCCGGGGAATACAATATGTTCGCGCCACTGATAACGTCTGGGGAGAAGACTGCCGTTATTGGGGATTAGTGGGATGGAACGCAGGAACAGACTAGTCCTATAAACCGCGAAGTGCCTTAAATAAGAAAGATAGGAGCGGGAAATCCCTAATTAGTCGTATAACCCTCCTTGAGAATAATAAAGGACAGCAGGTATTGGAAGGCTGAACTTAGTATGTTGCTTGGTTTTAATGCGGTTTTTACATTAACCATGGGAGATCCAAGCCCGGGGGACGGAGGGACTTATAGTCTGGGGACATACCGGTACGGGAGGACAGATCCCTTAGGGAAGTTTAAAACAAGGGATATGGTAGATGCAGCCGAATGGAAGCCTTCACTTAGTCCCGTGCCCATAATTAACCCCCTCCGCCGTAAGATAAAGACCTTGACGAACATGATGATCATAGCCGACCCTACCTTTTGAGGACACCTTGACAGTAGCGACTGGCTACTCTTACCAGAATCTCTGGTTGGAGTTGATGAGGTACAATGCTAACAGGAGCAACAAGTCTAACTGTTGCGTGTGCGGTAGTGCCCGACTACACTCGGGGATGGTCCCCCTAAATCTCCCTGTAGATGCTTAGTCTCTTCACGAACATTTCCGCTAATTACACTGTCCGTGAGAAATGGAAGAAGGAATACTCTATAACTACTTAAGTGTTTTGCACCGGAGAGAGTATTACTGACTACCCTGGAAACTACACCTGCCAGGCAATTAGGCAGGGTGGAGGGAGATTTTTGGGGAACTCAGCAATATTTCCCTTGTTTAAAAAAGATGAAGAGCCAGTTCCGATAATGCCAACCACATACGCTACCAAAGAAAAGGAGAAATGTACTAGTACTGTGCCTGCCCCGATCTCCTAAGATGGATTGTCAGTGGAATTCCCATTTGCCAAGGGATAGTGCAGAAGACCTTAGGTTCCGGCGAGGGCACACCCTGTGGGGTGTTAACTTGTACAGATAGAGGGTATGGATGCCCGGAAATGAGCCCAGGGAATCCATGGCCTCCCTCTGAGGTGAGGTAGGGATCCCCCCCTCCTAGGAGTAGGGACTTATGGGCAGTGGGAAAACCCTGACGCAAGGGTGAGGCGACCTGGACGTGTTCACCATTAGGACTATCTCCAGGAGGGACATTGGTGTGGGTGAAGATTAGGGAGTCCCACGCCGTGCGTACCTGTGCACGCTACTAGTATTATAACATTATACTAGAGCGAGAAGAGAGACCCCTGGTGGTAGTTTTGATCTACACGTATACATTGACATCATAGGATAGCCAAGGGGGGTACCTGACAAGTTTTAAAAATTAGAGACCAAGTTAAAACTAGAGTCCATTTTCCTGATCATTAGGGTAAATAAATGTTGACTGGATTAATTATGTTTATTATAATTAGCAGTGGTTTATAAATTATACTAGAGACGCCTTATAGGGACTAGTCGACCAATAGGACCTACCTCGACTATGACTTTTTTTAAAATAGAGTGACCTTAGATATGACTTTAGCTAAAAAGGGGAGTGTCTGTAAAGATGATAGGGGAGACTTGTTGTACCTACATCCTAGACGACACGTGACCCGCGGGTAAAGACGCAGTTGCCATTAAAGAAGCTGACCACAATAACTAAAAAGAGCTAACTTTTGGGACCAGCACTCGCCATGGATGAGCGGGTGGTAAAGGATCCTGGCACAGACGGGCGTCGCTGTTGTATGTGAACTGATGGTTACCTTTTCTGTTCTAGTCTGCTGTGTTATTCCCTGTGTCAGAGAGACCTGTGAAACTGATGCTGGAAAAGCCGCTCCAACCATGAGTTTGCTGGATGCATCCCCAGAAGGAGTGGACAAGTCCTACACCCCCTTGAAGACCCTAAAACGAACCTTCAACGAGCTCCAGTTATAGGCTCATGCGCAGAAAACTGTGAAAATTAGATAGAGAATTAGAGGATAGACATTTTAAGGGGGGATTGTGATAGACATGATGATTATTTTGTATAAAATGTCTATCGATTAATATAACCCAAATGTATTTTGCTGTTGTAATGACTTTTAGCTCAGGAGTTTAAAGGACACACACAATCTAATCATGGTATTTGCTAGCCAATGGATGTCTGATCAAATGTTAGCTAAGTACATAGGGATTGCACAAGAGACCTCTAAGAGTTAAGGGCTATAGTGTTATGTGTATATCCTGTGTTCAATACTGAGTGTTTACCTAGGCCCCCTTCCTCTCCTCACCCAAGCTAGTTAAACAATGATTCATCACTACACGGAGCTGACTTCAGCTAGGACAAAAGTCCATACTACATCAGCATTTGGAGAGGGTGGGCAGAGAGGTGGGGGATGCTATATGATCCGACGAATGAGAATCTTATATGTTACTGATGTAATCTGTTGCACGCCCATTGAAGGGCGGTTGTCATGTGTTATAATAAAAGGCTTGAGCCTCTACACATTGTAGAGACTCTCCCGGTTTTAGACCAGCATTTGTGTCTGATTCTGGTCGACGATGTGTGCACACGATATAATTCGGAAGCGACAAAATACCCCAAAGCCTGCTGGAGAAAATCATATTCCAGATCACTCCTCCCCCCTTAAAAAGCAGCTGGCTTCCTATGTGACTGAATGGGACTAAAGTAGCTAACGCTCTACATACAGGGACCCATGATTTTTTATTTCTCCATTGACAGATCTATGCTAGGGCTTGTTTTTACTTTAATATTGCTAAACACCTTTTTCAATTTTGTGTTTATGTTAAAAAAAGTTACATATAGGCCGCCTGCACACGGGCGGAAATCCCGCCGCGGGATTTCCCGCGGGATTTCCGCCACTGAAAGTTTGCATAGGAGTGCATTACAATACGCACTCCTATGCAGACAGCCGCGGTTTGGCCGCGCGAAATCTCGCGCGGCAAACAAACCGCAGCATGTTCTATTTTTGTGCGGGGCACGCACTCACCCGTCCGCCGGCTCCGGTCTGCGCATGCGCCGGCTGCGCCGCAGCCGGCACGTGAAAGAGCTGGGGCCGCCAGGCGCGGGAGAGTACGCGCTCATCCCTGCAGGCTCTCGGGTCGGGTCCCGTGGCGAGAATTCTCGCTGCCGGATCTGACCCGCTCGTGTGCAGGTGGCCTTAAGGCTACTTGCACATAGACTGTTAAAAATTTGCAATTTTTTTAACTAATTGTCCAAATAAAAATAGGCCCATGTGAATACACCCATTCAAATGAATGGGTGCTATTTCTGTCCGATTTTTTAGACCACTTTTCTGTCCGAAAATCAGACGAAAAAAAGGCTGTGCGCATGTACTCTAAAAATCACTGAGAAAAACCATACTTAGTGCCAGTTACACTGATATGTGTAGTGCACCATGCAGGCTACGGGCTTCTTATCATGAGCATAGGCGCAGATACGCTCGAAGTAGCATGATTTTTCGCACTGTGAAGGTCAGACTATCATGTGCATTTTGGCGCTGTTAACTGTACTTTTTGTGATTGAAAAGTCTGTGCAGCCTAAATAGTCCCCAGTGTTGTCCATTTCCCCACAAAATTGTGCAGTTCATTGCTTAATTTCATGAGCATCAGGTGCGCACCCCCATGGGTCTTATGGTACCTTTTTATTGCGCAAAAATAGAGCATTGAAAACAATGTGTCCCATTCTCTGCGCAATGCAAGCTCAAACATGCTTAGTTTAACCCATGCTATTCGATAAGGTTAGCTGCCCTACACTCAAAGTATATCATAAAAGCACTGACCCCTGGTCTTGCTCAACATCTCAGGGCCAGAATGCTTCTGCAAAAATATTAGGTATTATTTAGTTTTGCCCAAAATATGTAAGTGCGCAACCTGTGTTAAGGGTCCTCATATCTTACAATTTCGTACACTAACATCCGTGGTACAATTAGAATGTGTGGGATAGTCTGCTTGATCTAATAGTATGGGTGTCACTAATACAATATAAGCCTTAATAGTGCACTACAGGTATAGGTGTGACTTGCACCCTATACAGGTCTTATCTATGGGCAAGTATAATACTAATCAGCTGCCTAAACTCCCCCAATATACTGCCAGTTTGTGAGAGGCACTTGTTTGTAATCTTAATGTAAAGACTAGAGATGAGCGACCATGCCCGTCCGAGCTTGTGGCTCATTCGAGCATTAGCATACTCGAAGGTACTCGTTATTTGAGCGGGCACCACGCGGTGCTCGAGAAAATTTGACCCTCTCCACCCCACAAGTTTAGCGGCTTTTTTAGCCAATGAACATGCAGGGAAGGCTTTGGCCCACCTGCTATGACGTGCCAACCCTATGCACGTCTATAGCAGTGATGGGCTGTCCGGATCAGGTGACCTGGGATCATAAAAACTCAGGTCACCTGATGCTCGCCTCACACAAAGGCTGGATTAGCTGAGGGTCTTATGGTACCTGCTGTGAATGAGGGAGAGTGATAGTGAATGAGGGAGAGCGATAGTGTAGGTTAGAAGGAGCGTTTAGGCATGGATCTATCTGCAAAGAACCCAACAGTCCTTTTTAGGACTACAACTCCACTTTTGTGCATCAGCAGTTTGGCTGCCTGGGACCAGTAGTGCGCACAAAGCATTCACAAGCATCTCGTCAGTATATTGTATACAGTTACCGGTTCTATACAGTATACTGCTACTGGTGTACACAGACTATATAGGAACTAACAAAACTCCTCTCATTTTTCATTTTTTATTTGTTTTTGTACAAGACTGTATTTTTCACACTTTTTTTTTTTGCTATAGTGTACGCAACATACCCCAGTGTGTGTCCTGTTGATCCACACTATATAACCAGACTGTACACATTTTTCACGGTCTTCTTTTTGCTATAGTGTACGCAAAATACCTTGCAGTTTGCGTAGCATTTAGACGCAGTGCATTATGCAACATGATCACGACTAGGGGTAAGGGCGTCCGAGTGAGGGTGTGGGCAGAGGCCGAGGTCCTGGGCGGGGTGAAACAGTGCCTGCTGCTGAGGGAGAAGTAGAATGTCATGTATCTACGCTCCCCAGCTTCATCTCACAGTTTGCCGGTCCGCGTTGTACACCATTATTAAAGCCACAATAGTGCGATCAAGTGATCACGTGGATAGCAAATAACACGTCCAGTAATTTATCCACCACCAGGTCTTGCACGCAATCCACTCATGCTAGCCAAGGGAATGCACCTCTGAATCCTCACGATGATGCTCCTTCCTCCCAGCCTGCTCACTCCAAGAAAAGGAGAGATTCAGAACAGGCATACTCACAGGAACTGTTCTCAGGTTCCTTCCCTGAGTAGCAAACAATGGTTCATGAGCCACCTGAGGAGTTTGTCATGACTGATGCCCAAAGTTTGGACTTTTTATAGTCTCAGGGTGATGAGGGTGGGGACTTCCAAGTAGTGTCTCAAGAGGTATTTGTTGATGATGATGATGATGATGATGATGATGAGACACTGTTGTCTGTCAGTGAGGTTATTGTTAGGGCAGTAAGTCTGAGAGAGGGGCAGACTGAGGATTCATAGGAAGAGCTGGTGGATGATGAGGTGACTGACCCGACCTGGGTTGGTAAGCCTACTGAAGACAGGGCTTCAGAGGGGGAGGCAAGTGCAGCACCAGAACAGGTTGGAAGAGGCAGTGGGGTGGCCAGAGGGAGAAGCTGGTCCAGAGCAAGTAATCCCCCAACTGTTCCTCACAGCACCTCCTCGTGCAAACAGATCTGTGACTTTTGCCACTGAACCTCCAACCAGGCATGCTCATGTGTGGCAATGGGCGTAACCTGTCGGCAGCTCTGCAGCTTGGCAGACTAACACACGTGCCATGCCTGGCTCACATGTTCAATCTGTTGGTTCAGCGCTTTCTTAAAAACTACCCCAATTTATCTGAGCTGCTCAGCAAGGTGCGTCGCATGTGCGCACATTTCAGAAAGTCCACCACAGATGCTGCGACCCTCAGGAGACTGCAACAGCACTTCCAGCTGCCAGTTCACCGACTGTTGTGTGACATGCCCTTGCACTGGAATTCAACTTTGCACATGTTGGCCAAGCTGTACGAGCAGCGTAGAGCCATTGTTGAATATCAGCTGCAACATGCCCGTCGGAGTGGTAGTCAGCCTCTGCACTTCTTCATAGAGGAATGGGAATGAATGTCTGACATCTGTCAAGTGTTAGGAAACTTTGAGGAGTCAACACAAATGGTGAACGGCGAAGCGGCCATTATCAGTGTAACCATTCCGTTGCTTTGAATGCTGAGAAGGTCGCTGCTAAGCATTAAGGCCAATGCTTTGCTGATAGAACAGGAGATGGGAGAAAACAATATGTCGCTTGATAGCCAGACCACCCTCACCTTTGTTTCTCAGTGTGTATTGGAGGAGGAGGAGGAGGGGGGGGGAAGAGACCACTGCCCACACTGCAGAGGGTACCCATGCTACTTCCTTCACATCTGTTCAGCGTGTATGGACTGAAGAGGAGGAGACTGAGAGTCATCCTCGTAGTGAGGACAGCAATGTGTTGCATATTGGGACTATAGCACACATCATGTTAAGCTGCCTTTCCCATGACCCTCGCGTTAGACGTATTATGGCCAACACAGATTACTGGGTGTTCACCCTTCTCGACCCATGGTATAAGGAGAACCTTTCCACTCTCATTCCCGAAGAGGAAAGGAGTATGAGAGTGATGCAATACCACAAGGCCCTGGTGGAAAAGCTGACACTAAACTTCCCATCTGACAACGCTAGCAGTAGAGGACATTGTTCAGTGGGCCAACTAGCAGGGGAGACGAGGGAAACAGGCAGGATTTCCAGCGCAGGCAGGGAAACACTCTCCAAGGCCTTTGCCAGTTTTATGACACCCCAGCCAGACTGTGTCACTACTCCCCAGCCTAGGCTGAGTAGGAGGGAATAGTGTAAAAAATGGTGAGGGAGTACATAGCCGATCGTACCAACATCCTCTGTGATCCCTCTGCTCCATACAACTATTGGGTGTCAAAGCTGGACACGTGGCACGAACTTGCGCCGTCCACCTTGGAGGTGCTGGCCTGCCCTGCCGTGTTATCAGAGAAGGTGTTTAGTGCTGCTGGGAGGATTATCACGGATAAGCGTACCCACCCATCAACTGCCAGTGCCGACAGGCTTACACTTATTAAGATGAACAAAGCCTGGATTTCCCCAGACTTCTCTTTTTCACCAGTGGAGAGCATTTTAACATAAAGTATCTTTAAGCTGGAACTGGAGAACCATACACCCTCTATCACCCCAAAAAAGGGTAGAAGTAGCTTGGTCTATCCTTCTCTGATCTTCCTCCTCCTCCTAAACCAGCATGTCAGTACGCTGAACAGCCAATTCTTCGGAGGGCCAAAAGGTTCTGTAAAAACTATTTTTTTCGGAGGGCTGCCTCCAGGCTCTGTCAAAACAATTTTTTCTGAGGGCCGCCTCCATATTCTCGCCCCCAATTTTGAAGAGGTTCACCGCTAGAGTTCAGCAAACGTGCTGGTTCCAGCTTCATATGCCCACAGAGTCCACAAATGTATCCCAGCGCAGTGTCCAGCTATCTGACACCAAGACAGAATGAATTTAAGACAGTCCTGGTTTGGCCACTCTAATTTTTTCATAGTACATGCTGTCCTTCCCTGGGGCACTGGTTAACAAGCCCCTCGGGGAGAGGCAGGGGTGGGACAGGCGGTAGCTTGCCTGTCGGTGGACCGCCACCTGGATCCCATTAAGCAAGTATGAACTCTATGTAAAAAAAATATTTCATGGGTTCACCTGCACTCTGGGTAAAAAACTCTTTCAGGGGTACACCTATACTCTGGGTACACAAATCTTTCAGGGGTTCGCCTATACTCTTGGTAAACAAATGTATCAGGGGTTCACCTATACTCTTGGTAAACAAATCTTTCAGGGGTACACCTATACTCTTGGTACGCAAATCTTTCAGCGGTTCACCTATACTCTTGGTAAACAAATGTATCAGGGGTTCACCTATACTCTTGGTAAACAAATACCCTGCACTCTCGCTCAAAAAATCTTTCAGGTTCTCACACGCATTCTTGGTAAAAAAAAAATTCTTCAGGCAGGGGCTGGGACAGGCGGTAGCTTCCCTGTCGGTGGACCGCCACCTGAATCCCATTAAGCAAGTACAAGCTGTCGCTCAAAAATATTTCAGATTTTTACCTGCACTATTGGTAAACAAATCTTTCAAGGGTGCACCCATACTCTTGGTAAACAAATCCTTTTAGGGATTCATCTATACTTGTGGTAAACAAATATTTCAGGGTTTCACCTGCACTCTTGGTAAACAAATCTTTCAGGGGTTCAACTACACTCTTAATAAACAAATCTTTTAAGGGTTCACCTATACTCTTGGTAAACAAATCTTTCAGGGGTTCACCTGCACTCTGGGTAAAAATCTTTTGTTTTAGAATGGGTTGTTGAATTGTGGATATGTGTAGAAGTACTGGCATCTGAGTCCCCTTTATGCCCATGTTTGTGGGTCATGAAATTTTGTGTCAGAGGTGGCATGAGATTGGAATTATCAAAGAGGATCGCTGCCAGGCCCTGTCAACCTTCTGCAGTGTGTGTCTCCTGTTCCTCCTCATCCAATACGCACTTATAAATAGACATGAGGGTGGTGTGGCTATCAAGTGACCGTGTGACATGAGGACAGCTGAACGTTGCGCTGGGAAAAATTTCAGTATGCTGTGGACTACTGAGTAGGCGAAGGGGTGCGCCTTACCCTCTCTGGGATGGGGACAGCTGGACGTTGCGCTGTGAAAAATTTCAGTACGCTGTGGACGCAGGCTTGTGTCAGCATCCTGGGGGGATTGGACAACAATGCCAGTATGTAACACCGGAGAAGAGGCAGTGGTGTCACCCGCAGGTGGTGATTGGTCTTCGTTGCACCTAGTGTGGTGCTTAGCTAAGATGTGCCAGCGTGTGTGCCTTGCTGATTATGGTCTGGCCCAACTAAATTGTTAGGGGGGTGACCACCAGGCTCTTGTCCACAATTTGGCTTAATAGTGCGACCTGGGAACCTCAGATGCATCCATGCCTGCTGCCCCTGCGGTTCCCTAACTATTTCTGTGGTGTTTCCATCACTTTCTGATGTTTCAGGTGAATCACACACCCTCCCCTATGCAGAGCATCGGTCACCTTAAAAAATGCTCGAGTCTCCCATTGACTTAAATGGGGTTCGTTACTCGAAACGAGCTCTCGAGCATTAAGGAAAGCTCAGTTCGAGTAATGAGCACCTGAGCATTTTGGTGCTCGCTCATCTCTAGTAAGGACCTCATATTTATTTGCAGAAGCAGTGTGGCACTGACATGCTGAGTAAATTCAGGGGGCTTAAGATGGACTAATGGCTCCTCCTATTGAAGCTTAGTCTGCAGTTTCTATATACAGTGATATGTAGAAGCTGCGAAAGACAAATGGTACAAAAATGATTGCCATCTAAAAATGCATGCATTTAAGTGGAAAGAAAATTTACCCTAAAAGTGTCCGTAGTCTTTAAGTATCATTTCCAGAGGTGTTGTTGCATTTTTTTTTTAGATTTTCTTTTTCATTTTCTTTTCCAACTATTTTCCCTGAAACACAGGCTGCCAAAGCAGTGGTGTTGCTTCTATGCAACTGTGTTACATCTGACCCGAATATATTGGCTGTGTCCAAAAGGAACGAATATATACACACTCAGTATAAATGCTGAAAATGCAATAATGCAAAAAGGAAATACAAATCAGAGAAGACGGGGAATCTAACCCTTAACCTTCTAATAAGAGAAAAGTCTACTATAAGGGGAAAGTCCAGCCTGAGGAGGACAACCCTACATTAGGAACCTGAGGGAACTCTGACTTTCCCTAGATGGTGACAGGGAATAGTGGCAAAGGTTAGATCACAGTGTATATTGAACCACTAGAGTACAGAAAAAAAGATGTACAAACACCAGCAATAAATATGTAGATCACCAGCAGATGTACTTGAGATGCAGGTCATACCCTGGAGCTGTGGATAAGACCAAAAACACCTTCTGGCAAAGAGTAAACCCTGCAGCTTCTGTTCAGGAGAGCAGTTTTAAATAAACAAACAGTTGCTGATTGACTGGATGAGTAGCCAATTACAGCAGCCAATTAGCCACTTAACAGCAAGAAGTGGTTATCTTCTCGTCGACCAGTGCTGACAGAAAATGAACATATGCCAACTGCTGTTGCGTTGCCACCCCAGAACCAGGATAATCTGCCAGCTGTGTTGTGAGTACCCTCTGGACCCAAACTCTCCAGTTTACATGCTTTTTTTCATGAAATCTTTTTAAAAGATACATTGCATTAACAATAGTTATGATCATTCCTCTGGGCCATAAACTCGGCAATATATAAGATGCTGTAGTGAATTTCTAATCCGACATGAATCTACAATTTGACAAATTTAGAACTTCAAATCACCATCCACCATGACCAGGGGAGGAGAAGACTCTTCATGAACAGGACACACAAATCTCTTTAGTACAGATTTATGAAAAGCCTCAGCGATCCCAAAAGAAGATGGAATCTGTAATCTAAAGGATAAGAGATTAATAATTTCCTTGATTTTATATAAGCCAATTAAACATGGACTCAGCATAAGCGATGGTAACTTGAGGTAACTTGAGTGCACTCTTTGGATTATGTGAGGTTGGGCAGAGATAGGGCCTCTCTCCTTGTTCTGTGCGATGCGAGTTGCACCCAAGAATCGCAGGCTTGATTCATTTTTGGCCATGTAAATACAGCCTCAGGGGCTACTTGTGTGTAGTGAACCTCTTTTTCCGCTTGTGTAGAGCTTGTTGACCACTAGACATTCCTCTATGACGCAATCAAAGAAATTTTGCCCAGCTAACAGAGTTTGAGAGGGGCGCATTATTGGAATGCAAGAAGCTGGATGGTTGTTTCAATAAATTGCCCACCTCTTAGGCTGTTCTGACTAGACTCTTAGTAGGTGTTGGGACTAGTGAATGTGTTGAGAGCACATAGACAAGACGACTGGGCTCAGGATGCCCTCAACATCCATCAGTAAAGGGAATTGTCTGATCGTCCGACAAACACTAGCAGCTCCAACTGTTTAGTTATCTGCCATCGAGATACAGGTGGCAGCATCCTTACAGGCCCCCTGTCAGAATATTTCCAGGAGTTTGGCTGAAGGTCATTTGGTCTCATGGCAACCATTACGTTTACTGCCCTAGACACCTACCCACTATCACCTCGGTTTGCACTGGTTTTGTGAATGACAGAACTAGACTGCAATGGAGTGAAACAGAGTTGTCTTTAACACGAAACTCAGGTTTATTTTGGGCAGTGATGACGACCTTGTTTGTGTCTGGAGACCTAGGGGTTAGCACATTTATCCTGCCTTTGCTGTGGAATGGCACATTGTCCTCACTGCTGGTGTGATGGTCTGGGGGGCCATCACATGTAACAGTCAGTCACCCCTGGTGGTGGTATGAGGGATAAGGATAGCTCAGTTAATTAATCAGAATATCCTGCAGCCACATGTGTTCTCTCATGGCGGCTTCTAAGAGGCATTTTCCAGCTGGACAATGCTCGGCTGCACATAGTAAGGGTGTCACAGGAATGCATCCACAACATTGCTACACTTTTGTGGCTTGCCTGGTCACTAGATTTATTGCCAGTAGTACATGTATGGGACCATCTGGGATGCCAAATTCAACAGCCTACGAGTTTGCATAAGCTAAAGGTTCAGTTACAGCAAATGTGGACTGCAGGATACCATATTGGACCTGTATGGCTCCATGTCTGCCAATATCACATCCTACATCCAAATTAGAGGCGGCCCAACAGGGTACTAGAGCCGGACTTTAAGGCCTCATGTCCACGGGGAAAATAAGAATTAAAATCCGCAGCGGATTTTAACTCTTCTCCCGCGCGCGGATCCGCACCCCATAGGGATGCATTGACCACCCGCGGGTAGATAAATACCCGCGGATCGTCAATAAAAGTGATTTTTAAAAAAATGGAGCATGAAAATATCTGGACCATGCTCCATTTTCATGCGGGTCTCCCGCGGGGACGGCTCCCGCGGGCTTCTATTGAAGCCTATGGAAGCCGTCCGGATCTAAAATAGGAATTTAAAAGAATTTACTCACCCGCAGCGGGCCGGGAAGGTCTTCTCTTCCTCACGGCCGCATCTCCCTTGCTTCGGCTCGGCGGATGTGCCCGGCGCATGCGCGCGGCACGTCGACGACGTGCCGCCGGCGTGAGGAATTCATCCGCCGGCCGAAAAAGAAGATCCGGCCGTGAGGAAGAGCAGAGCTTCCCCGCCCGCTACGGATAGGTAAATTCTTATAAATTCTTATTTTCAGCGCTCATGTCCGCGGGGCAGGAGGGACCCGCTGCAGATTCTCCATGGATCTGATTTTCCCCGTGGACATGAGGCCTTAGTGTTTTTACTTTTCCTCAATCAAATTATCTTTTTGCTCCTGATAATGTAATCACTTACTTGTATCAATGTTACAATCACACACAGAAAGTTTCATTGAATTTCCACAACTCTTTTCTATGTGCTTGACTGTTTTTGACAATGAATGTATATTAAGCCAGTTAAATATAAATTGTCAGTACATATCTAATTTTCTATTGAAAACCAGTGTTAGTCCATGTTCTGGAGATTATTCCTTTAACCAACTTCTTGATCTATTACCAAAGATTCAGATGACCAAACATCTTACTTATAATTACAGAATAATTTATTACAGCTACAAAGTTCACGCATATTAGTACAACAGCAGATTTATAGTTACAGTTTGTATAGATAATGTAAGAGCGGGTTATAACAGTTATCAATCATATTATAACACAAATATCTTATTATGTTGGTGTCTTAAATAAAGCCATACCTATGACCTAATTTCAAAATATCCTGCTATGTTTCCTATCTTCCACCCCACATCCTTGGTCTGATAATATCAGTTGGGACATCTTATCATTTTCTCTTAATTCAGCCTGTTAGAATAGGAAGTTAAACAATGAGAAGCTTTTTAAAGGTCATTTAATTGCCAGTCATCATCTTGATGAGATTTGGGGGTTTTATTTTCATATCAATCCCATTATGCATCAGCACAGCATTAGCTAGAGGCTCTACCATTTCTGCCTGCTGGGGGGACAGTTTAAAACCTAAATAAGCTACAGCCCATAAGTATACATTAGAAAGATGAGCTGTGATCTTATCTCTTAAAACTGTGTGACAGAAGATGTGTAATCATCCCAGACAAAGAAATTGACTAGTTTCAGATAGCATAACCCCAAGTAAATCTGAGATCACATGACCAACTGAGGAAAAAGAGGTTAGGAGTTTCAGATAGAAAGAAATAACTAACCAAGGTAACACTAACCCGCTTATATATACTGGGGGTATACTGTACCTACATAATGAATGGAAAAAAATACCAAAGTGGCCCTTTAAGTCTCATTAAGTATAAATATAATAGGTTGGGAATATGAGGCTGTATATAGAAAGGCTGTACACAGTCCAGCAGAAATAACAGTTTGTTAACTGAAATAATTGTAACAGGTTTTGCATAACAGACTAGTCTAGCCTTTTCCCCTTTGTTAGATAACTTGAGTAATAAACTTTTGATCACATTCAGTATAGTTCACTCTGGTCAGGAGTTTAATAAAGAGACCACTCCTACGTCTTACCGACAGGCTTCCTTGAAGGGACTATGTATCAGTATATATCCAGATAGATAGATCGATCAATAGATAGATATCTCAGATGCAGTCTCTATCCAAAGTATAGTAGGTTAGGACAATACCTTCAGATAGGTGCCTCTCTACTGAATCAGACACTGTTCAAGATACTGAAGAGTATAATGAATAATGATATGTGTCACAAAGCATCATAAAGCTGTCCAGATGTGTACCCTGTTGATATCTCTTCCCCGCAATTATCCCGGAACCTGCTACCAGTAACTGCAACTGATGTCTCCTGATGGACTAGAAAAACTCCTGTTTTTAGGTTCCTTCTCTCAGCCAATGAGCATAGCTCTTAACCCTTTGCAATCCAATTTTGGATTCAGGGTTTCCTAGGGGGCTTTCTATTTCTACCATTATACAATGCCGCCCTCTGTTGGCTAGAGCCAGCACTGTGGTATGGGACATGCTGGAGAAGCCCCCGACAACAAAGCGGCAAGTAATCTACAGTAAGAATACCCTGTCGGACGTCTTCTGACATCAAAGCTGTACAGCCTTCAATCAGAATGTCTTTAGACGTCAGACAATGGATTGGAAAGGGGTAATGTCTTAGCAGCTCACTACATCATAGAAATATTAGATATGGACATATGAACTCCTGGAGGGTCATTACAGGTACATACACATAGTTCAGCTATAATTAAATATGCACATTGGTGGTTTTTGCCGCTTACTTTAGAGCAATAAATATTCAATAATGTATTGCGATTATTATTACCATTTACGTTATGTCTATATTAACAGTCCAAACCAATATTGAAAGATGTTGGTCAGTCTACAAGTCCTTAATCTTACAAAGACCTCTTAGCCATAATATAGCATGCATAGAACTATAAAGGGCCCAAATCTACAGTACTTTCATATTACTCTAATTTTATACTTTTTTCCTTGAATTTCATCCAAGAAAAATTCATGGCATTGTGCATTTTTTCGAAACTCTGTTTAGCTGTCAATAACAGCTCCTATAGCCATCACTACCTTTTTATTATGTTTTTATTATTTAATTACAGTGTCAAGTATATGTATATGTGTACATTTGTGTATTTTACTTGTTTTTATTATCTGGAAGCGGCGCGTTGCAGCAGGAGAGCTGTTACATAAGACGTTACAGTGTTTGGTAAACCAGCTGTGCAGTTCTGTCATTTGACCCAATTAAAATATCTGACTCTTTTATCAAATGTTTTGATTTCATTAGACCGTATCATTAACATTTCACTCCCTGATGACTGTGTCTAAGTAATAAAAGAGGTGGTCATTTCCCATCTCACATAACACGTTCTAATCAAAGCAATAATAAAATGTACCAAGCCCTCTATAGCAGAAATGTTCAAATTATAAAATAGATTTCATGTTTTATGGAGTTTAACAGTAGGGTTTACATTTTTAACTATCCTTACCACATAAAGACTAGACGGCTGCCATATGCACATGGCCATATTAGGGCTTTGTATAGCCTCTTAGCTATACAGTTCTGGAATATGGCCCCTATGAGGCCAGAATTTCCCACAGAGGCATACAGAGGTTCTTGTTCACAAATTCCATAAGAATCCAAGCCATATCACAAAGGTATTTTCTGCAACTCATTGTGCACCATAAGGCAGTACATGGAGTATCTGTGGCTCCCTAATAAAGAGCTATAAGTAACTAGAGGAAAAGTAAAACCTGAATTATGTTACAAATAACGCTGTGCAACTAATTTCCTTGTGTTTTAAACAATTTGTACACTTCCCTTGACAAATATGAAAAATGTCTAGAAAAAGGGCAATGGCTAAAAGCATTTGTATACAGTGCAAATTCATTAAATATGTTCCATGTTTTTCAGTACAAAACATTTGTGGACATGTAGCAGCACAGCAGCCATGATTTGGTATAAGAAAGAGAAATGTGTCTAACATATTTAGATAGTTGCGACAATTTATACAAAAAATCGGAAAAGAGCCGAAGGGTGTAAATGTCTATGCTCACCTGGTGTGGACACCTGGACCCAATAAGGGTGTCCAGGTGTCGCACCGGTAGTCCTTCAGATAGTGGTTAATAGGCTGTTTCCTATACCAGTGGCATCCAATTGGATAAGGGGGGAGCTAAACGGATACTGGGGGACCCCTAGAGAGAGAGAGTCTCTCCCCAGAGCATAAAATAGAAAAAAGAATGTGTTTTAAAAAATCCTGCGTTTCTAGGATAGCCGTGAAACGATAGAATACAAAAACCATCAAAGGATCCCTAGTGGATCTGCTGACACTTAGCCCCCTCCTTCAAAGTAAGTGTTAGCAGATCTACTTGGGATCCTTTGATGGTTTACTGTATTGTATCGTTTCACGGCTATCCGAGGAGCGCAGGATTTTTAACACTCTGATTCTTTTTTCTATTCTAGTTGCAACAATTTGTCATGTACACCACATGCACCATATTGATGATTATGTGCTATTTTCACTCATTCCTAAATGCAGACATCCTTCAAAACAATTGGTTTTTATCACAACTTTTATGGATTTTTATTTATCATTTAAACCTGTTAACAACCACCTGCCATAAACGTACAGTGAGCGATTGCTGGTAATGTATGGAGCATGATTGTGCCACAGGTGGTGAGAATCAGCTGTTTTCAACTGTTGATTGGAGTTAACTCCAATTGCAGCTCAATGTTGACTGCGGCAACTAAGCAACTAATCATAGGGTAAACCCCTTCAGCACCCTATTAGGCCCCTACATTACGATCACAAGGTGCCGATGGGTTCCAATGACAGTCTGGAGCCTAGTGAAGGCTCCTAGAGTTGGCATGTATTGCAGTCTATTAAGCCCTTCCTTTGGCAGGGCTTAATAGAGTAAGATTAAAAAATACAATACTGTATACTGTATTATTGAAATATTGCAGAATATTGTACAAGTGATGGCAAGGTCAGGTCCCCTGTGGGGGTTAAAGAAAAATGTGAAAATAAGTTATATACATTTAAAAAATATATAAAACATAGAATATATTGAAAATTAAAAAAAAAATTCCCATGCAAAAGACAAGCAAAAAATTAAACATAATTGGTATTACCATATTCATAACAGTAGGAGCCATCAAAATATCACGTTATCTTGTGAGAAGATGATAAAAAAATGATTCTAGAATTGCATTTTTTGGGCTCCCTATGTCCCAAATAAATTGAATAAATAATGATCTAATCGTTGAATTTGATACCCATAAAAACTACAGGTCACCCTGGAAAAAAACAAGTCCTCACTCACTCTCTTAATAGGAAAATAAAAAGTTATGTGTGTCAGAATATGGTGGCAGAAGAATATTTTTTAAAGGTTCTTTTATTTTTAAAAAGCAATAAAAGATAAACTGCATGAAGTTGGAAGCACTGCATTTGAACTGACCTACTGAATAAAGTTATCATGCTACTTTTGCTGTACCATGCATGCCGTACAAACAAATCCCCAAAAACATTGGGATAATTGTGGGGTTTTTTTTCCATTCCACCCTGTTTAAAAAATTTTACAGTTTTTCAAAACATTATATGCTACAGTTAATAGTAGTTTTAAAAAATACAACTTGTCCCACAAAAATCAAACCCTGATACAACTAAGCTGACAGAAAAATTAAAAAGTGATGGCTCTTGTAAATCACGGATGAAAAACTTGATTAATATAAAGAGCTAAAGAAAAGCAGTAGATTTTAAGGGGTTGTCTGAAAACGTACTTTTCCTTACCAACAGGATCATTGATTTATGTGTATCTGCTGTGCTTTGCATGGCTGAGAGCCCACTAATCACTAGAACAGGGGGCCTGAGCCCCCCCCATACCTTCTCACTGCCTGACTGCAGTAAAGATAAGGTTGATTAGAGTGGTGGCCACAAAAATAAATATTCATAATAAAAAAACTAATCTTAATAATACATCTTTTTCTGATCATATGTCACTTTTAATTGCTAAATGCTGTATATTTAGTAACTTTGTCATTGTCTTTATCTTTTGCTCCCATCAGCTCCAGTGGGGAAAAAAACAAAGCAGTCAGTTGAAAGGCAATTTTTTTTACATCAGTTTTTTTTTCCCCTGCCACATAATGGGACAAAAACACGCCCATGTGTATAAGCCCTAGGGCAGTACATGGGTTTGTTCATATTCACGTATTCTTCATGTGCATTTTGATCGTGCAAAAACCTCCACAGCATACTCTATTTTCCTGAGCATTTGCATATCAAAAGTCCCCACAGAAGTCAATGGATATATGCAAATTCGCTAGAAGATGCGTAAATGCGCAGGAAAAAGAACACATCTGGAACTCATTAGACTAATTAGCCAGTTCAATCATGACTTGTGGGCGCAAAAAGTATAGTAAAATATGCCCATGTGTGCGCAAAAAACATTGTTTAGTCCACAAATACACTGCGCTCACGTGTACTATGCATGAGTGATATTGTGCAAATATGCAGTGAATATGCATGCATCGTGCATATTTATCCAGTCTCATTCATTTCAATGGCCTAAATCAGTTTTGGAAAGCCCTGGAGTTACCCGTATGCAGCCCTCTCTCCTAATCTTCCTTTCATATTCTGAGCTATGAATACTTAAAACTCCAGTTTATATAAGAAAGCACGATTTGTATCTCATAAGTACAAGACATCATATGATGATCCAGGCAGAATTACTGTGATGTCACACTAATAACTGAAATACCTTTACAAAAGTGATATTATGATGTCAATAAAAAAATGGGGAATTCTGTTATATGCATCATCTTAAAATATCGGTTGCATTACGTTAAAAGGTCTCAATTCCATAAACCAATTTCTCAATTTCTTTTCTGAAAGTTTTCATCTCCTGGTAAAACGTATGCAATGTCCATGTAGAAGTAGGAGGAATAAAAGAGTTTTTCCAGGACTTTACTATTGATGACCTATCTTCAGGATCGGTCATGAATAGTTGATGGACAGTGGTCCACCACTCAAGATTCCTCCTGATCAGCTGTTTGTCCAGCCCACTGCCCACATGGACAAGATCGGAAGTAGATATGTCTATCAACATTGCAGAGATCCAGGTTGATAATGCCGTCCCAGCTCTCTTTGAATTCAATGGGAGTTGTGCCTGCATTACCAATCCAGGCAGCTGCGTATGGACAGAGATATCTTCCTTCAATAGTGTTAGCACCAATAGCGGGCAGGGTGAACAGCTGATCGGCAGGGATCCAGAGTGGAGAAGCCCTACCAAAGAATTATTGATCCCCATCCTGGGGATAATTTATCAATAGTAAATTCCCAGAAAACCCTTTTAGTATATGTTAAAAAGATGATTTCAAAACATTGTCATCTAAATATACAGCAGATTCTATGAAGATATTGTTCCAGATGTATCAAGCCCTGTCCACCAATGTGCATATTTTCTGTGGACAAATGGTGTATACTGTGTATATGGTCTATACGTGTGGTTCATTACGTATTTGTGATTCATGTTAGCAAAGTGGGCATGGTTACATAGCGGAGTTACTTTTTAGCAATATTTGCGAAAGGTGAGTGTTTTAAAAAAATTGCTAAATAAAAGTCGCATCTCCCCATCCCCAACGGGCTAGCATAAAATGTAAACCACAACAGTAACACAATAATCACATTTTGGAAAGTCATGAATTAAATTTGTCACAAAATTAATTTACTTAATTTTGTGCCAAATTTTAATACTGCCAAAAAAAATAAGATGGACATAGAATAAGTCAATATTGATACATGAAGGTATCTGTATACACTGTGTTAATAAAAGTATTGGGACACACATAGAAGATGATGAAATTTAATTTTATTCACATTTTTCCATATGGTGTTTGGCAGTCTTTGAACTCAATGCCTATAATAACCCTCCTAGCCGTGGTTTTCACCAAAATCTGATAGATGTTTGCAGGGATTTGCCTCCATTACTTAAAGAGATCTTTAGATTGTGATGTGGGGATAATGGGCATGCAAGGATAGAGACAACATTCCAGTTCATCCCAAAGATACTCGATAGGATTGATATCTGGACTTTGGGCTGACCAATGAAGTTTGCAGAAATTCTGCTCCTCAAACCAAACCACAACACTATGTACTATAGTACATAGGTGCTCAGTCATATTAATAGAGATATGGAGCTGTACCAAAATTGTGCCACAGGGTAGGTAATGCCACATTGTCTAGAATGTCTCTGTACCCATTAGTGTTAAGGGTGAACTTCACTGTGACCAATGTCCCTAGTCCTTCCCAGCAGAAACACCCCCACACCAGAACAGAACCTCCTCCAAACTTCACTGTTGAGACAATGCAGTCATGTAAAAACTGCTCTCCAGACAACAGCCACATCTAAGTACAGCCATCCAAATGGAATATGGTATTCCGTGATTCATCTGTCCACAACACTTGCTTTCACTCATTTACAGTCCAAGAATGATGCAGTCGTCACCTCAGTGCATTAACTACTTGTGTGCAGCCACTAGCCCATGGTAACCCTTTGCATGCAGTTTCATATGAATGTTGTAGTTCTAGTGCTAATGCATGTTCCAATAGCCTATTAGACTTCCTGAATAAGTGTTTTGCCAGATGCTATACATGATGCCTTCATAGCTCGTACAAAGCTTTATTGTTTTCGGTTTCTGAATAACATTGCCAACAGTGGAAGGTTCAAAAGAGTTGTGAGGTCCCGTACTGATTGGTTGCTCAGGTGACATCCTACCACCAGACACCGTTGGAAGTCTGTCAACTCTACAACCTGTGGCATTCTGGGGTGTTGGGATACGTCTGTGTGATACTCTCCTTTATACCTAATGCTTACATATTTAATTAACAAATCCTCTTTGTCTTACAGCACAGGATTGGTGGGTGTCCTAATACTTTTGTCAACATTGATTTTTGAATAGACTTTTATATACACTATCATGTAAATATTGTTTTCAATATCAATACAGCTGTCTTACGGCCAATAGTAGTAATATATCTGGCGCTGTAGAAAAACATTCCTAGAAATACTGCATGAAGTGACCTCGTGACTTACACGCTTGTCGTAAAGAGTTGTTCTCTGTACAACTTAAAACATATACACGGGCTAAGCTGTGACCGCAATGTTAACATGCAGCCATGGTCACCCAGATGGTATATCAAAAACAAAATGGGCAAAATGTTTCATAAAATGCAGTTCTAAATTTGTTATAGCTCCAGTCACATGGTCACTTATGGTGAGTCAAAAAAACATTTAGCAGAAGTCATAGCAAGCAAGAAATGATAGAACATATACAGGTCTATGGTATTATATTAGGCTAGGGCTCTATAGTGACCCTGAGCCATTGACGATTCATGAACTGCAGTGACTTGCATGTAACTTCAATGTTTCCCAATGGGAAAAAGTTTCAGAGTGCCTTATAACAATCACTTTTTTGATGGTCCCAAGGTTCCTTGAAACTTTGCTTTCACAGAGAAACATTGAAGTCACATAAAAATGGTGGCAATGGCACTATGTTACCAAATTTACCAAAAATTGTGGATGACTCCATGTCACAGACGAGCTCTAGCCTTTTAAACCATTAAATAACGCTTTCAGAAATAAGACAAGGCATCCATAATATTAGTATTTTTATTTATTCCTGCAACAAATACCAGCTGCTGTCAGCAGCCTTTTTCCTGTTTCATAGATCAATTTGGTCATGAATGAAGAAATCATCCCAAATGAGGATTTCATAGAACTACCTTTCTCTTAACCAAAATTACATTGTAACACGCAAACACTGTCTTGTCTTTAAGGCACAACACATCATTATCCACATTCTGATTGCCAAACCTATAAAAGAGACAGCATGTTAATCTTTTTAGATCTCACCACCCACTGCCCAGCCATTCCATCCCCAGCAAAAAAAAAGAATAGAAACGTTACATCAACTTTCAAAATCAGCTGCTAATAAAATCACAGTAAATTATTATTTGTTTTTGTCAATAATTTACACAAAATTACAGGTCTAGACATGATTGTCATCATATAGTTGGAGTGCATTCTAAATTCAGATTTTCCGGGTTAGGTAGGTTTATGTCTGATTCACACCTCAGTGCTGAGAATGAGATCCCATTATGAGGAATGTTGAACACCACCTCTTCGGTCGGAAAACATGTGCCTATGTTCATCAAGAGTTCCGCACATCTGCTCTTCACCACGATCTTCCATTGACCGATGCTTTCAACTGTTAGCTGTCCAAGGTTACTAAGAGTCACTCTGCAGCACTCAGCATCTTCATTTTCCTTCATTTAGCAGTCTGAATTCTTTGTAATTAATCATCACTGTTTATTTCCCTTTGTTTAAGACAGTCCATGTGTGTAAAAAGCCCGAGGCATTAAATCACACATAAAAATTCAGTGTGTACTTAAAATATATTTATATATATTTATGTACATATTAAAAAAGGCCGTCCAAGATGCAAACAGTTACAAATATTCTAGTTCCAGTGCTTGATGAAGAGCCAAAAGATCTGAATGACTTGATATTCTCCAAAAAGGCATGTTATTCTGCAGGGCAAGAGAGAAAGGTTCATGATGAATCAATAAAAAATAAGTAAAAATTAAAAACTAACACATACAAGGCCTTGTTCATATCTGTGTCGAAGGTTCCTTTCTGAGCCTTTGTCACAGATTCTGCTAAATAACCAGAAGAACATAATGCAGCATGCAGCATGATTCTGTTCCGGTAAAATGCTGTATAGCATGACACCCAACGGACCCCATTATAGTCAATGGGATCCATCATGTGCCGTTGGGTCCAGGATATGATGGATCCAGTAGTGCTGTTGCTTCCATTGTCCTACTCTAAGAAATGAGTAAAACAACAGATGTTCTTAATGATGATGTGAACAAAGCCTAATACACTAAATATGTAATGCTATGTTGGGATATACAGGGGGTGGACAAAAATATGGAAACACCGTACAAAATGCATGGGATTTTAACCATTAGGACTAAGCTGCCCTTTTGACCCCTGCTTGGCTGAAAGCAAAGTTGTGTTTACTTCACCTCTTGCCCTGCTCTGGGTGTTTTTGGGAGCCATGACCCCAAAAGCTCAAGCCCCTGACCAATGGAACCTTGTTGCTCGGACAGATGTTCACTACTGCCCAGCAGCATCTGTGTCATGTTACCGCTTCTTAAATTACATGGGATTCTAAATCATATTTCAAGACATGTAAAGACTAATTTTAAGGCATGCATATCGTACAGTGTTTCCACATTTTTGTCCACCCCTGTAAATATGCCAAAGATACAGGTAAAGATTATTTGTATTAGCCAAGTAGAATAAATTGGCAGATGTGCCTACTAAGCCTTTTAATGAAGTGGCTTTGATCATAAACAGTGCTCCCTATTAATGCCAGGATCCACCTGGGAGAGCCTAGATTTTAAACCACAAACAATATACAAATTCTGACAATCGTTATATAAAATATCTAAGATTCTTAGTAAAAATATTATTTTAGTTATTTTTGTTAAAGTTGAAACATAAAACCCCAAAATACAGGTGGTCATAATATGGCTCTATGTGGCTTGGAGCCCAAGGAAGAATAAAATAATGGCATGTTCCATTACACAGAAGATTCTCCTAGAAGATGCTGTACAGTGACCATGTATGTAGTTTTACCATGGGTGTGAGCTCCAATTAAAGTTAAATTTGATATCTATTCTTATCTTATTAATTATATTCACAGGGGCTCAGAGAGCTGACATTGGGGCATTGTTGGAGGATTTCTCACTCTGATGAGCTGTTTTTGCTGTCCTTGTGCTGCCAGGTAATTTGGGGATTTTAGGGGAAATTGTTGTTAATGTCTACATACCCCATTTCTTCCTATTTCATACAGTATATTATAAACTGCACAGAATAAAATATAACATCTGATCGTTATGGTTTTTAATATTGTTTTGGTTAATTAGTAAATCAGTACATCATAGGCATTTCCAATATAGTCCTTCAATCCTAGTGAATTACTAAAACCTTGTTACAACCTCTTTGACTTTGTCCCTTTATCATCTGTATAGCATTCTTTACCTACAGTATCTTAGGTACTCCCTACATAACTAGACAAATACTGTAGAAATTCTTAAAATTAGGATTCTTTTTAAATAGGAAAGGAACAAACCAGGCAACACCTTTAAAGGGGTTGTACCAAAAAGACACAATATTTTTGGCGGAGGTTTGCTTTCACAATATTCATGGTTCAATAAAAATGACATATTATCTTTATTCCGTGAGTCAGTACAATTACAGTGAGGATAGCATATTTACAGTTTTTTAATGTAGTATGACTTAAAAATATATATATTTTTCAAAAGGTATTTTTTCGTGGCGTTGCGATCTTTTTACCCCGCGTTACTTTATTCTCTTGCAGATCAGATTGTATGAAGGCTCGTTTGTTTGGTGACCTGTAGTTTTGCTTAATACCATTTTGGGATATGTTTTTTTTCAATGTTGCCTTAGATACTGGGTGACCAAAAAAGCACAATTCTACTCGTAGTATTTTTTTTTCACTGTGCGGGATTTATAACGTGAAATCTTAATAATCTGGACTTTTTCTAATGCAATGAGACTAATTTTTATTGTTTTTTTATTTTTCGATGGGAAGATTGTGAAAGAGTCTTTTTTACTACATTTTACTTTATCTAATTAATAAAACATTTTTTAACGTTTTTTTTTTAGTTTTCAAAGAGACTAAACCATAGTATTGCACTTTACTGCATTCTGACAGGCAGTCCATCAAGATGTACCAGAAGCACATCTTGATAGGCAATTATTCACGACAGTCATGCTGTTTTTGAGAAGACTCCAGGCTTCTATAAGACCCGATCCCATTACAAAGGGGTCAATTGGGAGCTCCAAATACCAATTGGGGCATTTAAAGGGTTGTCAGCCATGATCAGTGGGAATGCTGATAGTGGCTATTGCCGGTGAATGTCAGCTGTCAAAGGTGGTTTTCACCCCCCCGTGTATGTAGCTGAGCCTGCTTCATACACAAACACCAGACATGTACCTTACGTGTATGGTGCACATTGGGAAAAGGTTAATACTTTATCTTTAAACTACAAAAAGGAACACAGCTGTACGTCATCTGTATGCCGTTTTTGATGGATCTATTTTTTTTCACACTGTTAGCAGACAGACTGGGCTGGAGCTATATATGACTCTTGGCTACAACAGTGGTCATGTGACCAAAAATTACTATGTAGCCCTGCATTCTCACAATGCTGCTGCAATAAGCAGATCAGAAAATATCCACCAAGGTTGGATTTTTTGCAATCTGTGGGTTGAGGTAACTGTCGAGTTGCACCGTGACCCCTTTGATCTCAGTGAAAGTGCAAAATCTCAGGTCAACACAGCAATCTTTGGTTGCACAACCCATGTCATGGGCAAAAATCTCCATTTAGCCCTAGCTCAGTTCTTACAGAGGCAGACATTATTTGTAACACCGTACGTTTGTAGTAAGCTCGGTTCTGGTGTTGTCTCTATGTGATAAATGTCAGATTATTTTAGAACTTTAGATTCTTGTGAGGGCACATGATTTTCTTACAGCCCATGGCCTTCGGTGTCCTTAATCCACCAGTGGCCGGAAGCCCTCCTGCGTTGGACAGAAAAAACACTGCATGCAGCCCTTTTCAGTCCAGCTATGGATGCTGGACTGGTATACAAAGTATATCAAAATGATATCAGTTATGTCGAGCTTCAACATAAAACCACAGCCTGAACACAACTCGCATATGGGAACCCTGTCTAAGTGTGGCTTTATGCGAGCGTTTTTGTGCGTGCATACGTGAGCACAAAAACACGCTTCTATTAGAACCAATGCATTCCTTATGATGTGTTCACATGTCCGTCTTTTACAGGTGCGTGCCTGTAAAGACAGGACATGCATGCACCATAGGGAATGCACGCATTGCCTTCAATGGAGCCATGGCTGCTGCGGGTGGCTCCATTGAAGACAATGGTCTGCCGGAACCCCTGAATTGTTTTTCAGGGAAGAGCTTTACATATAAGGTCTTTCCTGAAAAATCAGAATTTTAGTGTAAAAAAAAAAAAAAAAGCTACTTACCTCTCCGCCGCTGCTCTGTCCCCGGGGGAATGAAGAACACATCTGCCACATGCGACAGTTGTTTCCTTCATCCCCGCGAGGAAAAATAATTCCCTGCTGCACCTGCCACATCTGTGACAGATGCAGCAAAAGAATTCTGTATCCCTGTGGGAAATAAAGAATTCCCTACCACAGCTGTCACAGACGACAGCTGCAGTAGGGGATCCAGTTGTATCCTGTAATTGTTTTTCAGGAAAGGGTTTTAAATATAAGCCCTTCCCTGAAAAATAAGAAACAATGGTGATAAAAATAAAAAATAAAAGAATACTCACCTTTCTTCAGCTGCCGGGGCTTAGCTGCGTCCAGCAGACTCTTCTCCTGCACTGCTCTGAGGAGTATACAGCAGGCGGGGATTTAAAATCCATGCCTGCTGAATGGGCTGCCTCTGATTGGCTGAGCACTGTGACCAATCAGAGGCAGCTCTCAGCTATTGAATGACAGCTGAGAGCTGCCTCTGATTGGTCCCTGCGCTCAGTCAATCAGAGGCAGCACTCACCCATTCATGAATTCATTCTTTTTCCTCGCGGGGATGAAGGAAACATCTGCCGCATGCTGGGGACACGGCAGCGACGGACAGGTAAGTTTTTTGTTTTGTTTTTTTTTACACTAAAATTCCTGTTTTTCAGGGAAGGGCTTATATGTAAAGCCCTTCCCTGAAAACGATTCAGGGGTGCCACCAGACCATTGCCTTCAACCGAGCCGCCGGCAGCAGACGCGGCTCCATTGAAGGCAATGCACGGACCTTCATACACGCTCGTGTGAATTCACCGTAAAGTAGCTTTTTTCATCTCCAAGAGCTTCGACTGGCAAGCATAGGTTGCGATATGCTCACTCCTGTGCAATTATTTGGAGTAATTTGAGCCTATGAATCACCCTGCTAATTAGCCTAATGCGGTGCTTGTGATCGTGTGTAAGCGCAGTGTTTAGCGCACATGCAGGCGTGCAGATGTGCGTGTTTGCACACCTCCCATAAACCTCTATGGTGCTCTTTGTTGTGCAAATACGCACAAAATAGATCAGGTCCTAAAGAGGTGAAAGTGAACCCATTGAAATGGGTTCTATTCTCTGCATTTTGCGGGAAGGATTTTCCTGGACGCAAAATTGCAGCAAAACACACTCGGTTGTTTAAGCCTTACTATAGCAGAAAATAACAGTATGATCTGAAGCACTACTTAGGGCTCATTCACATGAGCGTATGTGTCCCACGTGTTATGCATGTACTTGCATATTTGTTGCAAATATTTAATCCTCAGCGCAACGTATTTGTGCAGTAGGTTTATTTGCGCACGTCTGCGCATAGTACTGTATGTGTCTGCGCACACAGGGTCTGTTCATATGCGCGCATAACACCACTCCCCCGCCTCTGATTTAAAAGGCTATATTTTTGTGGGCGACCAAAATGCGTGCAAAAAATGAATAATGAGAATTAACCCATTGACATCTATTCTTTCCATATTGTGCTTGATAATTCCCCGCCCACAATGTGCGGTGCAAATTTACACGGCCGTAGGTGCAACTACGCTTGGCAGCACGGAGTATAGTTGTGCCTGAATAAGGGAGATTCCTTCTCTCTCGCCGGCAATTCAAACCCCAAGCCTGAGTGCTGGAGTTTGAAAAAAGAGGTGGGAAGTCAGCGACTGTGCGATTTTCCCCACATGTGGTATGTGCCCACGCGCGGGAAAGGTAGGGCAGGTCCTGTCTTTTCCTGGCCGGACAAATCACGGCCGGGAAAAGAGCTAGTAAAAATGAGACCACTGAAATCCCATAGAGGTAAGTGGTTTTGTTTTGTCCCGTTGTACACTGTGATTATAACGGCCTGAATCCGATCTAACGGCGGATTTTGATGAACATATTTGTGTAGGCATTTCCACACGGGAAAAAATCACCAGTATACTGCAACCAAGTGATGCCTTTGATTCCAATAGATTTGTTCAGACGAATGTGTTTTTTTTCATATAAATTCTTTATTTGTAAATTTTGCAGACAAAATCTTCATCCGCCAACAGATAGGCCTTGCCCTATCTTTGTCTGTGTTATGCAGAAAGCTGCCATAGACTTCTATGGCAGCTAAAGAAAAGGAGGGGGAGGGAGTTACACAGCGTACAACGCAGGTAAAAGAAGACAGCTCGCCTTAATTGGGCATTTAATTGCCATTCTAATCCACAGGAAGGGTGAGACACACGAGCGTGGGAATGGGCATTTTGATCAGGAAAAAAAAGATCGGACGTATCAGCCTGCTTCTTGCTATCTCCTCCTTTCATTCATGCAAATATATGTTCCGTATGGGCGAACGTATTAATGCATGCGCTTGTCTGAATAAGCCCTAAAATAGGACATACTGAGTTTTTTTTTATGCACGTGAAAAAAAAAACACAAGTGTGAGTGGCTCAATAGAATTCAATGAGCTTTTAGGCTTCATGTCCACGGCTAAAATGTAATTTAAAATCCGCAGCGTGATCCGCGCCCCATAGGGATGCATTGGACACCCACAGGTAGTTAAATACCTGCGGATATCATTTTCCCCTGAGGCGTGGATTGCCTGTGCGGGAAAACACCTGCGGCATTCTCCATTTTTAGTGCGGGTCTTCAGCGGGGACGGCTCCCGCAGGCTTTTATTGAAGCCTATGGAAGCCATCCGGATCTGCGGCACACCCGCAGCTGAATTCCTGCTCTCCGGCGTAAGGCGCGGGACAGCAGGAGTTTATAAAAAATGGAGTGCCCGGCGCATGCGCACGGCACGCTGTCGGCGTGCCAAGCACATCCACCGGGCCGAAGAAAGAAGATCCGGCCGCTACGGAGGGAAGATCCGCAGCGTCCGGACAGGTAAATTAATCTTCTTTGTAGGCCTCTTGTCCGCGGAGGGACATGAAAGGAGGGACCCGCTGCGGGATTCTGCATGGAGAATCCGCGGCGGGCCTGATTTTCCCCGTGGACATGAGGCCTTAGCACCACATAATACATGGGCGACTTACACCTGTGTGACTGAGCCCTGGGATACATGCCTGGTCTCTCTTCTATGATAGAACTTTCCACTCTTGATTACTTTTGAAGTAGTTGCAGTTTGCAAACTCTTCCATAATTAGGAGTGCAGGACAATTAGCAGTTTTAAATCAGAGCCAAACTGGTTTTATCCTGTGGACTGCTGATAGTCTACTATGTATTTTTCATGTTATACCTTTGCTGTTTATAACCTATTCAGTAGCTGTTTACAACTGACTGTTGACATAACAAATCAGACAGCCCAACAATGTCTGACAGCGGGACAGTGTAGCCATGTGAAATGAACTTCCCAAACAGTTTACCCTGACGGTTACAGTGTAACTATACAGGAGGAGAGACACGGGAGCAAACATTGTTATGGCACACAAAGAACGGATTTTACCTTTTTTGCTGCCTGTTCTTCTTCTACACCATCCCCAATTACAACATATACTACTTTTCTGCCAAACCTTTGTATTATGCGTTCAAAGCAACTTTCTTTCCCTGGAAGATAAATGAGAGCAATGTTGAGTTACCTGATTAGCAGTATGCTCCTCATCTTGGGAATCCCCCACCACAACATAAGTTACATGAGAGCCAAATCTGGACATTATACGCTGAAAACAGCTTTCTTTGCCTGAAAAACAATGCAAAGCTTACTTCCTGGTCTAACTGCCCTGCCATCAAGTATGAGCATATATAGGATTCTTCATTGAAGTTTTGGAAAACATATTGGGCAGAGTTATCCTGTTACGTGTCCACCCTCTAGTGGCGTTTTTAAGTAAATGTTTTTCATTTAAAAATAAAGGTACATTATATTAAATGGATTAAAAGTACACAAGTTCTTAAAAGAATGAAAGGGGTTACATATATATGTGATAAATGGCAAATCAGTAGTGGTCTGATGCCTAGGAATGAACCTGAGAACAAGCTGATGCTGACTAGCATTGAAGAAAAAGTCATATATGTGCTGCCTTTAAAGGGATTCTGTCATTTGAAAAAAAAATTCTATACCTACCTATTCCTCCCCCGCCAGTCTTCTTACCGCATCTTCTCCTCAACGATCTTCTTCTGTCCACTGAACCCCCCCGGGTCATGTCACCTCCAGCCAGCCGATTTTTCTTCTTCTAGTAACGAAGCGTACATGGCCAGTGTTCTCCTTCCTGCAGGGCAGTGTACCCGGTCACTAGTGATGTAGTGTTCACAGCCTAGCAGGGAGTGCCGAGCTACTGCAGAGACTGCATGTTCAGTATCTCTCTGCAATAGTATGTGAACTCTCGCGGTGAGACAGCGCACAAGCTCAGTCTAGGCAATAGATCGGCATTCCTTCCTAGGCAGTGAACATTACGGAAGGAGACTGCCAAAAATGGACACTCCAAAATAATCATAAGAAGATCCGGCTGGCTTGCAGTGAGGTGACGTGGGGGAATGAAGAAGATTGGGGAGAAGAAGATCCGGTAAGAAGACTGACGGGGGAGGAATAGGTAAGTATTTTTTTTTTCCTAATGACAGAACCCCTTTAATGCGTTAAAGAGGACCTGTCATTATTATTATAAATATTCAGGAGGAATAACAGAGGAAAAGTACAACACGGCGTTAAAAAAAAAAAGATGCTATATATTTACTACACCATAGAGAATACAGGTAAACAGACTTGTCAGGAATGGTGAGAGGGCCTCATGGTCCATGGTGTGTGTGAGCACTCCAAATTGTGGCGGTCAGCTGGGAAAGCATCAGTTACATTACCACTGAGTGATCAGCTAACTGATAGCTCTAGGTTGTGCTATTCCTCTAGCTATTTCAGTCATGTGACTGTGGTTACCAGCCCACATTACTTGTACATAGTGACGTAATGATGTCCCTTCGCCGTCCCGGGCATGTTATCTTGTGTTATGTGATCAGACCATTCAGCTGATCGGATCACGTAGTTACTTTTCTGACTATCTGGAGCTGGTGACATAATGACATTCACCACAGATCACTGTTTGCCAGTCAGCTGGTCACTCAGTGGTAACTGACTGATGCTTCCCTGGCTGACCGCTGACATTTGGTGTGCCCACACATGCCACATCAATGAATAGCTGTGCCATTTATGTTTGCAATTACTGTTTATGTAAGTTGCTTCCTTTTTACGTATTCATATATGGTTTTGAGTGTTTACTAATTATGGGGAGTATGACTCCTCTCCATATGCTAATATATATATATATATATATATATATATATATATATATATATATACATATATACGTGTATTACCTTTTGTTATTTCTGGAATGTCTTCGATTGAAAAAGGAGCCTCTCGATCTGAGAGGTGTCTCCACTGACTTTAATAAATTTTATTGGATGATAACATCTATTTCATTTATATAGCTATTGGAGCTATTTGTTCAAGGGTAGTGCACCATCTTTGTTTATCCCATTGCATTTCTAAATTCTGGCTACTGAGTCCATACCGTTCCTGATGGTTACTACGAAGTGTGATTGCACATAGTGCGATTTTTCAAGGTGAGAAGTGTTGTTCAATACTACCCATTGAAGCACTCTGATTTTTCTGCTCTATCAGATAAAGATTCTGCATTCTCTGTCCCTCGGATATATTTGTTATACAATGATAAAACACTTACCTATTTTAGTTGCACTATAGATATTTTCAATTGGAAATACTCCCCCTAGACTATACAGCAAGACCTTGGAAAGTGCTGGAATAAGTTGCGTTGTTGTTACCAAGACATTTACACTATTACTTCTGTGGGAGATAAAGAAACAATATGTAAGACAAGAACAGTTTTTGAGCATTTAGTTTACTGATTGTTACGTGACTCTGGACATAGTTATAAGATAGCTTTACAATTTGTTAGAAAACAAAATGAAGTTCATCTTAGGTTTTATGGCAACAATTATTCTCATTTTATATAAGTGAAGTTAATAATTTGTTTGTAGGCACAATTGTATTATGACATGGTAGTATGTGGAATTTCCATGCAATATTATCTATAGGCCAGCAATATACCACTATGACACCAAGTGGCCTTTGGCATAGTTGGTAACAAATGGGAAAGCTGCATATATTTCTATGATTTGTTGAAATATTTGTGACTAATAGGAATTCTAATGCTTTGTTGCAGAAACTTTATTCTAACCAATAATATGAGATTACATATGAGGTTATTATGTGGGGAACTATTGGGATATAACTAGACCACATTATAAAGCCACTGAGGCATTGATATTATCTTGTGCAGAATGCTAATGGCATTGCTGGTATAACCCTCTGTAAGACAGAGCTTGGCATTCTTCATCTGGAATGTGTTTTAAAATGGAACTAAAATAACAAGGGGCTGATGTCCACGAGTGAGTAGTTGATATATTTCCATATGAAGCCTTTTTCCCATTGAAACTGTGATTGTGATGCATAGGTGGTAACATAGGTGCTGGGACAATGTTGCAGACATCTCATTTACATTGAAGGTAGCATAATATTAGTATAATATACATAGAGCTACATTATCAGCACCAACTTCCACAAATTTAAAAGTGAATGTCCAGATTGTAGCACCTTGTCACTTTAAGGCCTGATGTGCCGATTGATTAATTTAATGACACAACTTCATAAGGGTTGAAGCTCAGTTTCTGATACAGAGCTCCAAATCTCCTGCATATACATAAAGTTAAACAAAATTGTAGTGGATTACAGTCACTACTAGGGAAAATTTAGGAAATTATTACATACTTTTATTATTGAGTTCAGTGTCTAAATATATGCAGTTAACTTCTATTCTCCCCCTATGGCAGCAGAACTTTGTTATTTAAATGATCACCACACTTTAAACAAAAATGTGTCTTTATTATAGCTGATGAGATAACTAACAAAAGTTTAAATTACTTATTTGTGCTGAAAAATTGTTCTCAAGTGCTTGCAATTAGAAATCTCACTGTCTTCTAACATGCTGTCCACTGCCTACTGTCACGTGAAGTCTGTCTCTAGTAAGAGAGACATTAAGATGGATAACAAAAAGTTGGGGTGGGTCTTACTGCTGTCTTATGCTGCCCACAGAACTCTACTGAGATGGAAGTTGGAAGAGGGAGACAGAATCAGAGAGACTCACACAAACATGCTGTTGCAGCTAATAGTAAGTGATTTACTGTCTCAGCTACTGAAATAACATTTGCATTGCTCAGAACTGCTGTATAATGTCCTCCATTATGCTATTAGTTATGAGAGTGTGCTACAAACAGACAGAGAAGAAAATATTGTGCTCTCCATGTATGCAGTGTATGGGAGCCATCATAGCAGCTAGTCCCCACCTACTGAGAATTAGAAATAGAGCCTGCAAAGAGTTTGGAAAACTGGTGAAAAATATAGTATACGGGACATACAATAACCAGAAAATTGTAATTCCACATGTACACACAGCAAAGCTTATTCTAAAAAGGTCACCCTTCGTCACCCATAGTGTTTAAGTACACTTTAACACTATGTCTATGCAAGTGAAGCTCTGTAAAAGAAGTTGAACTTTAACAGCTATAAAGATATGCTATGAAATCAGGCAGTGTAGAATTTACGTCCCATTAACTGTAGATTAAAACACAAACAAAATGGTGTTCCAAGGGAGATATTTACTTATTATGCTGATATACATATAAGTGGGTCAGTAGTAGTATTATTATTTATTTCAAAGTGCCATTAATTCCGGAATGTTACACACATGGAATAGTATAAGTATATAACAAGACAGAAACAACTACAATAAACATGAACTAAATGAGTGACAGACTGGTACAGAAGGAGGTAAGACCCTGCCTACAAGACGATAGTCTACAAGGGAAAGAGGAAGTAGAAGGTGCTCGTATGGTAGTGTAGTGGCAGCAGGGTTATTCTAGGTTGTAAAGATTTATCAGAAAGATGTACACTTTCCGTTTGTTTTTGAAAACTTTGAAGGAGGGTAAGAGCTTGATCATTTGGGGTAACGCATTCCATAGAATGGGTGGATGCATGGGAGAAATGTTGGAGGAAATTATGTAAAGAGCAGATAAGAAGGTTTTGTGAGGAGCAGAGATTACATGTGCAGAGATATTAGAAGATTAGGTCAAAGATATGTGGAGGAGACAGGTTGTGGACAGCCTTGTATATCATTATTAAATTGTTTGTCCTCTATGACGTATAGCACAGAAGTGAGGGCTGGATATGAAGCGGGCTCGAATGCTGAGCCTGTTGCATACTCATCAGATGACAGCTGCTTGAAACAGCTGACGCCTACAATAAATTGCTGCAATCATGGCTGTTTGACTGCTTACATGTATGGTCAGTGCTGACCGTAGCATGTAAGCTGTTAGCTGTGGATTTCTCTCTCAACTCCTCATTAGCCACCCTAACAATTCAATTGTGGGGTGCTGTTGGTTGCCAGTGGCAAGGCTTAAATGACTAATGCTAAAACTACAATATACTGCAATACTTAATACTGCATTGCAGCAGTGTACTGAATAATTTTGCAATTGTGCTTTCTTCTATTTCGCAACGCTTAAAAATTTTTCAATGTTTTTCAATATATTAAATAGTATCTTTAAAAAATACAATGCATCCCACACATCCCACAAAAAAACACAAGTCCTCATACAGCTATGTTGATGGAAAACTAAAAAAGTTCTGGCTCTTGAAAGATCAGGGTGAAAAGAATAAAAATGAAACAATGAAAATTGTCTAGCAAATGGTTACTATTTTGAACTAAAGTCAGAGTGTATTGGGTAGCCACTAAAGGGATTGGCAAAGAGGAAAGGCAGATGTGAAACTAGAAGAGAGGAGGATTAACTGGGCAGCGAGGTTGAGGGTGGATGGTAGTGGTGCAGGAGTGGAAGGCGACAAAGAAGGACGCTGCTGTAGTCTAGCCAGGAGATGGTGATTGCATGCACTAGCATTGTTGATGAAAGAATGGATTTGAGAAATATTCATTGGAGTTGGAGGCTGCAGGAGGTGATAAGGGGTTTAGCTATTCGGTTTGAAAGACAAGGTAGAATAAATTGTTATCCCAAAGCAGTTGACTTGTGAGACTGGGAAAAGTGTGGGGCTATTAAGTGTGAAGGAGAATTCTGGTGGGGAACTGATTGAAATGTTTAGGATGATTTAGTGAATGCTCCACTGAGCAGGGGGGTTGGACTTGATGACCCTGGCAGGGGTGTAACTATAGAGGGTGCAGGGGATGCGGTTGCACCCGGGCCCAGGAGCCTTAGGGGTCCCATAAGGCCTCTCTTCTCCATGTAGGGAGCCCAGTACTATGAATAAAGCATTACAGTTGGGGGCCCTGTTACAGGCTTTGCATTGCGTCCCAGAAGCTTCAAGTTAAGCCTCTGTGCAGCATGGTTTAGGTATGGGTATGGGTACAGATGCAGATGGGGGGGCAGCTCACCTTCTGCATCAGGGCCCCTGAGCCTTTAGTTACGCCCCTGGACCCTGGAGGTCCCTTCCAACTCTACCACTCTATAAAATTGGGGAAAGATGATGACCTATTCATAGTACTCCTCACCCTATATGAACCTTGCAGCCTATGTACCTATATAAATATTACCAATATATTCTGTGCCCAACACATTGGAGTATTATTATGCTGATTTATACAAGTCTAATGTGACAATTGAAATGAGGTTCATTATGAGGCTATTATTGCTATGGCCAATATTGGAGATCCCTGATTAGTTATGGACGAAATGAAAATGGTATACACCTGGAATTATAAGCTATGTTTATAAGTCCCCTCCCAACATCTGAGTTACTAATACAAGCATATCTGTGAACAGTGTAAGCCTGCTTTGTCACTTTTCCAAAATAATATATGCATAAATATAAGCTTGACCAGGAACAAACTTCGTAAGTCACATTTACCAAATATTTGAGTGCATTTGTCTGTGTGAAGTGAGCAGTGTACTGTGTGGTATAGTTGTTAAAGGTATGCCCATGACACCTTCTCAGGCCACATTTGGACACAAAGATTCTGCGTAGCTGTAGAGTAAAAACACTGCCTACCATTGTGTATCTTGACCACATTTGTATCTGCTTTAAATTAGTTTGGCAAAGAAATGAATTACAAAAACAAATCTTAAGTGACATTGTAACTGTGCATTTAGTGATGAAATATAAGCATACATTTCAGCTTACCTTGTGCTAATGAGTGATAGTGATTTAAGTGCATTTGAGAGCCAGGAGTCTGTCAGGACTTCAAGATCTGCTCGCAATTGAAGCCAGGCTTCTCTCTTAGCTGGGCCAAAAAGTCCTTCAGCACAAACAGGCAGGAAATCATAGATTAAATACTGCTTTCATGGAAACGTGAAATGTTTTCTTCCATTAAATTTTCCCCCAATTTTTTTTTATAAAATGATATGCAACTTCTCGTTATAGGAAAGTTACAGATTTATTATATGCAAAAGACTATGACTGAATGATACCTTTGTGCATTGTAAGCCAGCATGCAGAGCAATCCGTTAGATGATCAAGAAGAAAACGCTCAATGCAAGATTTATATTAGCGTTTTTTATAGTCAGACTCTATTAATAATAAAGAGCCTATGAATTTAAGACATATTTTAATAAATACATATTGTCTAACATGGAAATCTTAGAATATTACTTATTTCTCCATATTTTTATCACTCGGGGAGCATTGCCATAGCATTTGTTACTATGCTGTGTATTACGTTAGGGGGTTCCGTCACAGCTGCCAAGAACAGCACTCTGAAGAAACCCCAAAAACAGAAAGGAGCAAAAGAATTCACTTGTATTAGTGAAATGGACACCACTTTGGTGTCCATTATACAAAGGTTCCATTTGTTTCTGTTCTATTTGGAGAACAGAATAACATAGTAAAGTACTCTATTCTATACTCCAAATATAATGAAAAAGAATGTAAGTTTTGTAAAACAAATACCAAATTTGTGTCCATTACACCAATGCAAATGATTTCCTTTCCATTCAGGGGTTCCGTCACAGTGCTGTTTTCGGCAGCTGACAAAACCCTGACGGAATCCCACAATGTAATGGAAAACACTGTGTGAACACCCCCTCACTCAGTATGTTTTTGGAGTGTGGGAGGAAATCGGAGTACCCAAAAAAATCCATACAAACAATGGGCTAAATTGACTTCTGCCTCATTGTTTTGTTTTTTTCCTTCCTCTGGATCAACAAGGGAAGTGGAAACAGGCTGAACTAGATGGGCATTGTCTTTATTCAGCCTAACATACTATGTTACTATGGGGAGAATGTGCAAACTCCTTGCAGATGTTGCCCTTGTTCAGATTTGAAATCAAGACCCCAGCACTACAAAGCAACAGTTCTAATCTTTGAGAACCACTGAACCACCATACCAGTAATGGAGATCATAATTTGATAATTACACTTCTTAACATTAAGACATTTTTTGCTACATACTTCATCATATGCTAAATATGATCATTAACTGAATTCAAGGGTTTTTATTGCACTAGTTTACTCATAAACAGTAATCATAGTCCTTAACAAAAATTCTGATCAACGCATGCTAACAAAGGGGGAGCCAAACTGTATGTATAGTGTGCTGTCCTGTGTCTAGGCTCATGTCTCCAAGAAGATTTAAGACCACAACAACCATATCTGCTTCCCCATCAGCTTGAGCCATGTATGTCATGAGGGGATTTATCATGAGGGGATTTTTCTAAGTCAGTTTTGCCAGAGACCACATTGCCATTATTTGCCACTAATTCATCAGTGTCACACACAGATGATAAATCAGTGGCATCTTTAAATATGTCTGGAGATTTTGAGTCACTTTCTATGCCGTCTACCTACTGGACTGATGTTGCAAATTTTGCGACTTTTTAAAAAGTTGCAGTTTTTGAATCCATCTAAAAAGCTCAAAGTCCAACACCTTTTTTCTCTACACTTTAGAAAAGTAGAGTGAAAAGTAAAAAACAGAAGGCATAAAAATGTCATATTTTTGTGCAAGTGGGGACTTATGCAAAACCCCATTTACACAAAAATGTGCAATTTTTTTATGCTTGAATTTTAGCATACACTGTTTTCTAAATTTCCTCATGTTTACCCAAATCGCCATCAGCCCAAAATTCCCCATTGCCCTGACATCAACTAAGGTTGTCCTGATGCTGATGTTGGGCTTTAATTGCTATTTTTGGACTTTTCATGGTCCTACTGAAAATGACCAGTCATACTGAGAACTGCTGTGTGTAAATGGAAAACAACTGGAAGACTTTTTTCTGTAAAAATGTAACCATTATATAATTGTGTTACAATGCAAAGCTCATACGACTGCCCAATTAATGACCCTTAGCACAAGTGGGGCAAACTGTCCAGTCTGTACAGTACTTTGGATTACTAAGTAAATGGAATTTCCATACAGAAATATTTGCTGATAACAAGGAGCCATGTTGGTCAAATCCTGAAAAATAAATGCAAAATACCTCCTACATTGTTCTTGTAAGTATTGTACAGCTCTTTTACTCGTCTGTATCGGAACGCCAACTTTCTCATCCAATCCACTCCACCCCTCACACCAGTCGGTAAGCATAGTGTTGTGCTGCTTGCTGCTGCCCGGAAGCCATCAGTGGCAAAACTGTAAGAACTTTATAAAAGTAAAGATTATTAAAAATGAGTAAAAGCAAAAAACATCCAGTCCTTTACAAAAAGAGGCGAATAGAGAGAAATTAGTACATCTGAGATAGTAATAAATTATATAATATGTACTGTATATTTGACAAGATGCTGTAGGCATTCTGTCCATATGAACTTATCATCTGAAGAGTTTGCGAAATTGAAACAAGTGTGAAGATTGTACAATGAGCATTAAAAATAAGTGACAGCTTAAACCATTTTGGGTATTGGAGGTGGAAGGCCCTGGATTGCTTTATGAATGCCTGTTTTCTAAGGCTCTTTCATATAAGCATCGTTTTAGCACTCTGATAGCCGCGCTAAAAAAATCATGGCTATCGGAGCCCTAAATCGTGTGAACATAAAATAGTCATGACCAAGTTGCGGCTATGCTTTGTGGGTTTACACGGCTGGCTGCGGCATCTTGCAATGCACTGACACTGCAGCCCCAAAATCCCTTGGCCACCAGAACAATGAAGGGAGTCCCCACTGGGATTTCCTTCATCCCCATGGCCGCCAGAACAATGAAGGGAATCCCCACTGGGGTTTCCTTCATTCCCGCAGCACCAGGACAATGAAGAGAGTTCCAGCGGGAGTTGTTCTAGCGCTCGATGCTGCTACACTCCCAACCCTCTCCCTTCGCTGGTTGGCTCCATAAAATCCCATAGAAGACTATAGAGCCACTGGCATTTTGCAATCAAAAGATAGGATTTGTCCTTTTTTTTGATAGAAAGAAATCTCGGTGTCAAAAAATAATTGCACTTATATCCTTTCTTTTGACCCGCGATTTTTCAGGAGCGTCAAAAAAATTGTTTGTTTGAAAGAACCCATAGGAATCCACCTACTCTGCAGCAAAACGATGCTCGTGTGAAAGAGGCCTCCCTGATAAGATCGCCTAGGCACTCCTAAGCCCCGAATAAGCAGAGGTTTAGATAAATTAATTACAATTTATGCTGAATCCTTTCCCACAAACCTATATATCAATGTGCTCAGCTCTCTGCAGATTGTTCTGAATGTTTAATGTGACATGTTACCTTTAAGGAAGAGGAGGGCTCTGAGGACAGAGTATGGTAGTGGGCCAAAAAGATGGGGGGAGAAAAAATTATAACTGTTCCCCCATAAGGCCAAAATTCTAGGATGAAACAATATCAATCACAAGTCACAGTAAAATCAAGGCATTACTGCGGCTCATGCCGTATTGTTTTCCAAGGGAGAAAAAGTCTCAAATGACCTTGCATCACAAGCAAAAAAATGACATGGTCAATATACAAATCAAGGTAAATTAAAGTATTCTAAGGATACATGCACTTGGGGAGGTACAGGTAAAGCAGAGAGTAGCATTATTACTGCCCCAAAGTAAAGCTGCATGTAACTATAGTACATGCAATGTCAGCAGCACAACTGCAGTAAAATTGCAGCAAGAATAGATTTGAGAGATTACCATGCCCCTGGTATGAATATGGTCTAATGGGCTCAGAGCGGCAATGACACAGGTGCAATGCCATGGCTTTATGGCAGAGGAATGACTTGAAGATTCGGGGCCCCAATACAAAATCTGTAACAGGGCCCCAAACTATAATGCTTTATTCACACTACTACGCTCCCTTTATGGAGAAGAGAGGCCTTATGGGCCTCCTAAGGCTCCTGGGCCTGGGTGCAACCTCATCCCCTGCATCCCCTATAGTTATGCCCCTGCTTTGTGGGTGAAACAGCCGTTTTCCGGCAAAAACCTTCAACCACAACAATGAATTCAAGAATCGTAAGAGTGCTAACAGTTGATAAGTATGTAGCAAATCACCTACAACAGTTTTCAGGACAGTTATACTCCAATCTTACTACTTCTCTGGAGAGTACTGTATGTTCAACCACTGTTACCACAAGCAATAACATAATGGTGTTTGGCAATACTTTACTATAATATGTCATAATGCTAATCGGACAACACAGTACCTTAAGTCTTGGCCATTGTCATCTGAAGAAACATCATCAACATGAACCTGATCGCATTCCTAAAGAAAACACAAGGTGGAAAAAATGAACAGAGAGCAGTATGAAATATATAATGTATTAAGAGCTATAATAACACTATATCCTCCGCAGATGTATCTGTGCAGGTTTGCATATTCACTTTACGGATGTATAACAGCTCTTGGCCAGAAGATGGCACCAATATCCACTTTTTCTAAACAACTTTCTAAAAAATGAATAACATTCTTAAAGTACATTTACACCATTCATTTAAACTATTTTTAGTTTATCTGTTAATTTTTGGGAGAATTAGGTACTCTACAATTTCATGCATTACAATAACGACTTACAAAAATGAACAGAACTGTGATAATTTACTGGCGAATCTGCTGTTACCACATCCCATTCCCACATACAAAACAATGGGATTGTATACTGAACGATCACTACTCTGTGATGGGTTAGTCCACCTTTTTAGATGATCACAGCTTTCAAAGTCAGGAAACAGATTCCACAAGGTGACAAATATCCTCCGTGTTTAACTCAATCCATGTCTGCTGTAGCAGCTCTGTGGGTTGGTGCACATTTCGCGGATAAGTGGGAGCAGATCTCACAGCCCTTTCCAGTGTATCACAAACATGTTCAATAGAGTTATAATCTGTGAGTTTGGGGCTCGAGGCAGTGTGGAGAATTCATTCTTGTATACCTCTAACCATTCCCTAGTGATCCAAGCTCAATGACATGGAGCACTATTGAAAGAAAGCACTGTTGTTGGAGAAGACTTTCTGAGGATACGGGTGCAGATGGTCAACTAACAGGTACCTGTAGTGTTCACCATTCAAGAATTGTGGTATGATATCTATGCCAGGAAAACACTCTCCAGACTATGACACTGCCACCATCCCGTTGAACCCGTTGGGAGATGGCTTTTAGAGATAAGCGAGCATACTCGGTAAGGCGATTTACTCGAGAGAGCATCGCCTTTTTTGAGTACCTGCTGGCTCGTCCCTGAAGATTCGGGGGGGGCGCGGGAGTTGGGAGCGGCGCGGGGCAGCGAGGGGGAGCGGGGAGGAGAGTGAGAGAGATCCCTCTCTCTCTCCCTCCCGATCCCCTCTGCAACTCCCTGCTCACCCCCGTGGCCCCCCCGAATCTTCAGGGACGAGCCAGCAGGTACTCGAAAAAGGCGATGCTCTCTCGAGTAAATAGCCTTACCGAGTATGCTCGCTCATCTCTAATGGCTTTATGATGTCTATGTCATCCATATGGTTCAGCAGGGAACAGGACTCATCATTTCAGATCTCGTGCTATGTGTCTAAGGTCCATTGCCATGTTTCCTGGGTCCATGCACGGTGCTGCTGGTGATGACTTGGGGTCTCTAAAGGCACCCTTGTTGGTCTTTGGATATTGAACCCCAGTAAATGCAAAGTATACCACAAGTTCATTGTGAAATTTGTCTACCTTCCTCACTGTTGTACTGCTGGGTCATTTGGTCGACTGTGGCATGTCATTGCTGACATACCAGACATGACATTCGATGCTCTCCTCAATATCAACCACACGTGGCCTGCTGCTGTGTAGTCGTCTGTCAGATGTCTGTCCATAGTTCAACCAGTCTTGGTATACTCTGGATACCATGGTTTGGGAATAGCCAAATAAAGGCACCATGCCTCTTGACACCAAAAAACTACCTATGGTCCAAGTCGCCCAAGTAACCAAAATTTACCCATGACTGCCAAATACTGCCTTTTGCTGTACATATGAGGTCAGTATATAATCTGAGAGCAGATAGTAATGCAGCCATCATGTGGTATTACATTCCTGATCACAACATGTCATGAGCGAGCTATTCCTAATGTAGTGATTGTTCACTGGAAGGTTAGAATAGGATTCTGTGATTGGAAAATTCACTAGTCAGTTATGCACAGGCGAGGCAAGGTCTACCATTTCATTACCAAAATGAATCCCTTAGTTCTCAGTAAAGTCAGGAATCTGGAGTTTGAAACTTTCTGGGGTAATCTACTGAACATCAGAGGAATCGGGGTCCTGTGAAGTGGCAGTCCTCGGACACCTTCTAAGAAAGTACAGGGGGTTCAGACTTGCTTGATGATGAAGAGGATAATGCCAGAAAAGTGTCTGAGTCTGACTCAGATGCATTTATTGTGTAATCTCCTCTACAGTAAACTTCCTACGGGTCATGCTATAGATATATACATTTATTATCACACACACACAAAATTATTGGGTGGGTAATCACAGGACACTGGGTGATCACTGGGACACGGTGACCACCATATGGAGTCAGGAATACAGTAGGAACTTTTTTTTTTACACTGACATGTATGCTGACACTACACTGACTAACCACAGACTACACTGCCAGGATCAGACACTACACCAACTACACTGACTAAGCTAACACTACACTAACAGACACAATGATCACACTCTACTAACTACACTAATACACGAACTGACCACACTACACTGACTGATCACACTTTTCTAACTACACTGACATACTGACGGGACACCTACACTACACTAACACTGTTTGCTGTTCATTTTGATGATTTTGCACACAATTTCCCTCTCAGCCTTCTCTCTCCAACCGCTGATAACACGCTGTTGTGCTTGGAGAGAGAGATTACACTGTAAACAGCGTGAACTCTCGTTGCTGTGCTTAAATCGGTCAGTCAGCACTGACTGACCCATCACAGCAATTGCTGGGGCAGGACTGTTGTGATTAGTCCCATGACTGCCACCACTTTAAGCACAGGATGTAAGTTTACGTTGTGCTGAGCTAAGTTCCATGAGCCCATGACGTAAACTTACATCCTGTGGCATTTGGGGTTAAAGTTTAGGTAGTTTAAACACTAAACATGTTTATGCAAGTGATTTGAAGCTCTTTAAAATATAAGCTAAGCAGCATATGTTCCAGTTGTTAGCTATGTTTTAAAGTTAGTTTTTAAAATACAGACAAAATAAAATAAATGACATAACTACATAAAATTACTAAAACAAATGGAGGGCAGCAGGTAAGTATAATAATAATTGTTCATTAGCGCTAAAGCCTTCTGATGCGGGGTAACTTGTCTTATTAGAACTAAAGGGATATAGCAAGCAAACTAATGCCAGACTATTACACTGCATAATAGTCCACATCCGTTGTGTGGAAAATGGCTTAGATGTGATCCTCTAATTAATAAGGAATGTCATGCAAATGTGTTTAACTGTAGAAATACACCTGTACGCTGTATTAGAGTAAACTGTGGACAAGATCTAAAAGACACATACCAAAGTTCATTTACAGAAAACAAAACAGGTTTAATACCCAAGACCAGTAGAGCAGAAAGTCTGTTTCCATAGAAGAGCTTCTTTGTGTGTCTTTAGGAATTTAAAAGTCTGTGACCCCAAGATGTTTTTTTCTCTATCTTTAACCCCTCAACTGTCACATTACAATTGTGTATTGTGTAAATATATTGGACACAGAGCTCACTTCATTGTTGTCTTTTTGTGATTTCTTTTTATGGCATTCACAGTGTAGTATGTTACCTTTATTTTACCAGTCATTACGATTATATTACCAAATTTATAGAGGTTTTATTATATTTTACCACTTTTGTGCAATATAAGCACTTTTTTTTAACAAAAATACTTTGTGTCTGCATCAAATCCCAGAACTAGATCATTTTTATTTTTATATGTATCAGGCTTGTTTTTTAGTGGGAGAGCTTGAAGGTTTTTTTTGGTACCTTTGTGAGGTATGTATGATTTTCTTTCCTTTTCAGGGGAAGCGAGAAAGTTTTTTAAAATATTTTTAATGGAATATTCTGTGTTTGATAAATATTGTAATATTTTATAGTCAGATGTGGTGATACTAATTCTTTGTAGTTTTTTTCCTTTTCTGGGAAAAACCTCATACATGACAATCAGAGAACAAACGTGCTTTCTGATTGATTGGGGGGGGGGGGTGATACCATGGACAAAAATTCATGTCACCCGTCCCCTGGGACAGGGAGATATATAGAAGATTCACAGATCTGCTCTGTTGCCACTAGTCTCCCATCTCCTTTCCTCTGTTTTCTGCACGCTAACTAAACAATGAAAGCTGTGAATTCAGTATTTCTGACTCCGCTTCAAACAGCTGTAATTCCAGTTCTGGAAGGGTTATGAACATGCTTGCAGTGTCATTTTAAAGCCAATGGAATCTTAATTATAAAATTACACCAAAAGCATGCTGGTAGCCCTAATAGAAGCAGAGCTACAGCCATCTAAAGTAGACAAAGCTCTGTTCATCTTAAATTGTAATGTCCATTGCTGGGGAGTTTAAGCATATCTAACTTTTCGATGACTTTTTAGTATAAGCTGCCAAGTGTGTACATGAAAAATAACACTATTTTTGAAAATTGTAGAACTTTCATTGTATATTTATTCCCCATTTTCCACTCTGCAGGGTATAACTCTGATTCTCACTCCTCTCAGGATTGGTGGGAGGAGCCTGGCTGTGCTGCTGTGTTCTATGAACTGTACACAAAGAACTGCAAATTCTGGTCTCTAAATATCTGTAAGGCACCTGTCACACTTCCATATTTGGGTCCTTGTGCTGTCCCTGTTAATTCACGGATAGCACAGAAACCCATTATAGCCTGTGGGGCTATGAACACTATTGTTTATCTATGCACACCATTGGAAAAAATGCATTGCATGTCCGATTCTTGTCCATATCATAAACGAGAATTAGGAAATGCAAATGCATGTCCATTTGCAGGTCATCCGTATATGGGAAAGCACACAGACAAGTCTCCATATGGTTTGCAGAATATTAGGAATAAACATCCCCCACGAGCTGCGCCTGAGCCTTTCATAACATGGACACATAGCAAATGTGTTGGAGACCTAGCACACAGAGACAGAAAATAGTCTATAAAACAAGCAGCAAAGATGTGATTTCTGTCGCTAAAACACAGTAAACAATGACTTACTAATATCTTGCAAGCAGAGTCTGTGTTATTTTTTTCTTCCTCTTCCTCCCTCTGCTTTCTATACATTTCAGTGAGCTCTACTACAACCTGTAGTGCTGTTGATGTGTCTCCTGTCACTCATTTGACAGGAAGCAGTGTGCAGCAAGTTAGGAGGTAGGGACTCCCTAGTGGACAGGACTTTAGAGGGATTTTTCAGCACAAAACTCACAATTTTGGTAAAAAAAGTGAATTGCAGTTTAGTTATCAGATGCCGCGCTAAATGCTGTAAAATGCCTCCATTGATTTCAATAGGGCTTCTCAGACGAGTGCTCAGATGCGTTTAAAATGCAGCATTTTTACAGACGCCAGTGTGAGGGTTCGTTCACAAGTTTATTTTTCACATGCATAATACACAGTGCTGAATTCCCATTTATGTGAATTTGAGTATTCAGACCTGCATTTTTCAAATTTGTGAAGAAAAATAGGTTCCTTAAAGCTAGGGGCGTAACTATAGAGGATGCAGGGGATGCGGTTGCACCCCGGCCCAGGAGCCTTAGGGGGCCCATAAGGCCTCTCTTCTCCATATATGGAGCTCGGTACAATCAGTAAAGCATTATAGTTGGGGGCCCTGTTACAAGTTTTGCATCAGGGCCCGGGAGCTTCAAGTTACACCTCTAATTAAAGTTGATATTATGGGTTTACTAAGGAAGAATGTTTCATACATTTTTATTACCCCTCTGATGATCATGCAGAGGCCTTCATTTTTAATTTATCAATCCTTCATTTATCAGCTACTGTTTAGTATTCTCTGTGAACATGTACAGGGATAGTATGTTCTTATGAGCTGTTTATGTTTATTTGCAATTGATAGATTCTGTGGGAATATTTGGCTGATGTCTTAATGAAGCTGAATGGAATAATCTAACAAATGTATGGTTTATATTTATATTCCTTTGGTGCCATCTACTGGTCATTTTTGAGAGATGCAGGCTTTGCAGTGACATTGATTACTAATTTTCTTATTGGCAGCAGGGGTCACATGGCTCTCCAGGTCTGGGGAAGAGGAAGTGAAGAGAGATGCATCACTGAGGTCTGGGATGCAATGGCAGAGAGGAGCAACAGACAGAGGGATTGCTCAATACCAGCAGAGAGGCAAGCTATGCAGTAGAGGACATTGTGCATCTGCATGAGATAAGAGACAGTTTCGTGACTATGAGTGCTGTTTGTCACTGCCTGAGCTGTCATTGAATCAAGGAAGCTATTGCTCCTGAGCTGCTAAGCGTGGACCCCTGAGTTCTGCAGCAGAGTCATGACTGGGGCTTCGAGAGAGTGCTGCATTGTGCTGTGACAGTGTTGAACTGGAACCAGGAAAGCCCAGTAAATTTTTTATCTCAGAGTCATAAGTAAGGACATTTCTCAATAGAAAAACAAACATGCGCACACTAGTAAATGGTGAGAGACAGTAAGCAGGCCTGCTAGAAAGAGAAAAAAAAACCTATCACACTATGCAATCGGACACAAGCACATTTGTTGGGTATTGTACATTGTCATAGATAAGACAGCTTAGCAGGAACTTTGTACCAAAAACATATTTGTTTGTCTTCTGTGGACAAGCTCTTCGAATGAGGAGCTTTTCCTAAATACAGACTGTGTGCGGCAAGCCACCACCTTCGAGTTAGTACTTTCTGTCCATTTGTCATTTGTCCGTTGCAAGGAATATTTCATTGTAATTGTATTTGTTAACCATAAATTGCTTAAGGCAAATTCTATGTGCCATAATAGTTAGTTAGCAATAGTCAGGCCTGTAGTACTAAACATTACAGTTTACATAACATTTATCTTCTGTTCATCTTTCTTGTTCAAGCCTATTTCCCTGCCATTATTAGTTGTAATAAAAATCTATATTGTTGTATGCCCAATGTCTACCTTATATCTACCTTGGTTGTCCACTAACCAGACAACCCCTTTAATTAAAATCTCTTCAGGACGCCACTGGCAAAATGTCAAATTTCTGTGCATTACAACCCAGCCATTTTTCTTTAATCACCATGAAAGGATTGTAGATTATTATGTTTCTTCTGTTGGCTTCATATCAGTAGCAAACAAAGTTTTTAACCCCACATAAACATCAAAGATTTACACAAAATACACCTGTGCAAAGCGGGGTAATTCTACTAATATATTATATTTTTAAAGTGAGACGAAAAACAAAAATATTTCCGGTGATGTGCACATATGAAGTAACTTCAATTTCTATCATTGGCATTTTATGCTCAGAAGCCTCTTATTAGGGTGCTTGAACACATGGCAGTCATGTGCCATTTAATTCTGCAATTTTGCAATAGCCATGGGTACAAAAAAATGCGCAAAGCTGTACGGTCTATTGGCACCCTTGATACAACATACATTTAAGCACTCACTTGTCTGTAATTTTCCAATTAAGTCTTATTGAAATCTACATACACGTAGGAGACTGACTTAGATTTGTTTGGTAAACACTCTAGTTTTATATCTGTTTCCAACAAATGCGAAAGCAACAGCTGTTTGGGACAGCACTCCCAGCCCAAATTTAGTAACACATACACCAAACATTTTGGCTTACCTCCAAATCATTAAAAAATAAGTGTGCATCGGCGAGGTTGAAAATCATTTCTTCCATCCGCAGTCCAAGGGTCACAGCTGTTGGTGAATCCTTTAAAACATGAAGTATTACAAAGTCTCAATGAGATATGTAACTTGACTAAAATTATTCACATCAGGGATTTGATCACAGTTGTCTTCCTCAGTTTCTTTGAAATCTCTAAAGTTTAAAAGCTGGTAAAGTGCTTTCCAGAGTTGTGTCAACACTGGTGTTGGCACAATGCTCTTCCTGCCGCTGTCTGCGCCGTTGATTTTCAATCATGTCTGTTTATTGCTATGCTATTGAATATTTACCACTAAGTACACATCATAAAATTAAAGTAGCAGAAAAGCTATAGCCATATAGTAGCTGATAAAACTAGACAGCACCCTCAAAAGTAGCAAGCAGGGAAACAAAATAAAGAGCACAGTTATAATGTAGTGCCCTGCCCTTTGAGAAAGTCATCTATCACATTGCACGTATTGAGCTCGCTCATCAGTATTTTGCGGGGCGTTTCATAGGTGAACATTATGCAGATATTATAATTTAAAGGCATCTGTCCCATAAAGACTCCCATTAATTCCTGACTGTGTAGCCCATCATGCTCCATTTTTTATGGTGGAGCCAAACAGTTCCATGACCCTTACACAATTTATTTTTCTCGTTCGCTTTTACACTTAATGATTGCTGTTCATTAGTTGTTTGCTGAAATATCACTCATCGGAGCATCTCCATGCTAATTTGTTTGCAAGTTGGTCAAATATGAACGACTATGATTATACACCAGGCGACTCTTGATCAGTCAGCGGCTATCAGGGGTTGCCAACTTGAATATTTAGTTTTCCTGCCCAACTTATCCAAAAATCACGGACAGCTAACATTTTTACGGACACACTGGAAAACCATACCGAGTGCTAAAGATTATAAGTAGTATATTAATAGTAACATATTTATATGTCAGATACTGATATGAACTCATCACCAGCATTTAATGTGAGCTGTGAAATGATGATAATTACAGTCTTAATAACCTACTCAGGTACCACCAGCCTCATGAAATTCACAGACACATCTAATATTTTTTAGGGACTGTCCAGGAATTTCTGCATGGTTGGAAACCCTGGAGACTATTTTTTTGGTAAGCTGAAATAAAACGACTAGTGACCTATTGCTCATTACCCTATCAGTAGTCATGTTTACACTGAACATCTATTGTGTGAATTCTTTCAAGTAATTATTCAACCTGTGTAAAGGTAATTTTAGCCTGGAGGACCTGACACACCTGTGTACTATATGCACAACCCATTGATTTCAGAAGGCCCTGCGCAATACTTTATTTTCCCTGTTTGGTTTGCCACAACTGATCACTGAAGCTTCCAGCAGCAGAACATCCTGAGATCAACTTTGTAACTAAAAGAATACCCTCTTTTAGCGCCATTTAAAACAACATTGCTGCTAGAGTATAATAAAATCATCAAATATATTTTTTCCTATTTGTAACTTCAGAAACCAAAATATTCTTAAATGGACCTTTAAAGAAGCAACACCTAGCTGCCAGTTCATGATTTCAATGAAAGTCAAGGCAATCATTACTATTGAAAACTGTATTGGACTTGAAGCCTAGTAACCCACTTTATTTAGTGTTTTAGGGCTCAGTCAGGTGAGCGTTTTTTTCATAATGTATAAGTCAGTGAAACCGAAATGCAAAACGCATGTTTAAAAAACACATTTTTTATTCGCACTTGTTGTGTAGTCACACAAAGGCAAAATTTGCACATATAGTGAATCCCCATTGAAAGCAATGGGAGAGGATGGCTATACTCCTGCTGAAGCTGTGACACCTGCAGCAGGGGATTCCTTGGATGTGAAACCCCTAGATGCTGTTATATCCAGGAGTTTCACCTTTTTGTCAATGGGACCGGCGGCAGCAGTGCCAGCCCCTTTGGAAACATAAGGAGAAGATCGCACTGCTCTGCCACAGCTGTGGCAGGAGATTCCTTCAGCCCTGTGGTGAGTCCTCTCATCACTGAACACTGTGACAGCACTGTCACAGTGTTCAGTGATGAAGCGACTCCTCGTGGGGATGAAGAATTTCCCTGCCACAGAGCAGTGCAATGCTATTCCATTACTTATATTTCAAGCATTGGCTGGAAATATAAGCCCTACCCTAAAAAGAAGCCCTAGTTGCAAGAACAAAATAATAATACATCACCTAGAAGCGCTCTCCGGGTTCCCGACTCCTCTTCTTCTTCATGTCTTTCTGGCCGGGGATTGAAAAATCCCCGACTCCTGGAAGTGCGCCTCTGATTGGCTGAGTGCTTTGACCAATCACAGACATTCACTCCATTCGACTGTGATTGGTCAAATCGCTCAGACAATCAGAGGCAGCTTTTCCAGGAAGCAGGGATTTTTCAATCCAGGCCAGAATAACATGAAGAAAAAGAGTGCTGGGGATCCAGGGAGAACACGCGCCAGAGCAGAACAGTGCTTCAAGGTGATGTATTATTATTTCCTATTTTTTTCCTGCAGCTAGAACCTGTTTAAGGGATTTGATAGTAGGATTTGCTACTGTGAAAGTTGCATCGATTTGCACGAAAACTGTGTTTTTGTGCAAATCAAAAAACTCCTATTTTTAAATGCATGTAAAAAGCAGATATGTGACTGCTTTCATTGAAAAACATTGGCTTTCATAGATCCGTTTTAAAAATGCGCATATACATGTGTTTAAAAATTCGCTCATCTAACTGAGCCCTAAGCATTAGTTCAGCTTCAGAAACCCCTGAAGATCATTTGGGGAAGTTATGGCCATTCAATTGCATTACTATATATGTGATTAAGGAAGATGTAACAATACCTCTGCAGCACCACCTATTGGATGTCAGAATTCCTGTAAATCAATGTCCGATCCTTAATACAGATCTTTATAACAATGATTGGAAATTGAAAACCCAGCACAAATCCATACACAGACAGCTGTTTCTGGGGTTTTTACTCCTCCTCAGTGTCCAGTAGATTTCTAGCTTGGCTAGTGAGAGGCCTATGACGTTTGGAAGGGTATTATGCATGGGAATACATATAGGGGGTGCAGGGGGTGCATTCACACTTGGGTCCAGGAGCCCTAGGGGCCCATAAAGTCTTTCTTTCTTCTCCATACTGCAAACCAATACTATCAATGAAGCTTTATAGTTGGGGGCCCTGTTACAGATTTTGCACTGGGGCCCAGCAGCTTCAAGTTACGCCTCTGGTATCATGTCTGCTTAAGGATTGCTATTTAGTAATGGTAAACCATGTGTTTAACATCCATCACCCCGTTGTGTTTTAGAATTTTGCTTTCCTGTGTTGTTCTCCATCATATGCAAAATCTTAAAATAAGATTAACTCACACATGCCAACAAGAGATCAATGTCACAGGTGGTGTACAAACTGTTAATCAGGGAATTGGAATGTACCATATAAACTTAACAGATGATGATAGAATTACAACATATGTGCTGTCTTATCAACCAAACTTATCAAGTCCAAGCACCCTCTGAGAAAGGTTTCGTACTTAATCGTATATTATATCTGTGTTCTCCACTAGTTAAGCACTAATAAGCAATGTCCAGGGTATCATCAAGTGCTGCAGGTATAGTTATGTACTGCGGACTGCACTGATGGCGCATACAGACTGCAGGTTGGCTGCTTTCATGGGCAGCACATTAATATGGTTTTTCTAACTTATCTTTGCACACACTTTGGGGGTCACGGATCCCAATGGCTGAGTCTACCTGTTCACCCCATGAAGCATGCTGCTGAGGATTCATTTGTATCTGAATCCTATGGCCAGTTTCACATAGGGCGATAACATTGCGCGATTTTCACGCGATGCGAGAGTAAATAAGAAACGACAAATTATGAAAGCAATGATTTTCAATGGTTTAGTTCACATTTGCAATATCCTATCTTTCTGCATTTTGAGACTTTTTAAATCTCTTTTTATCGCATTGCAACGCATGAACTTGCGATTTTCATGCAATGCGGTTTTAACATTAGAAAGTCCTATTGACATTCGCGCTAAAGAATCGGACCAAAATCGTGTGAGAAAGTCGCAAGCAGCAGCTGTGTTTTTGCAAAAAAAAGCGCTACAAAATTGCATTGTTGTTCACACGATTTTTGAGCTTTTTTTGCAAAGACATTGCTGTCACTTGTGATTTTTCCTGCAGGTTTTTTCCCAAGAATTTGTTGCGATTTTCTTGCGAGAAAGACAATAGGAATTTCAAATTTAAAAACACATTGCACGAAAATCACTATTTCGTGCTTTGCGATGTGATAAAAAAGGAGGCTCCATAGGGAAACATGGGAGATTTAAGAAAAAGCAAAACGCAGAGAGATAGAGCATGCTGCGATTTTTTTTACACTTAACATTACACCAGTGAAAACATCGCTAATGGGAAGAAATTTATTGAAAATCATTTGTTTCATAATTCTGCGTTTTCACTCACTCTTGCATCGTACAAAAATCGTACAATTTTATTGCAAGGCACTCTAAGGGCGCCTACCCACTTGCGTTGCCGATTTTTGCGTGTGAAAACGCGGTGTTTTCGCGCATTTTTTGTGCGTTTTTTGCAGCCCTCCATTGACAATCATGGGTGCATTAAGAGAAAAATAAGGACACATATGCAACTGACAGTTCCTATGTGAAAAAACCCCACGAAAAGTAAAAAAAAACCCAGATGGACAAGAACACATTCAATACTAATTGCTCTTGAGAAAAAACGCAAAACATCACAGGAAAAAAAATCGCAAGTGGGTAGGCACCCTAAGGGTGACTACCAACTACAGTTTTTTTTCACTGCGAAATTCGCAGCGTTTTTTTTTTCTGCAGAGGTCTATGGGACTTGTTAATGTTAAAATCGGGGTCGCACAAAATCGCGATTTGGCGGTAAATTGAGATTTTGTGTGATCGCGATTTTAACATTACAAGTCCCATAGACCCCTGCAAAAAAGAAACGCTGCGAATTTCGAAGTGAAAAAAAACTGTAGTGGGTAGTCACCCTTAGGCCTCGGTCACAGGGGCGTTTTTTCCCGCGATTTGCGGATCGCATAACGGATGTGCATCCGCAAATCGCGTGACCCGGGCCGACGATTCGCTGAAAAAGCTGCACCTAGCAGCGTTTTCAGTGAAACCGCCCCACACTGCCCGCTATCCTCTGCCACAGCTGTGGCAGAGGAGAACGATGTTCGCCCATTGAACGCAATGGGCTGCCGGCGAGCGCGGGATGAATTTTCGGGAAGGGCTTAAATAGCCCTTCAATAGTTATTCAATAGCTGAGCGCTGCCTCTGATTGGTCCCTGTGCTCAGCCAATCAGAGGCAGCACTTACTCACCCATTCACAAATTCATGAATGGGTGAGTGGGAGCTGCCTCTGATTGCTGAGGGCTATGACCAATCAGAGGCAGCCCATTCAGCAGGCAGGGATTTTAAATCCCCGCCTGCTGAATACTACACAGAGCAGTTCAGGAGAACTGCCGGCCGGCCGCGACTAAACTCCGTCTGCAGGGAAAAGGTGAGTATATATATTTTTTTTATTTTTACACATTTTAGGATGTTTTTCAGGGAAGGGCTTATATTTTTAAGCCCTTCCCGAAAATTCATTCCGCGCTCGCCGGCAGCCCATTGCTTTCAATGGAGCCGGCTTTATTACCGGCTCCATTGAATTCAATGGGTGAACATCGTTCTTCTCTGCCACAGCTGTAACAGCTGTGGCAGAGGAGAACGATCTTTGTAGTATATGTTCTCAATGGGGTCGGCTGTATTGAACACAGCTGTTACAGCTGTGGCAGAGGAGAATGATCTTTAAGTATATGTTCTCAATGGGGTCGGCGCTGCTGCCGCCGGCCCCATTGAGCGCATATATAGAACACAAGGAATCGCAGAACGCAGATAGGCGCGTTTTGCGAATCGTTGTGTCCTATAATTGATCGCACATCCGCATAAAAAGCGGACATGTGACCGATCCCATTGGGATGCATTTGGTCGATAGATCTGCAGATCGGACCAAAAACCGGTCGTGTGACCGAGGCCTTAGGGTGGATTCAGACAGTGCAGCCAAGTTGTATTTATTACTGCTAAACTGCATGAAAATACTGCATTTTATTTTGTTAAATCACAGCAAATCAGCATTTAGACACGGCTTCATGGTAAGGGCTCCCACCCACTTGCGTTAGCGATCTGCGATTTTTTTAGCGCTGCGATAGAGCGCTAAAAATTTCAAGTTTGAAACAAATGAGTTGTAATGTGGCTATGCGCATTTGCGATTTTTTTTGCGCAGCGCGGGTGCGATTTTTTATCGATTGCGACTGCCCTATATTTGTGCGATGTCTGATTTTTCCCTCGCTTATGCAAGTCAATGGTTGGCTAAAAATCGCATCGCACATCACAGAATCGCATTCCGCGAATGCGTTGCGATTCTTTTCTCTATAATTGAGTTTAAAGTGTCAAAAACGCTGTGATAAAAAATCGCAGGACAGTCACAATACATAGAGCTTTGCGATGCGATTTTAATAAAGGAAAAATCGCAGCGCAATCGCACAAAAATCGCAACTTGTTCACTGCGATATCGCAGCGATTTTAAAAACGCACTATTGCCCTCGCCAGTGGGTGGGAGCCCTAATTGTGGTAAGAAAGAAAACTTTACTGTGTGAAAAAACCTTAACAGTCAGCAATATAGATGAGCGAGTATACTCGCTAAAGGCAATTGCTCGAGCAAGCATTGCCTTTAGCGAGTATCTCCCCCGCTCGAGACGGAAGGTTCGGGTGCCGGCAGCGGGCAGGGAGCTGCGGGGGAGAGCGGGGAGGAACGGAGGGGAGATCTCTCTCTCCCTCTCTCCCCCCCCCCCCCCCCCACTCCCTCCTGCTGGCTGCCGCTACTCACCGCTCCCCCGCTGCCGGCACTCGAGCCTTTCCTCTCGAGCGGGGAGATACTCGCTAAAGGCAATGCTCGCTCGAGCAATTGTCTTTAGCGAGTATACTTGCTCATCTCTAGTCAGCAATCATTATTTTCATTATTTTTTTAAAACCTTTTGGCTTCATTCACACAGAGTATTTAATGACATTTTTAATGTTTTTTTTGGTTGACAATTCTTTATACAAACATGATTCTTTTTCCTATGACAAACTGCCTAAAGAAATGCTGTGGACCCAAAGTGAGGAAAAACAGCACAAAAAGTCAATATTGATAACACATTTTATGAGTTCCCATTACTGTATAGTTGACATATGATCTAGTGTTTTTTAATAAAAAAGTTGAGAAAAACACTGTAGTAAACAGCATTTTTTCTTAAAACACAGTGTAAAACCTCCTTAGTGGGGTTAGATAAGATCAGCACAGTCATGGCTGCTTTCTACCAACACCACTCTTGTCCATGGGCTGTACCTGTTATTACAGCTCGGTTTCATTCACTTGAATGAAGCTAAGCAACACCAGACGACAACCAATGAACAAGAGGAACAATAGATGAATGAGAGTTAGGAAAGGATGGGACTCACCTGGTGTGGAACACCCATTGGGTGACAGGCATCCACACCACCAGTCCAAGGTGGCCTTAAGTTATGTCCAATACACAGATCCCTAATCCATAGTGGGAGCGTCAGGAGGAAGAACCCGCAGGAAGAGAATACCTCAGTCTTAAAACACCATAGGAGATATAGTAAAAATCCCTGCGTGCCAGATGATTGGATTTATACTATATCTCCTACAAAGGATGAGAGGGGTAGGAAGCAGCTATGTTTTCCTACTGTCATACAACTTATCCTAAAGCATCTGCTCTACAAATCAGTGTTATTCACAACTACTTTGGTTTCCAATTCCAGGTTACTTTATGAGTCACATTATTATCACCGTTGGAGCTGACTGTTACAATTTACCATATAGATCAAAATACTACACCACACATGTGGTTTCGGAAAAAGGGAAATTCCAACACTTATAAATGAACAGCAACATCAAACTGCCTTGAAAATCCGGATATCCTTTTAGGGGTTCTGTCATAAAAAAAAATATGAATACTTACCTATTCCTTCCCCAGCAGTCTTCTTACCGCATCTTCTTCTCACCAATATTCTCCTGGCTCCTGCAGTCAACCCATTCATGCTGTATCTCCACGAGTGCTCCTATGCTAATGTCACATGACAGCAAGCCTAAGCTGTCTCAACAATAGCCCGGGATAGCATTCAGCGTTTCCTGCTAGGCAGTGAGCTCTACGTCACTAGTGACATAGCCTACACTGACCTGCAGGAGGAAGAAAGCCAGATCCAGCCAGCTAAAGGTTAGGTGACCCAGAGGACTGCAGGAGACAGGAGAAGATCGGTGAAAAGAAGATGCGGTAAGAAAACTGTCTCAGGAGGAATCGGTAAGTATAGTTTGTTTTTTAAATGACAAAACCCCTTTAAAATCAGCACTTTAAATCCATTAAAAACATGTCTTATATTGTTAAATAAAATACACATATCTTTCAGACTCTACTTGTCTGTAATCTAATAGAGTCCAAGCTGTGTTAGGGTGCACGGCAGAATCGCGGCATTTCAACATTGAAATCCCACATGCGGATTTTGCGTATAGACGGGGCAAAATACACATGCAGATCTATAATAAAGACTGAGGCAGAAGCCGCGCATTTTCACATGGTTTATTGAGACCGCTGAAAATTCTGCTGTGATCCCACTGTGTGAACAACCCTTAAGTGTGTATTTTAAGAAAACACTAAAGAACTTCCTTTTAGATTTGGACTGTCATCCCTTTAACATTACCTGGCGAGATATCTCCAAAAAACCTGTCTAATCCTGAATGATACAACTCATGACATGACATCTGCAATAAGCATCATCAATGGCAGGTCACAATGGGTCACATACCAGTGCGAAAATTTGTCACTCCAGTAGATATTTAAAAATAGACGTGTGGAAGCCTTATGGTGTCATCACAGTCAACGCTACGGTCTTTACATTAATATGGAACCATTAGAAATGATGGACATTCATTCTCGCTGTATGAAGACTAGATTCTTAAGATGCCCAAGATGTATACTGTACAAGGCAACTTCCAGGTTCTGGATCCCTGCCATACTTGGGATTTTATGTCCGCAACAGCTGGTTCATTTGCACAGTAGTATAAAGCAAGCAAAAAACGTATACCAAACTCTAAATGCCCACCTATTGGGGATGGGGATGTTATCATCAGGATCATTTTCGGCTCCATTATCTGGCCTACTTTTCTTCCCTTTTCCAGTTTAAAATGTGACAAATGTATCAAATGTTGCACGTTGTTGATACATTTGTTGCATCCTTGGCCTATGTCACACGAGTGAATGCGTATTAGCAAGCACATTTGTGCCGCTTGCATTTTTGGCTGAATGGGCATTGCAGGTGCGGCTTTTAGGGATTATTCAGATGGGCGTGATGCGCAAATACGCTCACCGCTACGATGTGTCTTTGCGCATGAACCAGTCAAAAGTTTATTTTTTACCATTTAAATTTTGCGCTACTGTGCGCAGTAAAAAAAAAAAGCAGAACGATAGGTGCTGCCCTCTCTTTTTCCGCATATATAAAAACTGTGTGCGGGAAAAGATAGGGCACGGCCAATTCGTTTATGGATTTCAATTTGTGTTCTTTCCCTTTGCAAATGCACAGGAAAATTGAGCATTCTATGTATTTTTTTTTTTTGCAACCGAATTATGCACACAAAAGACACGTATGTGAACGAACCTAGTGAAAGGAATTGGTTCTATTTTCTGCGTTTTGAGCATGCATTACGCCCCTGTCTCACAGGCCTTAAATATGTCTAGAGATGTGAAGTCACTGTTTATTCCACTCAACTAGTGGACTGAGATTGTGACAAATGTTGCAACTTTTTAAAAAGTCTCAATTCCTAAATCTGTCTAAAACCCTCGCCGCCCTCAAACCCCACCCATTTTCTATATACCTTTTAAAAATAGAGTGAGGGGTGTAACATCTGCTCTTTTGAGCGCAAATTAATAGTACATTTGTCTAAAATGATTTGGGCCAAAAGATGCAACTTCTGCCAGAATACTGGCACAGCACCAATAAATGTGATCTTATGTCCATATAATCATCTGCACTGGTTCTAAAGAAAAATCACTCCGCTGGACTATTATAGGCTAAGTGAATTTCTGACTGAAGAGCAGAGGGGGCCCCATATTACAATATAATAATAATAATAATCTTTATTTGTATAGCGCCAACTTATTCCGCAGCGCTTTCAGGCATGGATAAATGCAAAACAATACAACAATTACAATATAAGGTACATTAGGTTAGACACAAATGGGTTGAGGGTGGTACAGGAGGTGCAGGGGGTGGGGAACACAGGCAATAGGGGATTTCATGTACAGATCATGTACAATACAGTACATATAATGTACAGATATGTACAATATGATAATCGGGGCGCTCACATGTGGTGCTGTTCACACCATCATCATATTATGTGCAGTGCTTGGTTGTACATCACCTTGACATTTCCCCACTGACATGTTCGGTGACCATTAGGCCACCCGTACCGCATCTTGTTACTGCAGATTACACCAATGAAGGCTAATGGGGTAGATAAAATTTGATTTAGGATCACTGTTATAGGGCAAGCATTACAACAGCTTGTAGTGGGGTCACTGCAGAATGTAGGTAACCCACACATATTAAGGAAAAACTATGATCAGTGAGCCAAATCGAAGCTGTTATATTGTGGTTTATGCTATTAATATTGAACATGAATGAGGTGCTTAGTCATGCTTTACTTTAACCCAAATAACAGATGAAGCACTGTGCACGGCTCTGACTTTTACCGCAGTGCCTCATTTGGATTAATTCAAGCTTTCCTAAAGTCAAATAACATATGCTAAGAACCGCTAGTTCTGTCATATAGAAAACTAGATCATCAATGACACCAGCCTTACTCAGTCATCAGATGCTTATTTCTGAAGCCTGGATATATGAAACATGAAATACACTAAAAAAAGAGCTTGAGGCCTCATGTCCACAGTAAAAATATAATTTAAAATCCGCAGCGTTTTTCCTGCACGCGTGATCTGCGCCCCATAGGGATGCATTGGACACCCACAGGTAGTTAAATACCTGCGGATGTCATTTTCCCCTTGAGGCGCGGATTGCGTGTGCGGGAAAAAAAACGCGGCATGCTCCATTTTCGTATGGGTCTCCCGCGGGGACGGCTCCCGCAGGCTTCTGTTGGAGCCTATGGAAGCTGTCCGGATTCACGGCACACCCGCGCCTGAATTTCTGCTCTCCGCGCGGGAGAGCAGGAGTTCAAAAGAAAAATGGAGTGCCCGGCGCATGCGCGCGGCACGCTGCCGGTGTGCCAAGCACATCTGCCGGGTCGAAGAAAAAAGATCCGGCTGCGACGGAGGGTAGGTCCACAGCGTCTAGACAGGTAAGTAAATTCTTCTTTTTAGCCTCATGTCTGCAGGAAAGGAGGGACCCGCTGTGGTATTCTGCATGAAGAATCCGCGGCGGGCCTCATTTTCCCCGTGGACATAAGGCCTAAGGCTGCAATCACATGGGCAAGCGTGACATCGGGCCGAGAAACACACGTTTGCTAATGTGCATTTTTCACGCCAATGCGAGGTATCTTCCATTCAAAAGTGTCTTGCATCGCTTCTGGTAAATTGGGATCCTCACGCATGTCACAAGTGTTTTCCATTGATTTCAATGGGAAACATCACAATACACTCATATGCACACCACATGGCATGTGAGAGCCATACAATGTATTTCAAGGTTCCATTGGAAATAATGAGCGAGGCGTTTCGAGCGAACGCCAAAAGATTGAACATGCTGTGTTTTTTATTCTCACAGCAGGAGAAAAAAATTGCTCATGTTAATAAGTCCAGTTAAAACAATGGAGTTCATATTCATGCAAGTTTTTTTCATCTCGTGTAGTGGCCCAGAACAATGGAGCCCCTCCATCATAGTGTGCATGTATTTGTCTATGGTATTGTCAGTGTCTTCTGTGTTGCATGATTGATGTGTATTGCATAGCTGCAGCACTGAAGGGGTTAACTGTCTGGTATGTGAGATATCTGTCTGGAAATGTATCGTTTTATGTTGTGAGTTGGTGGTCACCTGACCATGCTTGATGTATGTGTTTGCAAGGTGTGTACAAGGGATTTCTGTTCTGGGCTTGCAAGAGAGAGAAGTGTTGGAAGTGCTACAAGAGGACCACACAGGCACCTTCAGCCCCGTGTGGCCTAGAATGGAGGTGGCTGAAAGGAATCTAGAGCCTGCTGTACCTAGGAGATGCCAGAGTGTTCCTTCAATACTAAGAGAGAGAGAGAGAGAGCGAGTGAGGAGTCACCATGCAGCATACCTTTTCCTAAATATGAGTGTTGACCGGTAGAGAGTTAAAGAAGAGAAGAGTGTCGCCGGGATCAGGACCTACAGATAACAGGACTGTGGTTTCTCCTGACCTCCTGTGAATCCTCCCTCTGACACTGTCTTGAGTTTTTGCACTGTTCTACTGCTGGCATGTATTGTTCGATTGTAACCAAGTTATTTTCAAGTACACGAGTTTCACCGACTATTTCCGGTTTGGCTCAGAAAGTTAAATCCCTGTGTGTGGACTCTTTATTACCAACAACTGGATTTACCACAGAGGTTGGAATGGTGGCGTCATACGTGACACAAAGGACTAAGGTAATCCCTCATTGGGTTCCCCTGTTTAATAGCCTGCCCTCGGCCCCTTGGACGTGTCACCGGTTACCCTCCAGATGGGAGATGGTAGAGCCACCGTGACAGGGCCCAAACTCTACCCCACTGTTTCCTAGGCTGAGGCACGCTCCTCGGACGCTGCACTTGCAACGCACAAAACTCGTGCTAGATTATTGCCTGTGTAAATGTAGCCTCAGGGTGCATTCACATGTTGCTGAAACGCTGTGGAAAAACAACAATAGAAACATCTTTAATATTAAAGTGAATGGGATTAAAGCAAATCTTTTTCACATGCAGAGGAAAAGGAAATGCTGTGGATATTCTACTGTAACTGCTTTGTAATTCTAACCTGTAGTTTTTCTGCATTTCCACAACGTGTGACCATACCCTAATCCAGATTTAGAAGAAGGTAGAGTTCTTAAAGAGCCACATGAAGAACAAAAATTTAAGGATGAGGGTCTTTTCTATCCTAGTTTCCTTCATTTTTGGTTGACATGTAGGTATTCAACTAAAAGTGAGTCAAAAAAGTAGAGGGAGCCAAGTTCTTGGAAGCCTAAGCTCTGCGCTTCCCAAAACCTATTGTCTTCAAAGTCTAAGCTGAAGAGTGGAAAGAAGGAGGCAGTTCTTTAGGGCCTCATTTATAAAAAATTCTAAGTGTCGAGGAGTTAAATCATTTAATTAATTTTCAACCTGCCCTGAAAAAAGAAAGCGAGAATCTGATTGGTTGCTATAGTCAATTCCGACTTTCTATAGATATTATTTCTTGAATCCATGCTATTTAGCTTGTGCCAGTAGTAACTAAAAACATATATGTTGCATATAAGCTGTAGATTATGATGCTATTGCCGCACATTCCCTGCCAGCCATTACACTAGTATTAGTTTTGCAAGTCCAAACTTTACTGAACAATACTAATCCTCTGTTTCTTTCAGTCTCACATTCTGTAGCACATGGCATTTCTGTCACAGGGCTGATCTATCTGGATTTACAGCAAAAACTGGAACCGATTTGGAGTGGAACAGATAGAATTCAGACTGGGTATGATGAATGTACCCGATTGTACATCTCCAATATGGGGCCAGCTGGAATTATAAATATGATATTTTATTTTCTCACAACATATACATAAATGTATTTAGGGCTTTATGCCTAGAGCTTGTATGGTGGCCCATAGAGTCCTACAGCTCTGTATTATAGAGCTGTATTCACACTATGGAATCTGTTGTGCCTCTAAAAGCAATGCTTCTGATGGAGTGCTCTTACCCCCTTTCCTCCTCTGTGATGTGCATGTTTAAAACAGCTGACACTCACCTCAAACAGCCATGGTCGGAGCTAACTCCAATCATGGCTATTTGACAGCTTACCATCTTACATGCTGTGTCAGTCCTGACTATAGTATGTAAGCTGTCAGCAGAAGGGAGGTTTCTCCATCTGGCTTACCAGCTTTAAAAAAAAAAAAATATATATATATACACACACACACACACACACACACGCACATTTAAAGAAAATCTTCCTATTTTTTATGCTTAACATTGAAAGAAAAAACAATGTCAGAATTACATTTTTTGGTCATCACGTCTTCAAAACAGATTGAATAAAAGCGATCAAAAAGTTGTATGTATCTAAAAAAATAGTAGCCATTAGTGTTGCTCATTTTGATCAATCCAGCGATAAAGTCGTCCCTGGTTTTATCAAAATTGAATTGGGTTACTCAATTACATAATTGAATTGGGTTACACAAATTATTACGCAGCTAGCAGTAGGGGTTTGGGGAATTCAATTACGCTGCGCCAAACAGGGACAATGTACAAATATACAAGTTATACTTTGTAGCCTTCTGTTCTTATATATTGTGTCTCCCATGGATTGCGGCTTATATAATTGGCAGAACTTTTTTGTTAATATAAAATGAAAATGGGCCTTATGCCCCTTTAAATGAGCCAATTCTCATTTGAACGAGCGAGTGACGTTACTGCTAACTCATTTGCAATCGGTCGTGCTCATGCAGCCTGTTTAGACAGGCAGATCGTTTTATGTGAAACACTGAGTGGGGAGTTGTTAAACATAATTAGAGAGGAACGAGCCACCAATAATTTTTATGCTGGCCGAAACTGAACGACGAACAAAAAACAAACAAAAGTGCACGATGGCTCGCATTTAGATGTAGTGATTTCGGTTATTATAATGATTTTTTCAATGATAATCGGTATGTATAAACTGGCCACTACGCAACTAGCAGAGATTTTCTGTAAACTACAGAGTTAACTGATAAGTTATAAAATATGATAAAACTCAAATGTCTAGGAGAGCAAAGCCACATGACCAAAGAGCTGTTAATGGCTCTGCAGGTCCAGGCTGGCATGTAGCTGACCACGCACAATCTGAAGCCATACTGCTAAGCAGCCATTTACCTTGGCAATCTCACACACATACCTTGCCTAGCTCATGTGATGAACCTGGTAGTTCCTGCGCTTCCTAATCAATTACCCAGGTTGACATTCAGTGCTGGAAAAGGCCAGCAAACTGTGCTCATACTTTAGGCATTCACACCAAGGCCCCTTCTCGTCTGGTGAAGGTGCAGCAGGTATTATTGTACCCTGTCACTACCGCCCCCAGCTTCTGATAGGCTGGGGGCATGTGTAATCCTCCAAGTGCTGTACTGACACAGCAGGAGGACAGCGGTGAGGCAGGGAACGGCGGTGTGGGCAGAGCTAGAGGCGCCAGAGGACACCAGCCGCTACCATTCTGAGATGGCAGGAAGACAGCAGCAACCCTGGGAGCAGAGGAGGTGACGGGCAAGGCTGGGAGCGGCGGCCTGTTGAATCCCCCAAGTGCCATTCTGAGACAGCAGGAGGACCGCGCCAAGACCAGGAGTGGCGGCGCCAGCAAAGGGACAGCCAACCCCATCAGTGAGTGACCGGGGCAATTGCCGTGTGGGACAGAGCTGACAGCTTGCACAGCTGCTGCAAAAAAGTGGGCACATGGACCACTCAGGGAGCGCAGAGACAGCTGCAGCGTGTACATTGATTTTGTTCCCTTGGTGGAGGGTTAGGGTTAGTTTTCCTATTTGGCTTATATTTATAGCTGTAAAGGCTTCAGCATTTACAGCTAATAATGTAAGGCTATCAGGAAAACTAATCCCTACCCCTAACCCTCCAGCCCAGGCAAAAATCACCACACACGTGGCTGCTAGGACCTTACTGCATTCAACCAATCGGGAGCTAGGGGCGTTCCCTTATCCAAGCCCTGTCAATCCCCCAGGCTTCCAGGTGGTGACAAGATATAATAATACCGGTGCAGCAACAGTCCGGGCCACTACCCAACTGTCTCATCTGTAACATGCCTAACAGTGGAATTCCATGTTGCAAATGTTTCACAGGGTAAGCCAGCAGCAGAGAGTATCATGTATCAGATAGTGTATTGCGTTAGCAGACACTGTATGGAGGTCGAAACAAAAAAACGTCAAAAGCACTCAAAATACATTAACTATCAGAAGTATACATACCTATAATAAATACTCTAACCACATTGCAGCCATGGTTTAACATGCACCTATAGATTTCTACTATTAGGAAATGCTGACCTATTTTATCCTTCTTTTCTACTGTATGGAGATCAGTCACTTGACGCCTGTGGAGTGGCTGCAGACCCAAGATGTTTGTGCCGTTATAGTCTGCTTTGAGTAAATTTTGCCACAAATCTACCCCTGCTCATACGTGGTGCAGATTTGCTTTTCTGCCAAAAGATGCACCAAATTTTTTAAGAGGCTTGCACCTCTTAGTAAATATGTTGTATTTTATAACAGTACACTGGTATGAACTTCAAGAAAGTCATATATTATACTCTTCATCTCTTTACCAGGCTGGTTTCACAAGCAAGGAATGATAGGCAGAGGAGAGAGGATAGATTAGGTACATATTCAACACTCTGTCTTTTAAGGGGTTCTGTCATTAGAGAAAAAAAAGTTCTATACTTACTACAGATGAGCAAGCATACTCGCTAAGGACAAATACTCGAGCGAGTATTGTCCTTTTCGAGTACCTGCCCGCTCGTGAGAAAAGATTCGGGTGCCAGCGGGGGGAATGGGGGGGGGGAACTCTCTGTCTCTTCCCCCCGCTCCCTCCTACTCACTCCCGCAACACACCGCTCACCCCCGCCGGCACCCGAATCTTTTCTCACGAGCGGGCAGGTACTCGAAAAAGGACAATACTCACTTGAGTATTTGTCCTTAGCGAGTATGCTCGCTCATCTCTAATACTTCCCTCCCCCCCCAGGCAGTTTCTTTACCAGATTTGAACACCTATATGATCAATCGCAGCGAGACACCGTGCATATGTGGTTGAAAAAATAGTCCGCTAAACAGGATGCCAAGAATTCGGCATTTCCTGCTAGGCAGTGAATGCTATGTCACTAGTGATGTAGCTTACATTGCCCTGCAGGAAGTGAAATGTAGCAAATGGACGCTACGTAACAGGAAGAAAAGGAAGACGGCCTGTGAAGGAATAGGTAAATATAGAATTTTTTTTTCTAATGACAACCCCTTTAAGCATAATGCCGCAGGTGTAGGATTGGTTCTTTGTTTAATTATGTGACATGGCAATTTTAATTCACCAAACCATTGCTCCTAGCAAAAATGAGCAATTAGAAATAGTAGAAGGTATTTGGGAATCAATTCATAGTACTGTGTGTACTGTGTTTTTTACTATTTAATCCCCCAGACAACCCCTTTAAGAACAGTAAGTATGTTAGGCTACTGTAGGACTACACAGCAACTTTGGTTGTGTGACAGGCAAGTCGCACAGCCCAAAAATTGTTTTGTGATTTGTGTGTGACTTGCTGTCATGTGACTGCTTTAAACTTGTGATTTGGTTGTAAAAAGGCAAGTTGCAATCACAAATGACTTGCATTGGAGTCTATGATGTGGTCACTTTGCGCAATGTGACCAGTTTGACAGTCATTACATGCAAAGTCAAAAAGTGACACTGTGATCTTTGTAGGGTGGGCAAAGCCATCGTGTGGCTGTAGCTTTAGGCCAGTTTTACATGAGCATATCATAGCTACATTTATGCATGTGTGATATGGACGAATGCTTAGAATTCGGGCTTGGGCTGTGGCCCGTTTAATGGACACATAAATGTGGGTGTTACTCTTACTAGTGCACAATAAAAATTGCAACAGTGGAAAACAAAGAGTTAAATTATACACAGACACACCAAGCAAAAACAGCAGGTGTCTAACACTGCAGGCCTCGTAGAAGAGTGTCTCTGGAGAACTGATGGCCATCATTCCAGGAACATACCACATTCACCATGCCAAGAACAGTGCTTCCAGGCATTCCATCATAGCATAGATGTCAGTGGATAAAGTGTCATTTGTAGGGTTTGTCAAAACTGACAAGGCTTTTCTAGCTGGATAACCAGGACATGGAAATAAAGTTTAGCAGCTTGTGACTTTTGGGTAAACATGCAACTCCTAATTCGCATTTTAAGGGTATTTTACAGGAATGGGAGTGATTTTTATATGTAAAGAAATCATAGTGTTCTCCCATAGTGTACATCAACATGAGCTAAGCTCCTATAATACAGCTGAAGCTTGTTTTTCAGAAGTAGGCTTATAAGCCACAGAGTGCTAATTATCAGAACGAACTCTATGCAGACACTGAATGAGCAGCTAACACTAAAGGTATCAACTCTGACGCCTTCAAAATTTTGAATGCATCTTTGGGCTATAATATAGGCTGTAAGTCGTGACCATTAAAAATAATTAATACATCTGCCTAGATAATATAATAATCTTTATTTGTATAGCGCCAACTTATTCCGCAGCGCTTAGATTGACTTAGGCCTCATGTCCACGGGGAAAATCAGGCCCGCTACGGATTCTACGCGCGCATGCGCCGGGCACATCCGCCGAGCCAAAGCAAGAAAGATCTAGCCGTGAGGAAGAGAAGACGTGCTCGGCCCTCTACGGGTAAGTTATTCTTATTTTAGGTCTCCCGCGGATCCGGACGGCTTCCATAGGCCTCAATAGAAGCCCGCTGGAGCCGTCCCCGTGGGAGACCCGCACGAAAATGGAGCATGTCGCGTTTTTTTACATGCTCCATTTTTTTTAATTCACTTTTATTGACCATCCGCGGGTATTTATCTACCTGCGGGTGGTCAATGCATCCCTATGGGATGCGGATCCGGGGGCAGGAGAAGAGTTCAAATCCGCTGCAGATTTTAATTCTTCTTTTGCCCGTGGACATGAGGCCTTAGACTACGTTTTTTTTTTTGCCAATATAATTTAGAGGGCAGTTGGGTTGATTTGCAGCAAATTAATTAAGAGCTGCACACATCTTAATAAATCTGGCACATTTTTAAATCTGCGTTAGGAAAAACCTCTACTTCTACTAAGAGCCAGTGTGCTTTGGGAAAAAACATAAAAACAACTGCTGTTTATGCACAAGAAAAAGAATATTCAACCCTCATTTTTCTGGCAACCAAGCGCTACAACTTTGGGGGTCCTTGCATTCTTTGTTTACAAACCAACACAATTAGAGGTTGCAGGGTTCACATGCCCTACTACTGCCATTTCCGCTGTGAGATGAGAACCATTATGGCAGAAGTGTGGCACACTGTGATCACTGATTGGCTATAGCAGTTACCATTGGGTGAGTAGGAGCTGGCTAGGCGTTAGAAATTCGAGGTGAAGGGGCGAAGCTAGGCTGCGAAAAGCCATGACTGCCTGTTCATAGAGCTCCTGCTTCACCAAGGCTCTAAAGTCACTTTTAGAGCATCAAAATCATTGCCAATTAGATCCTACCTATGGCTGAAGTCTCCAGGATGCTGCAGAGAGAGAGGCAAATGCTGTCCAGAATGGAGACGCATATAAATCTTTACTTGTCTCATTCCCCATTGAGGGACCAAGATGGCGCGTCCGGAAGTTCCCAGGAAAGTTCCACAGTGTCTAAAAGATCGGAGCATTCCCCTGAGCTCCTGCTTAGTGAGGGAGCAAAATAGCACTACAGCTCCTGACCATCTACAAACAAAGCGACCAAGCAAAGCCTTGTGCATTCGGTTGCAAAACCAGAGGGAAATCCGGCAATCAAAAGACAGATGATGATCATCATCTCTCTGGCCACATGGCAGACATGGTCTCATCCACTGGCGTAACTATAGAGGATGCAGGGGATGTGGTTGCACCCGGGCCCAGGAGCCTTAGGGGGCACATAAGGCCTCTCTTCCCCATATAGGGAGCCCAGTACTATGAATAAAGCATTATAGTTCGGGGCCCTGTTACAGGTTTTGCATTGGGGCCCAGAAGCTTCAAGTTACGCCTCTAGTCTCATCTCCCCCTGCAAGCCCAGCAAAACAGAAACAGAGGATGGATACTGCTGAGGGGCAATCTAGAGAAGGGGTGAGTAAACAACTATTGGGACTGTATGACCAGCTGAGGCAAACATTCTCGACACTATAACAGTAAACAACATATCTGTTACTGACACATCAATGAAAGCCATGTTGAAAAAGTTACAAACATCTCTCCAATCCAATTTTGCTAATCTTATTCAACCTCTTAATTTAGTCATAGTGGAGGCGGAGAAAATAATCAACCATGTTGAAACAAAAATGGCATCATCACGTAACAACTTCATCAATGTGAATGACACCTTGGAATCCAAAGTTGATCGCCTTAAAAGCAAGGTAGCGGAAAGGATAGGTGTCGCTGTAATAATATCAAATTCAGAGGAATCCAAGAAACAGTGTCGATGTTTATAATGGATAGGAATGTACTTACTCTTTCCCAAAAAACAAGTATCGAAGTGATTACATAGTCAGACCATGTGGCAATATCACTAATGTTAGCTGAACACTATAATCAAGCAACAATATTCCTCCCAGGACATCCACATAACTTTGAAACTATGCTACAAATTTTACAAGAAGAATCCCAAAGACTATTGAGATTTGAAATATCATGGTTGGGGAAAAGAACTAGCTTCAAAATGCTTTTATTACAAAAATTATTATATATTTTCCGCACCCTCCAGATTGAACTTCCACAAAGATTCTTTATAGAAGCAAGCAATACTTTATCACAATTTATTTGGGCACAACACAAACCCCACATAGCCAACATATACCCTCTAAAGACGAACGGGTGGGGGTGGGGGGTGGGCTAGGCCTACCCAATAACTACGATTATTATACAGCCACACATAACTCATAAATAGCACCCTGGCGGAGGTGTGAAACCCAGAAACATTGGATGCACATTGAACATTAGCTTGCTGTCCTGTCTCCACTAAATTAATGATGTCTTTATGGGAACTGCCATTACCTTCCTCCATTTCCCTGTTGACTTCCATATCTTTAAAAAATATGGAAACTATTCCATAGCCCTGTGAGACACCAGAGCACTTCCCCCTTATTTAAATTTATTGAAATGGTGTTAGTGGGGTATGTCTAATTTTACACATATCATACATGGAGAATCCCTTGTCCTATTTGTACAAATTTGATCCAAATACTCATTGAACTCAGGAAAAATGTATAAGCATATGCAAACACTACATTTTTTGATTCTGCGTAAACCCACATTATTTAAAAGCAAGCCAAATATATTCCAAATTTTCACCAAAGGTACCAATGGACTGAAACCTATATATACTTTAATTCATAACAGTTCACATTTCTATAAGACATCCACGAAAGGTATGGGAAAGAGATCTAAAACATACATTCAGTAATAAGGAATGGAAACAGGCTATATTTAAGCCATAAAGCACTTAAATATAGCTGACATATTAAGACACTCATGAAGACCATACTGAGATGGTACTACATGCTGTCATGTTTAGCTCAAATATATCTCAATTGCTTGGATGGTTGCTGGAGAAACAGTGGCAACAGAGGTTCACTTCTGCATACATTGTGGAGCTGCCCTTCCCCCCAACAATATTGGGACACTATGTTTGTGCTACTGCCCTCTCTGGTGGGTCACACAATCTAGAAGTTTACATTGTTAGCCTTATTAAATTTAGGATCATACATAATCCCATCTAAATTCAGAATTTTGGGGTGCAAAAAATTTGACCTTGTTAAACATTGGAAAAGCACAGAAATTTCTAATATGGGAGAGGTTATTGCATCAACCAGACGTAGGTATATGAAAAAAAGTTTGCTGGTATCAAAGTATCACGTTATACAATTTCATGATTTTCTCATCGTAGCTATGGATATCATTAGGAGTTACATTTATATATGTCTAATACTTGTTCTACCTGGTAAGTTTGTTAAAATGTTATTTGAATTTTAATTATCCTTTTACCAGATTCTATACATTTTCACAAATAAGGGAGATGGAACAATACCTGTGCAGTACCACCTATTTGAAGGCAGTTTTCCCATAGGTGGTGCTGCAGAGGTATTGGTCCATCTCTCTTATTTGCATATTACCCAGAGGTGCATGAATGGTCTTATAAGACTCCTCACTCACCTTCTAGGTGCTCTCCCTAAGGAGAAAAGATCGCGTTCCTCTACATTTCTGGAATTATACTTTTTTTTAAATAGGACTCGATTGAAGAACTGAAAGATATACTTCGGGGTTTATAGCTGTTCATAACTGATAATGTTGTCCTACAGCTCAGTATATTAAACTTTAGTGTTAAAACCCTGAAAATGTAGATAAAAACTATTGAATAAAAAAAATGTGAGGTAAGGTTTGTCTTCTGTTTTTGGTTGTGCACAAATGGCAGCTGTTTAAATTTTTTTGACAAAATCAGATAACCCCTTTAATATGGGCCAACGAATTTATAAAGTTCTTGGAATTTATAAGTAATTTCTGTACATATGTATGTAAACTGTAAAATTGACTTTAAAGAGAAGGAAGAATGCTTAAACCCTTTAGCGACATGTGACATACATGTACTTGATGCGCACAGGAGAGTATGGACTAGACTCAAGTGTTTAGCCCACTACACATGTGGCGGCTGCCGACTGTGTTATACAACCGGCAGCCACTTGTAACACTGTCAATAGTAACTCGTTAGACCGAGGTAAGAGTCATCTCTCAGTTGATCAACCCCCCTCACACATGGGGTGCTGATCAATTGCCATGACAGCAACCAAAGGCTGCCATATATGGGAGCCTATTTAGGATGCTTTCACACATGGTGAAAGCATCCATGCTTCCCAGGCCTGCCCTATGTGGAAGCTTATTTAAAGTGCTTGCACACATGGTAGAGTATACTGCAGCATGCAGCAAAATATTCTGCTGCGGAAATCCACACCAAAATCTGTATCTCTAACATGCAGATTTTGACATGGATTAGGAATTTAACAATTTCCAAATCTGTGTCAAATTCTTACATGTTGGACACGTGGATTTTACTGCAGATTTTTCCACATGGCAGAATGTTTTGCCGCATGTGACAGCACTAGAGATGAGCGAACGTACTCGGTAAGGGCGATTTCGCAATCGAGCACCGCGATTTTCGAGTACTTCACTACTCGGGTGAAAAGTACTCGGGTGTGCTGTGGGGCGGGGGGTTGCAGAGGGGAGTTGGGGGTAGCAGCAGGGAACAGGGGGGGAGCCCTCTCTCTCTCCCTCTCCCCCCACTCCCCGCTGCAACCCCCCGCTCACCCACAGCGCATCCGAGTACTTTTCACCCGAGTAGTGAAGTACTCGAAAATCGCGGTGCTCGATTGCGAAATCGCCCTTACCGAGTACGTTCGCTCATCTCTAGACAGCACCCTTAGCTGCAGATTTGACCACTTGGGGTGGGCTTTCCGTTGCAGAATGCTTGCAGCGATTCCGTGCTGTGTGAAAGTACCCTTATAGTGCTGGTAGTTAAGTATATAGCTCAAGGGTCGAGTAGGGATTGGAGTTTATATCGAATGCTAAGGTCTGCATACAAAGTGTTTTGTTTAATGTGTTTTTGCAGCATTTTCTTCGTCAGTGACATTAAAATACAGCATGCTCTGGGTATGGTATTTCTTTCCCATAGACATGCCTATATGTAGGGCTTGAAAAACACCCGCAAAGAAACTCTGCACAATTAAAGTGTTACAAAATCAAGAAAAGCCTTCCAAAACACTTGTATAAAACCCTGTGAGAAATCCTTGAATATAGCGGTGATTTTTACAAGCATTTAAAAACTCTGAGGCCTTAGTCAGACGGGCGTTTTTAGCCGCGATTTGCGCATGCGCATGCGTCCGGCAATTTTATAAAACCATTGCTTTGCAATGGTATCGGACACATGAGCGCTTTTTATGCGCTCGTCCGATAAATTATAGAACAGAAATCGCAGATCGCACCTATCTGCGATCTGCGATTCCTGTTCTCTTCTCTATATGCGCTCAACGGGGCCGGCGGCAGCAGCGCCGACCCCATTGAGAACATATAGAAGACAAATCATTCTTCTCTGCCACAGCAGTAACAGCTGTGACAGAGAAGAACGATGTTTGCCCATTGAATTCAATGGAGTCGGCAATACAGCCGCTCCATTGAAAGCAATGGGCTGCCGGCGTGCGCGGGGTGAATTGTCGGGAAGGGCTTAAATATATAAGCCCTTCCCTGCAATTCATCCTAAAATGTGTTAAAATTAAAAAAAATTGTATACTCACCTTTCCGCTGCAGCCGGAGTCCAGCCGCGGCCGCTGTCAGTTCTCCTGAACTGCTTCTCGGCACTATTCAGCCGGCGGGGCTTTAAAATCCCCGCCTGCTGAATGATCTGCCTCTGATTGGTCACAGCCCTGACCAATCAGAGGCAGGTTTCACTCACACACCCATTCATGAATTCATGAATGGGTGAGTGACTGCTGCCTCTCAGCGCTGAGCCAATCAGGGGCAGGTCTGACTCACATCCATTCATGAATTCATGAATGGGTGTGAGTGAGACATGCCTCTGATTGGCTCAGCGCTGAGCCAATCAGGGGGCAGGTCTGACTCACACTCCCTTCACACCCACTGCAGGACGGCCGCGCGGAGCTCCGGCTGCCGGGAGAAGGTGAGTATATATATATATTTTATTTTTACACATTTTAGGATGAATTGCAGGGAAGGGCTTATATATTTAAGCCCTTCCCGACAATTCATCCCGGGCTCGCCTGCAGCGCATTGCTTTAAATGCAATGAAATGGTCCGGTCATGGCAGAAGAGCTTTATATAACCCCTTAAGCACACGGACATTTTTTTCATTTTCGTTTTTTCCTCTACTTCTTCAAAAAAAATTCTAGCTTTTTTTATTTTTCCGCTTACATACCCACATGAGGACTTATTTTTTGCAAGATATGTTATATTTTTCAATGGTACCATTTAATGTACCACATAATTTACTAGAAAAGTTGAAGTGAGATGGAAAAGTACTCCATTACGACATCTTTGAGAGTGTGGTCTTGTTTTCACAGCATACATATTGCAGCAAAAATGACATGATAACTTTTTTCTGTGTTTTTTTCACGCTCCCATAGAAAATAATGGTCAATTCTTGAAAAAGAATCGCACAAAAATAGGACATACATCAGTTTTCTTAGCAGTGGTATTGTACTATACAAGTAAATGGTAAATGTTCATTAGAATGCGCCGCTTAAGGCCTCGTTCACACAAGCATTGTTTTGCACGCATTCGTGGTGCCCAAAAAGCAGCGCTGCATGGATGTGCAAAAAAACATGTGAACGAAGCTCCATGCCCGTTGCGTTCAAAGCGGCCGCATTAGAAGCAATGGGCTGCAGGCACCAACCACAATGATTTTCGGGGAATGGCTTGAAATATAAGCCCTTCCTGGAAAATCATGCCTAGCTTGTGTAAAAATAAAAAATATATATATACACTCACCTCTCCGCCGATGTCGGGTTTGGCGCATCTAGCCGCTTTGTCCCTGACACTGCTCTGAAGCCCTTTCAGCAGGCAGGGATTTAAAATTCTCGCCTCCTGAAACGACTGTGTCTGATTTGCTGAGCGGTCAGTCAATCACAGGCAACGTTCAGCCATTCATTGAATTCAATGAATGACTAAGCTCTGTGACCAATCACAGGCATTGCTCAGCTGTCATTCAATGCATGGCTGAGCACTGCCTGTAATTGGCTGAGTGCTCAGCCAATCTGATGCAGTCCTTTCAGAATTTAAAATCCCCGCCTGCTTAAAGAGCTTCAGTACAATGCTGGGCCAGCAAGTGGCTAGACACGCTGAGCCCTCACGGTGCCGGAGAAGTGAGTATATATATTTTTTATTTTGTTACACAAGCTAGGAATGATTTTTCAGGGAAGGGCTTATATTTAAAGCCCTTCCCCAAAAATCATTGCAGTGGTTGCCGGCATCCCATTGCAGTGGCGGCCCCTTTAAAAGCAATGGGAGAAAATGGCGATCCTCTGCCACAGCTGTGACAGAGGATTCTTTTACTCCCTACTGTCACAGTGTTCAGCGATGAGTGGACTCCCGCGGGGAATATTTAGGTGTAGCACGTAATTTCCCGATTCATGGATTTCCTATCTTTTGCAGGTGTGCAAATTTTCACACCTGTAAAAGACGGACATGTAAACACACCGTTGGGAACCAATGGTTCTAATAAATGTGTGGTTATGTGCACACATACGCGCACACAAATACACGCTCGTCTGAACGAGGCCTTAAGGTGCATTTACATGCAAAGATGATTGCTCAAAAGATGGCTCTTGAGCGATCATTTTGCATAAACTACTACTTGGTACTAATGCCTATTAGTACCAATTATTAGCGTGTGAGCCACCTGGAGCTGTATTCAGGGAACAGACCACCAGCTGTTCTCTGAATAAATTCTGCAATGGGGCTGATGGCTGATACAATGTTATCAGCGCTCTCCTGCAGAACACAGCGTGTGGTCCTTCTTGTTCTCACGCAACTGTTTCAGAGCCACAATTTTGCTGTTATAAAACAGCCAAGTCGCAGGAAAGTCACAGTTGAGTGCTACGTACATTGAACTTTATGGCGAAAAAGTCGAGACCTGCAACCAAAATCCAGCTAAGTTGGATTTTCTGTGAATGTCATGTTGCAGTCACTTTAGGTTGCAATGCGACATTGCTCACAATAATTAGACCTGATGTTGCGAAATGCCCTATTCTTAGTCTTCAAATCATGTTCTCCCACCTTTCCCTTCTTATTTCTATTCTTTATCTTAAGTCCAGACTATGCAAATTTAGTACATAGAGATAGTATCTTACCTTCCCATACTTTTGTGCAAATGTTCCAGTAAGCAGTGAATGAAAAATGATTATCGTTTCATCCAGGTCCCAAACGAACACTCTCTGAAAATAAGCATACCAGGAAATACGTAAAATAGATAACAATGGGTATATTTATAATATGCTATAAGGTATAGTACATACAGTATTACACAACATATTGCATAGATACTATCAATATCTATACAACAGGCATCCTTATATCTGGCATGTAAAATTGTTAGTAAAGATGAAATTCACGTGTAATTTATTAATTACTTAATGACCTTGTATGCTTTTTTCCCACATCCCAAATCCTGCAGCATAAATGATATGATTAATATTTTCTGCGGGTTGATATGATCATGTATCAAAAATTATTATTTTTTAGGCTTTTCTGCTGTTCCAAAAAACTCTTTTTTGGAAATTATTATTTTATTTTACATTCTTGCATTCAAAGTCCCTTAACTTTTTTTCAGTGGACAGAGCTCTGTGTGGGCTTGTTTTTTGCATTACACGCTGTAGTTTTTACTGGTACTATTTTAGAGTACATATGAATTTTTAAAATAATTTTTATTTAGTTTTTTTGGGAGGCAAAATGAAGAAAATAAGCATTTTGCCTCCATTTTTTTGTTGTTTTTTTGCAGTGCACTTTACATAGTGTATTCAAGTTATTGTACATGTATTTATGGATAAGATGATACCAAATATGTTGGCCATTAATTTGTTTAAGTGTTATTTTAACAATTTTTTTAAAGATTTTTATGTCCCTGTAGGGGGCTTGAACGTAAAAAACACTGAACGCTATGAAAATGCATTGCAGTACTTCTGTACTGCAATGCATTATTGCTCACAACAGTGATCATAGGCTATGGCAGACCCGGATGCCTGTGTCTGGTGTTGGCAGATACCTTTTACCATGGCAACCCATTGGCAGATACTTTGCAGAAGGCTGATAACATCAGAGAGGGAGCATGCTCCCTCTGTAAACACTTTAGATGTTGTGATCTACATTTATCACAGCATGTAAGGGGTTAGCAGCAAGGATTAGTGTTCTTACCAATTCCCGCTGTTGCAGCTGGCTCCCACTGATCACTTAACCCTTTCCAATCCATTTATTTTTTCTCACCCATTCTCCCCAGCTCCAAATAAATTGGAGCTGGGAGAATGGGTGAGAAAAAATACATTTTCCCTGCACCCTCCTGATCTGACAGAGTTCAGGAGGGTGCAGGGAGGGACCTGCTTACCTGACCGGCGTCTTGTGCATTCTCCTTCTGCCTCCCGGCTCGGCGATCATGTGACCGCTGGGGTCAGGTGACACCTGGCGGTCACATGATCGCCGGGTCGGGAGACAGAAGGAGAATGCACAAGACGCCGGTCAGGTAAGCAGGTCCTTGCACGGTGCAGGCTCCCGGCTCGGCGTTCATGTGACCGCCGGGGGTCAGGTAACACCGGCGGTCACATGATCGCCGGCCGGAATCTATGCATTGCATAGCGCTAATTGAGCGCTATGTAATGTGTAAAGCAGTGGGCAGAAAGGGTTAAAAACCCTTTCTGCCTTCTCCTCGAGGGTCCTCGATGACGACCAGTAAAGGAGTGCATCTGCACCCGATGTGCCTGACGATCGGGTGCAGATCCACTCCTGCACTGCAGTGTCGGGCCTCCCCCGACATCGGAGCTGTGGAGGAAAATGATGATGTCGGGGCAGGCCCGACATTGGACTGGAAAGGGTTAAGAGCCTCCTGTGGTGTAGAGTGTAAGCTCTCGCCTACGACCTGAAGATTGCAAGTTCAATCCCTGCATGATTCAGGTAGCCGGCTCAAGGTTGACTAATCCTTCTGAGGTAGGTAAAATGAGTAAAACCCCTTCTGAGGTAGGTAAAACTTGGTGGGGGGTAATAAATAATAATTACCAAAAAAAAGCTGCGGAATAAGTTGGCGCTATACAAATAACAAGAGAGATCACTTCTGAGCTCGTGCCATCCACAAGATGTAAGTTTACTTCCTCTTGCATTAACTAGGACATAATCTTATGTTCTGTGGCATTAAGGGTTAGAACAGTTCTGGAAGAGTTAAACCTATAAACTTTAAATTATAATACTGATAACCCATCCTCAGGATAGATCATCTATATCAGTTCAGTGGGGTTTTCCCTTCTGGAACCCCCACCAATCAAGCTATTTGAAGAGATCATATTGTTTGGGTGAAAACTCCAGTTTCTTCATTGTATACCAAGCACAGCATTGCACATTTTGTAACAATGATGCCAGTATTGCAGCTAAATCACATTCACTTCATTCGCATTTAGACGGAAAAGAGGTCATAGCATGTGCCCGAGTGCCGCAGTCCCTTCAGACAGCTGAAAGGCCAATTTGTCAAGAGTCAGATACTCTCCAATCAAATATCAATGTCCTAACATGAGGATAAGTCATCCAAAATTTTGTCCAAGAAAATCCCTTTGTTTTTTAAATATGTTTTTAGTTATTTTTTTCTTAAAGATAGCATGAAGTTTTATCTGATTCTGATGGCTTGGTTGTTTTTTGTTTCATTGAACTTAAAGAAGTAGTTTCATTCAGACAAGTCCTTGAAAAACTAGCCAACAACATTCCTCAGACAAGGTCTTTGCCATAAGAATTGAGCTCTGGCCGAGTTCCGTTTTTATGTTTTGGTGCCAGAAGAGGTTACCAGTTTATTGTCTTCTAGTGTGCATTCTCCAACTACTAGCAGTAGGTTTCTATTTGTATGTCAAATGAAGCTACTACTGGATCAAAAATGGTTTTGTCACTTGTATCACTTCAAGAAACATTAATAAAAAGGGCTTGTATTAGATGGCTACCTGTGTGTTGCATTCTTTGAAACAAGGGTGTTCCTCATTTGCTATCAGTGATCTTTCATTTTTCTCCACTTTTAATGGAATTCATAGTCTAGAACTGCTTCAGTTGACTTCTCTAAGAAGTACAGTTCCTGACTTGAGGTTGAAGAAAAAGTTGCATAGTGATGCTACTTTTTTATGGGAGCAAATATTAATCCAAAACCTCTGCCTGGTCTCCTGATGCCTTAATGGAATTTTACTTGCAGAAAAATTAAATATTTCTCAATAAATGCATTTTATTATCTGTAAATTCTCATCTTAACCCTTTCAAATCCACTGTCTGACATCTGAAGACATTTTGATTGAAGGCTGTACAGCTCTGATGTCGGAAGACGCCCGGCAGGGTATTCTTACTGTATATTACTGGCCATTCTGTTGTCAGGGGCCTCTCCAGCATGTCACATACCGCAGTACTGGCTCTAGCCAGCAGATGGCGCCATTGTATAATGGCAGAAAGAGAAAGCCCCCTAGGAAACCTTGAATCTAAAATTGGATTGCAAAGGGTTAAAGTTGTTATGTGTCTGTGCACTGTCAAAGAAAATATACCCAAACAGACCATAGAAATACCATAGAGTGGTCATTTGCTTGTGACTCCTCTTTGTAAATCAGAGCAGAAAGCTCCTATGTAAGAGAAGCTCCCAAACTTGAGGACCCGACCATTTCATTCAACACATGGTTGACCCTCATTTCCTGCTGCAAGGGCAATTTATGGATAGAAAAGCTGTTAAAAAATTCTAGAAAATGGAGCCATGGGAATCAGCTGATCACTGGGGTGCCTGTTATTAAGAGAAATGGCTAGACTGAATGTAAGAATAACCTTAATTTCTGCATTTGTACTCTTAAATTTGCCTTTGTGTATTTATATCCAAAGTAATGCCTTTTAAATATGACAGTATAGTGGAAAGGCACTGACCATTGCTAAGAACTGTTCTATTCAAGTGTATTAACTGTCTAAGAATGCAGCTGCTTTAGTACATAGACCACATTAAGATCCAATACTATTTTAGGGCAGCAAGTGTTAAAAATAGTGTTTGCTTTAGCACATAACCACCTCAAGTGTTCCTCTTCGACCACTTTAAATGCTGGGACCTGTGACATTTGTTGGCTGGGTAAAACATGTCCACTGCTCAGAATTTTCCTTTTAAGAGTCAACTCTCTTTATAAGTCTGACTCTTATAATCTATGTAAAAAAAGAAAGTTGTGTTGAGCAGGTTCCCACTTGAAATGCATGTATCTTGAATGTGGCTAAGATAAAGGATATACAAGTAGAATCTAATTAAGTTGCTAGGGTATTTTCTACATTTGCTTTTAGCATAAGAGTAAAAAGAGACCTTTTTTCCCAATACTTTTCATTATTTTATTTATATTACTTTAATGTCATGTAAAATGTAAAGTGAATTCGGAACAATACTGGCAAGTTTTCTGCCAGTTGGCTAATGAGTGGAACTGTTCCCTCAATGCTTGTTCTGTTTACTAAGTCACATTATGCTTCTTGGCAACTTTTTTCCTTCCATGTGTATTACCAGTAAGAACATGCAGCTGTATGGGATATGGGACTGAGCTCCTGTTCATCATGCGGTTCCCTCTTTGTTTTATTTGCACACAGCTATGCCTGAATAGATATTTCAGTTGCCAAATGATCCTTTCATGGCCACCAAGTCAGTTTGGACCACACATTGAAGACATAAAGTAATTTTTTATTCAGGTACCAGGAAACATTGAGCAATAACTGTTGTATGTACAATTGGGTCCTTGTATCAAAAATGTCATTGGGACAAACTTTGGTGCCAATGTAGTAGGGGTTGGATAACTCTGATTATTGTCACACCATATTATGTGGGTATTGTTAAAAATGCTTTATTGTTGGGTGTTTGTTCAAATGTATCTGTTTTAAATACTTGTGACGCTATTTCGCCCCTTTGAAAAAGAGCCAGCTCACGGGGGAACAGGGACTAACCCACACTGCAGGCATTAATAGAGGCAGAAATTGAGCCTAGTTCCTTGTAGTGTCAAACCACTGTAATGAAGATGTTAGTGTACCCCAGACGTCTCTACACTGCATGACAAGAGCGCACTATGAATATGTGAGCCGCTACTCCAGAGAGTAATGAATCCTGTTAATAGGATCAATAATGAAACTGATTGTACAATTGTTGACTTCTGACTCTTCTCAGAGCCGAAAGTGTGCTGACCGGTCAGGGGCTAGTTATATTGTTTTCAGAATGGTTGCCAAGCAAAGTTTTGCTAACACACAATGTAGTTAACTGGTGTATCTCGTGACCTGAGAAGCCTTTGGCCTTAGTATGCTCAAAGCCATCTCCTATACTGGCCTGTTACCACCTGCCCATTAACTGACCCCTCTGTGAGAAGGTATATAATTTCTCCCCTTGCCCCAGTACCAATGGTGGAGAACCGATTGGCCAAACCTGGAAACCCAGTTCACCACATAAAGTTGGAGTGATGTCTGAAAATTCTCAGTACTCTTATACAACACTGTTATAAAATATACACAAATGATGCCAGCTTTGAGCATATTTCCCAGTATTATAAGACAAAGGTCTCTCTTTTATAAGTTCCAACTGTGGTTAACAAAGTCTTAGGTGTTATTTCAGAAAATGTCTACTATGTCTGCTAAATATGACATAAATGTGATACATATGCTGACCCTGAATAAGTTCTCAAGACCTTCTTGCACAGCTTTTTCCTTTCTAACCTAGAAATACTTGACTATATTTTCCATAATAATCTTGTAAAGGCAGCATTAGGCTTGCATAAGGGTGAGACAGAAATAACTTTTTGAACTGGAACAAAAATAATATTTTACAACATTTTCTTTTATAGATACTAATTGCGTATTCCGCATGAGGAAGAAAAATCGCAGTATGCTCTATTTTGCCGCGGAATCCACGTGGACGGCCTTCATTGATGTAAATGAAAAATGTTCAACATTGCGTAAGGGCTGCGGGTACTTGCGTCATCACTAAACAACAGTGTGGGAAATACAAATAAACAAAACAAACAAACTGCACTGTGCATGACCGCCTGCGAGCCTTCATGGTCATCCGCAGTACAGTTAATGGAGGCACGCAAGGCCGGACTCACAGCCAGAATCCGGTGTAGGCCTCCCATTTGCAGGATCCGACCCACTTGTGTGAGCCCAGCCTAAGTGTACATTATTTTCATGCCTGCTATTTATTTAATTAGTGTGTCTATTAATATTAACCACAATATTATTAACCACAATACACCCCCAACGATAAATGGAAGGATATATGGAGTATCTCATACTCAATATTGTAATACATGGTGGCTGAGCCAGTATCAGCACTTGCCAAATCCAGGCCACTGTTGGAGCCTGAGGGTCCCACTCAGTGGTGGGATCGATCTAGTCCTCGTTATTCAAAATCAACTGTATATGCTTCCTTAAGACATGGATATCATTGACTATGACAGTGGCATTGCAGAAAGCCAAGCACTTCCTATTTCGCTGCCCTGCACCTTCTCTGTCACACAGACAGTACAATGAGGTAATTGCGCAATATGTGTCATTCTACATGATTCTGGTTAGAAGAGGCCAAGTCAGAGCATGAAGAATGCCATGGGAACATATGGAGGTCTAAAACTTTATTATTTATTTATTATTATTTTATCTTATTGCGAGGACATAGTGGGGCCTATAAATTACTAAGGTGGACAAGGGGCCTATAAATTACTAACTGGACAGAGCAGGGCCTATTAAGGGGTGCAGAAAGATCTATAAATTACTAAGGGGACACATCAAAGCCTATAAATTAGTAATGGGGCAGAGCAAGGGGTCCTGTAAATTAGTAAAGGGCACAGCGAGGCCTATAAGGTGGCACCTAAGGTTGCAGTTGCAGTGTGGGGCCTATTAAATACTAAGTCATCAATGTCCAAGATTGCAGGTCATGTTGGATTCCTGGACAGATAGAGCCTTAATTTGAGGATGACTAAGGTTTTATGCCTTTTTTTCTGCACTTTTTGTAAAAACTTCAATAAAACATTTTACTGTTATTTTTACAAAATAAAATAGAGCAAAAAAGAAACGTGTGAAATGAAGACTTACTGAACCTCACATTAAGATACTAGTGTGTAAATACACAACCACACATGAGAACCCAATCTCAAAGTGCAAGACATACTTATATGAAAGCAATGTATGACACCTGAGACAGATACACTCTAGAAGAAAAGAGTGCTCTATGCACAGACTGAAGGGAATGGTTTAGAAGAAGCACAGCACACTTCCACATTCACTAAATCAGCAACTCCCTTTGAAATAAAATCCTACATTCAATAAAAAACACAGGATACTTATTTTGGCATTTTAGTATTGCTCCAAACCCCTAATAGCAAACTACTCAAATGCACGTGTAAATCCATATTCAATAGTAGCTGGGAGAGAAGCCAGCCCTGAATCTTCATAGCTGAAAGTAAACTTGGAATTCCGAAATGTTGGCAACAACAGTCTTTAAAATAAATACCTACAACGAAAAAATAACCTTCTCCTTATTCTTGCGCCAGGCAGCAAATACCCTGGCTACATGCTTCCAGAGCTGACCAGGGATAGTTGTTTGACAGTTATGCTCATACACCTCTGCCCGAACAGCAACTTCATGAGCGAAATTTCAGTGTATTCATAAATGAGGTCTTACTTCCAAATCGCTGTCAGGTGGAGGTGACGGATTATTTTTTCTGCCTCTTCCCCGAGACTTTGACCCAGCACTTCTACACGTCCTGTCATCAAGATCTTTGATAGGTGTTGAGGGGCTCTGTACTGTGTCAAAATCTCCTGAAAAAACACAAGAACATATTAAGAAAAAATAGCATTGCAGCTCTGCCTCTTAAATGTGATAAGCTGATATGCTTACTTTTGGGTTCATAAATCTTGGTTAAACTGCTAGCCATATATACCTATAGTAACTCTGTAAAAGAGTTGCTGTTAATGGATAGCTCTACGTTTCACACAATTTACGCTCATTTAACAGCCCGTGTGTTAAGAAACTTTTGACATACTAGCATTCATTTTTTTTTGTTTTACCATTGAAAATCAAGTTTGAAGTGGCTGCCACTAGAAGTCTTCCTTCCGGCATCTTTGCAATCCACTGCCTGTCGTTAGGCATTTGGTTTCTCTAGTAACAGGGATGTGGGGATATTGCTAGTTACTACATGCAACAGAGGGGCGGGCATTCAGATGCTGCTTTGCAGCTGATTGGAGCTGGGCTATGCAAGGTATCATGGGAAGTGTGGGAGAGGAAGTCCTGGCCAGTACAGTACTAGCACAACAATTGGCCACCTGTAAGTAGATTGCAAACAGCAGGTCAGCAGAAAATTGGGAAATCTACATGGAAAGCTGAATTGATAGAAGTCAAAATGGGCGTACACAGCAGCAAAGCAGTGAGCAATGAAGACCTGGGCTGCTTCTGAAAATTTTTGAAAACTCAGGTGCACTTTAAATACCTATGGGTCCAAAGTACTGTATCATTTTGCCAGCAGCAAATTTAAGTTGAGTCAGGGTAACTACAATAAATTCCTACATAACCATGAAATCTAAACAACAATGTAGCTCTTGTGTATATTGAATAGCTAGAATCAGAAATATAATATATATGATCACAAACAACAATTAATGCAGAACATTTGGTAAACAATGGTAATGCGGGCTTTTTGGTCACTTTGTCTGAATGTATTCATAAACATTAATTCTTACTGAAGCTTAATGCTTTGGATTTTTCTATCTTATGGATTCAAAAGTGGAAGTGAATAGGAAGACTCCTGATCACATCTTGACAGACGACTTAACGGCAGTGCTGAGGACCTTCTCAAGATTGTAGTTAACAATGGTGCAGATATCACAAAATTTAGTTTGCCATACACAGGTACAAGCATTACTAGAGTTAAGAGAAAGAGACCGGTAATCAGAATACAGGGTCAGTGATTCTTAGAATGTAGAATATTGACCTGATAAGACACAGAACAGTTTTCCCCTCATTGTGTGGTTTACTTTATTACGTTTAATTATGAGGCTTATTGTACAAGTTTTGACTTTGAACTGCAGATGGAGTGTTAGGCAGTATGTGAGTTATACCTGAGCTTCTCAAGCGCAAAAAAAAAATTATTGGACAGCAAATAGAGATGAGCGAGCATGCTCGGTAAGGTCAGTTACTCGAGTGAGCCTCGCTCATCTCGAGAAACTGCCATCTCCGCCAAGTGTGCTCAGGGGGCGGCGGGCGGCGGGGGGGAGAGAAAGATCAATCTCCTCTCAGCTCCCCCCCCCCCCCAAGCACGCTTGGAGGAGAAGGCAGTTACTCAAGATGAGCGAGGCTCGCTCGAGTAACTGTGACCTTACCGAGCGTGCTCGCTCATCTCTAACAGCAAACATTTGCCATCCGGGTGCTGTCCAATGTTGCAGACACCATTCTCTGCATACCCTGTCCATCTATGAAAACAGATCAGAGATACGACACGCTGTTTTGTTTTTAACATGGACCATCCGTCTATGTGAAAGATGTTCATCTGCATAGTTTAATTTGTTATAATGGATCAGTGTGTTGTCCGTGGAATACATGAACAGCACAAAGCCTGTAAATATGCCCATTTGAATGGGCCGTTGGACTTGGTCAGACTTGCAAGAAGTGTATTTCAGGTTCATACGTTCCCAGCTATATGGCTAAACTCAGAGGGGTTGTCTGGTTACTTTTAGAAATTTTAACATCAGGTGCAGATGTGTTAAAATAACAAATACAGCAGTAGTTACTGTCATCAGCCCAGCGAACCAGTTCTCTCAGACACCTGCCTGCCAATGAGAGGCTGCAGCATCACCATTTCGAACTCCTGGCATCATGGCTCCCAAGATGTGAGCTCGGATGCCAGAAGAACCGGTTTGTTATTCTCACCCATCTGCACCTGAAATTAAAATTGCAAAAGTTAACCAGATAACCCCTTTAATGAAAGAATATTTGTCTTAATTGAATAGATATACATATTACCGATGTTTCTTGGTGATATGTTGTGCTTTTAACTCCCAACTAGAGATGAGCGAGCATACCCGCTAAGGACAATTACTCGATCGAGCATTGTCCTTAGCGAGTATCTCCCCGCTTGGGAGAAAAGGTTCGGCTGCCGGCATGGGTGACAGGTGAGTTGCGGCAGTCAGCAGGGGGGAGCGGGGGGGGGGGGGGAGAGAGGGAGAGAGATCTCCCCTCCGTTCCTCCCCGCTCTCCCCCGCAGTTCCCTGCCTGCCACCGGCAGCCGAATCTTTGCTCCCAAGCGGGCAGGTACTCGCTAAGGGCAATGCTTGATCGATCATATTTACGCTCAGATTCGCTTTTAGATTTGTTTGTTTTTTCTCTACAGTTCTTCTAATATCTGTCTTATTAGATATAATAATTGTCAAACTGGGCTGAAGAATGTAATTCTCAAATGTTAATGACTTTTTTTGCAAATCTCAAGCATGCATAGTATAATTTATCTTAAGATCAGCAAATACATCTGCAAGAGTCTAAGAATATGTGTAAGTCTTTGCTGCTGAAAAGTAAAATAACTTCATGTTTACTCATGGCACAAATTCTTGTTTCACGTATTTATTGTATATGGACAACTCTTATGTTCACAGCACAATGTCATAGTTAAAGAGGCAATAGCACCTTTATTACAGGCACAATAGGTGCATTAAAACTTTATGTTGCACTTACATCATTTTAGCCCAAGTTAATGCCCGACATAGTTGCATATGGCTGCTTGGAATATAGCCCATAACAATATGTTTCTGTGCGCTAATCAAAATATAGCAGACACTACACCCAACAAAATGTACATTTACTGTATGCTAGGAATAATTTACTAGATCGCATTGTTTATACATGTTTTTTCCCATCATAAAATGCAGTTTCGTCCTGTTCTGTAGTGCAATAGGGTTTTACAATTGCACAGTGCACTTTAAATGTGCCTCGGTGACTCTATATGAAACGCTGCACAGCATCCTATTTAAAAACAAACATGACGTTGTTACATGCAAATCCCAGTTTCACTTTTTAAATGGCATGTGGGAAAAATTAGAAAATTCTTTCTCATGTATAGATTTATATATATAAATAGAAAGGAACCAGGGGCAGTACATTGATATGTATATTTAATGGGGGTTTTGTTTGGGGAGTATATACCAATGGACTTGAGAAATTTACAATAACCTTTGTGTTTTTCTGAATGGCAGAATCCCTTATTTTTGCATTCCCCAGCTGTCCATAAATCCATTTCCTCTCCTATAATCAAGACTCCAAGATTTTTACAATCCCTTTGACCACTTCTGGCATCATTTTTTTTTATAGTTTTCAAACATATACTGATCACACTTTACCACATCTGCTTCTTGGGCTGTTGGAAAAAAGTCAAATCGTTACAAGCCAAAAGGGCACTATAGAGAGGCAGCTGTTCTGTACCATTACTGTTGTGATACTGCTTTACACAGCACTGCAGACCACTGCTTAGAGCAGACCCTTTCAAGAGAAATGAAGGGAAATTTATTTTTTTAGGTAGAAAAGAAAAACTGAAGAATGTAGGAGAACGCAAATAGTATTTCATTTAGATTTGAGAATTATTAATGGACAACTAATTATAATTAGTCTTCTGTGTGTGACACTAAACCTGTCAAAAGGTCTTTTTGTAAGAATACTTTAGTACAATCCCTTAGGATCCCTTACAACATATATCCATTATTAAAAAAAAATAATACAACCCATAAGCTAGCAGTACCCTTAGCAACATAGTAAAGTTGAAAAAAACACAAATTCATCTAGTTCAACCTTCGGTATCAACCTGTAGTGTTAAGACTGACTTCATAACTACAAGCTCTTTCAGGTCTATTCTGATGAATACCTTCAAAATGTCTTCCCTGGTACCATTAAGAGAATGAGGACAAAATAACTGCACTTGTGCTGTGCCAAACTTTTTTATGTGCCTTTCTGCAAGTGAGCTTCTTTATAGCCCGCTTTTTTGGTGGGCCCTACTAATTAGCATAGTAATCTACAGCTGCACTCTCTTTCTTTGACCATTATTGTGCAAATATTACAAATTTTGGTATCAGGAGCAGAAGAGTTGTTAGGAGACCCTATAGCAGAAGAAAGAATACAAAAATCTACTAGCAGTATACTTGATTGGTGGCAATGGGCGGATGCAGTGGACATAAAAAAAATACAATAGTCACCTCCCACTGTTGTAATGCTTCCCTGCTGCCGCTCACCCCTTTTGTTTGCAGCGGTCAATAGAAGGAGAAGGCCTGATAGGGACATTCCTGATAACATCTCTAAAACCTGCTGCTGTTCTATAATAGAAACCATTGTGACAGGTTTACGGGACATTACCTGTTAGATGCCACGGTGTTGCCCAGCACTGTGGTGAGTATATATTTTTTTTTATATAGTTTTGGGGAAGGAGAATCTGAAAGTTTATAAAGTAAATAACTTGGAAGACCCCTTTAGGCCCATTAGGTAGTTTAGTTAGAGATTAACCTATGAATAAAGGGGAGATGTTTTATGCTGCATTGATGCTGCCAAGATATAAAAATAAGTTTGCAATGCTTACTTGATCTAATAGTGAACAAATAACATAACTACAGGGGATACAGGCATTTCAGACCACACTTATGTCCTAATGTTTTAGGGTGCCTAAAGACTCTTAAGGTGCCATACACATAAGATGGATCACTCGAAAGGTCTGATTCTGGCCATTTTGGATTTACATCTTTTCAAGAAAGAACAACGCTTCGAGATGGCCAATGGAAAACATTAGACCTCCAAAATATCAGCCATGGTCAGAAGATAGAAATGTATGGCATAATTGGTTAAATTTGGCCAATCATTTACTCCTTTGTGCGCACTGTGGCTTTTTATGCTTTTTTTTAACCTTTGTCCTGGCCAGTTTTGTATAGCATGTTGCTGATGTACAAATGATTCCAAAGAAGATTGATTACAAGACTGAGATCAATCAAAATCCTTTGTGCATGTGCTGCTTTATACAAAACACAAAAGTGTAATGATATTTCATGGTAATTGCACAGTAATGTAGTGACTAATTATTCTTTAACGACAGCTGAACTCATAGGGTATAGTTTAAAGACACTGGCTTCAAGCTACTAAACCGTACAGCATCAAAGGCAATACAGATACTCACATCACTAAGTCCAGCTATTATTCCTGCACATTTCCTGAGTTTTATTGCATTTAGAATACTACTCAGCATAGTTTACATTAGACTGCTAGTAGAGACTTGGAATTCACCCCAGCAATGCTATATAGAACATATACATAACATTTCATCATAAGGGATGTGTCTGTGTCACTAACATAAAGTTGTATATTAATGTTCAGTCTAACACTAATGTTCTTGGGGTTTTGCCCAACCACTTTGTAAGTGAACCTCAACTGTTGTGCCCTTCACTTCACTATTTCTTCCTTCAGAACCAACTTTATTTCATTAAGCTAATCTCTAATTCAGAATGAGCAGCTGTCCTGTTGAACGTAAGGTATGCATCTATTTTAGAATTGCATAAGTCAGCACTGCATGGTTTTGGAACAACTGGACTTTTAACTGTCTGGTTCTCCAAGTGCTGATTTGCATTAACCTTTTGTAAGAGTGTGTTAAATATTCCTGTTCACAGTCATTTCTTCTACTTGTAGCAACTATGATTTGAAGACCTTTGGCATTTCCCTATGATACTGAAGCACAAGATTCATCAAAGTATTTTATTTATATACCAACATTTGCACAATATGGTTAAATGTATAAAAACTACTGCAAATAAGAATAACAGTTTTGTCATAGTAAACAAAACATTTAATTTTGGAATATAAGACTGTAAAATGAAAAAAATCATCTGTCATTACATTTATACATAGTGTAAACTCCATTCCTAGATTTCCATATGTTTGAAATATACAGTAGATGGGGACTCATTGAGGTGCACAAACATTCAAAATGTAAAGGTAGAGCTGTTTATATTAAATTGTAATACTCCAGAAACTTTTGAGGAGAAGCGCCTAATTATTATATTTTTTCTAAACAGTTCAGTTCTTCCCACTAGGTCAACCAGTGAAAGCTCATCACTACAGACCCAGCACCACCGCAGCACGACATGCCCTCTGAACGCCAGGGAGATGGCTGCTCCAGTAAGAAGGGGACGGGGAGCGTAGGGCAGGCTAGACAGGTCATTGTGGTGGAGGACTCAATTATAAGGGGGACAGATGGGCAATCTGCCACAAAGATCGAGATCGTCGAATAGTGTGTTGTCTTCCTGGTGCTTGAATTTGACACATTGCGGATCAGGTTGACAGATTACTGGAAGTGGCTTGTGAGGATCCAGCGGTCATGTGCGCATTGGCACTAAAAAACAAATTAGAGGTCAATGGAGGGCCTTCAAAAACATATTCAGGGACCTAGGATCCAAGTTTAGAGCGAGAACCTCCATAGCTAGGAATACTACCTGCACCACAAGCCACACTAGAAAGGCAGCAGAATCTTAGGGAGGTAAACAAGTGGCTCGAAGTTGGTGTAAGAAGAAGGGGTTTGGGTTTCTGGAAAACTAGGCTGACTTTGCTGTTGGCTACAGGCTCTACCATAGGGATGGGCTGCATTTCAATGGGGAGGGTGCAGCTGTGCTGGGGGAGAAGATGGCTAGAAGGCTGAAGGAGTGCTTAAACTAAAGATTGGGGGGAGGGAAAAAAGAGAAATAGGGGAGTATATAGTGTAGACAGCGACCTAGGACCAAGTAATGATCCTGGGGGTCAAGCAGGAGGTGGGGTTAGTACAGTTCGAACTGGCAGAATAGCTAATAGGACCAATGGCAGAACAATGAAAATTAAGAATAAAAAGCACAGTATAAATTGTATGGCAACAAATGCAAAAAGTCTGGTCAGTAAAGTGGATGAGGTCAAACCGAGAATGTCTGAAGAAAATTATGATATAGTGGGAACAACGGAAACATGGCTTGATGATAAGTGCGATTGGGCGGTGAACTTACAGGGTTACTATTTCTTCAGAAGAGACTGTGGGAACCAGAAAGGGGGAGGGGTATGTCTGTATGTTAAATCATACTTAATGCCGCAGCTACGAGACGATATAGGTGTAGGAGATGAACATGTGGAATCTCTGTGAGTAGAAATACAGGGAGCAAAGAATAACAAAATCCTGGGGTTTTCTATAGCCCACCAAAAGCAGCAGAAGAAACTGAAAACTTATTATTAAGACAAATAGAAGAGGTGTCAAACCGCAATGAAGTAATTATTATGGGGGACTTTAAAGGAGATGTCCCGCGCCGAAACGGGTTTTTTTTTTTTTAAACCCCCCCCCCGTTCGGCGCGAGACAACCCCGATGCAGGGGTTAAAAAAACCACCCGCACAGCGCTTACCTGAATCCCGGCGGTCCGGTGACTTCAATACTTACCGCTGAAGATGGCCGCCGGGATCCTCTATCTTCGTGGACCGCAGCTCTTCTGTGCGGTCCACTGCCGATTCCAGCCTCCTGATTGGCTGGAATCGGCACGTGACGGGGCGGAGCTACACGGAGCTACACGGAGCCCCATAGAGAACAGCAGAAGACCCGGACTGCGCAAGCGCGGCTAATTTGGCCATCGGAGGCCAAAAATTAGTCGGCACCATGGAGACCAGGACGCTAGCAACGGAGCAGGTAAGTAAAAAACTTTTTATAACTTCTGTATGGCTCATAATTAATGCACAATGTATATTACAAAGTGCATTATTATGGCCATACAGAAGTGTATAACCCCACTTGCTGCCTCGGGACATCTCCTTTAATTATCCGGATATAATATGGGAAGACGAAACCTATAAATCTCATAAGGGCAATAAGTTTTGGAGAAAAATTAAAGATGACTACCTTTCACCACTTGTGTGGAAGCCAACTAGAGGGAGGGCCACTCTGGACTTAAACACATAAATTCCATATACAGGAGTCCGGCTTTTGTGAGATAGTTCCTGCTTTATTCAAACAAACTTGTGCTCATGACAGACAGACAGAGTACGCGTTTCGGTTCACATAGAACCTTGCTCACCTCTGAATAAAGCAGGAACTATCTCACAAAAGCCGGACTCCTGTATATGGAATTTATGTGTTTAACTAAAGCCAAAGCAGCCGGATGGCAATGTGAAGGCATGTGAGTATACCTGCCGACAGGAACAGAGCTGCAGCACATAAAGCAAGGTGGGACAATTTACACTCTGGACTTAGTATTAACTAACAAACTGGACCGAATAATGGCGGTACAGGTTGAGGGACACTTGGGAAATAGTGACCACAATATAATTAAATTCCTGCTGTTATTCAATAGGAAGGCCTATCATAGAGCGACAAAAAAACTGAACTTAAGTAAAGCAAAATTTGATCAGCTCAGAATTACTCTTGGGAACATTAATTGGGACAATGTCCTTTAAAAATGACAGCGCAGACGACAAATGGAAGAAGTTTAAAAATATCCTCATGTGAGCAGTTCATACCCTTTAAAAATAAAAGAACTACAAGTAGAAAGAAACCAATGTGGCTCAACAAGACTGTAAGGGGAGCAATAAATGAAAAAAGAAAGCTTTTAAATTACTAAAACAAGAAGGCAGCGAAGAAGTGCTAAAATCATAGGGGAAAAAAACAAATCATGTAAAGAAAAGATCAAAATTGCTGAGGAGAAGGTAGAAAGACTGATCGCCAAAGAGAGCAAAAATAACCCTAAACTATTCTTCAATTATATTAACAGTAAAAGGATTTGCACTTAAAGCACTGGTCCCTTAACAAATAATGCAGCAGAAACCATAGAAGACGAAGGGGAAGGGGGGAGGCAAATCTATTAAATAGTTTTTTCTCAAGTGTATTCGCGAATAAAAAAGAAATGCCACACGAGATGCAGGGGGATAAAGCAACCCCCCTGCCACCTCCCCCCCCCCCCCTAAGTATTGTTCACCTAACACAAGAGGGAGTGCAGAGCCGGTTAAGAAGGATTTAAATCGAATGATCACCAGGCCCAGATGAAATACACCCAAAGCTTCTAAGGGAACTAAGTGACGTGATAGCTAGACTGCTTTTTCTTATATTTATAAACACTATTGAGACCGGGGTTGTACCACTAGATTGGTGCATTGCCAATGTGGTCCCAATATACAAAAAGGGTCTAAAAGAGAGCCTGGTAACTACATGCCGGTAAGTCTCACTTCAATAATTGGAAACATATTCGCGGGAATCAAGAAAACAATGGTATAACTCCTCATCAGCATGGGTTCATGAAGGGTCAATCATGCCAAATCAATTTGATTAGCTTCTACAATGAAGTAAGTTCTAGGCTGGACCAGGGAGAGTCTAATGATCTTTTATATCTGGATTTTTCTAAAGCATTTGTCACCAGGTCACATAATAGGCTGATATATAAACTGAGACAGCTTGGTCTGGGTGAAAACGTGTGTATCTGGGTAAAGAACCAGCTCGGAGGTAGAAAGCAGAGGGTGGTAATAAATGATTCATACTCTGATTGGGCCACCATTGCTAGCGGGGTGCCACAGGGTTCAGTACTAGGCCCCATCTGTTCAATATATTCATCAATTGCCTGATAGAGGGACTGCACAGTAAAATATCAATATTTGCAGACGATACAAAATTATACAAGATAATTAATACAAAGCAGGACAATATGCAGCTACAAACAGACCTAGATAAGTTGGGGGCCCAGGTTGAAAAATGGCAAATGAAGTTCAATATTGATAAATGTAAGGTTATGCACATGGGCAGGAGAAAGGGATGTCACCAATACACACTAAATGGGGTACTACTAGGGAAAAGTGATATGGAAAAAGACCTGGGTGTACTAGTGGACTGTAGACTTAATTAGAGCAACCAATGCCAGTCAGCTGCTGCAAAAGCAAATAAAGTCTTGTGGTGCATTAAAAGAAGTATAGGGGCGAGGGACGAGGACATTATTCTTCCACTACATAAGGCACTTGTCAGGCCTCATATGAAATACTGTGTACAGTTCTGGAAACCAGTACTTGAAAAAGGGGATTCAAAGAAGGGCAACTAAACTCATAAATGGAATGGGAGGACTGGAATATCCAGAGAGACTATCAAAATTAGGATTATTCACCCTGGAAAAAAGACGGCTAAGAGGTGACCAAATAACTATGTATAAATACATGAGGGGACGATACAAGGATCTCCCCCATGATCTGTTTATACCCAGGACTGCGATGGTAACAAGGGTGTATTTATAATAAGCGATTGGATATGTCAGACTATGTAGGGACAAATCAAGCACTACTAACACAGAGTTTTCAATTTATTCATACATTTCTAGGAGAAATAACAGAGGAACAGCCCAATGTAGATCTCTAAGAAAAGATGCCCTAGCATAAATGTGTCATGGGGAAACAGACATCATATAAGACTTGACAGGTTCTCATTAACTGTAAAAGCCATACTACATCCAAAACATTAAGTGTCAGAGTGCCTCATAAACACATTATCAGCACTGCACACTAACAATCCATCTACGGAGCTCTGGTAATACTGTTACCTCTTAGGCCCGTTTTACACTGATCGATTGTCATTTAGTTTCTCGATGGATCGTGGGAATCTGATTGATAAATGTTTTGTGTAAATGTCTGAACAATCTAAATGATCATTTTTTATTGTTCTGATTGTACAGGCATAAAAATCAAAAGACGATCAGCTAGTGTTCATCTATGAACAACTGCCTGTTTACGGTGAATGGAGGCGGGCAAGCCGGAATGATCTTTGGCCCACTGGCTTTCATTCCCTGAGTGATAATCGCTCCTATGTGAAAGCACAGCAGTGATTATCGATGGACAGCTTCAGCGCCTGACAGTCAACTTGTGTAAGAGGGCCATTAAACAATTCCATCTCCTTTAAGAGGCAGATTTTTGTAAGAAAACAATAGTGATACGAAAAGGCCAAAGAATACAGTAGCAATGCTGAGATTCTAATCCCATGTAAAAGGGCCTTTACACTATTAGCCATTTTTTTCTCCACTTGACCTCTATTGTGCTTCATTCTTCTAGGTTTAGGGGTGAAGTGGTTATTATGGGGCACAGAATACAGGGGAATGGCACCATGTGGCCATAGAGATTAGCTACGAGTAGAGATGAGCGAACACCAAAATGTTCGGGTGTTCGTTATTCGGAACGAACTTCCCGTGATGCTCGAGGGTTCGTTTCGAACAACGAACCCCATTGAAGTCAATGGGCGACCAGAACATTTTTGTATTTCGCCGATGCTCGCTAAGGTTTTCATGTGTGAAAATCTGGGCAATTCAGGAAAGTGATGGGAATGACACAGTGACGGATAGGGCAGGCGAGGGGCTACATGTTGGGCTGCATCTCAAGTTCACAGGTCCCACTATTAAGCCACAATAGCGGCAAGAGTGGGCCCCCCCCCCCAACAACTTTTACTTCTGAAAAGCCCTCATTAGCATGGCATACCTTTGCTAAGCACCACACTACCTCCAACAAAGCACAATCACCGCCTGCATGACACTCCACTGCCACTTCTCCTGTGTTACATGCTGCCCAACCGCACCCCCTCCCCCCCACAGCGCACACCAAACTGTCCCTGCGCAGCCTTCAGCTGCCCTCATGCCACACCACCCTCATGTCTATTTAGAAGTGCGTCTGCCACGACGAGGGACCGCAGGCACACACTGCACAGGGTTGGCACGGCTAGGTAGCGACCCTCTTTAATAGGGGCGGGGCGATAGCCCACAATGCTGTACAGAAGCAATGAGAAATATAATCCTGTGCCACCGCCATCAGGAGCTGCACACGTGGGCATAGCAATGGGGAACCTATGTGCCACACACTATTCATTCTGTCAAGGTGTCTGCATGCCCCAGTCAGACTGGTAATATGCACCTTAACAGTAACCGCGTTGGTGGTAATGTGGTGGTGACTGCGGACCTAGTACCACGGTTGTATTTTGTTGGTTTTCGGAATGTGGCCAGGATTAAGTGGGCCGTGGCGGGGGGATGGTGGGGGGGCTCTCTTGTAGTGTCGGTAAAGGTGAAATTCTTGGACTGCCACCAGACGAACCAATGCAAAGGCATTTGCCAACAATGTTTTCCCTGTTGGAGGAGGAGGGGGATGTTTTTGAGGCACTACGTGTCCTCTCCACGTGTCCGTTCCATGTAAGCAATAGTAGCACTCAAGACAGGCCCCAGTAACAATTCTGAAGCAGCAGTATAGCGGGAGCGCAGTCTTCGTTCCATGTAAGCAATAGTAGCACTCAAGACAGGCCCCAGTAACAATTCTGAAGCAGCAGTATAGCGGGAGCGCAGTCTTCGTTCCATGTAAGCAATAGTAGCACTCAAGACAGGCCCCAGTAACAATTCTGAAGCAGCAGTATAGCGGGAGCGCAGTCTTAGTTCCATTTCAGTAGCCTTAGTATAGCCAAGGCACAAGTGACATTTATGTAGCTAAAGTGTAGGCCAACCCCACACACCTTTCTGTACCATGAGTGCAGGCGAAGAACATAGAAATTACTATGATTACACTGTAGGTGAGGGCCCCAAAAAATTGGTGTACCAACAGTACTAATGTACCTCAGTAAAAATTGGCCATGCCCAACCAAGATGGCAGGTGAATCGCTTTGGTTAATGTGGCTTAAGTGGTAACTAGGCCTGGAGGCAGCCCAGTGTAACGAAAAATTGGTTCAAGTTAAAGTTCCAACGCTTTTAAGCTAATTGAAACTTATAAAAATTGTTCTGAAAAATTATTTGAGTGAGCCTTGTGGCCCTAAGAAAAATTGCCCGTTCAGCGTGATTACGTGAGGTTTCAGGAGGAGGAGCAGGAGGAGGAGGAGGAGGAATATTAGACACAGATTGATGAAGCAGAAATGTCCCCGTTTTGGATGGTGAGAGAGAACGTAGCTTCCATCCGCGGGTGCAGCCTACGTATTGCTTAGGTATCGCTGCTGTCCGCTGGTGGAGAACAGAAGTCTGGGGAAATCCAGCCTTTGTTCATCTTGATGAGTGTTAGCCTGTCGGCACTGTCGGTTGACAAGCGGCTACGCTTATCTGTGATGATTCCCCCAGCCGCACTAAACACCCTTTCCGACAAGACGCTAGCCGCAGGACAAGCAAGCACCTCAAGGGCATACAGGGCTAGTTCAGGCCACGTGTCCAGCTTCGACACCCAGTAGTTGTAGGGGGCAGAGGCGTCACCAAGGATGGTCGTGCGATCCGCTACGTACTCCCTCACCATCCTTTTACAGTGCTCCCGCCGACTCAGCCGTGACTGGGGAGCGGTGACACAGTCTTGGTGGGGAGCCATAAAGCTGGCCAGGCCCTTAAAGACTGTTGCACTGCCTGGGATGTACATGCTGCTCGATCTACGCACATCCCCTGCAACATGGCCCTCGGAACTGCGCCTTCTGCCACTAGCGCTGTCGGCTGGGAATTTTATCATCAGCTTGTCCGCAAGGGTCCTGTGGTATAGCAACACTCTCGAACCCCTTTCCTCTTCGGGAATCAGAGTGGGCAGGTTCTCCTTATACCGTGGATCGAGCAGTGTGTACACCCAGTAATCCGTCGTGGCCAGAATGCGTGCAACGCGAGGGTCACGAGAAAGGCATCCTAACATGAAGTCAGCCATGTGTGCCAGGGTACCAGTACGCAACACATGGCTGTCCTCACTAGGAAGATCACTTTCAGGATCCTCCTCCTCCTCCTCCTCCTCCTCCTCCTCCTCCTCCTCAGGCCATACACGCTGAAAGGATGACAGGCAATCAGCCGGTGTACCGTCAGCAGCGACCCAAGCTGTCTCTTCCCCCTCCTCCTCATCCTCCTCATGCTCCTCCTCCTCCTCCTGTACGCGCTGAGAAATAGACAGGAGGGTGCCCTGACTATCCAGCGGCATACTGTCTTCCCCCGCCCCCGTTTCCGAGCGCAAAGCAGCTGCCTTTATGGTTTGCAGGGAATTTCTCAAGATGCATAGCAGAGGAATGGTGACGCTAATGATTGTAGCATCGCCGCTCACCACCTGGGTAGACTCCTCAAAATTACCAAGGACATGGCAGATGTCTGCCAACCAGGCCCACTCTTCTGAAAGGAATTGAGGAGGCTGACTCCCACTGCGCCGCCCATGTTGGAGTTGGTATTCGACTATAGCTCTACGTTGTTCATAGAGCCTGGCCAACATGTGGAGCGTAGAGTTCCACCGTGTGGGCACGTCGCACAGCAGTCGGTGCACTGGCAGCTTAAAGTGATGTTGCAGGGTGCGCAGGGTGGCAGCGTCCGTGTGGGACTTGCGAAAATGTGCGCAGAGCCGGCGCGCCTTTACGAGCAGGTCTGACAAGCGTGGGTAGCTTTTCAGAAAGCGCTGAACCACCAAATTAAAGACGTGGGCCAGGCATGGCACGTGCGTGAGGCTGCCGAGCTGCAGAGCCGCCACCAGGTTACGGCCGTTGTCACACATGACCATGCCCGGTTGGAGGCTCAGCGGCGCAAGCCAGCGGTCGGTCTGCTGTGTCAGACCCTGCAGCAGTTCGTGGGCCGTGTGCCTCTTATCGCCTAAGCTGAGTAGTTTCAGCACGGCCTGCTGACGCTTGCCCACCGCTGTGCTGCCACACCACGCGACACCGACTGCTGGCGACATGCTGCTGCTAACACATCTTGATTGCGAGACAGAGGAGGAGGAGGAGGAGGAGGGTGCTTTAGTGGAGGAAGCATACACCTCCGCAGATACCAGCACCGAGCTGGGGCCCGCAATTCTGGGGGTGGGTAGGACGTGAGCGGTCCCAGGCTCTGACTCTGTCCCAGCCTCCACTAAATTCACCCAATGTGCCGTCAGGGAGATGTAGTGGCCCTGCCCGCCTGTGCTTGTCCACGTGTCCGTAGTTAAGTGGACCGTGGCAGTAACCGCGTTGGTGAGGGCGCGTACAATGTTGCGGGAGACGTGGTCGTGCAGGGCTGGGACGGCACATCGGGAAAAGTAGTGGCGACTGGGAACTGAGTAGCGCGGGGCCGCCGCCTCCATGATACTTTTGAAGGACTCCGTTTCCACAACCCTATACGGCAGCATCTCAAGGCTGATGAATTTTGCGATGTGGACGGTTAACGTTCGAGCGTGCGGGTGCGTGGCAGCGTACTTGCGCTTGCGCTCCAACAGTTGCGCTAGCGACGGCTGGACTGTGCGGTGCGAGACATTGGTGGATGGGGCCGAGGACAGCGGAGGTGAGGGTGTGGGTGCAGGCCATGAGACGGTCGTGCCTGTGTCCTGAGAGGGGGGTTGCATCTCAGTGGCAGGTTGGGGCACAGGGGGAGAGGCAGGGGTGCAAACCGGAGGCGGTGAACGGCCTTCGTCCCACCTTGTGGGGTGCTTGGCCATCATATGCCTGCGCATGGTGGTGGTGGTGAGGCTGTTGGTGTTGGCTCCCCGGCTGAGCTTTGCGCAACAAAGGTTGCACACCACTGTTCGTCGGTCGTCAGGCGTCTCTGTGAAAAACTGCCAGACCTTAGAGCACCTCGACCTCTGCAGGGTGGCATGGCGCGAGGGGGCGCTTTGGGAAACACTTGGTGGATTATTCGGTCTGGCCCTGCCTCTACCCCTGGCCCTGGCCACCGCACTGCCTCTTGCAACCTGCCCTGCTGATGCCCTTGACTCCCCCTCTGAAGACCTGTCCTCCTGAGTAAGCGTTGCACACCAGGTGGGGTCAGTCACCTCATCGTCCTGCTGCTCTTCCTCCGAATCCTCTGTGCGCTGCTCCCTCGGACTTACTGCCCTTACTACTACCTCACTGCAAGACAACTGTGTATGATCGTCATCGTCCTCCTCACCCACAGAAAGTTGTTGAGACAGTTGGCGGAAGTCCCCAGCCTCATCCCCCGGACCCCGGGAACTTTCGAATGGTTGGGCATCAGTGACTATAAACTCCTCTGGTGGGAGAGGAACCGCTGCTGCCCAATCTGAGCAGGGGCCCGAGAACAGTTCCTGGGAGTGTTCCCGCTCCTGAGCAGGTGTCATTGTAGTGGAGTGAGGAGGCTGGGAGGAAGGAGGAGCAGCAGACAGAGGATTCGGATTTGCAGCAGTGGACGGCGCAGAACTGCGTGTTGACGATAGGTTGCTCGAAGCACTTTCTGCCATCCAGGACAGGACCTGCTCACACTGCTCATTTTCTAATAACCGTCTCCCGCGTGGACCCATTAATTGGGCGATGAATGTGGGGACGCCAGAAACGTGCCTCTCTCCTAATCGCGCAGCAGTCGGCTGCGACACACCGGGATCAGGAGCTCGGCCTGTGCCCACACCCTGACTTGGCCCTCCGCGTCCTCGGCCGTGTCCACGTCCTCTAGGCCTACCCCTACCCCTCAGCATGCTGTATTACCAGTGATTTGATTTAACAGGCAGGAAATAAATTGGCGCAAGACTGCAGGCCAAATATAATTTTTGCCCTTTTGGGAAAACGAAAGGCCCCACTGCCTCTAGTGAATGAATAATCTAAGTTTAATAACTGTGCTGTGTCCCTGCTTATGTGTCACAGAACGTGAGGGTAGCAGAGTTATTATAACTCTGGCAGAGCAGGTATTTTTTTTCCCAATTAAGGAAAGCAAATGGCGAAGCCAGCAGTAAAGCGTAGCTGGGTGCGTATGATTTAGCAATGTTTTTCACGCAGCTCACACGTGTCCACAGGCGTTAGGACGGACAGAGGCTGGACAAATAGATTTGTTTTCAGTTTTTTCCCACCAAAAGGCAGCACTGCGTATATTCAATGAACATGAGAAGTTTAATAACTGTGCTGTGTCCCTGCTTATGTGTCACAGAACGTGAGGGTAGCAGAGTTATTATAACTCTGGCAGAGCAGGTATTTTTTTTCCCAATTAAGGAAAGCAAATGGCGAAGCCAGCAGTAAAGCGTAGCTGGGTGCGTATGATTTAGCAATGTTTTTCACGCAGCTCACACGTGTCCACAGGCGTTAGGACGGACAGAGGCTGGACAAATAGATTTGTTTTCAGTTTTTTCCCACCAAAAGGCAGCACTGCGTATATTCAATGAACATGAGAAGTTTAATAACTGTGCTGTGTCCCTGCTTATGTGTCACAGAACGTGAGGGTAGCAGAGTTATTATAACTCTGGCAGAGCAGGTATTTTTTTTCCCAATTAAGGAAAGCAAATGGCGAAGCCAGCAGTAAAGCGTAGCTGGGTGCGTATGATTTAGCAATGTTTTTCACGCAGCTCACACGTGTCCACAGGCGTTAGGACGGACAGAGGCTGGACAAATAGATTTGTTTTCAGTTTTTTCCCACCAAAAGGCAGCACTGCGTATATTCAATGAACATGAGAAGTTTAATAACTGTGCTGTGTCCCTGCTTATGTGTCACAGAACGTGAGGGTAGCAGAGTTATTATAACTCTGGCAGAGCAGGTATTTTTTTTCCCAATTAAGGAAAGCAAATGGCGAAGCCAGCAGTAAAGCGTAGCTGGGTGCGTATGATTTAGCAATGTTTTTCACGCAGCTCACACGTGTCCACAGGCGTTAGGACGGACAGAGGCTGGACAAATAGATTTGTTTTCAGTTTTTTCCCACCAAAAGGCAGCACTGCGTATATTCAATGAACATGAGAAGTTTAATAACTGTGCTGTGTCCCTGCTTATGTGTCACAGAACGTGAGGGTAGCAGAGTTATTATAACTCTGGCAGAGCAGGTATTTTTTTTCCCAATTAAGGAAAGCAAATGGCGAAGCCAGCAGTAAAGCGTAGCTGGGTGCGTATGATTTAGCAATGTTTTTCACGCAGCTCACACGTGTCCACAGGCGTTAGGACGGACAGAGGCTGGACAAATAGATTTGTTTTCAGTTTTTTCCCACCAAAAGGCAGCACTGCGTATATTCAATGAACATGAGAAGTTTAATAACTGTGCTGTGTCCCTGCTTATGTGTCACAGAACGTGAGGGTAGCAGAGTTATTATAACTCTGGCAGAGCAGGTATTTTTTTTCCCAATTAAGGAAAGCAAATGGCGAAGCCAGCAGTAAAGCGTAGCTGGGTGCGTATGATTTAGCAATGTTTTTCACGCAGCTCACACGTGTCCACAGGCGTTAGGACGGACAGAGGCTGGACAAATAGATTTGTTTTCAGTTTTTTCCCACCAAAAGGCAGCACTGCGTATATTCAATGAACATGAGAAGTTTAATAACTGTGCTGTGTCCCTGCTTATGTGTCACAGAACGTGAGGGTAGCAGAGTTATTATAACTCTGGCAGAGCAGGTATTTTTTTTCCCAATTAAGGAAAGCAAATGGCGAAGCCAGCAGTAAAGCGTAGCTGGGTGCGTATGATTTAGCACTGTTCTTCACGCAGCTCACACGTCTCCACCGCCCGTAAGGACGGACAGAGGCTGGACAAATAGATTTGTTTTCACTTGTTTTTCCACCAAAAGGCAGCACTGCGTATATTCTATGAACATGAGAAGTTTAATAACTGTGCTGTGTCCCTGCTTATGTGTCACAGAACGTGAGGGTAGCAGAGTTATTATAACTCTGGCAGAGCAGGTATTTTTTTTCCCAATTAAGGAAAGCAAATGGCGAAGCCAGCAGTAAAGCGTAGCTGGGTGCGTATGATTTAGCACTGTTCTTCACGCAGCTCACACGTCTCCACCGCCCGTAAGGACGGACAGAGGCTGGACAAATAGATTTGTTTTCACTTGTTTTTCCACCAAAAGGCAGCACTGCGTATATTCTATGAATAATAACTGTGTTGTGGCCCTGCCTATACAATTCTTTCCCTGCAGTATCAATGGAGGGTGGAATGCTCTGCAGAGGCGATTTTGAGAAGCCCAAAAAAAATGCAGCACAGCTAACAGCAGCCTGGACAGTACTGCACACGGATAAATATGGCTCTAGAAAGGACCGTTGAGGTTCTTGAAGGCTACACTCACTCCTAACACTCTCCCTGCCTATGCAGCACTTCTGTCCCTAATGCCAGGTGCAACGGTCTGCAGAGGCGATTTTGAGAAGAAAAAAAAATGCCACTGCTAACAGCAGCCAACACACAGCTATCAGTGGCCCTAATAAGGACCTTTGGGGGGTCTTGAAGCCTACACTAACTACCAATTCTTTCCCTACAGCAGCTCCGGTATAAACAGCACTGTCCCTCATCTAACTCACACCGCATCTGAGGCGAGCCGCGGGAGGGGCCGACTTTTATATTAGGCGAACACCTGATCTCGCCAGCCACTCACAGCAGGGGGGTGGTATAGGGCTTAAACGTTGCAGGGGGAAGTTGTAATGCCTTCCCTGTCTTTCAATTGGCCAGAAAAGCACGCTAACGTCTCAGGGAAGGAAGTGAAAGTAACCAGAACACCGCGTGGTGCTCGTTACGAATAACGAACATCCCGAACACCCTAATATTCGCACGAATATCAAGCTCGGACGAACACGTTCGCTCATCTCTAGCTACGACCCATCCTGCTCCTCTTAAGCAATAACAGATACCAGAATTCATATGAGCATGATGGCAATAAGCTGCCTACGCTGGGGACAGGACAGGGAATAACTAGACACCCAACTGAACATTGCACAGTAACCGCAAGCCGTGCTGGTGGCCATGTCTATAGACAACTAAGACATATAACAATGAAGAAGCCATGGGTATATTTCGCCAATAAGTCTGTGTGCTGTTCGATGTGAGTCGTGCCCGAGAATATTGGACACGGCTCGTTCACGCTCGTGTGAATGTGACATACAAAAAGGCTCGTTAACAGAAAACTGATGAAAACTTGCAATGCACAAAAGCATCCTGTAGGCTCCTTCTCCTCTCTGAACACATCCTGCTCATCCACAGTCCCAAATGCAGATGACCTGGGAGACATTTTGAGCTAGACCAGCTCTGGGGTGATATACTGTCCATTTTTACCAGAAGGTAGTGTTGCAAGTGTGGCCTCCACTTGCACATCAATGATTATGCCCATTTGAGTAAAGTGTTAAATAATATATTTGATTTTCATTAATAAGTACCGGTAACAAGTTGTTCAGTGCAACCTTTGTGCACTAAATGTGGCTCACGAGGTTAAAAAAAAGTTTGGATAATCATCAAAGGCAAAATGTAAGAATTATGTCTTGAGAATATACAGGATATAGTACACTTAAATCTCTCAGCAAATTTGCTTAAAAGTGATTCTATCTACAGTTTACCTGAATGAAGATCTGTACCTGGTTGGGTAGTTAGGCCAGAAAGCGAATCCTGTAACTGATACGTTGATGATGATGAGGTGCCATCCACTGTGTTATTTGGGGTCATGTAGGTTGAATATGTTGATGCTGAGTAATACTGTGCATATTGGTTTTGGCCGAAAGCTGTGTAAGAGGGATAATCCTAGAACAGTAGGAACAATTTATTAAGTGAAGTAGTGAAATGATTATTTGAGTTTTGGCAGCAGCAAGGATTAATTAGCACTTAACACTAGGTTGAAGCCAGTATCCTGTTACTTCAGGTAGATTTAACATTGAATTAGCACATAGCCAAAGAAAATCGCTTACAAAATACTTGGTCTTAAAATCTTAGTCACATTGAATGCCGTGCTGTAGCCTATCATTACAGTGCATTCCTTAAAGCCTTTTCCACAGGTGGCTACGAGGAATTATAAAAAGCCATACTGTTCGCCTTTTCATCCATTGCAATGGTTTGACATATATTTTCCCCCAGATGTATATCTTGTATAATATTACCATCTGAGATTTGTCAGTTGAAAGCAAACCACTCCTATCGGAAAGACCGTGCCAATGAATGACTTCATTACCAAATCATTTTAGCTACTTATACATCATATTTTCACCTGCACAGCATTGATGAAAGTGACAAGAGTAGAAGGTCAGAAGCATATTACATTTACTGGTAAACTTAGGAAGCTGAGGGCTACCCAACAGGTCATCATCACCCTCAATCCAGAGTGATGTACCGGAGAATGGCAGATAGTTCTTTGCAAATTTGTAACTTTCACCTCCAAATAATGTCTCAACTAATTTTTGTTCTATGACATCCACTCCAAACATATTCTCTTTGACAATCTTGTCTATTGGCATGTAAGCTTATTTATTAAAGAAAGTCAACATATTATCAGTTCATGTGTATTAGAGATGAGCGAGCATACTCGCTAAGGGCAATCACTCGATCGAGCATTGTCCTTAGCGAGTACCTGCCCATTCGGAAAAAAGAGTTTGGCTGCCGGCGGGGAGGAACGGAAGGGAGATCTCTCTCCCTCTCTCCCCCCGCTCCCCCCTGCTCACTGCCGCAACTCACCTCTCACCAGCGCCGGCAGCCGAACCTTTTCTTCCGAGCGGGCAGGTACTCACTAAGGACAATGCTCGATCGAGCAATTGTCCTTAGCGAGTATGCTCGTTCATCTCTAATGTGTGTATTTGTTATTACAGATATACAATGGACATTAACTTTGATTCTTGCAAATGCCCATTTTACATACGAAGATTGGCAAGTCCCCCAATTAAACTCAATTCATTACAAGGGTATTTGTAAATTGTAGTGAATAGCAATACACCTCTATGATTCAGTCTACCCAGCAACAATTACTGGATAGGGGTGGATTTGAAGTTAGGCTTTACATCTCATTTCAAAACTGCAATCAACATATGCGCTGGGAAAACTTAGAATGCGGGTGTTGAACATATATGTAGGGCTCTATTGACCCGGCATATGCCAAAAGAGTGTCCTTTTGGATGATAGCAGGAAGATATGCATCAGCATTTTTTTTCTTCCTTTTACTGTATGGAATAGGATAGTTGACTATTATTTAGTAAAGCGGCATCCCATAAAAATAAACTATGCCACACATATACTTCTTAAATAGGGCTCAAAAGTGATGTTAGCAGAATGTTACTTAATGATTTATGTAAGAGAAATTACAAATAATAGTGAACACTATTAATAAATCACTTTAGGAAATCAACATTCCTGGGAAAATAGACTGCTTCAGTAGACACAAGAATATTAGACTTTCTATTGGAAAGATGAGAAGATGTCCAATAGGTAGAAAGAGTAAGGCTACCTGAACCATGAGGGGAATTGAATTTGCAACCTTCAGGTCGTGAGTGTGAGCTTAGGATTGCATACTGCTGCATAAATGCTCTGTGCCACACAGGGTCCCATAGGTAGAGACTGAAATCTATACACAATATATTATGTTCATGTTACTCATTGTTCAATTTAGAGATCAGTATCATTTTCCTTACCTGCTGCGGATTAGTAAAGTTTGTTGAATTGGTTACTGAGTTATTTGCATAAATACTAGATGATGGGGTAAAACTTGAACCTGTAAAAGAGAGTGGTTACACTGTAAGTGTTTATTGTTCAATACAGCAAAGTAACCATATGACAATGCGTAATTCGTAGGTATAAGAAAAAAAATCCATCTTAAACTTAATGAGTTTATCCAATCTATGCAACTCCTTCTTAGAATGAAGCCAAATGGAGTGACCAGCTGTGATCGTCAGGGCAAGCTCTGTGTTATCAGGTAATATACTGGCACATCAAGACAAACATTCAAATGGCAGCATTTGAATGATATTCACACAGGTCCTGCCCTTGATGGTATGCACTGGTCAGTACCTGGCTAATCAGGGAGGGGGTATGCCAACATGCTTATTTGCCTGCCACCCTGATGTACTGCTCAGTGATTGGTTGGTTGGGCCAAGCTGCCATATGAACGTCTGTCTTAACAAAATGCTGCTCCAATTTCTGGATGAGCCAGCTTAAAAACCTGGTGAAAAGCATTGCAAGGTAGTTTTGACTATTAGGGATATGAATTGAAGGATGTTTAGGGCCAGGTTCCCAAAGGTATGTTCAGGTTGCATTTTTCAGGATGGTTGCGCTATTCTAATATTGCTGTTTAGGGACAGAATTTCAGGGTTTACTACAGTGCTTGCTAGGTAAGAAATAGGCACCTCTGTACCTATATAGCAGATACAATCCCTGAATATCCCATTCTTCAGAATCATTACAACCTAGTCACTATGAGGATTGTACCCTCACCTCCCAAATAGTTTAACCCCAAATTAATAGCTACACTATGAATTTGCACATATGTATTTACTCTATGTAATCTCTATCTAGCGAAATTTTATTGTAGGGTTAGTAAAAGTTAAGTTTTTGTATCTTTTTTCTTTCCTCAAGTCAGTGTTGTACAATTCCTCTGTTATTCCTTCTAGAAATGTATGAATCAGAGGCGTAGCTTGAAGCTCCCGGGCCCCGATGCAAAACCTGTAACAGGGCCCCCAACTATAATGCTTTACTCATAGTACTGGGCTCCCTATATGGAGAAGAGAGGCCTTATGGGCCCTCTAAGGCTCCTGGGCCCGGGTGCAACTGCATCCCCTGCATCCTCTATGTTTACGCCCCTGGTATGAATAGTTTAACAACTGATGTTACCATTCTCTTTGTCAAACGCTTGTGTCCCCACACATTTGGACATTGTCAATAAAGAAAGGACATAATGCAGAGTTGTAGGAAAAGATGTCACAGAATTGTTAATTTTTATGAAAACAACATTAGATGGCAAAGCTTCCTATTTTATGCTCAGATAGTTACATCTAACCCATATACATCTATTTATCATATTTTTAGTGCATTAACGTCTATACCTGGCATTTGGTAGGAGTACGGAGTTTGGCCTGGTTGGGGTGTGGAAAATCCGGGGCTATAACTTAGGCAACCACTCTGCAATGGAGACTGTGTTTGAGGGAGACCACCTTCTGTCTTGATACCAGGAAGCATTACTCCTAGATCTGCATGAAATGCATACAATTATTCCTGATAGCTGTTACTTAAAAATGAAGAGCACTGAAAACAGGTGACACAACAGAGAGTAAGACCAGAAAAAACATACCATAAGTTGGTAAACTGTAAGGCTGTCCAGTTTGTGAATACGCTGTGTAAACTGTAGGTTGCTGCATCCCGGAGTACTGAGTCTGACCAGCATAGGCTGACATAGTCTGAGCAGCTGGTGTAGAGAGAATATGTGGATAGGGCCTAATAGGAAAAAATAATAATTTGATTTAACTTTAATATATATATATATATATATATATATATCTTGTCCAAGAAAATATTAACAGTGTACTTTCAAATATACAATAAAGGTATAAACGTCTATTTAATTAGCTTTGTTGTTGAAGAGGTAGCTCATATTTGGAAATACAAGGCAACCCATAAAGATAAATCTACCTATGGGCCCCCTATAGGAGTCCGTTCTTTACCATTCTACCATAGAGACATCTAAATTATGGCTCACGTAGAAGAGCAAAGAAGTAGCGCCACATAGGGTAAGTACATCCCAGGAAAATCAAGTTGTCAATAAGTATGCAATGGAGGCTCACCTGATTCTATTATGCTATAGGCATAACACTATTAAAACGCTCAGTTTCAGAAGACTATAGAAACCACTACTAGTGTGAACTAATTCCCGATGGGACACCAAATCCTTCCTGGTCGATGAAGTACAGACCAATCTTTGTTCATATATACGGCGCAGAATCCAACACAGTTATAAAAGATCTATTGATCGCAGACAGGCAACACATTTCGGGAAATGGAGTCCCCTTTTTAAAACATAAATAACATGTTTAAAACCACTTTTTATATATTTTGAGTATGGTGCTCAAAACACAATTAGAAATGCCCCTTGAACAATTCTGTATGCTAAACATACCTGTTATAAGAAAATTGTCATCAATGTACAAATAGCATACCTCTTGATACATAAAAGTTTTCACAATTTCGTATAATTTGCACTTTCAATTGTATCTAAATGTTTTCGGCTCACATACAGCATTACTACACTGCGCATGCATGCGGTGGAATGTGTAGCGCACAAAGATGAGGTGGACAATACAGTCATCATAGATGACAGAGACATGAATTTCCAGTTTCAAACAGTGCATGCGCTCCACCATGAACATTGCTCAGCGTCTACGAGTATGCGCAAACCAAACTAGCTCTAATTTTCTAGGAGGCTTCTCCCACTATAATAACATTATTAAAACGTGCACTAAGAATGAAAAGTATCTGAATTTGATTAATAAATAATTTGCTGAAATTGTTTTCATAAAATTCCCCCAATTTCTAATGTTAAATAACACACTAGTATAATAATACAAATACCGGTATATGTATCCGATAAATGTCATTGTACATCTAATAAGTGGGTAGTTGATATGAAATTCATTAAAATTTTCAAATTAAAAATACTTAAAAATTACTTTCTAACTACTCATTATGGAAAAATAGCTCATATTTGTATATATAACAACCCGACCCATGATGAGCAAATTTGCCCACACTTTGCCATTCTATTACCTATTTTACTGAATTTACAGAATTTTTCATGCACACATGCCCTGTGTATGTGTGTGTGCAAAAAAACAGACAAGCATTCTCCCTTTGATCTTAATGGCCAATTAAGTGTAATGTGGTCTAATATGGTCTAATATGCACCAAAATAGAACACGCTGGGATTTTTTTGGCGCTTGAAAATTGCGCATGCAAAAGACAAGCACATGACTGCAGCCATTGAAATCAATAGGTTCTATTCACTGTGCATTACGAGCGCAAATTTTGCACAAAATAAAATTCTTTATACACTAAATGAATGATGAAAATACTCCTTATTGTTCTTAAAAACAGAACAGGAAAAGATGAAGGTATAATCATATATTCCCTTTAATGGTACCTTAATAGAAGGAGGTGTGGAAATTTCTGCAGCTCTGCAATTTCTACCTACACTATTATTATCTATTGAGTTAATCCACTAATAGTGCTCAGGAAGGATTACCTAATTACCTAATTATATATGTGATGAAAAAATGTTGTATAAACACTAAAACAAATTCAGTTTAGATGCAATAAAAGAAAAGGGTGATTGTGCATTGGAATCCCCCAAAAAATGATACTAGTTTGGGAAATATAGACACATTACTATCTTTGAAAAATATCAAAGGAAGGGTGGGAATAGGGAGGATAAGAAAGGGGGAGAGGGCGAAATACATTCTGACAACTATATGAGAATAAGAATTTTACAGCAAAAACGTACGTAAGAGCATACAGCAACCATGATATTCCAAATGTGATATATTGGGTACTGTTCAGCCATGATAGCCGAAACCTACAGGGATAGATGGGCCATTGAAGGAGATCATAGCTGCTCATCAGAAAAAGTTTAGTGTTTCAATGACACCCCAGGCACCCAAATATTCTTTAAGGTAGGAATGAGAGCTTGGGTTCTTCAAGAGAGGAAAAAGTGTTCATGGGCTCCCCCAATTTAAAGAGGCTGGGGAGTTATAAAAATGACTTGTTTTGGTTGCCCACAACATGCATGGTTACTGAATCAAGCTTCTCAGCTAATGATGGAACTTGGCCTGCAATATATTCACGTTAACAGAGCACTTCCCAAAGGTTTATCAATAATTGAGTTCTGTAACACAATGCTGAGGTGCTGTAAGGCTGCAACACGGCATCAGTAGATTGGCCAAGCACAACAAATATACAAGAATTTGAAAGCAACACATTAAAAACTACAGAGTAAAAAACATATATACCTCTATAGTACCACTTGCATACTGTATTCTCCTTAGTCCTGAAAAGGCATCTGATTTACAAGTGTTCTTCTGAATTAAAGAAGTATGTGGAAACTGAAGAGTTAAAATGCATCTATGAGGTAGATGCCTTGCACACATCACTAGCGATGAGTGAACTTTTGAATTTCTGTTCGGCTGATTCACAAAAAGTTAGCAAATTAGTTTGAACCAAGCCAGAAGTTCATCAAAACGCATAAAAGTGGTGTATAACACAGTCTAGGAGCCATAAAATCACTCCCATATATAACACTTAAAGTGTTATACGGGGCATTTATGGCTCCTAGACAGTGTTATACACCAGTGTTCAGGACTAGTGTTAAGCCAAAGCAATCCTTTAGCCAACTTCTACCCACACATGGTTCTACTGGTTTGGTTTGCTCATCACTGCACATAACTAGAATCATCATCAAACAAGATTGGATGGAGGCATAGCCCCTGCAGCTTTGTCCTACACTCCTTCTGCCACCGCCACTTTATATGGCCCGACTTAAATCTATGGATGCCTTATGATAGCTCTGTACAACTCAGATGATACATGGAGCCATAATATGATGGTGGGTGCGAATTTTATATTATGTAGGTGTAGATATTTTTATCTCTGAATTCATAGTAAATTTCGACTGCATAAAACCCATCATTATTACTGGTGCACCACTGTTAATATAAGGGGGAACACAATTTAGGCAGTTTTAGAGTTTATGGTTAGGAATGACATGGTTGCATTACAAAGCATGAAATTCTTTGCAGCTGTTTCACTTCACAGCAATCTTATCATACTGAGTTTTAACACTACATATTGATTTCCACATATGAAGCATAACTTTTTCTGTAATGCTGTATGGCAGTTTAACTCTGTATATGCTGATGGAAATTCAATATATGGAACAGTTCCAAAAGAATTAAAAATGCGTCCATTAATTGCCCCTGTGCTTAACACAACTATATACAGTTTTCTCCATAAGTTAAAAAACTTGTCACTTACTTAGAGGGATAAAGCTGAGGCGAGTACTGATGTGCTGATCTTGGACTGTAGCCACTGCTTGTTATTACTGTAAAACATAAAACACGCTTACAAAACTTAGTACCATAAATAACTTTCATTCACGCTCTAACAGCTTTAGCATACATCATAAATGCTGACAAAATGAGTTATTCTCTACTGTAGAATAAGACTACAAAGTGTGGAAGTATTTGGTACGGAACTAACTCTACAGCTTGGCAACAGCAATATTATGGAGGCCTGCAATGTAGGAGGATAGTGCAAGTCCTAGGGACTAAAATGAGGTACATGAGAGATAGGTAAAGTATCACTCTCCACGTGCATTGTTAGAGAAGTATGAAGATATATGAAATGTACTGATCCCACAATCAATTTAAAATAATAGCCTCATAGTCACCATGCAGAATCACACTCTGTTAACTGGTTAGTGCAGAGCGGTACCTTCCATCTTAGTCAGTACTAACTGTGTAGCATGCAAGGCTGGTGTTGGGGCTCAGTATCACCGACGTGCTGCAGTTCATCATCTTCCCGACGTGGCATCCTAAATCTTTATCTTATGTAGACTAACTCCAAACTTAGTGTAGAAGTTTTTTTTTTCTTTTCCCTTAACCATCTGTCTCTATCAAGACAGATGCATGCCAAATATACATTTAACATAATAGTGAACCCATTCCATCATAGGAAATCCATCGAGAAAACATACAGGGTAATGCTAAGCTAAGTGCTCATGTTTCACTTTCAAAATGATTTATGTAAGAGACTTTTAGTGTAGCAAACCTATTCAATCCAATTACATTCATCTGTGTTTCAAGGGAAAATAAATCCTAATTATCACCCAAACTACAAATAAAGTAAGGACAGATCGCTAGCAGCATCTAATATAGGGCATATAAAGCAATCACATTTATGACTCTCCATTAAAATCTATAGGGAAAAAGCCAACTTGGCAAGGAAACATCATTAAGTGGCAGTCAGGGTTGCATTTACCATCCAGAAAAAGGGGGCACCCATTAGTTTCTGTGGAACTAAACTATAATGATGTCTATACAAAATTTAAGACCATAGTGAGCTATGTTCTACAGATACTGAGTATTAGATGCTGTAGCCTAGGTGTGCACAACCTATCTTGTCTGAGGACCAAATTGCCATACTAAACCACTTCCGGTGGCTTTAAAGGTATTCCCATCTGAGACATTTATGGTATATCCTAAGTATATGCTATAATAAACTATTCCATTTCCTGGACTCCAACCTATAAGGAAAATAGGGGTCACCTTCCGCCCAAATCAGAACTCTAGAGAGGAGGAGACAATGCATGTGACTCTCTCCATTGTAGATGATGGATGTCGAGGTAACGGCCCGGCATTTCATAAGTCTTATAACTTCAATGAAGAGAGCTGTATGTGTATACAATGCGTCTAACTCATATGCTCATTTCTGGAGTACCAAATGGGTCAAGAGACTTTATTCTCCTAATACGCAGGGGATCGTCACATGGCTACACAGTGCACCCTTAGTACTTGTCCGTTCCTATTGCTCTGCTATATGCCACTTCTCTTCACCGTGACATGGAAACTACTTATGAGCAGCCATGCATACGTATTTCTATGTCCAGATGCTTGGGGCCACATAGAGTGACATTGCGAGTCGTATGTACCCTCCGAGCCACATGTTGATAATTCAGATTATCCAAAATCTGAACATCCAATGTTACCTTAAAAATATTAGCTAACACCACAGGTAAAAGTTCTATTGTGTTATGTTCTTACAGTTGTTCAAAGGTTTCCCTTTTCTACTTATCCCAATACCCAGCAACTTTCTGAATGTAAAGTTACCCAAAGTTATTAGAAGTTAGTTGGTGAAACCAACCATTTTTGGGGGGTGCATAACTCTCCCACTGCAGTAGATGACAGGGAAAGAAGGATCAGGCTTGTAAGGTTATAAAATATCAAATACTTTGTTCCCATGGTAGATAAGTCACCTTCTGCGGTGTCTGGCTGCGGTTTACTCCCATTTCCCCAATAAAAACACTTCTATGTGCAAAGTAATTGAAGTCTTATGTGCATCTCTTTGCTTTTGTTATAATATGACATAACATTTCATTAAAACTGAAGACTAATCTCTTGCTTCATTTGGGTCTATCTTTTGCTGTGTTTGCATGTAACCTAGAACAGAAGGGCTCCTTCTTACACAATAGCCTTCTTAAACATTTGTAAAAGAACGCCATGAATTTCGTGTTCATAGTGCTCTTTACAAGCATTTTTGGTGGTATTTTTAGTAACATTTTGAATATGTTTTCTTTTTCGGTGTTCTTAAAGTTCTATAGAAAAGCCTATGGGAAAAATACCAGAAATAACACCATACCAAGACCAGGTTGCATTTTGGATTTTAAAAGAAACCCTACTGACCCCTAAAACGCTACGAGAATGCCAAAAAGGAAAGTGGAGACAAATGTAAACTTTACAATATTTTGCTATAGCATTCAAAGTAAACCTGGCAACAAAAACTCCACAAAAGCACAATGAGCTGTGAGTAAATCAAGCCTTACAAGTCTGAGTTCTCTTGTAAGTGGGGAAATCAGACTGTAAATAAACAAAAAGAACTGTAAAGTTATAAAATCCTCCAAGGGTCTTTTCTAACTCTTGTTAGACTGACTGTGCAGTAAAAGGGAAAGTAACTATAAAATACTATAAACACTGCACCATCTAATGTACAATAGTGCTAGGACCAAGTCAATTGCCCTATAAGATACATGTAATATATTAGTAAACATGATTAAACACATTTCAGTAGTGTTGTTTCCATGACCAATGCTAAAATGTGTTTGCTCCTGTAGGACCAAGAAATCCTGGCCCCGAAGCCGTTAAGTTAAAATGCTAACAAACCCACCAGCCTGGTCCCTTTACTTATTTGCATATTTTATTTTGATATTGGTGTCCTACTCCATGTATGGAATTCACTGTATTTACAATGTTACTGTAAGTACATGAACCACAGAAGCTGCCCCCCCTGGAAAAAAGACTGTAACAAGAGGGCATCCTCTACGGTTAGAGAAAAGAAGGTTTCGTCACCAACATAGAAGGGGGTTCTTTACTGTAAGAGCAGTGAGACTGTGGAACCCTCTGCCTGAGGATGTGGTGATGACAAAATTGATAGAGGTGTTTAAGAGGAGGCTAGATATCTTGGAGTCAGGTAGGAACTTTCAAACATTGATCCAGGGATTATTTTGACTATCATTATGGAGTCGGAAAGGAATTTTCCTCCCCAAATGGGCTAAATTGGCTTCTGCCTCATTGGGGGAGTTTTCACCTTTCTCTGGATCAACAAGGGTGGGGGGTAAAAACAGACTGAACTAGATGGACATTGTCTTCTTTAAATCTAACACACTATGTTACTATGTTATGGTGTTAAGGACACCTGGTGTATATCAAAATTACTAAATGCCTTGATATCTTTATTCTGCCTGTCCAGAATATTGGCAACAAAATAAGTATATGCATCGACATTATAGTAAGCAGTAATTTGAATCCACACAAGGTGTCACATGAAAACACTGTATGAGACTGAAATAAAAACAGAATAGTATAGACTTTGAATTTGCTACATCAAGCATTCATATGTTAGCATCAGACTACATGCAGTTGGTGCATGGCAGTATTACAGCTCTCTGTGCGACCTCAGCGTTGCACATAGCACTCATAAACATTGTTGGGCCCTACTGGACCTCTATATGTCTGTTGCACTCCTTACGGTTCTGACAGGAGAAAAAAGTGTGGGATGCTTCAATGGTCGCCACTTTAGGGAAGTATTCTCCCCTAGTTGTAAGCTCTGACACATCAATTAGCGTTGCCAGTATCCTTTTTGTTTCCTTTTTTTGTGGATAACTTCATAGGCAGACAAAATTATTATATTATTTGATAATCAAAGCTGATCTGATCTGAGTATAATCACAATGATCTGCACAAATACCGCCAGCTTCAGAAAAATCACACCATTTTTTAAATTAAAACACAGACTAAAAGTTCTCCATGTTTTTGGACTGTCTCCAAATTTAAAGACAATTGGCAAATACAAGATAACTTAGGTTTTTAGTACTTCGACTTCAGTAGCAGCAATGAAACGTATACCTCTCTGTAGCTCACAAATGTTTCCAGTACCCATTAAATGATATCGTGCAGATGAAGCTAAGGATCAGACTACTGTATGCATCCATAATAATTTGATATGGTCCTTCCCAATATATTTAACACTTAAAACATTTTTCCATAATCTCTGTGAGGGTTTAACTGACACAGAAAGTGTATGTTCCTCTATACACAGTGTTAAAGGGGCGTGTCCATCTTGTTAGGCATTTATAGCGTATCCACAAGATATGCTAAAAATGTCTGGTAAATATGGCTTCTATTTCAAGGACCCACTGCTGTCTTCACAATGGGACACCCCTAACCCCCCTCCTTGCAAGTGTGCTCAGCTGTTTGCATGACTCCCATAGAAGTGAACGGAGAGAGACATGCACATATGTGACCACGTCTAAATTCTCCGTCCGGATACAGTAGCCAGAGGTTGACTCATTAGGTGGGGCAGGGGCCGGGGAGGCCTCTGTTCTGTAGACAGGTGCAGGTCTCAGAGGTGGGATCTGCATCTATTATCCTGTGTGCATGCCATAAATATTTAAAATGAAAATACCCTTTTAAATTAAAAAAAGCCACTAATCACCACCAAAGTTTCACATTTTAAAAGAAAAGAACAGCCTATCATATTGGGATGTCATTCTCAGCTAACCATCCCGAATCTGCCAGCAACCATGTTTTTCAGGTATTTTACCAGCTGACTATATACCCCGTTTCTCCTAAAATAAGACCTACCCTGATTTTTCGGGTAGGATTGAAATATAAGTCCTACCCTGAAAATAACCCCTAGGTACATTACCTAAAAAAGAAGGAATACATTACCTAACAGGCTTGATCCAGGTCCCTCCTGCTGCTCTTTGGATATCCAACACATTTTTTGCAGTCCTCGGCCGCCCACAGAAGATCCTTTCCTGGTTACAGGATTCATAAATCCCACCTCTAGGAAGCGATAGCCCTGATTGGTTCTCGAGCGCTGCTCAGCCAAGCAATGCAGCCATTGAACAACCAATACAATGGCTGTGAATGGTTCATTGAGCACTGCATTGATTGGCTAAGAAGCAGTCGAAGAACCAATCACAGCCATCACGTTGTGGAGGCCAGATTTATGAATTGGCCAATGCCGCGGCTCAGCAAATTCATTAATCCCACCTCCAGAGCGCGATGGCTGTGCTTGGTTCTTCAACCGCTGCACAGCCATCGCATTGATTCGAGTGCTGCATTGATTAGCTGAGCAGCGCTTGAGAAACAACCAGAGCTATCGCTTTCTGGAGATGGGATTTATAATATCTCATATCCAAGAAGCGATCTTCTGTGGGTGGCCAAGGACTGCAAGAAGCACGACGGAGCTCCGAAGAGCATCGGAAGGGGCCTAGACTGAGCATGCTAGGCAATATATTCCTTCTTCTTCTTTTTTTTTATATCATACAGCTAGGGCCATTTAAATCATAGATCAATTGTAGTAGGGCCCTGCAGATGGAACATTATTTCTGCATCTACTACTCAATAGAAGTAGCAACTGAGATTTTGTGCAGAGGGTGGAACATAATGTTGCACTACAGAGCAACCATAAACCACTATGTTTATGTGATGTGTATCTATGTATATTTGCTGCATTTATACCATAATGTATGTGCATATATATTTGGTATGTTTATGTGATGTATGTGTGTATACGCATATGTTGTGTTTGTATTGCATATAGTATCTGATATATGTGGTATGTATCAATATGTGTTTGCATGTGGTCATGTGGTATGTATGTGTATGCTGAATCATGTGTGGCTGCGTTTTCTGTGTGTATATCTGTTAATTTTACAATGTTGTGGGGCACAGGAAGGCCAGGGGCACTCCTGATGTCTTCACACTGGGCTCACCAATGTGTTAAAACGGCCCTGATGGCACTTGTGTTCCAAACTGTACAGTATTTTACCGTAAGCATAAACTGAACCTAACTAGAGATGAGCGAACGTACTCGTCCGAGCTTGATATTCGTGCGAATATTACGGTGTTCAGGATGCTCGTTACTCGTAACGAGTACCACACGGTGTTCTGGTTACTTTCACTTTCCTCTCTGAGACGTTAGCGCGCTTTTCTGGCCAATTGAAAGACAGGGAAGGCATTACAACTTCCCCCTGTGACATTCAAGCCCTATACCACCCCCCTGCTGTGAGTGGCTGGGGCGATCAGATGTCACCCGAGTATAAAAGTCGGCCCCTCCCGCGGCTCGCCACACATGCCTTGTGAGTTAGCTGAGGGAAAGTACTATCGTGCTGGTGCTGCTGTAGGGAGAGCGTTAGGAGTCAGTGTAGGCTTCAAGAACCCCAAAGGTCCTTCTTAGGGCCACATCTACCTGTGTGCAGGCTGCTGCTAGCAGTGTTTTTTTTTTTTTTTTCTCAAAATCGGCAGTGCAGAGCATTGCACCCGGTATTAGGGACAGAAGTAGTGCATAGGCAGGGAGAGTGTTAGGAGTGAGTGTAGCCTTCAAGAACCTCAACGGTCCTTTCTAGGGCCACATTTAACCGTGTGGAGTACTGTGCTGGCTGCTGTTAGCAGTGTTGCATATTTTTTTTTTTCTAAAAATCGTCTGTGCAGAGCATTGCACCCTCCATTGATACTACAGGGACAGAATTGTGTAGGCAGGGCCACAACACAGTTATTGTTCATTGAATATACGCAGTGGGTCCTTCCCTTTGCAAAAAAGCGAAAAGAAATTATATTTGGCCTGCCTGTGTCAGTCCTAAGGTCTCCGTGTACGTGTGTGCTGCGTGGAGAACGTACAAAAATCAAACGCAACCAGCTACGGTTTACTGCAGGCTTGCGCCATTGTCTTTCCTGACTGGCAAATACCTGCTCTGCTAGAGTTAATAACTCTGCTACACTATAGTTGTGTGACACTTTTTGAGGGCCACACCACAGATATTAAACTTCTTGTTCATTGAATATACGCAGTGGGGCCCTCCCTTTGCAAAAAAGCGAATTCAATTAATTATATTTGGCCTGCCTGTGTCAGTCCTAAGGTCTCCGTGTACGTGTGTGCTGCGTGGAGAACGTACAAAAATCAAACGCAACCAGCTACGGTTAACTGCAGGCTTGCGCCATTGTCTTTCCTGACTGGCAAATACCTGCTCTGCTAGAGTTAATAACTCTGCTACACTATAGTTGTGTGACACTTTTTGAGGGCCACACCACAGATATTAAACTTCTTGTTCATTGAATATACGCAGTGGGGCCCTCCCTTTGCAAAAAAGCGAATTCAATTAATTATATTTGGCCTGCCTGTGTCAGTCCTAAGGTCTCCGTGTACGTGTGTGCTGCATGGAGAACGTACAAAAATCAAACGCAACCAGCTACGGTTTACTGCAGGCTTGCGCCATTGTCTTTCCTGACTGGCAAATACCTGCTCTGCTAGAGTTAATAACTCTGCTACACTATAGTTGTGTGACACTTTTTGAGGGCCACACCACAGATATTAAACTTCTTGTTCATTGAATATACGCAGTGGGGCCCTCCCTTTGCAAAAAAACGAAAACATTATATTTGGCCTACAGGCTTGCGCCAATTTATTTCCTGCCTGGGAAATCAAATCACTGGTAATACAGCATGCTGAGGGGTAGGGGTAAGCCTAGAGGACGTGGACGTGGCCGAGGACGCGTAAGCCCAAGTGAGGGTGTGGGCACAGGCCGAGCTCCTGATCCAGGTGTGTCGCAGCCGACTGCTGCGCGATTAGGAGAGAGGCACGTTTCTGGCGTCCCCACATTCATCGCCCAATTAATGGGTCCACGCGGGAGACCTTTATTAGAAAATGAGCAGTGTGAGCAGGTCCTGTCCTGGATGGCAGAAAGTGCTTCGAGCAACCTATCGTCCAGCCACAGTTCTGCGCCGTCCACTGCTGCAAATCCGAATCCTCTGTCTGCTGCTCCTCCTTCCTCCCAGCCTCCTCACTCCACTACAATGACACATGCTCAGGAGCGGGAACACTCCCAGGAACTGTTCTCGGGCCCCTGCTCAGATTGGGCAGCAGTGGTTCCTCTCCCACCAGAGGAGTTTATCGTCACTGATGCCCAACCATTCGAAAGTTCCCGGGGTCCGGGGGAAGAGGCTGGGGACTTCCGCCAACTGTCTCAAGAACTTTCTGTGGGTGAGGAGGACGATGACGATGAGACACAGTTGTCTTGCAGTGAGGTAGTAGTAAGGGCAGTAAGTCCGAGGGAGCAGCGCACAGAGGATTCGGAGGAAGAGCAGCAGGACGATGAGGTGACAGACCCCACCTGGTGTGCAACGCCTACACAGGACAGGTCTTCAGAGGGGGAGGCACGGGCAGCAGCAGCCCAGGTTGCAAGAGGCAGTGCGGTGGCCAGGGGTAGAGGCAGGGCCAGACCGAATAATCCACCAACTGTTTCCCAAAGCGCACCCTCGGGCCATGCCACCCTGCAGAGGCCAAGGTGCTCTAAGGTCTGGCAGTTTTTCACAGAGACGCCTGACGACCGACGAACAGTGGTGTGCAACCTTTGTCGCGCCAAGATCAGCCGGGGAGCCACCACCAACAGCCTCACCACCACCAGCATGCGCAGACATATGATGGCCAAGCACCCCACAAGGTGGGACGAAGGCCGTTCACCGCCTCCGGTTTGCACCGCTGCCTCTCCCCCTGTGCCCCAACCTGCCACTGAGATCCAACCTCCCTCTCAGGACACAGGCACAACCGTCTCATGGCCTGCACCCACACCCTCACCTCCGCTGTCCTCGGCCCCATCCAGCAATGTCTCGCACCGCACAGTCCAGCCGTCGCTAGCGCAAGTGTTGGAGCGCAAGCGCAAGTACGCCACCACGCACCCGCACGCTCAAGCGTTAACCGTCCACATAGCCAAATTTATCAGCCTTGAGATGCTGCCGTATAGGGTTGTGGAAATGGAGTCCTTCAAAGCTATGATGGCGGCGGCGGCCCCGCGCTACTCAGTTCCCAGTCGCCACTACTTTTCCCGATGTGCCGTCCCAGCCCTGCACGACCACGTCTCCCGCAACATTGTACGCGCCCTCACCAATGCGGTTAGTGGCAAGGTCCACTTAACTACAGACACGTGGACAAGCACAGGCGGGCAGGGCCACTACATCTCCCTGATAGCACATTGGGTGAATTTAGTGGAGGCTGGGACAGAGTCAGAGCCTGGGACGGCTCACGTCCTACCCACCCCCAGAATTGCGGGTCCCAGCTCGGTGGTGGTATCTGCGGCGGTGTATGCTTCTTCCACTAAAGCACCCTCCTCCTCCTCCTCCTCCAACTCTGTCTCGCAATCTAGATGTGTCAGCAGCAGCAGGACGTCGCCAGCAGTCGGTGTCGCGCGGCGTGGCAGCATAGCGGTGGGCAAGCGTCAGCAGGCCGTGCTGAAACTACTCAGCTTAGGAGATAGGAGGCACACGGCCCACGAATTGCTGCAGGGTCTGACAGAGCAGACGGACCGTTGGCTTGCGCCGCTGAGCCTCCAACCGGGCATGGTCGTGTGTGACAACGGCCGTAACCTGGTGGCGGCTCTGCAGCTCGGCAGCCTCACGCACGTGCCATGCCTGGCCCACGTCTTTAATTTGGTGGTTCAGCGCTTTCTGAAAAGCTACCCACGCTTGTCAGACCTGCTCGTAAAGGTGCGCCGGCTCTGCGCACATTTCCGCAAGTCCCACACGGACGCTGCCACCCTGCGCACCCTGCAACATCGCTTTAATCTACCAGTGCACCGACTGCTGTGCGACGTGCCCACACGGTGGAACTCTACGCTCCACATGTTGGCTAGGCTCTATGAGCAGCGTAGAGCTATAGTGGAATACCAACTCCAACATGGGCGGCGCAGTGGGAGTCAGCCTCCTCAATTCTTTTCAGAAGAGTGGGCCTGGTTGGGAGACATCTGCCAGGTCCTTCGAAACTTTGATCAGTCTACCCAGGTGGTGAGCGGCGATGCTGCAATCATTAGCGTCACCATTCCTCTGCTATGCATCTTGAGAAGTTCCCTGCAAACCATAAAGGCAGCCGCTTTGCGCTCGGAAACAGAGCCGGGGGAAGACAGTATGTCGCTGGATAGTCAGAGCACCCTCCTGTCAATATCTCAGCGCGTTCAGGAGGAGGAGGAGGAGGATGAGGAGGAGGGGGAAGAGACAGCTTAGCCCACTGCTGACGGTACACATGCTGCTGGGCTGTCATCCTTTCAGCGTGTATGGCCTGAAGAGGAGGAGGAGGAGGAGGATCCTGAAAGTGATCTTCCTAGTGCGGACAGCCATGTGTTGCGTACAGGTACCCTGGCACACATGGCTGACTTCATGTTAGGATGCCTTTCTCGTGACCCTCGCATTCAACGCATTCTGGCCACTACGGATTACTGGGTGTACACACTGCTCGACCCACGCTATAAGGAGAACCTTCCCAGTCTCATTCCCGAAGAGGAAAGGGGTTCGAGAGTGTTGCTATACCACAGGACCCTGGCGGACAAGCTGATGGTAAAATTCCCATCCGACAGCGCTAGTGGCAGAAGGCGCAGTTCCGAGGGCCAGGTAGCAGGGGAGGTGCGTAGATCGAGCAGCATGTACAGCCCAGACAGTGCAACAGTCTTTAAGGGCCTGGCCAGCTTTATGGCTCCCCAGCAAGACTGTGTCACCGCTCCCCAGTCAAGGCTGAGTCGGCGGGAGCACTGTAAAAGGATGGTGAGGGAGTACGTAGCGGATCGCACGACCATCCTCGGTGACGCCTCTGCCCCCTACAACTACTGGGTGTCGAAGCTGGACACGTGGCCTGAACTAGCGCTGTATGCCCTGGAGGTGCTTGCTTGTCCTGCGGCTAGCGTCTTGTCGGAGAGGGTGTTTAGTGCGGCTGGGGGAATCATCACAGATAAGCGTACCCGCCTGTCAACCGACAGTGCCGACAGGCTAACACTCATCAAGATGAACAAAGCCTGGATTTCCCCAGACTTCTCTTCTCCACCAGCGGACAGCAGCGATACGTAAGCAATACGTAGGCTGCACCCGCGGATGGAAGCTACGTTCTCTCTCACTATCCAAAACGTGGACATTTCTGCTTCATCAATCTGTGTCTAATATTCCTCCTCCTCCTCCTGCTCCTCCTCCTGAAACCTCACGTAATCACGCTGAACGGGCAATTTTTCTTAGGGCCACAAGGCTCACTCATGTAATTTTTCTAAACAATTTTTATATGTTTCAATGCTCTTAAAAGCGTTGAAACTTTAACTTGAACCAATTTTTCGTTAAACTGGGCTGCCTCCAGGCCTAGTTACCACTTAAGCCACATTAACCAAAGCGATTAATGGGTTTCACCTGCCATCTTGGTTGGGCATGGCCAATTTTTACTGAGGTACATTAGTACTGTTGGTACACCAATTTTTTGGGGCCCTCACCTACAGTGTAATCATAGCAATTTGTATGTTCTTCACCTGCACTCATGGTACAGAAGTGTGTGTGGGGTTGGCCTACACTTTAGCTACATAAATGTAACTTGGGCCTTGGCTATACTGCAGCTACTGAAATGGAACGAAGACTGCGCTCCCGCTATAATGCTGCTAGTGATATGTTAGTGGGGCCTGTCTTGAGTGCTACTATTGCTGACATGGAACGAAGACTGCGCTTCCGCTATAATGCTGCTAGTGATATGTTAGTGGGGCCTGTCTTGAGTGCTACTATTGCTGACATGGAACGAAGACTGCGCTCCCGCTATAATGCTGCTAGTGATATGTTAGTGGGGCTTGTCTTGAGTGCTACTATTGCTGACATGGAACGAAGACTGCGCTCCCGCTATAATGCTGCTAGTGATATGTTAGTGGGGCCTGTCTTGAGTGCTACTATTGCTGACATGGAACGAAGACTGCGCTCCCGCTATAATGCTGCTAGTGATATGTTAGTGGGGCCTGTCCTAATGCTACGGCTGAAATGTTACGAATTCTGGGCTCTGCCTATACCGCTGCTAATGGTATGTCTCTGGGGTGTGGAAACAGAGGCTTCCCAAAGACATGATGGCGGCGAGGCCATTTCCCACCAACGCGGTTACTGTAAAGGTGCATATAACCATGGACACGTGTAGAGGACACGTAGTGCCTCAAAAACATCCCCCTCCTCCTCCAACAGGGAAAACAAACATTCTTGGCAAATGCCTTTGCATTGGTTCGTCTGGTGGCAGTCCAAGAATTTCACCTTTACCGACACTACAAGAGAGACACCCCACCATCCCCCCGCCACGGCCCACTTAATCCTGGCCATATTCCGACAACCAACAAAATAAAACCGCGCTACTAGGTCCGCAGTCACCACCACATTACCACCAACGCGGTTACTGTTAAGGTGCATATAACCACGGACACGTGTAGAGGACACGTAGTGCCTCAAAAACATCCCCCTCCTCCTCCAACAGGGAAAACATTCTTGGCAAATGCCTTTGCATTGGTTCGTCTGGTGGCAGTCCAAGAATTTCACCTTTACCGACACTACAAGAGAGACACCCCACCATCCCCCCGCCACGGCCCACTTAATCCTGGCCACATTCCGAAAACCAACAAAATAAAACCGCGCTACTAGGTCCGCAGTCACCACCACATTACCACCAACGCGGTTACTGTTAAGGTACATATTACCAGTCTGACTGGGGCATGCAGAGACACCTTGACAGAATGAATAGTGTGTGACACATAGGTTCCCCATTGCTATGCCCACGTGTGCAGCTCCTGATGGCGGTGGCACAGGATTCTATTTCTCATTGCTTCTGTACAGCATTGTGGGCTATCGCCCCGCCACTTTTAAAGAGGGCCGCTGCCTAGCCGTGCCAACCTCTGCAGTGTGTGCCTGCAGTTCCTCCTTATGGCAGACGCACTTCTAAATAGACATGAGGGTGGTGAGGCATTACGGCAGCTGAAGGCTGCGCAGGGACAGTTTGGTGTGCGCTGTGAGGGGGAGGGGGGCGATTGGGCAGCATGTAAGCCAGGATAAGTGGCAGTGGAGTGTCATGCAGGCAGTGATTGTGCTTTGTTGGAGGTAGTGTGGTGCTTAGCTAAGGTATGCCATGCTAATGAGGGCTTTTCAGAAGTAAAAGTTTTTGGGAGGGGGGGGCCCCACTCTTGCCGCTATTGTGGCTTAATAGTGGGACCTGTGAACTTGAGATGCAGCCCAACATGTAGCCCCTCGCCTGCCCTGTCCATTGCTGTGTCGTTCCCATCACTTTCTTGAATTGCCCAGATTTTCACACAAGGAAACCTTAGCGAGCATCGGCGAAATACAAAAATGCTCGGGTCGCCCATTGACTTCAATGGGGTTCGTTATTCGAAACGAACCCTCTAGCATCGCGAAAAGTTTGTCCCGAGTAACGAGCACCCGAGCATTTTGGTGCTCGCTCATCTCTAAACCTAACCTGTCAACTTCTACTAAGCAAAAATACAGTTCAAAAATATTTTCAATGTCCTAATAGCTACTTTACCATATTCTAATTAAGGCCCGGTTCACATGGGCGGACCAGATTCTGTATGCAAGAGGCTCAAAGCAGATTCTCGCTGTGACCCCGGCCAGCAAGCCTGCTTACCTAATTACTGTATTGCGAATGTCCGAACTGGCTCACTGTAGGTCATGCACAGTATAGGTTCTTATTTTTCAATATTTCTATTTGCTGCACCATCACTTAGCGTTGAAGCCGGTATCCGATGGCCATACACAATGTTACGTTATTGCATATGGGCCTCGGATCAGGCAGCTTCCATTGACTTCAAATCAAAGGGAGCATGCCTGCGTTTTGACGTAGAACCTCCGTGCAGACCCCAATTGTGGATTCTGCAATTTGAATCCGCCCGTGTTAGCCCGGCCTAAGTGTTTAAAGGGTATCTGTTTGCTCCTTTGAGCCCCATAAACTAGTCCTCTCATTTTATGCATGCATCTATGTAGTCCACGATCTACATGCAGCCACAGCTTTGAGAGCTGACAGCTTGGGACCGCAAAGGAGGGTCAATATCAACAGTGGCACTTAAAGGGGTTGTCCCGCGGCAGCAAGTGGGTCTATAGACTTCTGTATGGCCATAATAATGCACTTTGTAATATACATTGTGCATTAATTATGAGCCATACAGAAGTTATAAAAAGTTTTTTACTTACCTGCTCCGTTGTTAGCGTCCTCGTTTCCATGGAGCCGACTAATTTTCGCCCTCCGATGGCCAAATTAGCCGCGCTTGCGCAGTCCGGGTCTTCTGCAGTCTTCTATGGGGCTCCGTGTAGCTCCGTGTAGCTCCGCCCCGTCACGTGCCGATTCCAGCCAATCAGGAGGCTGGAATCGGCAATGGACCGCACAGAAGAGCTGCGGTCCACGGAGCAAGAGGATTCCGGCGGCCATCTTCACCGGTAAGTATTGAAGTCACCGGAGCGCGGGGATTAAGGTAAGCGCTCCGGTAAGCTTCCTTCAGGTCCCTGCATCGGGGTTGTCTCGCGCCGAACGGGGGGGGGGGGGGTTGAAAAAAAAAAAAACCCTTTTCGGCGCGGGACAACCCCTTTAAGGAGTTTAACAGAGGGTGTGACTCTGCTCATTAAGCCCCCTATGATGCAATTGCAAGGGGCCAATGTCTTACTATGGTAGCTAGAGGCTTGACTATGGCGGAAACCCAAAAAAGTTCAACAAAATTTCATAAAATAACACCCAATAAAAGAATGAATAATTAAATAACGATAGTTTCACTAAAAATAAGGTTTTTTTTAGATATAGTACTGCAATAATTGTAACAATCCCTAAAAAGGTAACGCTGTATTTAAAGTGTATTGCACATGGCCTGAAAAAAAAATTAAAAAACAATGTCAGAATGGCTGATTTCCCCATTTCACCCCCCATAAAAGTGAAATGAAAAATGATGTATACCCAAAATGGTGTAAAAAATATAGAGCTTGTCTTCACTACGCAGTGAATAGAACCCATTGATTTCAATGGGTTCAGTCAAGTGTGCGTTTTTTTGTGCACGCATTTCGGTTGCCCCCCAGAAAATGCAGCACACCCTATTTTGGTGCGCATTACACACCAATTAGCTCATATTAAGTTTAATTGGTCGTTGAAATCAAAGGGAGCATACTTGTGTGTTTTTCTGCACGTGCAAATATGCAGGCCATGTGTGCACAGAACATACAGTAAAATACACACAGACGCACGCAAAAATGCAACGCCCATCACACAACTACTTAGGGCAAATGCGCACAAAAAGGTGACTTAAATGTGTCTATTGGTAGTAAAAGTACTTCTGCGAGGATCTGCTAAATCTCAAGTTCCCTGCAATGTCTTAACCATTAAAGAAAATTTATGCTTGATAACTAATTGCAGGCATTTACAGGCATGAAATTTTGGACCTATTCCACATTGTAACTTTGACCAAATTTAACAAGGCTGTTGCCAGACTTGAAATTTCAGAGGACGTGTGTATTAGTCTGGATTACACATTTTCTGCCTCTTTAGTGTGTGTAATATGTCATCAGATTGCTTTACCTGACCCAGTAAAAGTGTCAAGCGATCCATCTCCAGTTGTTGTGGTGGTTTCATTGCTGTTCATTGGCTCTGTTTTGACTGCAAGAAGAGACACTACATAGAAGAATAAGCAGAGATAAGTTTCTTTTTCTAAATGTTTAACTGAGGCCTCATGCCCATCTTTAACCAGAAACAGCCAATACTCAATTCTCATGCAGTAGAAAGATTAGGAAATTTGGGAAGTACAGCAAGTAATAAAGGCTTATAAAATCAGGCATGCCATAAGAAATGACTTATATTGGAACCCTGTAGCCTTACATTTGAGCAGTGATCAACCATCCAAGTCATGGATAATGGAGGCCTTTGTGACTAATTGTTTCAATAGAAATGAGCCACAACTAGAAAGGTTTTCATTGCTCTAAGCTGAGTATAGTAGAACTGTCAGCTGAAAGATATTGTGCCAATAATTAGGATAGCTTATTAAGACTGGGCTCACACATTGCGCACTTCTCGGGAAATTTCAGTGGCACAATCAGCACTGAAATTCTGCAACATTGTACAGTATAATGCAAGTGAATTGGGTTTTGGTGCATATTTTTAGGAAGTGATGCAAAGTGAACTGCTTCCAGTCAAGTTTACTGCGCCTTTTTAAAATATCCCAAGGGATATCTCCATAGCGCAAAGAGAGTAGGTGTGGCTTGAAAGAGTGGGGAGAGCTACAGGGATTCTTCCAGAGATTCCCTATAGCAAACCATAGAGGGGCAGGGCTAGGGTAGATCCCTTTAGCCCTACCCCTCCTCCCACACTCACTGGGAATGCCTTTGCGGGAACCCCTGTAACTTCACCCCCTCTCTCTCCCTTGGGGTGAGAGGTGGAGGGAGTCTCTACTGACCCCACTGCTGGGCAGTTGCCCAGCAGCGGGCAGGTGGAATACACCGCAGCAGTGCATTTAAAAGTTGCTGCCCATAAGCACATTTTAAATGTCCCATTGTAAATTCCTGTTAGTCCCCATGGGGATCTACTGAACCCTTCGGGGAGTCCCCTCATCCCCGCGGGACTAACAGGAGTTTACAGCAAGATATTTAAAATGTGCTTTCTGGGCAGCAGGTGTTAAATGCCCTGCTGTAAGCAGTGGGAAATCTATTTCCAGCGCAGGAGTTTCCATAAACTCCTGCTCCCATAGGAGTCAATGAAAACTCCCGCACAGCGTGCAGCATGGACCTGCGTTTTGGCATTGTAGCCACGCTGTTCTATCTTTGTTAGGTGCTCTCCGTTTAGCACACCTAAATTCTTGCATGCGAGCGCTTCTATAGGAGCCCCTTGTCCTAACTGCCAAGAGTTAGAAGTTGATGGCCTCTGGTTACCTAATAGGTGATATGATGACAGGTGCTCTTTTATGGGCTGAACGTATAACTTTTCACATATGTTTGATAAACAGACATGTGAATACTATTTTTTCTGTGTATAATGGAAACAACTATATTATTTAATATGGACAAAAACTGTCAACACTATGGTATACCTTGACAATAATAGACAGTTATACACAGTATTTGCATACCACTAAGGCCTCATGTCCACGGGGAAAATCAGATCCGCTACGGATTCTACATGTAGAATCCATAGCGGGTCCCTCCTGCCCCGCGGACATGAGCGCTGAAAATAACAATTTAAAAGAATAAACTCACCTCCCATCCGCTCCGTTTCTTCTCTTCGCGGCGGCGTCATCTTCTCTCGTCGCGGCCGGATCTTCATTCTTCGGCTCGGCGGATGTGCATGATGACATCGGTGACGTGCCCCGCGCATGCGCCGGGCCGAAGCAAAATGATCCGGCCGCGACTGGGAGAAGATGGCGCGGCGCCGAAGAGAAGAACCGGAGCGTGTGAGTAAAAATATGATTTTTGTCTCCTGCGGATCCGGACGGCTTCCATAGGCTTCAATAGAAGCCCGCGGGAGCCGTCCCCGCGGGAGACCCGCATGAAAATGGAGCATGGTCCAGATTTTTTCATGCTCCATTTTTTTTTAAATCACTTTTATTGACGATCCGCGGGTATTTATCTACCCGCGGGTGGTCAATGCATCCCTATGGGGTGCGGATCCGCGCGCGGGAGAAGAGTTAAAATCCGCTGCGGATTTTAATTCGTATTTTCCCCGTGGACATGAGGCCTAAGAGTACAAACCAGCCATAAGCATTTAATGAAAAGTGTTTCTATTATATGTCCCATCTGAGAACATCATAAACTAGTGACAGAGATCTGATTCCAGCCACTGGGTAACTTACTTCTTACTTTTAATCACTGTTTCTCTGCCACAGTGCGAGTGAAGGATGTAGTTCTCACAATGCTGTCCCTGCAGTCCTTGATATTCATGAGCTGCTGGCTCCCTTGCCTCCCACCATCAATTGGTAGTTTTCTTCCTATGCAGAGTATAGGGAGATAGCTATGAATCAGCAGCAAGGGGACAGGTGGAGCCACGGCTCATGTATATCAAGGACTACAACTTTGGTTTGCCCTACTGAAAGAAAAAAAAGAAAGTGACCAAGTGCTGGAATCAGGGTCCAGGTGGGGTGGCATAAATCTGATGACAGATTCCCTTTATTATATAAATATGCTATAGGTATGTACCATTTGCTCTATTCAGTTGCTTCTCCATCCCCCATAGTTAGGAATTTATGGTGGGTTAAAATGAGCAATCTCTTCAAATTATTTAAATTGAGTATATGTGAAAACTATTTGGTGTTGCTTTACCGTATATTTGCTTAAAAGATCGAACTGGGTTTCCCTGCAGGCTAGATGTTGCAACACATAGTAACATAGTATGCTAGGCTGAAAAAAGATAAATGTCCATCTAGTTCAGCCTGTTTCTACCCCCCTATGTTGATCCAGAGGAAGGCAAAAAAAAACAGTGGGTAGATTTCTGGATTCTATTGTGATTGTACTATTTGGTAATAGAATAACCCCTGTAACTAGTACTACAGCCAACCTAATGTATCAACAGGTCCCCTGTATAATTCTATTCTGAACAAGCAATATGTATATGGTATCTACTAGAGTTGAGCGAACGTACTCTGTCAAGCTTGATGCTCGTTCGAGTATTAGCGTGCTCGTTCGAGTATTAGCATACTCAATGGTGCTCATTACTCGAATGAGCATCACACCGTGTTCAACCCCATCCCAGTTTTTGGCTCCTCCCCCTGTGAAGAGAAAAAAAAAGCTCGGGACCCGGCGTCCCACCTACAAAAATGCTCGAGTCTCCCATTGTAGTCAATGGGATTCGTTATTCAAGTAGAGCTCTCGAATTTTACGAAAAGCTCGACTCGAATAACGCGGACCCGAGCACTTGGGTGCTCGCTCATCTCTAGTATATACCTGTTGACCAGCTCTATGGACATGAATACAAGGACTACTCTGTATATCACAACTTTACCAGAAGCCTAGCCAAATATCTACTTTAAAACCTATAATATTATCTTGAAGTGGTAGTTCTGAAGTTGCAATCTTTATCTTTATATGGTCTCCAATGCCAATACCCATTGGGTTGATGCAATGCATCAAAGGAAGCATTAAGAAAAAATCAAGAGACCACTTCAGGTAACTAATACAACTCTTTGGACCCATATATTTTTGTAATTATGAGACAAAGAGTACGTTGATTGCACTTTTAATATGTCCTTTTTATGTAGTTCTGTAACTGCAATTGATAGAATATTCGTACTTTCATATATAAATCTTCTAGCACAACACAGCAGGGTTTCTCGTTTCCCTTCCTCAAAATAAAGCTATCAATTTGAGGAACGTCTAAAGACATCTAAATTGAAGAAGAATCAAAGTACTTGATACAAAATTGCTTTTTATATTAGACTTATTCAAGTCATTGACTTATATTTCTTCTAGAAAGACTTTAGCCCAAGGCAACAGACACTGTATTTATGGCTCTATGGGCTAAAAATATTAGAAATATGTTGAAAGCATAACAAAATTGTGCCAGCTATTGATGCATCTACAACTCATCATATTCAGCTTTTGAGTTTTTCACATCAGATCATGTCAACATGTTTTTCTGAGTAGACTTTTAGGGCTCTTTCACATGGGGGAATTCGTGCAGCTAACTTACATGCACAAATAATTGAGACTATTAGAACCAATAGTTTCCTATGAAAACGTTCAGACGAAGGAATTTTAGCCGCGCAAAAAACTTAAAAAAAAAGGACATCAGTGACTGAAATTCACGCATCTCAAATTCCCTGCTGCATGAAAAGATAGGACCTGACTAGAGATGAGCGAACCTACTCGTTTTGAGTAATTACTCGATTGAGCACCGCAATTTTCGAGTACTTCAGTACTCGGGTGAAAAGATTCGGGGGGGGTGCCGGGGGGCGGGGGGAGACGTGGCGGCGCGGGGGGTAGCAGCGGGGAACAGGGGGGAGCCCTCTCTCTCTCCCTCTCCCCCCCACTCCCCGCTGCAACCCCCCACTCACCCACGGCGCCCCCCGAATCTTTTCGCCCGAGTACGGAAGTACTCAAAAATCGCGGTACTCGGGCGAAAAAGGGGCGTGGCCGAGTAGGCTCGCTCATCTCTAGACCTGACCTATCTTTGGTGCGAGATGCATAGGAGTTTCGATAGACTCCTTTGGAAGCTGGACAAAAAGGGAGGGAGGAGGGACTGGGCCGTGCCGCTAAACCCAGAAGCATGTTTTAAGTGTTCCGCTGTAAGCTCCTGTTAGTCCTCGCAGGGTTGAGAGGACTTCCCAGAGGTTCCCTTCATCTCTGAGAACCTAACTGCTTAGTTTAGTCTGCTGAAGAGCATGTATCATCTGTAAACTTTTTTATCTACGTAAAACCAAATAATAAAACATATTCCATTTTTCTAATATATATATTTTTTTTGATTGTATGGATGTAACAATGTTAATGAAGAAGCTTGTGGTGTGCTTCACCATTAACATACTGTACCTAGGCTATCTGAATAGTGCAAACATTTGCTTGTTGGCATTTGAATGGCAGCGGAGCGCTAACAGCAGAGAAATGAGTGGCACACTATGTACTTTATGTAGTGGAAAAAACATCTGCATTAAACTGTAGATTGGATTTAGTCATTTGTCTGTACCTGACTATAAGGGCTGTCATCTTGCCTGAGCTACCGACAGCAGCATTTAGAGATAGCAGCCTCATGGACCATAGACACAAGGAGTAGGAGGAGACTGACTGACCTCTATGGGACAGTGTTTGAGGTATGTTTTATGACATGTATGGAGGTCACTGTGGTGGATCCTGTGTTATCTATGCATAGGTGTTACCTTTCATTGTAATCCTGCCTGTGATGATAATTAGATGACTGTTGAAAAGTTGGCTCTACAAGACAGGAAGTGTCTAACGATTATTAGGCTTAGTGGTCAGTGCAAAAGCTACAGCATTTTAGTTTTTTCTTTTTTTTTAATACAGATCATCACATCAAATATCAAAAAATGATATTCTTTAAAAATATGTTAAACAGAAAAATGTGATTTATACAAAAGGTTATTTTATAATGACTCGTTCCCTTTCAAGGGAACCTGTCACTTCAAAACAGTACCATAAACTCAGTTATAGTGCAGTTTGGTAAAGGTGACGGGGAGCTGTGCGCATGCTTTCCAATAGACTTCTATGGGAGTGTGCGCAAACAGCAGCCTGAAAAAAGTCCGATTTTCAGACCATCTGCAGACTTCACCAGAACACAGTATAAAAACATATCCCCCTGCCCCACATCACTTTCCTTGAAATATCCTCTCCATCCAGTCAACCTGATTATGTGGACTTTTAGGAAGGATGGCTTATAGTGATGAGTATGACACAAGTCATACTTATTTATATGTGATGGACAAGATACAAATATTTCAGTATCTATTCCATCGTTCTGAAATACAACCTTGTGAAGTCTTTTACACCTAGTTCATTTGACAGGTGCCAAACACAAACTGCACATATATTTGCAGAACATGAATACATTACTTTGTGCCAAGGCAGAATGATTTATCTTCAGTCGTTACAACATAACAAAGGGAAAAAGGGCGAATGCTAAGCATTTTATATTCCTCGATGTCGTCCAGTGTCAGTCTAACTTACAGTAGCATTCAGCAATAAACATTCCATAAGGTTACAAAACTGACTGTGAGAACTGGCTGACCTTTTCAATAGTAACTTGATTAGTATCCTGATCTCTGCCCAGATCCAAGACAAATAATATTATTATTTTACTACTCGAAAAACAAAAAAAAAATTCTAGCTTTTGTCTTCATTTTCTTTAAGATGTAACATTCTTTGTAGTCAGAAACGCTCTTTTCTCCTTAGGGAGAGCAATACTATAAACTAAGTGAGGAGACTCAAATGGCCACGCACGCTCCTCTGGGTAATATGCAAATAAGGGAGATGGAATAAATCCTCTACAGTGCCACCTAATGCTGCCTTTCAATAGGTGGCACTGTAGAGGATTTATTCCATCTCCCTTATTTGCATTCTTTGTAGTAAAATCTCTTTCTCCAGAAATGAATTAAATATTGAAAAAATCCACTTCACGGAGGGCCCTTTCACACGGGTGGAATTTTTCTCCATTCCACATTAAATTCCACATCAAAAAATGCAAATTTTCCTGTGGAATGCAATTCTGCATCAAAATTCGCAATGAGACTTGCAGATTTTGGTGCGGAATTTTCAGCAGCGGGTTAAGGTGCGAATTTATGGTGCGGACTACAGAAACATTCAGTTCATGTGAAAGGGCCCTAAGAAAGGTGGTTATGTCTTATTTTCATTCTCCAGTTTTTTATTAAAGGGGTTGTCCCGCGGCAGCAAGTGGGTCTATACACTTCTGTATGGCCATAATAATGCACTTTGTAATATACATTGTGCATTAATTATGAGCCATACAGAAGTTATAAAAAGTTTTTTACTTACCTGCTCCGTTGCTAGCGTCCTCGTTCCCATGGAGCCGACTAATTTTCGCCCTCCGATGGCCAAATTAGCCGCGCTTGCGCAGTCCGGGTCTTCTGCAGTCTTCTATGGAGCCGCTCGTGCCAGAGAGCGGCTCCGTGTAGCTCCGCCCCGTCACGTGCCGATTCCAGCCAATCAGGAGGCTGGAATCGGCAATGGACCGCACAGAAGAGCTGCGGTCCACGGAGACAGAGGATCCCGGCGGCCATCTTCAGCGGTAAGTATTGAAGTCACCGGAGCGCGGGGATTAAGGTAAGCGCTCCGGTAAACTTTCTTTACTTCCCTGCATCGGGGTTGTCTCGCGCCGAACGGGGGGGGGGGGGGGGGTTTGAAAAAAAAAAAAACCCGTTTCGGCGCGGGACAACCCCTTTAATCAATTTACCCTCAACGCACTTGGGCACATTTTTACAAGAAACATGGAAAAAAAATTGAAGCATATACTATTCTTGTTTGTTTTCATGGATGAGAGTAGGGCATTCAGTGCATGGGATAGTGTATATGGGATAGCACAAGGACGTTGTCTTATATATTGTCACTTAATTGGAGTTTAATCTGACTCTTGTACAAAGGGCAGAAAGGTCATAGTGGTTACCACCTGCAGTACTATTAAGAGATGTATATATACAGAATATTAAAGGGCTTTTCTGATTATGTTAAAACAGAGCTCTAAAGATTCGGGGGTCGGCGGGGAGCGGCGGGGGAGAGCGGGGAGGAACGGAAGGGAGATCTCTCTCTCCCTCTCTCCCCCCACTCCCCGCCGCAACTCACCTGTCACCCGCGCCGGCCCCCGAATCTTTAGAGACGAGCGGGGAGATACTCGGTTAAGGCACTACTCGCTCGAGTAATGTGCCTTAGCGAGTATACTCGCTCATCTCTAATCCTCTGCATTCTTTCATTGCTCATATTAGCCAAATGGCTTTGGCAATAGGAGCCAGTGTATACTGAGAATCACCCCTCTTTATTTTAGGGGCGACGGAAGTCAAAACCAATGAGCACATAGTGATAGCATATCCTATTGATCAGCCATCGCTAGTATCAGATTGGGGTTTCTCAAGGCCAACAGAATGATTCTAAGACCCACCATTTATATAAACAGAGCATGTGCATGTTTAATGTTCATTAAGGATAACTATCATAATCCTTAGTTGCTTTCATTATACATTCAGGATATCAAAAAAGGTCTAATAAGTCATTGGTAAATCAATGTATAAGAAATAGAATATAGTGGCAAATGACTGGCTTGAAAGTCAACTCTAAATTGGTTGCCGGCTGCTTGACCTTTGATGCCTTGTTGTATCCATAATTGTGTCAGAACCTGGAATGCTATGAAACCTTGGTGGGCTAGTCTGACCCTGGTCATCACTTCGTACATGGATGCTTTGAGATTCTATTACGGAAGAACTTGCTATTTAAATCTCGATCCCAGAGCTGCTAGGACTTTTACATATAGTAAATTGCAGCCCCTTGAGAAATATATATAAAGCCCATGTTGGGATAATGTTTGTAATGTATATCATCTGTGGGAATATGTCACTGAGATAAATTAAATAGTTTAAAATACTTAAGTGAACAAAGACACATTAAATATTAATTGCTCTTACTTAGACTAATTTATCGGAAAAAAAAACAGTATTGCATTACGCTCTTCTTCCCGTATCGAATGACAGCATCTTAATCTCTCCTCCTTTGTTGATGTAAATTACATTATTTGAAGACATGGATCATGTGTGATCTGAGAATTTAACTAGCAAGTTATGCATTTTACAAAACAAAAGCTCTCATCATCATCTGCCCCTGTTGAGGTTGATTAAATGCCGCCGTGAAGGACATATTTGGAAACAAAGAATATAACTGCTGGTGTATACATGGGTTGAGGTACGTCTCCATTCTAGTGCTGTATTTAAGATTTTAAACTCTGTAAGTGGTTGAATCTGTTTCACAATGCGAAAGGTTCATACTGTATATGGTGAAATTACACATTTAGGGCGAGCACCCACTGGCGTTTTTTTACCTGCGTTTTGCGTTTTTCCTGCACAGGCATAGAGATAACATGTGTTCCTGTCCACTGGCGTTTTTTTTGCGTTGCGTTTGCGTTTTTAACATAGGAACTGTCAGTTGCATATGTGTCCTTATTTTTCTCCATGGAAATTAATGAAAAAGCCGCGAAAACGCCGCGAAAAACGCCGCGAAAACGCTGCGTTTTTTCCCGCGGAAAACGCAAACGCCAGTGGGTGCTCGCCCTTAGAAGGGAATTCAATAAAATAACACTTCTTTACAGGTATAGTCCAGGACTTAGATATTGATGACCTCTCCTTAGAATAGGCCATCGATATCAGATCGGTCAAACTTTTGGCGTCCCTGCAAATTAGTTATCCTCAGGATAGGTCATCAATAGTTGATCGGCCGTGGTCCATTGCTCGGACAATCAACTGAGCGGGTGCATGCTGTCAGTGCCACAAGAACACAGAGGTCAAAGTGGAAGCAGCAGAAGCCTCCGTGCTGACCGCCGTGTAGTGGCTGGCACTTGTAACTGCAGGCACGGCTCTCATTGAGAGCCGTGCCTGCAGTTACAAGCTCTGGCCACTACACAGAGGTCGCTGCAGAGGCTTCCGCTCTGACCTCTGAGTTATTGTGGTGCTGGCTGCATGCGAATGCTCGGCTGATCAGTCGGGGTCCCGAGCAACGGACCGTGGCCGATCAACTATTGATGACCTATCCTGAGGATAGGTCATCAGTAGTATTTCCCTGAAAAACCCCGTTAACTATCCATAGGGGCAGGCACATGTGGTCAGCGCCGCAATAACACAGAGGTCTCAGCTAACCCCTTTTAATATCAGTCCCTTTACAGTATGAAGAAGAATTGTCCAATAATAAGCTTATAGGGCACAGGGGAATTCAAATCCCTATTTTTGCCCTGTGAATCTATCAGAAAAATATAGGTTTCTCAATACTATATATACAATACTATATAGAGGAATTCCATTAGTTTAAAATTGCCAGTAAAGTAATTCTATAAGAGGGTTGTCTGATCCATTAGGGCAGCTAGGATGCAGAGTCACTCAACAATCGCCACCGATAAGGTTGGCTCAACCATCACTACAAGATAAGCCATTCAATGCAATGCAACATTTCAAAAGCCAGGCCTCTTTTATGTATAGTAGCAAGAAAAAGTAAGTAAAACCTTTGGGATTACCTGGATTTCTGCATTGATCACTAATAAAATGTGTTCTGATTAGAGATGAGCGAGCATACTCGATAAGGCAAACTACTTGAGCGAGTAGTGCCTTATTCGAGTACCTGCCCGCTCGTCTCTAAAGATTCAGGTGCCGGCAGGGGGCTGGGAGCAGCGGGGAAGAGCGGGGAGGAACGGAGGGGAGATCTCTCTCTCCCCCCCGCCTCCCCCTGCTTACCGCCGCAACCCACCTGTCACCCGCACCGGCAGCCGAATCTTTAGAGACGAGCGGGCAGGTACTCGAATAAGGCACTACTCGCTCGAGTAGTTTGCCTTATCAAGTATGCTCGCTCATCTCTAGTTCTGATTATTATAGGCAAACATAATCTAACTAAACTAAAAGCACACAAACAGTTGTATTGTTTGCCTTTTTTTGAGTACATTGCATAACCATCCACAGTGCAGGGAGAAGTCAAATCTGTCCTTCCGAAGAACAGTTGGTTAGTGTGAACCATGCCTTTATGCGAACAGCTTCATTATTCCTTAAAACATGCGTTAGGCTAGGAATACACGGCAGCTTTGGCCATGACACAGGTCACAGAGACCGCAGTGTACCGCAGCAATCTGATAGAATTCAGTGTGGGTTGTGTTGCAACTTGGAAGTTGACTCAACCCACAGATTGCAAAAAATCCAGCAAGGTTGGATTTTTCGCAAACTGTGGGTCACATGTAACCAGTTGCAGTTAGTATTGCAACAAAGGTTCAAGATTGTGCAGCGATGATGAGGCGGAGGTAACACATATACCGTATATATTTTTTTAAAATGTATTTTACTAATGAAAGGGTTAATTAGGAGGGCATGTGTAATTTAATGTTACTTAATAACATACAACCTGAAATTCTCTTAAAGTGACAGTAATTAAGCTTCTCTGCAACTGGCATCTCTCGTTGACATATACACCTCGGTACCTCTTTAGTTCCTTCAGGCAGCAGTAAGGCACATGGGTTTCATCACTAATTCACATAACTATCAGCATCCTTTCTCACTTCTTATTACTGCAGTGTAACCGCTAAATACATCATCATCTCTATGCCTACAGGTCCTGACCTCAAATGCTCCATAGGAGAGTGTTCCCTAACTACTGAATGCATCACACATTTTAGTCATCATCCATATCTCTGTCACATCATCATACTAGCGGTTTTACTCCCGCGTTACCCTACTTGAATCACATTACTGTATGCTACTCTGTACTGCTGCTCTCTATGTCATATGTCTCACTGCACCATTACACTTACTGTGTCATAGACACTTCATATACATTATACTCTATTACATTGCAGTTGCGTCATTAACCCCTTAAGCAGAGGCGTAACTTGAAGCTTCTGGGCCCCAATGCAAAACCTGTAATAGGGCCCCCAACTATAATGCTTTATTCATAATACTGGGCTCCCTATATGGGCCCGGGAGCAATCGCATCCTCTGCATCCCCTATAGTTAGTTATGCCCCTGCTTTATGCATAGGATTATAACATTACCCGTCAGTATAGCACTCTAAATAACATTACGCATCACTATACTTAACATCACTACAGCTATTAACCCATTAACCCTTGCAAGATTTGTATATCTATCCCATGGCACCATAAGTATATTACAGTAATGCTGTTACAGTTCCATCCGTCTTTTCCCCCCACCCTGGCTATGGATTTTATGTGATAAAGGAGGTACTAGTTCTCTCATACTCGCTGACAATCTCTTTTGCTATCCACTTTGCTTTCCAGCTGCAGCGTCCATGGTGATTCTTCTGCACCACCGCCACGGTGACCGGCAAGTCGAGGAGAGAGTCTCTCTCTCCTTGCACATGCTGAGGGGCGCTTCACCAGAGGAATGTGGCTGGCCCTCCATTTTCACCCCCATGTCTTTGGGGCTCAGTGTCTCTCTGCACTCAGCCAGGTCAGGTTCCGCATGCGGGATCCCGCAGTGGAATCCGATCCTTTGCCTGGTTGGTGACCCCCGGGTACCTGTCCCAAGTCTACATAATCTGTGCTGCGGATGTGTGAGCCAGTGCACCAGTGCACATGCAAAGTACAGATTATGCCACGCCGATGCTAGGCGATGAGGCGGATCCCGCAACCTTTCTGCAATGTTTATTGCGGAAGGGCCATGGGTCGAATGGCTTTTATTGACTTCAGTGAAAGCCGTCTATGCGGTATCCGCACAGAATCGCAGCGTGCTGCGATCTCTCCTCAATAAGTGGAAATTTGCAATCGATTTTCGCTTGTGTAGAGGAAATCGCGTTTTTCCATAGCGTGCTATAGGCGGTATTTGCTGTGGTATCTAGAGGCAGATGCCCCCTCCGGATTCCAAAATGCCAATCCGCCTGTGTGCAGGCGGCCTTACTGGGCGTGCAATGGCAACCGCCACAATATAGTCTCAGCTGGCTCACTTCTCTGGAGTCTGTACACCTCTGACTCAAGGTCTCAGAGACACAGCTCCTGGCTTAATATCAGGAGCCTTTGGCACAAAATTTTCCTGTCCTTCTATAGGTTGACGGGCTCATCCCCTCACTCATTTCCCTAACAGAGGCCCGATCTTCTGAGCCGTGATGTGCTAATTACAGAAGGACTGGGGTTAAATACAGTCAACTTGTGAATCACAATGTAACCGGCATTGATGTATTAGATTTGGATATCACATGGCTACACTGCAATATCTGACCGCAAATACAGTGTCACAGTCAACGCAAAAGCAAAAAGCATTGAATAAGACCTGGATGTACATTAATCCACAGTCAGACAAATTAGCTCTAAATAGAGAAAATTCAGGACAGTTGCTATTCTCACTAGGTGTAGACTTCCTGTCATATCACTCCTAAAGCACAACAGGCAATCCTAAAAGAAATGAGAAGGAATCTAAAAGTAATAGCAAAAGACCCACAGAAGACCTCTGTTCATGTGTCCACTGTTAGAAGAGCATTGACCGAGAATTATGTTCTTGGCAGGAGACCACAAAAGAAACCACTGCTGCCTGAAAAAAGAACATTGTGATGCATCTTAGGTTTGCTCATAACCACCTGGATATTTCACAATGCATCTGGGAAAATGTTTTGTGGACAGCTGACACCAAAGTGGAAGTTTTTAGTACAAATGCACAACTCAATGTTTGAAGTGAAAAAAAATAAAATCAACGCCAAAACCTCATCCTTATGAAGCATAGTGGAGGAATTTCTAAATTGCATTAAAACATTTTACAGGAAACTGTAAGAGCAGTCATTTATGACCTCAAGCTGAAAAGACATTGGATGATGCAACAATATAGTGGCCAAAAGCACTTAGGTAAGTCAAATAAAAAAATGGCTAAAAAAGAGGATAATTTGTGTTTTGGAATGGCCAAGTCAGAATCCTGACTTTAGCCCTATTGAAATTATGTGTCCTGATCTGAAGAGAGCTGTGGATGCAAGGCATCCCAGAAATATTGATGAACTGAAACACACTTGGAGGGAAAAATAGTTCAAAATTGTACCTCAATGTTGTGCAAATTGTATTTGCAGCTACAGGAAATGTTTTGTGGAAGTCATTGCTGCTATAGAGGCTATTAAATTTTAGGATTTATATACTTTTCCTCACTTCTGCACTGTGGATGTTTACTCAGGGTTCTCAATAAAATACATGAAAGATACAGCTGTATGAGTGGTATTAGTTTTCTTAGATTGTGCTTGCCTGTAATTGTGGCTTAGAAAATAATCATCTCACATTTTATTAGTAGCGAATATAGATATCCAGGTAATATGAAATAATTCAGTTTACTTGGTACTGTATGAGAAAGTTTGCTAATGGTGCAACCATATTTGTAGTTCTTACTAAACAGTGCACTAGAAACGCATGGAAATGAGGGGCAATATATCTCCACATAACACACAATATTTATGTAGAACACATTTGATTTTTAAATTATGTAAGAAAGTCTGAAATTGAGATTAGAGGTAGACACTGCAAACCACACAAGAAACACCTTAATCAGCAAGCCTCTCAAACACCATGCAGAATACTAAAGTAGTTCATACTTGTTGCTGAAGAGGGTGTGCTGCAACTGAGCAGCCAGTCAGCAGTATTTAGGACAGTCATATTCTCCCCTGAGAATTGGAATTTAATAATAGTTTTTAATTTAGTATTATCACATCCATTTCCACCACGTTTAACGCTATTTTCATAGCTATATACATACATAACCCCCATTGTTGCGGTTATTATTAATAAGGTACTGTACATATGTATACTCTCAAATAAAATAAACGGATACAAAAGAAACCATTCATTGTAAAAGACCTCTGAGAATTAAGTACAGTGTAGTATAGGTAAATGGAGAGTTAAAGGGGTTTTCTGATATATTGAATATTGGTGTCAGTATGGGAAGATTATGTGAAAAAAATTAAAAAGAACACATACCTCTCTGCCCCCCCTCCGCTCCAGCACCGCTGCTCCTGTTCCCCAAGCTGGTGTTTGTTTACTTTGGCTGCAGTGATCACGTGCCTGTTTACCCACATGACCGCTGCAGCCAATGACAGGCTCTAAAACATATATGTGAACATCCCATATACAGACCTGGGTGTAATCCTGCCCATGCAACCCTTATACAGAATATCTGTGGGGCCAGAAGGCATGTAAACATTACAAGCCATGTGATCTGGCACTGGAGCACTAAAATAGCACTCTGGTGTCAGGGTAAGTCATCTAATGAAGGACTGTTTGGGTTGGAGGGGGGTTAAATGTGAAAAAATAAATAAACAGGAAAACCTCTTTAACTATAGACATATACACTGGCATGCCACAATGTCAAAAATCATGGTAAAGGGACTAATATTGTGTAGGATCCCCTCTAGACCAGCAATAAGCTCTCGCCTACGACCTGAAGGTTGCAAGTTTGATCCCTGCATGATTCAGGTAGCCGGCTCAAGGTTGACTCAGCCTTCCATACTTCCGAGGTCAGTAAAATGAGAACCCAGCTTGGTGGGGGGTAATAAGTAATAATTACCTGCGTAATAAGTTGCGCTATACAAATACCATGATTTGATTTTGATTTTTGAATTCAATGTGGCTTCGATTCCCCCTGCCTGAGGTGGATTGCTAAATGGCACCCCCCACCCCTCCTTTGTAGCCCTCCCTTCCAAAAATGCCTTACTTTACTGATAACAAAGGAAAAAAGTGTGTATATAAATATATTTATATATACACACACACATACATTATACATGTAATAAATATATATGTTTGGTAGCCTATATTCTAAGTAGGCAGTGTAATTTGGCATCTGGGGTACTACTTACTGCTGGAAGCTCATCACGTTCCTTGATGCTCAGCTGTCTACTGAATGCTGGCCAGGATTGGACTGGGATGAAAAAGCAGTCCTGGCACATAAACCTTCACCAGCCCACATACAATATCCCTCCCCCATACTACAGAGGAAATGGTGGTACGCAATGTATGCTGTGGAGAATTTTGCTTTATGTTTAGAGCTGAGAGTCTTATTGAATGATATCTTTTGGGTAACTACAATAAGTGAGGACTTCTAAAACTTGTTTTACTCAGATCTCACCAGCCTGCACAGAATGATGGTGGCCAGTGTCAGAAATATAAAGAGGACATACTTTAGGTGTGGGACTCAAATTTTTAACATGTTCCCTAACTGGGTGATTAAATTATGCACGTTAAATGCCCATGACATAGCAGGTCACAGAAAACTGTCCCTAAACTAATGATCCTATAAAACAATTACAATACTGAAATCTACATTACTGTAATCATTAATAGAAAAGTTCATTACATAACTATAGCACCAGAATCAATAACATACATACAGCCTCAGAACCAAGCTCAGTACAGCACCAGAAGCAAGATCAATAAATTGTTAAAAAGTAAGGTTAAGTCAGCCCCTGCTGTTTAATTTTGTACTTCCTAATACGACTTGAACAATGGTAAATTATGATGTTAGTTGTCAGCTCATAAACAAGAATGCTACTACCCATCATCACTCTACCAACTATAAAATGACTACGTGTCTTATCAAATTCACACATGACGTCTCTAATTAACATTGTCATTTTCTTCTCCATCCAGTCCAGACTGACATGACAACTTGTCCTCGACACAACTTGTCTCTGCAAAGGTCACCACTGAGATGTCTTTGCTTTTTCATAACCTCAATCACTATATTAAGATAAACTTTTAATAGTGCCACACATCACAGCAACCCCTGAGTAATGCTGCACTTTTCCCCTGTAATGAACAATGATCTGCACTATCGCCATGTAGTAATAAAGAGCTGTACTGTCTCCTTGTCATGATAAACAGCCACACTGCCCCCTGTAGTAATATATAGCCCCACTGCCCCTGTGCAGTAATATATAGTCATAGCATACCCCTGTAGTAATAAATAGCCATACTGTCCCCCGGTAGTATAAATAGCCATACTGTTGCCCTATAGTAATAAATAGCCATACTGTCCCCTATACTAATAAATAGTGATACTACTACCCTGTAGTAATAAATAGCCATTCTGTCCCCTTATACTAATAAATAGTAAAATTGACCCTTGTAGTAATATATAGCCATACTACCTCCATGTTGTAATTTATAGCCATACTGTCCCCTGTAGTGATAAATAGCCATACTGTCCCCTAAAATAATAAATAGTAATACTGCTCCTCTGTAGTAATAAATAGTCATTCTGTCCCCTTAAACTAATAAATAGTTATACTGACCCTTGTAGTAATATATACCGACACTGTCCCCGGTAGTAATAAATAGCCATACTATCCCCTGTAGTAATAAATAGCCATACTGTCCCCTGTAGTAATAAATATCCATAATGTCCCCTTTAGTAATAAATAGCCGTATTGCTCTCTGTAGAAAAAAATAGCTATATTGCCCCCTGTAGTAATAAATAGTTTTATTCTTCCAGTAGTAATGAATAGCTTTGTCCACTGTAGTAATAAATAGCTATACTGTCCCCCTGTAGTATTATATAGCCATACTATTTCCCTATAGTAATAAATCGCTATGTTGCCCTCTGTAGTAATAAAGGGCCGTACTATCCCCCTTTCGTTATAAATAGCCATACTGTCCCCCTGAGGAATAAAAAGCCATAATGTCCCCCTGTAGCAATAGCCATACTGTACCCTGTAATAGCAGCCATAATGTCCCCTGTAATGGCAGCCATAATATTTCCTGTAGCATTAGCCATTACGTCCACTGTTGCAATAGCCATGTCCCCTGTCGTACTAGACATTATGTTCCCCGTGATAGTAGCCATTTTGTCCCTTGATATCATCCGCCCCTTGGCCAGCCTCTAATGTCCAACATCCTGCAAAACAACGCAGACGCCATGACATCATTGTGCATACAAGATGTACATACAAGATGCCAGGCAGCAATGCAGGAATAAGGACCCACAGAGATCTGAAACATGTTGGTCTATGTTGCTTTTATAAGTGGAGGAACTTTGATTCAACTGTAAAGTTACTGCACTAGAAATAACTATTCTCTGAATACATTTATGATGTCATTATTTAATGGGCATTGCTATGTCGCACAATTTTAAGGGTACTTTTGTGCATAAGGAAAAACTCTGGTCTTATAACTGTGCTGGCACTACAAAATTGCCTAGACTGCATATTATAATACCTCCAAGCTGCCATCACTTTGTAGATACTATGCGTCCATACCGTAGTTATAGAGATATCTCTTTCTAAGTACTACAATGTAAATATGGATGTTATTGGCATTACTAGGAATGTGCTCTGACCCAGCTTTCAGATTACAATCATTCTTGGATTTGGAGGTGTAGGCAGGCTAATATGAAAACAGACAAGGGCTCATATCCCCGACCCTGTTTTCACCGCATATCAGAGGTGCGTTTTTACAGACATGTGATAAAGGGTGAATGGACTCATTGAAAGTCAATGGGCATACTTTTTTTCATTGATCCATGCACACTGTGTATCGATATGCAAGAAAAATAAATCACATCATGCTCTATTTCTCTGCATACGTATGCGGTGTGAGTCTTATACACTTGTATGGGCAGCGTATGATAAGCTGTCCAAATGCAATACATTGTGTATGGGCAGCATTTCCATATGCATCCCTGCTCTGAACAGAGTGGGGAATTAAAAAAAAACCACTGTGCATGTCTGTATGTATGTGATTCGCAGTTATGCGTAGTGCGATACTCAGCCATACGCGGTCTCTGCTGGCTCTCTGCCGGCAGAGTGTATGGCTGCTGAAAACACGGGTAGACCCGCAGAGTTTTACGCATACGGCCGTGGAGATGAAGCCTTAAGGTCAGTCTTATATCTTAAAAGAGGCACCTTAAACTGTAGCTAGCTGGTTACCCCTGCTACAGAATAGCAAAAGGACTACAATCAGGGACGTAGCTAAAGGCTCATGGGTTTGGGTGCAAAAGTTTATCTTGGGGCTCCCCAGCTTTTCTTAACCCCTTAACGCAGAGGCATAACTTGAAGCTTGTGGGCCCCAATGCGAAACCTGTAACAGGGCCCCCAACTATAATACTTTATTCATAGTACTGGGCTCCCTATAAGGAGAGGAGAGGCCTTATGGGCCCCCTAAGGCTCCTGGGCCAGGGTGCAACCACATCCCCTGTATCCCCTATAGTTACGCCAGTGACTATAATAATACCCTAACACTTATTGCAATATCTTCTCCATTGTTAAAGGGAACCTGTTACTTCCCAACAGCCCCATAAACTAAGACAGCAAAAGTGTGAGCACAGCAATTTGAAAAGAGTCAGATCTCCGTGCGGAGTGCAACCTTCAGTGGGTGACATCCCGGGATCAGGAGAGTGGATGATTATAAAAAGTACATTCCCCCACTACTCATCACTTTCCCTAACAGCACCATAACTTAGTTTACGTTGGGAAGTTGCAGGTTCCCTTTAAAGCATATGTCACTGGTATCAGCACATATATTATGATACACTGCTAATGTGTTCTAACTTTTCAAATTCTGCAAAATACATGTAGGTAAAAAGCTAATGTATAAAGTAATTTCTCATCAAATAAAACTACTCAAAGAATTCGGCTTACCTCCTGTACCATTTGTTGTGATGTTGTTGCTGCTGATGTTTGACTTATCCAGCTTGGAGGCCGATGCATCTCCACTTCCAACACGATTATGCGGACTTGCTAGGTCCTGCATTTCCATAGACCTATTGGGAAAATATGCACATGTTAGTAGTTATACAGTAATCCCAATCTGTGCATATGGGTGTGGGCTTGTAGACCTCATTATAATGCTTCTTCTCCAGAGTATACAGGGGGAAAAACTGGTAATAGTGAGTTTTAACAACAAAGCTTTCAGCTTTCATCTCTCCAGACATCTGAACTGTGGTGGTAGGGTGTTATAGAAGTTGTATCATTATTCGTATTGGTCTAAAAGATTTGCCTGATGTTAACTTCTATGCGTGTAAACCCAGCACAATATACAATCCTATTCACTGTTCATCTAAACATTATTCACATGACTGCTGCTCTCAAGCGCTCACGAGATCGATAAATGGGATGTGACCGCTAAAGGAGCTTTCAAGACCGGAGCGGCTGGGAACAGAGTGACGGTGCTAGAGCGCTGGGACATTACAACTTTTACTTTTCATCTAACTTCAGCTTATATATATATCAGCACAGTATGAATATGAATAGTAATACTGAGGTATTTAGGTACTTCTGTCTCTGGCTGGCAAGGTGTTGAGACTTGTCAGCAATGTTGAAAGAGTACAGGTAGAGAAACCAATCTATAGAGACCTGCTTGGAGTGCCAAAGGAAGGGGTTTGTCCTTCCCGCCAAATGCCAGAGAAGCATCAGCTGGGACTGCTGTATAGAATAATAAACTTCAGCACAAAACATGGACATTTACCTCCCCCCCTGAGTTTACAAGGCCACAGCTTATGAGCTGTTCAATAAACACTATAGCAACAGGCAGTATCTGCTTACTGCTTTAGGGACTGTCACACCTGTGAGAAGTTCTCCTCTGCTGGATAACACTGGCGGTGGCGATTTGCAGAATGCTGATTTCTCCAGATGGGCTGCACACTGACAGGGAGCGGAGGGTAAGACTTCTCCTCTGCGGTGCACTGATTAACAAGCCCTGCACTATATAGCTGAGGCTTGGCCAACCAGTGCATCATTCCCCGGGTCACCCAGCCTCCTTTACACTTTTTCTCCTCTTCACTGCCACTTCCCTTTGGGTAGATGGCCGGCCTCCAGTGTGGACTGTGCCCATGGCCAACTCGGAATCTTGGTGAAATAAAGAGCCAATCCACCCCTGGTGAAGCAGCATAGGTGAGCCATGAGCCGGAGCATGCAAGTTAGCTCCTGGTAGCATTTATATATAACAATGGCAGTGCTGAACAAGTGACATTAGAACCAGAAAAGAACCCGACGGCGCCCCCTTGATCTTGCTGGAGTGATGGGCTCTGTGCGGTTTCACAGGTCGCACACTCCTGCAACCAGCCTTGTGTGGAGTTTTCAAATATACAATATGATTTATATTCTTACAGATATTCTCATTTACATATCAACTGGATACTTTTCCTAATCAAATCAAAATATGCTTAGATTTATTAGGTGTGATTAACTTCCAAATCACAGATGTATTTGTTAATGTCTGTTTTGGTACCAGACAAGCGGTTTTTTTGGCGCATGCATAGGCGTGTTTGAAAATCAGCTCTATTAGAACTAATTAGAGATGAGCGAGCATACTCATCCGAGCTTGATGCTCGTTCGAGTATTAGGGTGCTCGAGATGCTCGTTACTCGAGACGAGCACCACGCGGTACTCGTCTCGATTAAACGAGCACTGACCATTGAATTCAATGGAGCCGGGAATACAGCCGGCTCTATTGAAAGCAATGGGCTGTCAGCGATTGCAGGATGAATTGTCGGGAAGAGCTTAAATATATAAGCCCTTCCCTGCAATTCATCTAGAAATGTGTAAAAATAAAATATATATATATATATACTCACCTGGTCCCGGCAGAACGATGTTAGCCCATTGAATTCAATGAAGCCGGCAATACAGCCGACTCCATTGAAAGCAATGGGCTGCCGGCGATCGCGGGATGAATTGTCGGGAAGGGCTTAAATATATAAGCCCTTCCCTGCAATTCATCCAGAAATGTGTAAAAATAAAAAATATATATATACTTACCTGGTCCCGGCAGACGGAGTTCAGCGTGGCAGGCTGCAGTTCTCCTGAACTGCTCTGAACAGCTGTGAGTAGTATTCAGCAGCCGGGGATTTAAAATCCCCGCCTGCTGAATGAGATGCCTCTGATTGGTCACAGCCTGACCAATCAGAGGCATCCCTCACTCACACCCATTCATGAATTCATGAATGGGTGAGTGAGGGCTGCCTCTGATTGGCTCATCGTTCTGCCGGGACCAGGTGAGTATATATATATATATTTTTTTATTTTTACACATTTCTGGATGAATTGTAGGGAAGAGCTTATATATTTAAGCCCTTCCCGACAATTCATCCCGCGTACGCTGGCAGCCCATTGCTTTCAATGTAGCCAGCTGTATTGCCAGCTCCATTGAATTCAATGGGCTAACATCGTTCTTCTCTGCCACAGCTATTACAGCTGTGGCAGAGGAGAACGATCTTTACGCTGACAGTGGGGGGGGGGTCTCACTCTTGCCGCTATTGTGGCTTAATAGTGGGACCTGGGAACTTGAGATGCAGCCCAAAATGTAGCTCCTCGCCTGCCCTATTCGTTTCTGTGTCGTTTCCATCACTTTCTTGTGTTTTGCAGATTTTCACAAATGAAAACCTTAGCGAGCATCGGCGATATACAAAAATGCTCGAGTCACCCATTGACTTCAATGGGGTTCGTTACTCGAAACGAACTCTCGAGCATCACTGAAAGTTCGACTCGAGTAACGAGCACCCGAGCATTTTGGTGCTCGCTCATCTCTAGAACTAATGCTTTCCAATGAAAGCGGTCACATGTCCATTTTTTAGAAGTCTTAAAGAATCACACATGCAAGAGATAGGACATGCGTTGTCAATGGTTGATCCTTCGTTAGCAATAGATAGGTATTTACCTTGCAGTGTAATCTGGCCTGTGATATTAGTGAGATAACTGCTGGAAAGCTTTCTCTACAGATCAGGAAGTATCAGCCTATTATTAGGCTCTGTGTTCTGTGTCAAAAATGCAGGATTTTAGGATTTAAAAAAATAGATTGTGACCAAAAGTTAAAAAGATCACCAAAAAGTATTCTAAAAAATATGTAAAGAAATGTGATTTATATAATAGGTCATTTCCTGATGGCACATTTCTTTTAAAGGGGTTGAGTTGTAGTATACCAGACATAGCCAATGCACAAGAGTGGTTTTGTTTGAGCACCATTTTATATCTTATATCTTGATAAAATCTGTATAAAAAGTGGAGTAACTGCATGCCTGGCATTACTTATGTAGTATTGATTTCGAGTTACAACCAGCTGCATTCTCAATTCTGCTGGTCATTAAAAATAGTCAATAAGTTTGCTGTCAGACTGATCCTTATAGCAACTTTGTTGAGCTCCTGAAATGCAAGGGGTAGATTTTCTAACATGAGGTTAATGTACAGGGTCTGGTGTAAAGGCAACACAATGCAAATCATCAAAATATTGCTGCAGAAATTGAGCCTGAAAAGAATGCTGAGAAACTTTGCTCTGAAGAATTATAAATTCAGTCTCTGGACTACAATATGTAAAGTCAACAAAAAGTCCTTACAGGGCACCTTAGAGATGGAGGTAAATGTTGGATCAACCCAAATTTGGGTGATTACCCACTGCGTGTGTGATACCACACTAGATCCAGACAGGCACTAATTGCTGATTATTACTGGGAACAAGGCATGAATTCCCTTCAACAGGTAATTAGCAGCCATAATTCTTGACCCAAGGGAGAAGTTGGAATGAACTCTTCAGAAGAGCGCTACAAGACCCATCACAGTCTTGGTGACCAATAAATAATAATAATATAAGTATATCACATGCCTTGTGTCTTTTCCTCAGAAAGGGGTTTGGGTGTACATTGAGCCTATATATCCTATTGTGTACGCAATTATAACTTGAAATCCATAAGAGCCGTGCCTACAAGCATCGGCCACTACACAGAGGTCAGCCGGAGGCTACCGCTCTGACCCCTGTGTTATTGCGATGGTAACAACACGTGCCCGCTCAGCTGATTGGTCTGGGTCCCAAGCGGCGAACCCCGGCCGATCGACTATTGATGATCTATCCTGATGATAGGTCATCAATAGTATTGCACTGGAAAAGCCCTTTAATACGAGATAAGTAATGTAATGTATGTATGAGTTTACATTGTTTCAATATACTGCATAAACTGTGTTATAAGGTGGACATACATACAGACAAACCTACCAGGTACATAACAGTAGCATAAATGTTCCACAAATTGATGAAATCCATTCTTACTCTTTTGCTCTTTAGAACAGATCATACTGTAGAAGCAGCTTCTGAGTGGGCATATTTACATGGATGGCCTTTATAAGACAACCCCTTTAAATTTGGAATAATTAATTTTGTCATTCATTTGGACTATACACACCATTTTACTGCAAGCCTCAAGCTTCTGACAAAAATGGCATTTGCAGTTTCAAATTCACCTGAGTTGTTTCATCCTTTCCTGTTTTGACCATAAGTAGCCTTATTCATTTTGTGCTTGAGGAAAGTGGATACTTTACTTCTCTTCTGCCTTACTGTCTTTATGGTTTGGTTGCAACATATTTAGTGATATCAGGCTTCCTGTCTGAGATAGTTTGCTTTATTCCAGTGTGACAAATAAGCCTATTTATTTATTTCCCACTAGTATTGTTAGAATGGAGTTACTAAATTCTAACGGCATGATACGGTAATAGGCTAAACGGAATATAGATAGTAGATCCCATAAAGAATAAACAAAAGCATGTTTGAGTCATGGGAATGAGAAAAATAAAGGTCTGTTATATTATTGTTAAGGTACTTTGTTAAGGTTACATGAAAATGCTAAATTTCACAGACACTCCATTAAATGCCTAATTTTATCACTTCACAGCTCTGGATTTGAATAGAGAGCCACATGTGTTTGCTTTCAAAGCAATCTTTTAGACTACTCTGGAAAGGAAGGCTATGCATATAGGACCTTCTAAAGCAATGAAAGATTTTATTTTACCTTTTTAAAATGGCATGTTTTTCCTAAAATGAGTGAGGAGCAAAACATAAAGCACCTAGGAGAACAAGGCAGCACAGACAGCCCATCTGCAATTCAACCACATAAAAGACCCATGGGCAAATTCAAAACCATTAACAGAAGTGCCAGGAAAATCTGCCAAAGAGCCAGATGCTGCTAAGTATTGAGCGATATCTTCCACAGGTTGTCATCTGAATCCTCTAATTACTAGTCAAAGGGAGAAAGTAAGAAGAATCATATGATTCATGTACATGGGAACCGTACAGACACATCACCAATGGTGACACAAGAAATTGGTGGTTTCAGCCATCACAATATGGTACGATTAATGCCCAGATGTTTAATGGTCTGAAGACCTCCAGGAGAGAGAGACATCAGGAGGTATCATAGTAGTGGTGATGGGGGTGAGTGTGTTTTTAGGTGCTGCTGGGGGATGGCACCCATACTCTCAAAGTGAAGTTACAGGTGTCTGTATTTTACATTACTCTCACAGTCAACAGGGTGCCCCTCCACCGCCTTAGTCTATTAACTCCACTGTATGGACAGTAGTAAAAACAGTAAAGAAAGGAAAGTACACTACTACCAAGTGCAGATCTCACGAGGAGCTGAGCATCAATTTTTACAGTCCCTTCTAGCAGGGGAATAAAATTTCCTACATTCTTGTATATATAAGGAATGTGTGCCCTAATTTTTGCAGAAAGGAGACTTTTAAAATTTATAACACCCTAAAGCACACAGACACAACTGCTATACAGGAACAAGACACAATATAACATAATATAAATACCTCCTAATGAACAAAGACAAACTACCAAATTACCACCTTTTACTTAAGGGGCACAGTGCGGATGACTTAAAGACCTACATAAAATAAATAAATCTTGTTATTTGTATAGCGCCAACAGCGCTTTCAGGTAATTTTTTATTTATTACCCCACCAACCAAGCTGGGTACTCATTTTATCATCCTCAGGGTGATGGAAGGCTGAGCCAGCTTCCTGACCATGCTGGAATTGAACATGCGACCTTCATGTCATGAGTGAAAGCTAAGGACTGCATTCCTGCTGCCTTAACAATCTGCTCCACATGAGGCACTACATGAGAGCATGGAACCTCAGTGGGGTCGGGCCAACATCAAGCACTATTTAGAGGAGACCCTTTTCTTTAACCTAATTTCCTCCTACCCTCTTGATTAATAAGTTACAATGTAATAACCATGAGCCCTTCCCAACTTAAATCAGTAAAACACAGCCAGGGCTCCCAATCCACAGCTAAGCAGCCACCTAAGGCACTGCCAACAACTCTTCAACTGGGAATCTCTTTCCCTCCCCAGATTCAAATCCAACATGTTCCAATCCCCTGGAAACTATTGCTGCTCCACACTCTCTTCTATCTCAAGTACAAGTATTATTATAAAAAGAACTGTCTATAATCTCAGCCAATATTACCACCAAACTCACCAAGGAAACAACGTATATCGGCTGTAGAAGAATTAACGGATGACACCCCACAGTATAAGAGTCACACAAGAAAGTGGTAGAGCAGCTCCATGATGAAATGCAATTTCTTCATAATAAACTAAAAGATGCAGAAAATAGAGCTTGTGGAGACAACCTGCGCATACAGGGCCTCCCTGAATCAATTAAAGATCTGCAATCTATAGTGACGGCCTTATTACAATAATTATGCCCTAGTATTACAATTGATAGGTTGAAAATGGATAGAATACATAGAGTATTATAGCCTTGTAAACCTAACGATCCCCTGAGAGACATTGTACTTAAACTGCATTTCCACTGTACCTGGAAACAACTAAGCCAAGCCGCTTGAACCTCTCAAAGACTGACATTCCAAGGTCAGGACTACCAACTGCTCCCTGATTTGACTTTTTCTTAAACCCTTCCTGCAAGTTCTACAACAAAAGCGAAAAGATAGACACTGTTCTCTGTCGAGAAGGAGCCCACTGTTGTTTCAAAAACTTACAACTGCTACAAGAATTCCCTCAGACTTGCTCTTGGGCCCTGTCATTGACCTCTAGCCCCGCACATGGACCCACTCACAGTGAAAGCCAATGATCTCTGTGGACTGTTTCTACACCTTGACTCTAATTCTTTATTGAAATGCCCTAACCGATGCAGTTTATGTTCTACAACTTATTTTAACCTTTTGGTCCCCAACAATATTTCCTTATGTAGCCAAGCTACCTGACTAATAATGCACTAACTAGTGTTGTGGGACTTATGACTGCTAGATTTAGCAATTACGTGAAATGTTGTAAAGGTTTTTCAAAGACTGTTGTGATTTTCAACTAAAAAGTACTCACAACCTTATAATATTATCTAAACATATTCACCTGGTTCTTATATCCTCTCTTAACCAAGCCTTTGTCCCCTCCTCCCCTTCTCCTCTCTTCCTTTCTCTCTCTTTTCTTTACTCTCAGGTCTCTTCCCTTATTTCTTCTCTTAGATTAATACCTAGTTCATTGTTCCTCCCCAGCGCTATAGGGGTTTTTAGTTACTTTAAAAATTGTATTGTTAATTAAGTTAATTTGTTAGCCTATTCCCAGCTAACCCTCCCCGACCTTCTACCCTTTCCTCCCCTCCCCTCCTTCTCTCATGGACCTGTAGCCTCAAGAAAACTATTTGGCATAATCTTCCTTACAATTCTTCATGGTGTTGAAATTAGTGTCTCATAATGTACAAGGCTTTAACTCTTCACACAGACACTCAATGGCCTTCTGATATTGCAAAAGTATTCACACAGATATACTCTGCCTACAAGAGACTCATTTCTAACTCATCTCCACGTTACCTTGTTTCTTATTTTTCCGCTTTCTACTCGACAACTGCTCTTACTAAAACCAAAGGGGCTACTATTTGTTTCAGTAAATTGGTCCCCTTTACTCATAGCTGAGCCTGAAGACCATTACTTACTTCTTACAGGCTTTATTCAAGATATTTCATCACCATTCTTTCATACTATACCCCAAATAGTAGACAGACCTGCTTTTTTATCAAAACTTCTTCAAATTGTTGAGACCAATAAAGTTCGTACCATTTTCTTGTATGGTAACTCAAATTGTGTACTAACCTCTAACCTGGACAGAAATGCTACTTCTCTCCGAACCTATCTTCCACATCCCCAGGCTTCCATGTCTACTGCTTTTAAATCTCTCCTCTCCCAAGAACCATTCGGTTCATTCCTGGTGTGAAATGAACCCAAACACCAAAGATTACACACATTTAGCACTTCTTATATTCGAGAAATGACCACATATTATTTCTTGTCTCATTTCTATCACAAATAACGCACTCAAAACACCTTTCTTTCCCTTGGTCAGATCATAGCTTGATCTCAATCACATGCTGTTCCTTAATGCCAATACCTACTAATATATGCTGGTCCCTTACTGACTGTTTTCTGACTATCCTGGAGGTTTTATTCCCTCTAAAAACACAACTTAACGATTATTTCACAATAAACCACCCTTCTGTTACTTTCCCCATTTCTCTATGAGAAGCCCATAAAGTAGTGCTTTGAGGCTACCTTATCCAATTGGCAGCCCACCATAAACGAGAAGACATACCACAACAATTAGAACTTGAAAAGAAAGTTCTGTGGTTAGAGGAGGTGGCAAAAGCACATACATTAGTGTCTAACTTCCAAGCGCTCTCTCATCCCAAACTGAATTATATTTATGCATGTCAGATATTGAGGAATATAAAATTTAATGGTTCTGCCAATGTTGCTATATGCTAAATAGCAAACCTTCGCCACTGCTGGCTCGGAAAGTTTGATCACATTAAACATAGCACGGTCACTGCAAGTTTAGACATTTTTAGACATTTTTTAGCCAAGCTCTACTCACAGCCGCACTCTCACTCTCCTGAACATTTAGCTTTATACTTTCAGGGTATTTCACTCCCCACTTTGACTGAAACATTTCTAGAACACCTTGCTTTGAAGACTACATTAGATGAAGTACCTTGAGATAAAAACTCTTAAGAACATTTAGCATCTGGGTCAAGATGGCTTTTCAGCATCATATTATAAAAGGTTTTCTCTATTTCAGAGTGTCCATCTTCCAAAATATTTTAATGCCGTGCAAGAGAGACCCAGTGGGGCAAACCTCCCTCCCGGCAGCTATTTCTATGATTCCCAAACCAGAGGAAGACTCATTAACCAAAATTACCACCCTATTTCAGAACGGATGCAGAACATCTTTTTAAAACCGCAAACACACTATAGTGTTGCATGACACCAATTGCATCTCTCCAGGCTATGATGGAAGGACCCATGTCCCTTACTAACCAGGGAAAGTGGGGAACCCCTGCTTAAAAGCGGGGTAATCATCCTGATAAGGTCGGCCCCACTGTCTTCATCTGGAACCTGGCTATCCCTGATCAGGAACCTGGAGAAGTGCACAAAACACACATGGACATGACACTGTTCACACATACTGAACACAAAACAGGGCTGCAGATACAGCACATGTCTGGCCACCTGCACAGACATGCAAAACATGTCACTGTTCACACCAACATACAGTGTAACACATACCACATAGAACAGGACTGCACATAGAGCACACGTTTGGCCACCTGCACAGACATAACACACACATCGATATTCATACCAACATACAGAGTAACACAACCTACATAGAACAGGGCTGCACATAAAGCACGTCTGGCCACCTGCACAGACATACTACACATGCCACTGTTCACACCTACAAAGCAGATTGAGCATACAACATATAACTAGAACCCCACCCAGAGCTCAAATGCATACAGATGGTAAACCATAGGTAGTTCAAGTGTCCTCACACCAGGGGAATAGAGTCAGCCACCGTGCTGACATAGGGAACAGTGTCAGGCATCACCCATCTGACACACACAAAGGACATCTGACGTCAGGGGTCCACACCTGCCCAGGGATAGGGAGAAACCTGCGGGACGCCTGCACCTTGGTGGTCATTGTACCACACACTACACAATGCACGTACCCCAGAACACAAGGAGGGGAGAGACAGCAGGTGCCAAGACTGTCTTCAGGGGAGGAGAGAGGGACACTGCAGACAAGCATGCACCACAGCAGCTCTGAGTGGACTCAACACAGGGTACAACAGAAAAGCAATAAAAGGACCAGCAATCTCTTGCAAGAATTTGCCGGTATTTATCTGCCGCAGACAAGGGTGATTGGCTGGCAGAGAATACCACACCCAGCCAGCTCAATTAACCCCTACCTGTGAAAGTGTTCACAAAGAACCCTGTAGAACCACAGGTCCCATATGCACAACATTAACAGCATCACCTCATTTCCCAACCTCCAAAAAAGCTTTAATTTACCTTTACCTCTGAGCTTTTTTATTTAGAACTCAAACACTTCATAGAAGAGTCCTAGAATGGTAGAGTTGGAAGGGACCTCCAGGGTCATCGGATCCAACCCCCTGTTCAATGCAGGATCACTAAATCATCCCAGACAGGTATTTGTCCAGCCTTTATTTGACTTCCATTAAAGGAGAACTCACCTCCTCCCGTTGTAACCTGTTCCACCATTGGTCACCCTCACTGTCAGAATAGAATCAACTTCACATGAACTTCACATCATTGCTCCTTAGAGATACTAACTCCCAACTGACTTCTTTTCTTAAATACCCACAAGCTAAGGACTTAATCTCACAAATATATTCTATCTCCTCCTATCATAAACAATTAATGTGTGTCTCTTGTTTGGAGACAGATATGGGAAATACCCTTACTGTGGAGGATTGTTCTCAGATTTTGGAATCAACCAACAAAAGCGCTTACAACATACAAATGTTAGAGACCTCTTTTCTTATAAAGTTTCCATCTGAATAGCCTATAAGGTACCAGGATATCCTTTATAGTGCCTTTTTGGGCCATCCATCTCCAGGTGACATGTTCCACATCTGGCGGTCCTGATCTCTGGTTGAGAGGGCTTTAATCAGAGTTTTTTCACTTATTTATTCTGTAACTAGATGCAATATATGTAAAAATCCATGGTAAGCCTTATTGAATAAATGTATTATGAATATTCCCCAAGACTTCTTTGGACTTTTCTGAGGTAAAGTGGTGGATGAATTGGTACTTAACCAACAAGAAATTAAGATTAATCATTGATCGGCGTGAGGAATTTCTGAGAGTCTGGACCCCATGGATATATTATGTCCTTCCCTCCTAAAACAACAAGTCTTTAGTCTCCTTGTAAGGCCCTTTATGTCACTATCAGACAACCTAGTATTTCTTACACCAGCTTTCAGCTCTGTGAGAGAGGGGTCCTCCACTTTCTTATCCTTCCCACTTCCTTCCCCTCCTAGGCACCTGGCCTGGGTGCAACAGCTACCTATGCACTCGCATATAGCTATGTTCCTGCACACAGCATGACACATACATTTTTCAAAAACTCATAAATTTTGCATATTAGCCCACTGACAAAACTCCCCTAAAATCTGTGATACTGGAAACTATGAATTAGCGTCCACACCATACATGCATGGCCCTGTGATCACTGGGGCTTTGTGTAAGATCTCTCACTATCTGTACTTGACATCTAACATTCCTATGCAATAGTTAGGATTAAGAAAACTCAGATCCTAGCAGTTTAACCCTTGTAATGCTGTAATCAATGGTGATCTTGGCATTACAAGGGAGGGGTGGTCTGTTTACTAGCTAAGGCTGATGGTTAGAAAAAATAAGAGAGGTCGCCAGTACTGTCTTGTCTGATCCCCCGTTAGGACCTATGTCCTATCAGCTGCCTGTTCATTTTATATGCACAGGCAGAAATGTATTAGAATACTTTAGTATTCATAAGTATTTCATTGGGGTCTAACAAAAAAATGCGCTTGACAAGTTTGTTCCCTTGTGGTACAAAAAAAGTGCAAAGAAATATAATAAAATTGTTTGTAAAAGGAAATACAAATAAAAAAAGAATATAAATAATTAAATGAAAGTAATAAAATATACAAAAATACAGATATTATGTATCCACTTAATAGTTACAACAATGAATTAAAAACATTTTTATGTTCAAGTACGATGGGAAAAAAATACGAAAGAGGGCAGAATTTATTTTTTACACATTCTGCTTAAACAAATGTAATTTTTTGAACTGCTATTAAAATACCAATGTAGTGCAACACATAATTGAAACACTTTCAGATTGCAAATTTTAAAACAAAAAGACTTTGATTTATCAGGATATTTTTTTGCCTCTCCATTAAAAACATCCTGCAGCGCTGTAGTCCGGAGTGTTGACATGTACAGAGTCTCAGCACATTTACTATGTGTGAGAGACAGCAAATGGCAAATCATTCTTAGGATACATTCATCTTTCACTTTGGCTATAGAAAGCAGTGGAATCAAATCTCAGGCAGCCCACAATCAGCTTTTCTGTATCCCAAAGCTACCAATCCAGTGAGACGTAAAGCAGCAAGTAAAGACATTAATTTTAAAAATGTTGTCAAGGATCTCCAAAAAGCAGTTAAAAGCATTGAAACTTACTAATGTACTCTTCACCTCAGTGCAGTCCCTGAACTAAGGCATACTTCCCAACTTTTAAAGATCAGAGAGAGGGACAAACCATACATTGTGCACAGCATATTTTTTCTGTTAAGCCACACATCACCCCGTCCCCAAAGTGTTTAGAAGATTTTTGGAAACCTGCTACTCTCAGCTGCCCTGAAGAGGGGTGTAGGGAGTGACCGATAAAGGAAATGCTATGCACAGACGTACATACTATGGTATACTTACTAAACGCAATCACTAGGTTCCCTGTACTGTGCTGCCCACTGTGACACCGGAAAATGGGATTAATACACCAGAACATTAGGCTGTATTGAGGCAACTGTAACACACTGATGATTCTTCTGCATAGAACTAAGCTTCAAGTCTCTGCTATGCCTTCTTTTACACTTCCGGCTGCAACCCTGATAAGGACGTCTGGCTCGGCTGCACTGACAGCAAGCTGGAAGATCACCTGTTTGGCGGGGATCCCGAGTAGCAGACCTCTGCTGATCAACTATCGATGACCTATCTGTTTTAAGCAGTCTGATTCAATTAAATATCTTATGAATTCTCTACTGTTTTGCCTACCTATAAGAATTTTATATGTTTTATCTTAACCCCTTAATGACACAGGATATACAGTTACGTCCAGAGCATTTGGGGTTTTATATGGAAGGGGATCAGCCTCCATACAATGTGGGTGCAGGCAGTTTCACCTGCCGGCAACAGCTGCGTTCAACATTTCCCCGATCAGTTTTGCAGGGTATTAAATGTTCCCCCCGCGATAAGATTGGGGGGGTGCCGTTTAGTTGCCATGACAGTCTGGGACCTTCAGATGGTCCCCAGCACTACCATGGCTGATTGCCTATCAAGCTATGCTTGTGGTATGGCTTGGTAAAATGCTTGTCAGATCTTGTTATAATGGAGCACTATGGCATTACATTATAATAAAGGATCAATCAACCCATCACAAGTTTAAGTTCCCTATGGCAACTTAAAAAATAAGTAAAAATGAGTTAAAAAAAACTTTTATTATTAAAAAATAAATAAGGAATAGAGATGAGCGAACATACTCGTTCGAGCTTGATACTCGTTCGAGTATTAGCGTGTTCGAGATGCTCGTTACTCGAGACGAGTACCACGCGATGTTCGAGTTACTTTCACTTTCATCTCTGAGACGTTAGCGCGCTTTTCTGGCCAATAGAAAGACAGGGAAGGCATTACAACTTCCCCCTGCGACGTTCAAGCCCTATACCACCCCCCTGCAGTGAGTGGCTGGCGAGATCAGGTGTCACCCGAGTATATAAATCGGCCCCTCCCGCGGCTCGCCACAGATGCGTTCTGACAGAGATCAGGGAAAGTGCTGTCTTGCTGGAGTTGCTATAGGGAGAGTGTTAGGAGTATTTTAGGCTTCAAGAACCCCAACGGTCCTTCTTAGGGCCACATCTAACAGTGTGCAGTAGTGTGGAGGCTGCTTTTAGCAGTGTTGCACATTTTTTTTTTTTGTATATCGGCCGTGCAGAGCATTGCGCCCTGCAGTAATTATACATAGTCCAGGGCCAGTAGTGGTGGTGAGGCAGGGACAGAAGACATATTTATTGAATATAGGCAGTGGGCCTTTCCAAAAACATTTGGGGAAAAAAATCTATTTGGGCTGCCTGTGACCGTCCTCAGTGTACTGGGTCTGTGCTGGGGGTAGTTGTCCTAATTCATACGCAGCCAGCTAAGTGTTACAGCAGGCTTGCGCAAAATTATTTCCTGGCTCTGTGTTGGCTGTTACATCACCGCTGTATTCCAGTCCACAGTGCAACAGTCTGCAGTTATTTTACATACTCCAGGGCCAGTAGTGGTGACGCAGAGAGAGAAGACATATACAGTGTATATAGGCAGTGGGCCTTTCCAAAAACATTTGGGAAAAAAAATGTATTTGGCCTGCCTGTGACTGTCCTCAGTGTACTGGGTCTGTGCTGGGGGTAGTTGTCCTAATTCATACGCAGCCAGCTAAGTGTTACAGCAGGCTTGCGCAAAATTCTTTCCTGCCTCTGTGTTGGCTGTTACATCACCGCTGTATTCCAGTCCACAGTGCAACAGTCTGCAGTTATTTTACATACTCCAGGGCCAGTAGTGGTGACGCAGAGAGAGAAGACATATACAGTGTATATAGGCAGTGGGCCTTTCCAAAAACATTTGGGAAAAAAAATGTATTTGGGCTGCCTGTGACTGTCCTCAGTGTACTGGGTCTGTGCTGGGGGTAGTTGTCCTAATTCATACGCAGCCAGCTAAGTGTTACAGCAAGCTTGCGCAAAATTATTTCCTGGCTCTGCTGTGCGTTCCGTAAGCGAAGTCAGCCTCCAACCACAGGCCAATAAGCGGCACATTTAATTACAGCGTTCTGTTTCTGCACTACTGGTAATACACCATGCTGAGGGGTAGGGGTAGGCCCAGAGGACGTGGACGCGGGCGAGGACGCGGAGGCCCAAGTCAGGGTGTGGGCACAGGCCGAGCTCCTGATCCAGGTGTATCGCAGCCGACTGCTGCGGGATTAGGAGAGAGGCACGTTTCTGGCGTCCCCACATTCATCTCACAATTAATGGGTCCACGCGGTAGACCTTTATTAGAAAATGAGCAGTGTGAGCAGGTCCTGTCGTGGATGGCAGAAAGTGCGTCCAGCAATCTATCGAACACCCAAAGTTCTGCGCCGTCCACTGCTGCAACTCTGAATCCTCTGGCTGCTGCTCCTCCTTCCTCCCAGCCTCCTCACTCCATTACAATGACACATTCTGAGGAGCAGGCAGACTCCCAGGAACTGTTCCCGGGCCCTCTCCCACTGGAGGAGTTTGTCGTGACCGATGCCCAACCTTTGGGAAGTTCCCGGGGTCCGGGAGATGAGGCTGGGGACTTCCGGCAACTGTCTCAAGACCTTTCAGTGGGTGAGGAGGACGATGACGATGAGACACAGTTGTCTATCAGTGAGGTAGTAGTAAGGGCAGTAAGTCCGAGGGAGGAGCGCACAGAGGATTCGGAGGAAGAGCAGCAGGACAATGAGGTGACTGACCCCACCTGGTTTGCTACGCCTACTGAGGACAGGTCTTCAGAGGGGGAGGCAAGGGCAGCAACAGGGCAGGTTGCAAGAGACAGTGTGGTGTCCAGGGGTAGAGGCAGGGCCAGACCGAATAATCCACCAACTGTTTCCCAAAGCGCCCCCTCGCGCCATGCCACCCTGCAGAGGCCGAGGTGCTCAAAGGTCTGGCAGTTTTTCACTGAGAGTGCAGATGACCGACGAACAGTGGTGTACAACCTGTGTCGCGCCAAGATCAGCCGGGGAGCCACCACCACCAGCCTCACCACCACCAGCATGCGCAGACATATGATGGCCAAGCACCCCACAAGGTGGGACGAAGGCCGTTCACCGCCTCCGGTTTGCACCGTTGCCTCTCCCCCTGTGCCCCAACCTGCCACTGAGATCCAACCTCCCTCTCAGGACACAGGCACTACCGTCTCCTGGCCTGCACCCACACCCTCACCTCCGCTGTCCTCGGCCCCATCCACCAATGTCTGTCAGCGCACCGTCCAGCCGTCGCTAGCGCAAGTGTTGGAGTGCAAGCGCAAGTACGCCGCCATGCACCCGCACGCTCAAGCGTTAAACGTGCACATAGCCAAATTTATCAGCCTGGAGATGCTGCCGTATAGGGTTGTGGAAACGGAGGCTTTCAAAAGTATGATGGTGGCGGCGGCCCCGCGCTACTCAGTTCCCAGTCGCCACTACTTTTCCCGATGTGCCGTCCCAGCCCTGCACGACCACGTCTCCCGCAACATTGTATGCGCCCTCACCAACGCGGTTACTGCCAAGTTCCACTTAACAACAGACACGTGGACAAGCACAGGCGGGCAGGGCCACTATATCTCCCTGACGGCACATTGGGTGAATTTAGTGGAGGCTGGGACAGAGTCAGAGCCTGGGACCGCTCACGTCCTACCCACCCCCAGAATTGCGGGCCCCAGCTCGGTGGTGGTGTATGCTTCCTCCACTTAACCACCCTCCTCCTCCTCCTCCGCAACCTCTGTCTCACAATCAAGATGTGTCAGCAGCAGCACGTCGGCAGCAGTCGGTGTCGCGCGGCGTGGCAGCACAGCGGTGGGCAAGCGTCACCAGCCCGTGCTGAAACTACTCAGCTTAGGAGATAAGAGGCACACGGCCCACGAACTGCTGCAGGGTCTGACAGAGCAGACCGACCGCTGGCTTGCGCCGCTGAGCCTCCAACCGGGCATGGACGTGTGTGACAACGGCCGTAACCAGGTGGCGGCTCTGCAGCTCGGCAGCCTCATGCACTGGCCCACGTCTTTAATTTGGTGGTTCAGCGCTTTCTGAAAAGCTACCCACGCTTGTCAGACCTGCTCGGAAAGGTGCGCCGGCTCTGCGCACATTTCCGCAAGTCCCACACGGACGCTGCCACCCTGCGCACCCTGCAACATCGGTTTCATCTGCCAGTGCACCGACTGCTGTGCGACGTGCCCACACGGTGGAACTCTACGCTCCACATGTTGGCCAGGCTCTATGAGCAGCATAGAGCTATAGTGGAATACCAACTCCAACATGGGCGGCGCAGTGGGAGTCAGCCTCCTCAATTCTTTACAGAAGAGTGGGCCTGGTTGGCAGACATCTGCCAGGTCCTTGGAAACTTTGAGGAGTCTACCCAGATGGTGAGCGGCGATGCTGCAATCATTAGCGTCACCATTCCTCTGCTATGCCTCTTGAGAAGTTCCCTGCAAAGCATAAAGGCAGACGCTTTGCGCTCAAAAACAGAGGCGGGGGAAGACAGTATGTCGCTGGATAGTCAGAGCACCCTCCTGTCTATATCTCAGCGCGTTGAGGAGGAGGAGGAGCATGAGGAGGATGAGGAGGAGGGGGAAGAGACAGCTTGGCCCACTGCTGAGGGTACCCATGCTGCTTGCCTGTCATCCTTTCAGCGTGTATGGCCTGAGGAGGAGGAGGATCCTGAAAGTGATCTTCCTAGTGAGAACAGCCATGTGTTGCATACAGGTACCCTGGCACACATGGCTGACTTCATGTTAGGATGCCTTTCTCGTGACCCTCGCGTTACACGCATTCTGGCCACTACGGATTACTGGGTGTACACACTGCTCGACCCACGGTATAAGGAGAACCTTTCCACTCTCATACCCGAAGAGGAAAGGGGTTCAAGAGTGATGCTATACCACAGGACCCTGGCGGACAAACTGATGGTTGTAAAATTCCCATCCGACAGCGCTAGTGGCCGAAGGCGCAGTTCCGAGGGCCAGGTAGCAGGGGAGGCGCAGAGATCAGGCAGCATGTACAGCACAGGCAGGGGAACACTCTCTAAGGCCTTTGACAGCTTTCTGGCTCCCCAGCAAGACTGTGTCACCGCTCCCCAGTCAAGGCTGAGTCGGCGGGAGCACTGTAAAAGGATGGTGAGGGAGTACATAGCCGATCACACGACCGTCCTCCGTGACACCTCTGTCCCCTACAACTACTGGGTGTCGAAGCTGGACACGTGGCCTGAACTCACGCTGTATGCCCTGGAGGTGCTTGCTTGTCCTGCGGCTAGCGTCTTGTCAGAGAGGGTGTTTAGTGCGGCTGGGGGAATCATCACAGATAAGCGTACCCGCCTGTTAACCGACAGTGCCAACAGGCTTACACTCATCAAGATGAACAAAGCCTGGATTTCCCCAGACTTCTCTTCTCCACCAGCGGACAGCAGCGATACCTAAACAATACGTAGGCTGCACCCGCGGAAGGAAGTTTTGTTCTCTATCACCATCAAAAACGTGGACCTTTTAGCTTCATCAATCTGTGTATAATATTCATCCTCCTCCTCCTGCTCCTCCTCCTGAAACCTGACGTAATCACGCCGAACGGACAATTTTTCTTAGGGCCACAAGGCTCAGTCATATAATTTTTGTAAACAATTTTTATACGTTTCAATGCTCATTAAAGCGTTGAAACTTTCACCTGAACGAATTTTTATTTTAACTGGGCTGCCTCCAGGCCTAGTTACAAATTAAGCCACATTAACCAAAGCGATTAATGGGTTTCACCTGCCCTCTTGGTTGGGCATGGGCAATTTTTCTGACATACATTAGTACTATTGGTACACCAATTTTTTGGGGCCCTCGCCTACAGTGTAATCCAATTAATTTTTTGCCCACCTGCATTAAAGCTGATGTTACATCAGCTGTGTTGGGCACTGCAATGGGATATATTTATGTACCGCCGGTGGGTTCCAGGGAGCCACCCATGCTGTGGGTCCACAGGGAGTTGTAACTGCATGTGTCTACTTCTAAAGAACCCCAGTCTGACTGGGGCATGCAGTGTGGGCCGAAGCCCACCTGCATTTAATCGAACGTTACCTCAGCTGTGATGGGCACTGCAATGGGATACATTTATGTACAGCCGGTGGGTTCCAGGGAGCCACCCATGCTGTGGGTGCACACGGAATTCCCATTGCGGAGTTGTACCTGCATGCAGACACCTTGACAGAATGAATAGTGTGTGGCACGTAGGTTCCCCATTGCTATGCCCACGTGTGCAGCTCCTGATGGAGGTGGCACAGGATTGGATTTCTCATTGCTTCTGTACAGCATTGTGGGCTATCGCCCCGCCCCTTTAAGAGAGGGTCGCTGCCTAGCCGTGCCAACCCTCTGCAGTGTGTGCCTGCGGTTCCTCCTCATGGCAGACGCACTTATAAATAGACATGAGGGTGGTGTGGCATGAGTGCAGCTGAAGGCTGCGCAGGGACAATTTGGTGTGCGCTGTGGACACTGGGTCGTGCAGGGGGGGGGGGGGGGGTTGGGCAGCATGTAACCCAGGAGAAGTGGCAGCGGAGTGTCATGCAGGCAGTGATTGTGCTTTGTTGGAGGTAGTGTGGTGCTTAGCTAAGGTATGCATTGCTAATGAGGGCTTTTCAGAAGTAAAAGTGGTTGGGAGGGGGGGGGGCACTCTTGCCGCTATTGTGGCTTAATAGTGGGACCTGGGAACTTGAGATGCAGCCCAACATGTAGCCCCTCGCCTGCCCTATCTGTTACTGTGTCGTTCCCATCACTTTCTAGAATTGCCCAGATTTTCACAAATGAAAACCTTAGCGAGCATCGGCGATATACAAAAATGCTCGGGTCACCCATTGACTTCAATGGGGTTCGTTACTCGAAACGAACCCTCGAGCATCGCGATAATTTCGTCCCGAGTAACGAGCACCCGAGCATTTTGGTGCTCGCTCATCTCTAATAAGGAATTAAAAGTTAAAAAAAAAATCTTTCCCCATATTTATAATAAAAAAATCAATAAGAAACAACATATTTGGTATAGCTGCGTCTGTAAAAGGCTGATCTGTCAAAGTAATGCATTATTTATTCTGCACAATGAATGTCGTCTGGAAAAAAGAACACAACGTCAGAATTGTGTTTTTTGTTCACCGTCTCAAAGAAAAAAATGAATAAAAAGCAATCAAAAAGTCTTTTGTACTCCAAAATAGTTGCAATAGAAATTGCAGGACATTCAGCAAAAAACAAGCTCTCAGATAACTGTATTGATGGGAAAATAAAATGTTATGGCTGCCAGAGGATGGTGGCAGGAAATAATTTGATGTTTTTCCAAAGATATTTTATCTTTTAAAAGTAAAACAACAAAAAAAAAACTATAAGAAATTTGGAATTGTCATAATTGCACTGACCCATATAATGCAGTTATCATGCCATTTTTCCCGCATTGTGTACGCCATACAAGCAAGACCCCCCAAAGATGGGGGAATTTCATTTTTTTCTATTTCACTACACTAAAAGTCTGAAAGATGCATATCCCATCTCTGGGCCCCTCACCTATAATCAGAATAGGCATTCTCCAACTCTATCCAAACTCACCCCTGGTGCCCGAAAATTTGGAAACAACCAAACTGGGTGTTCTACGCTGTTTTTTGTATCTCCTATGAAATTTTAGTAAATGAAAATTTCAGAAATGGCATGACAGCTCTCAAATTAGCTCTACACTGTTTCTATGAATTCCAATTACTCCTATGAGAGCTACAGAGACAGTGTAGCACAGCCCACATAGCTGTTTCCATACTCCAGGCCAATCGGGCCACTGTGTACAGTGAGGTATTGCCATGTGGGCCATTATGCATTGAAATTGGAATATTGCTATATATATATATATATATATATATATATATATATATATATATATATATATAGTATCTCAGCAAAAAACATGAAATGCTCTTATGTATAATTCCAATATGTATAGTATGTTGTATTGTTCATATAGACCATTGCATTGCAAGAGTTTGGAGTTTGCCTAGTAATGCACCTCTGAGTAAACTAGTACTATGCACATAGAAAAGTATGGCAATTATTGAGGGTAATAACCTCATGAACCACTAGAGAGCGCTTCAATACTGCAATATTTAGTGACTTTTTGAGATTGTATACACTTCAAAATTTCACCCTGATAGGAACAAAATACACTTATTTCATATATAGCCAAGACATGTACTCATCAGTATAATGTCTAGTCAGTGTATACATTAATATTTCTAAAACGACTGTAGTTCTCTTAGTCCAATTTGCAGCATGTTCTCCTACAATGGAAAGTGCTGCCATGTGAAACTCAGACCGATGCCAATACGGTACAGTGGGACCCAGAAAATCTTAAGACTTTTTTACAATTTTCTTTATTGTGCAAATGAAAAAAGTAAAGTTTTTCCTCATTAATTTGCATTGACATAAGTATTCAGACCCTTGAATATGACAGAGCAAGGAAGACACTTGGAAGTTAAATGTTCTTTCTTTTTTCTGCAGTTTGTCATTGCACTGTATAGTGTTTTGACAATGCAAACTGCTGACTGCCATGCACATAATTTTCTACTGCACTGCTCAGTCAACCACCACATGAGCCCTTAGCAGCTAAGCTATAAGGCCTCCTTCACGTGTCGAAATCATTCTGCAACTGAATACCCGCAGCAATTCCACTGGAAATCCATAGTGGCCAAATTCACACCTAAATGGTGCAAATTATGCTGCATTTTTAATTGAAGATCAGCTGTAAAATTTAACCCTTTTATTGCAAGATTAAGTCTGTTGTATAAATAGACATTTTTCAAAAACTCTGCATATTCGTTTAAATTCCCTTCACATGGCTTGTACTGTAAATACTGCAGAATTTCCACTGTGATTCCGCCAGTGCAAATTCTGCAACATTTCTGCCATGTGTGAAAATGTGTTGAATTGCAAGGCGCACAAATATGAACCCCATTCTTTTGAATGGGGTCACACACGAGTGATGTTTTTCTGCATGGCACCGTGATGTGATGCTATGCAGGAAACAAATCACAGCATGTTCTATCTAGCTGCGAGATCTAGCATCGCAGCCCCACTGTTTTGCAATGGAGCCGCGGCAGCAGAGCCCCGCCCCATTGAAAGCAATAGGAGAACTCTGTGATCCTCTGCCATGGCTGTGACAGCCGCCGTGGGGGATTCCTTCATCCCCACAGTGATGCAAAGCTGTTTTTACATGAAAACGCCTTGCATCCACTAGTCTTTCACATGGATGGCAAGGGCGATATTGAGCCTTGATTCACAGTCTGATATCACCCACACTAGTGTGAAGGCAGCTAAAGGGTTTCACTCACAACATTTTTTGGGAAAACGCACTTACAGAAACTCGCACTTTTTTGAGTCAAAGGTAGAACTGGGTCCAGCAGGAATGAGAAATATAGGACTTTTCTTTTAATAATTCTCTTTTTTTTTAATCCACTTCTGGCTTTTGCAGAAAAAAGTGCATGAGTGTCGTATTTTTGTAGAATTAACATTCTTTTTTTGTGTGCACATCAGTGTATTTTACTACAATGTTACCATGCACAAGGCATGTGCATTTGCGTGCGCCAAAAAAAAAAAAGCACCGATGCTTTCAAATGGCTAATTAGTCTAATGAGTTCAAGATGCGTTCTTTTTTCTGCACAATTACGCAGTCTTTCATGCATCTCTTAGCGTATTGCTTGACTTCTATGGGGTCTTTTGGTGCACAAATGTGCAGGAAAATAGAGCATTCTGTGTTTGTTTTTTGCACAGGAAAAATTTGCACATAAGCAAGAACCCAGTGAAATCAATGAGTTCTATTGTCTGCGTATTGTGCAGGCAAATTTTGCGCAAATATGAAAGCAGCCTCACTCACTGACTATAGCACTTTGAATTTCCCTATTAGACACACTGTGTGAAACTTATTCAAAACTAGTGGAAAGAAAAACTGGGGCTGCTGTAAAATGCAACTTCCAGTTCTCGATTTAGAGATCTTTTAAAGAATGAAAGCAGGAACCTGATTTGTTTCCATAGACAGCGGCTCTACTTTTTCTTTGCACAATTTGTGATAGATTTAGAATTGTAAGACATGTATAGTGAATAGTTCCCAAATTCTTCCTCCACTTGCTCATTGTTGTGACAGCATTTTTAAAGATAAATTCTCATTGGGCGTTAATTACAATTAATCAACCACCATAACCAGACACTATGTAGATATGTGAGTTGAGCGAACGTACTCTGATGAGCTTGATGCTCGTTCTAGTATTAGCGCACTCGATGGTGCTCGTTACTCGAACGAGCATCACGCCGTGTTCGACCCCGCCCCAGTTTTTGGCTCCTCCCTGCTGTGACGTGCCTGTTTTGGCCCCTCCCTGCCGCGACGCAGCGCTGGCGTCAATGGCAAATTTTTTGGCTGGCAGGCAGGGGGAGAGAGAGAGAACATGAACCAAAAACAAGAACACGTCCCACATACAAAAATGCTCGAGTCTCCCATTGTAGTCAATGGGGTTCGTTACTCGAGTAGAGCTCTCGAATTTTACGAAAAGCTCGACTCCAATAACGCAAACCCCAGCGTTTGGGTGCTCGCTCATCTCTACTAGATATGTGAGTTTGCATGGAGTGCTATACATTGTTGTATTTTACTGTTAATATTATAGGTATTACTCATTTTGAGAAGAGAAGATACCTAACACCCCTGCTGACACAGACATTGCTCTTGCCAAGGTCTATCAGTATACAGCTATACTAAAAGGTTTATTTAGTATACACGAGAAAAGTGCTTGATTAGCTGATTTACATTCCTCTAGTTTTTCATTACGTTCAATAAGATATTAACTTCTAAACATGAATTTATAAAAGGCATATTATGGATCTATAGAGATACTGTAAAATATCTAAAAGTCTTATCTCCTGTTGATGTACAGTTGAATACAATGTATTGTTTTCTTATAGGGCTATTTAAACAATTAGCATTGCTAATAATAAAACTGTCTTTAAAGCTTCAGCTTTCATCAACATTGACTATTTAGGTAAATATATAATAATTGTGCCTTGAAGACTTTGGACGGGGAAAAAAGTTAGCCAGTAGAGCAAAATGCCTGAAGAACCCTGCGTAGGTTCGAAAGCTCGCATTAACATCATGCATTTTTGTTAGCCATTAGGTATCATACCTACAATCATAGAATGGTAGAGTTGGAAGGGACCTCCAGGGTCATCTGGTCCAACCCCCTGCTCAGGATTAATTAATTTATTACACGATTACTTGGTTTCTCTTGCTGGGAACAATCACATATTTGAACAGTGACACCGTTTGCATAATGTAGTCTCTGCTCCCCACTATAGTGCAATCAGTATGAATATGACGCCTTATCTATATGCAAGTATAATTCAAAGCACCAATCCACCTCATGAATGATAGATGTGTGAGTGGCCGTTCATCAGTATTTTGTACTTGTGCTCCTTTCCCACATAGCATTTTGCTCTCTCTGTATGCTGCTGAGAACTGATGTTTGTACCTGCCATTATACCTTTGTACCACTAAGGTCGGATTCACATGATTGTATGCATATTTGCATGTGCATTTGCACAGCATTTTTGTGCCACAGACCCATACACTATGTGCCCCAAAAAGGTGTCAATACCAGTAAAAGGGGTCATCATTAGGCTAAAAAATATCTATTTTAAACATAGTGGAAACTTTAAAAGTGGCCAAATCAATTCAGTACATTCTTAAAATGAATGCAAGCACCACCAAAAAGCCTGGGAGAGCAAGAAAGGCAACTGAAATGGATAATCACAGAATTATTTCCCTGGTTAAGAAAAAATCCTTTATAACATTTCATCAGGTCAAGAACACCCAAGGAGGTAAATGTATCATTGTCAAAGTCTTCAATCAATAGACACGTTCATGAATTTAAGAACAGACAGTTCAAGATGCAACCACTAGTAACACTCAAGAACAGAAAGGCCAGATTGGACTTTGCTGTAAAACATCTAAAAAGCGGCACAGTTCTGAAACAAGATTAAGGACAGATTACATTAAAATGAACATACCAAAGTGATTGGAAGAAACAGTGTGAAGGACGAAAGGAAGGACTTAAGGTCCGAAGCATACCACATCATTTGTCAGAAAGGGTATCATCTCTCCTTAAGGAGAGCACCTAAAAGGTGTATGAGGAGACATCTAGGAGGTGAGAGTCTTATAAGGCCATCCATGCTCCTCTATGAAATATGCAAATAAAGAAGATGGAACAATACCTCTGCAGCACCAGCTATTGGAAGACAGCATTCCTGCAAGTCAATGTCCTACTCTTTATACAAGTCTTGAGAATTGAAAACCAAAAGCCAGAAAACAATGCACAGGAATGGTGGTTTTTAATTCGCAGTCATTGTTATAAGGACTTGCATAAAGAGTCCATCATTGACTTGTAGGAATGCCATTTTGCAAAAGGTGGCACTGCAGTGGTATTGTTCCATCTTTATTATTTACATCATTTGTCAAACATGGTGGAGGCAGTATTACGGCATGGGAATATATGGCTGCCGGTGGAACTGGTACTGGTGGTCGGTTTCTGCTGTGTATTGATGATGTGACTGAGCAGAAAGACTAGTTCTATACACTTCAGAATTCATCCTGCTACATTTGTACACAGATTCAGTCAAATGCTGCAAAAATGTTAGGACTTTGCATTACACTACAGATGGATAATAATGACCCAAAACATATCACAAAATCAACCCAAAAGCTTCTTGAATGCATTTTCCATGTTACATTTTCCTCTATAACCAGTTGATGATGTTGAAGAACAATTAAATAGCCTATGCTTACCCATCTCAGGTCCCTGCAGCTACAATGCAAATCTGCCGTTCTCCCTACCAATGCTCTGTTTACAAACTGCAGTCAGACTATATACGGAGCGTCACAGACTGATTGCAGCCGATCACAAGCCTCAGCAGTGCACCGCTGTGATTGGCTGCAGTCAATCTGTGATGCTGCATATACAGTCTGATTGTAAGCACAGCGCCAATGGAGGGAATGGCAGTTGCAGTACTGGAGCTGCGAGGACCCAGCACAGGTGAGTATAGGCTATTTTATTGTCTTTCAGTATGACCAGATGGTTAAAGGAAAAAAAGGTTCAGAAAGCAAATGACTAGAAAGAAACATCATTTGGATGGAAACAAATCCAGCAAAAGATCAGATTATAGTTTTGTCCTATTCAAGAAATTGTCTATTCCAGTGGCAATTGTGCGAGGAGCGAAGATCAATAGTAACTAACCTGAGTTTAGTTGCTAGTTATGTGTTACCTGACAACCCCATTGAAAATACTGTTAGAGACAATGTATTTATTATTCTAGCCCACTCAGAACTCTTAAACATTAGGTAGTTGAAGTGTTGAATAAAGATGCGAACGACGTAAAATAAATTCCAACAGAGAGAGTCTAGTCTACTTGGTTGTGAAAGGTTAATTTGCATTTCTAGGTTTGAATCTTTAGGAGTTACTAATATGTTATTCCTTATGCCCACTCAAGCTAAAGTTTAGAACAGTATATCTAGTCCTAGCAAATAGGAAATTCAATATTTAAAAATAAAATGCAATCCATATAATATATATAGCCACAGAAATACAGAATCATTATGTGTTCAACTCAGTCCTAGAAGCTGCTTTGGGAGCTCATGCTGGTGACATCGTGATGTTTTCTTGGCTGACTTGTTTTTACGGGGTCGTTTGCCATTACCTTCCCCATCTTTAACAGTACACTGCCTCAATTGCATATTGGGTGCCAAAACTAAATGCACTAATTGCTCGAGTAAGCAGGAGGGGGACTAGAAAAGAGAAGTCTAAAAAAATGGCAGAATCTGTGCAGCAGAGGCTGTAAACCTAAAAATTGTTGACGGATATGAGAGTCCTCTTTCAGTCTTCTGTGACTTATAATAAGTGGCTCCAAATTAGCTATCTATCTATCTATATATCTTTTATATATATATATATATATATATATATATATATATATATATATATATATATCTTTTATATCTTTTATATATCATATCTATCTATCTGATATCTATCTATATATGGCATATCCATCTATCTATCTATCTATCTATCTATCTATTCCATATCTATCTATTCCATATCTATCTATCTATCTCATATCTATCTATCTGTCCTATCTATCTGTCCTATCTATCTATCTCATATCTATATATGTCATATCTATCTATCTATCTGTCCTATCTATCTATCTATCTATCTATCTATCATCTATCTATCTATCTATCTATCTATCTATCTATCTATCTATCTATCTATCTATCCATCCATCTGTCTATCTCATATCTATCTATCTATTCCATATCTATCTATCTATCTGTCAATCTATCTATCTATTTATCTATCTATCTATCTATTGTGGGGGACTAGCGTTTAGGGGCAGTAGCAGCGTGGGCATACGCGGCCAGAGACAGTGACACCGGGCAACAACGTTCTTTAGTCCAGGCTTTGCCTGGGTTTATTGCAGCAGAAACAAAGCCCAAAACGTAAATAAACACCTGCTCGTCTGAGCTCTCACTATATATAAGCTTGTTCCTGACTACTCACTTCAAAACGTCAGAATACTTATTGCTTGCTGTACACAGCCAGTCCGGTCCTCAGACCTGTGGAGGTCTCACCACACCCTCCTGGGTGTTGAGGTTAGGGGCGTCACCCTGTCAACCTCGCCTTTTGGCTCTCTCAGCCCACACACTGGCCTAGCCGGGCTCCTTTCTCCACAGAGCCCTCTCTCTGGCTCTCAGCCAGACGCTCTCTCTCTGGCTCTCAGCCAGACGCTCTCTCAGGCTCTCTCTGTCTTTGACCTGCAGGCCCAGGCTTTATAAGGCCTGGTACCAGCCTCACCTGGTACGTGGGAGTGGCCATCCCACCCTTCACTTTGGTCACTCCAGAAAAGCCGGCCCGGATTATGCGGCTTGGAGCCACTTACTTGCTACACCGTGTCAGTAACTTAATGCTACTGACACCATACTGCCGGCTTCCTCCACCGAGCCCAGGCTGCTCGGTGGCACGTACCTGGCCAAGTGCTCCCCAAAGCCTCATAGGAGAGCATCCTAGGCGAAATATATATGCCCTCCAGCACTTTGCCGGTCACCTTCTCACACTATCTATCTATCTATCTATCTCATATCTATCTATCTATCTATCTATCTATCTATCTATCCATCTGTCTATCTCATATCTATCTATATCTATATATGTCATATCTATCTATCTATCATCTATCTATCTATCTATCTATCTATCTATCTATCTATCTATCTATCTATTCTATATCTATCTGTCATATCTACCCATCTATCTATCTATCTTTCTATCTATCTCATATCTATCTATCTATCTATTCATCTGTCTATCTTATATCTATCTATATCTATATATGTCATATCTATCTATCTATCTATCATCTATCTATCTATCTATCTATCTATCTATCTATTCCATATCTATCTGTCATATCTACCTATCTATCTATCTATCTATCTATCTATCTATCTATCTCATATCTATCTATCTATCTATCCATCTGTCTATCTTATATCTATCTATATCTATATCTATCTATCTATCTATCTCATATCTATCTATCCATCTGTCTATCTTATATCTATCTATATCTATCTATCTATCTATCTATCTATCTATCTATCTATCTATTCCATATCTATCTATCTGTCATATCTACCCATCTATCTATCTATCTATCTATCTATCTATCTATCTATCTATCTATCTATCTATCTATCTATCTATCTCATATCTATCTATCTATCTCATATCTATCTATCTATCTATCTATCTATCTATCTATCTATCTATCTATCTATCTATCTATCTATCTATCTATCTATCCATCTGTCTATCTTATATATATATCTATATCTATATATGTCATATCTATCTATCTATTTATCTATCTATCTATCATCTATCTATCTATCTATCTGTGACTTATACAATCTCACTAACATTTTATGTATTTATTCTTCAGAATGTCAAAGATTGTAATTCCTTGTAAGGCCTTAGTCATACGGGCGTTTTTTCGCACGTTTTGTGCATGCGATTCGCGCATATATAGAACCAATGGTTCGCTATGGTATCGGTCACATGTCCGCTTTTTATGCGGATATGCGATAAATCATAGGACACGACGAATCGCAGATCGCGCTTATCTGCGTTCTGCATTTAATGTGCGCACCAAAATCATTTACTGCAGCTAGCTGCGTTTTTTCGCTGGCGAGCACGCCACACTGTACTACCGTCATCTGGCGAGTGCATAGTCTTCTAGGATGTGAGAACTTGAATGAAATGGCAAAGGCTGACAAGGTGCTCATAATATGGAGGCTTAGTTTCATGCGCATTTTGATGCGCACGGCGATTTTACTCCGGTCAGATGGGCGTTTTGCTGCGACGATTAACGCGGCTAGGTGCAGATTTTTCCCGCGATTTTTCGCTCCCGGTCACGGGATTTGCGCATGTGCATCCGTCATGCGATCGGCAAATCGCGCGAAAAAACACCCATCTGACTAAGGCCGCCTGCAGACGAGCGGGTCGGATCCGGCGGCGAGAATTCTTGCCGCGGGACCCGACCGGAGCGCCTGCAGGGACGAGCGCGTACTCACCCGCGCCCAGTGGCCCTGGCTCTTTCATGTGCCGGCTGCCGGGCAGCCCGCGCATGCGCAGACCGGAGCCGGCGGCTGCGTGAGTGACGTATCTGTGCGAGCCCCGCACAAAAATAGGACATGCCGCGGTTTGTTTGCCGCGCGAGATTTCGCGCGGCCAAACCGCGTCCTTCTGCATAGGAGTGCGTATTGTAATGCACTCCTATGCAGGCTTCGAGCGGTGGAAATCCCGCGGGAAATCCCGCCGCGGGATTTCCGCCCGTGTGCAGGCGGCCTAAGGCCTAAGCAGGGTCCTAGCTTCTATTGCTTGAATTGTTGATTAGTTTGTAGCTCTATAATGTCTGCCTTTATTTGTCCATGTACCCCCTGATTTGCAAAGTGCCGCAGAATATCCTAGCACTATATAAAGATGATTATCAAATAAAGAGTATTAAAAAATAATTACAATTCAAATACTTCATATTATTTTTTTCTAAAACAACAAACATGGCCAGACACAGTAGTCCTACAAATCTCAGCTCATACTCTCCTCGATGTTACATGCAGTTGACTAGGTGTTTCCAGCATCACCTAAGAATTAAATAGAACTATTAATTTCGTATGGAGGACCTATTTCAGCTGGGAGTTGAGGAATTACCATTCCTTGTGATGTGTAACAGGTGACAAGTTGGCAATATTGTTCCTGCAAAGTGTTTCTGCTTTTATCTTCTCTATCTCCTCCATTCCACTCTCGTATTAATTGTAAAAGTCATTAACACCATTGGCATGCCTGGTGTGAGTTACATTTCAAAGCACGTTCACCTAGCCCATATGCCATACACCCAGGTCTTTTCTGCCTCTGTTTTCTTTCATGCTCATGGTCCCTGGGTAGGATTTTCTCATGAAAGCAGCACCACCTCTTTACAAATCACTTTTGTACTCCATCTGCTAATCGTGAAATATTTTAAAGCCAGTTACCTGGAATTCTGAGGCTCTGGAACATCTGATTCTGTACACGGTTTCTTAACCTGCAAAAGTGAAATGACTTTTGTTAACTTATATTTCACACATATTTCTAATCAGTAATAATTAATGTTATGTTCTAAATATATCAAACGAGTGTTACTATCACAAATATAGTACACTCACTGTCCATGCATTTTCGATAAAGCATTATAGAGAGCTCATTAATAAGTGACCTCTTCTGGGAATAGGGATATGTGGTCCTCATCCTCAGGATTAATGGAGGTCTGAGCGAATCAGTCCCCCATAATCCAACATATATGGCATATCTTGTTACTTAGAACTTCTCAAATTCCAAGTTTGAAAAAAAAAATGATGTGATTTTGTATTTTCTAATTAATAAGAGCACACATCCTTAGACATGAGTGCATTTTAGAGCATTAGAAATCCAAGCACAGGCTATCCTAAGGACAGAAAGGTTATCCAAGTAGGAGAAGGAAAAGAAAATAAAGCTGCTTATGAAGCTGTCATAAACACTTTATTGAACCGCTTGTAGATCACCACCATCATACACTATAACTATAATAACTATAGGTGGAGGGTAGTGGTTGCCATCCTGGTGCATGAGGACTTCTAAAGGACTCTCTGCAACATCAAGTAACGTAAGAGGACAGTCAGTTTTACTATATTGTGACCTTTTATTGGCAGTAATCTTTTCAAAAATTGTAAAACCAACTAATAGTAAAAAAATAATTTTAATGCACATTGAGGCCTTAGTCACACGGGCGTTTTTCCGCGCGATTTGCGCATGCGCATGCGTCCGGCGATTTTTTAAAACCATTGCTTTGCAATGGTATCGGACACATGAGCGCTTTTTATGCGCTCGTCCGATAAATTATAGAACAGAAATAGCAGGTCGCACCTATCTGCGATCTGCGATTCCTGTTCTCTTCTCTATATGCGCTCAATGGGGCCGGCGGCAGTAGCGCCGACCCCATTGAGAACATATAGAAGACAAATCATTCTTCTCTGCCACAGCTGTAACAGCTGTGGAAAAGAAGAACGATGTTTGCCCATTGAATTCAATGGAGCCGGCAATACAGCCGCCTCCATTGAAAGCAATGCGTGCGCGGGTTCAGCGCTGAGCCAATCAGAGGCAGGTCTGACTCACACCCCCTTCACACCCACTGCAGGCCGGCCGCGCGGAACTCTGGCTGCCGGGAGCAGGTGAGTATATATATATTTTTTATTTTAACACTTTTCTGGATGAATTGCAGGGAAGGGCTTATATATTTAAGCCCTTCCCGACAATTCATCCCACACTCGCCCGCAGCGCATTGCTTTCAATGCAGCCGGCTGTATTGCCGGCTCCATTGAATGCAATGCGCTGGACAGCTCCGGCCCGTTTCTAATGAAACGCGGCTAGGAGCAGATTTTCGGGCACCGGTCACACGATTTGCGGATGCGCATCCGTCATGCGATCCACAAATCGCACGAAAAAACCCCCGTCTGACTAAGGCCTTATAGTGTACTTACAGTTGGAAGAAAAAAGTAAGTGAACCCTCTTGGGTTCCTGCATAGATTGCTAATAAAATGTGGTCTCATTGCTATCTAAATCACAGTTCCTGCATAGGCAAATACAATCTAATTGAACTAATGACATACGAACGGTTGTACCATTCATGTCTTGTATTTAGCATATTGAGTAAACATCTAAAATGTATGCAGCAAAAAAGAACCAGGGAATTTAATAAGCCATGGATCCTCCTTTAGCAGCAACCACCTCCACCAAACATTTCCTCTAATTTTGGACCATTCTGCCCTGTAAACATGTTTCAGTTCACCAATATTTGTGGCATTTGTTATGTGCACAGCCCTCTTCATTAAAACACAAGACTTTGTCGAGCATTTTTTAGTTGAATAACTTGTGTGTTTTGGGTCATTTTCTTGTTGCATCACCCAAGGTTTCTTCTGCTTGAGGCCATCGACCGCTAACCTTACATTTTACAATTTATTAATACACTTTAGAATGATTGTTCTCTGAATGTTCACAGTGCGTACAGGCCCAAAGACAGCAGAGACGCCCCAAACCATGATGCTCCCTCCATCATGCTTCACTGTTGGGATGAGATTTTGGTGTCATTAGTGGTTCTTGAAATATAGTGTTGTAGATTTGTGCTAGAAATTTCCACTTTTATCTCATCTGCACATATAACTAGAGATGAGCAAACTTACTCGTTTAGGGCATTTTTGCACTCGAGCACCGCTTTTTCCGAGTAACTCTCTCCCCCCCCCCCACTCCCCTCTGCAACCCCCCGCTCACCCCCGATGCCCCCCGAATCTTTTCGTCCGAGTAGTCAGTTACTCGGAAAAAGCGGTGTTCGAGTGCAAAAATGCCCTAAACGAGTACGCTCGCTCATCTCAACATATAACATTTTCCCAGAAGCATTGTAGAACATTCAGGTGGTTTTAGCAAGCTTGAGATGAATGGCAACATTTTTTTGGGATAGCAGCAGCTTCTTTTATGGTGCTCTTCAATAAACCCTATTTTTTTGTGTGTTTTTCTAAGAGAAGGCTCATGAGCAGAGTTTTTTTTTGAGGATTGTAGAGTCTTCTGTTACCCTTGAGTTCTTTCTCATCTCTTTTAGGATTACTTCCTATGGTCTTGGAGTGATCGTAATATAGTAGCATAGTATGTTAGGCTGAATAAAGACAATGTCCATGTAGTTCAGCCTGTTTCGACCCCAAGTTAATGCTTACTCTTAGTGGGAGTAGCAACAGTTCTGAATTTTCTCTATTTATAGATAATTTGTCTAGCCATAGATTAATGTACACCCAGGTCATTAGCAGTACCTTTGAAGTCTTTTTTAGGCTCCAAAAGGCTCTAGAATTCATCTTCTGAGGTCTTGTTTGATTCAAGGTATGGTTCATACTAGCCAATCATCCTGAGAAGAACAGGATTCTCAGTAACCAGGCTTTATGTGCCTTTATTTAATGGACACAGCACTTGTGAAACCCATACTTCCAAATACATTTTGACAATTAGCTTTTGGCACTCTTCTTGTACTAGGGATGTTTACTCAATGTGCTTAGTAAAAGACATGAATGATAATGAACATTAACTGTTTGTATGCTATCAGTTTAGTTAGATTGTGTTTGTTTATAATTGTGACTTAGATTACAATCAGACCAGATTTTATTAGTAATCAATGCAGAAATCCAGTTAATTCTCAAGGCCACTCACAAATGGTGTCAACAAAATGGCACAATTTTTATTAGCCTTTTCTAACGCACAATACAGCACTTTTTAATGCCCCCTATCATTGTGATAAGTGATGAGGTGCTTTAAAAAACGCGAAAACGCATGAAAATTGAGCGCAGGTTTGCGAGGCTCCCTTGAAATCAATGGTAGCATTGTTCCACAATTATCGTTGCATTCAAACCGTGGTAATCGGGGTGAAAAGCGCATGTGTGAGAGTGGCTTAAGGACTTTTCTCTCAGTTGTATTTAAAAAGTGTCATCTGCTATTATGTTACCTCTAAATATATATATATATATATATATATATATATATATATATGTTGTGGCAAAAGGTGCAGAAATTTAGCTGCATTTGTTTGAAATAAATAATTTTGTAAGTTTTAAACTAACACAAACCTAAATTTAAAAATGTTGTTCTGACCCCAAAGTATCCTGATCATGATTTGGTTAAAGGTAAAGGATGTATGAAACCAGACACTATTCTTTATACACATATTTTTGATTTTTAATTTATATAGTATTTCAGTGCTCTTCTTTATTTCCCAAAAACAAACACAAGCGTAAATTGTGATTATGATGATGCTAAAATAATGGTATTAGTGTTTTTAATCAAGTTAATTAAAATTAATGTAGATGATGATGATAAAAATAAGTCACATTTAATGGAAATGATCTGTAATATATGCTGTATAACTTTGCAGTTCTTCCTTAAAATTATGAATTAATTAGTTTAGCACATTTTGTCCTAAATAGATAAGTGGCCCCTCAACATACAACATTAATTGGTTTCAGGACGACTATTATATGTTGAAAATATTTTATGTTGAAACCATAACTCTATAGAAAACTGTTCTGAAGCCTCTAAAAGTCAACCAAAACTAAGACAAAATGAAGATTACAGAAAATCAAGTAGATAACCTAATACAGATAAAGCAAGTCCTTAAAGTTGTATCATTGCCATTCAAGAAGGATTGCATGCTATATCTGCAGTGCAGGCTGCAAGGTGCCCTTAAGCTGTGCTGCACAAATTGCGCAGCATGGCTGCTGTAATTCACTTTGAACTAGCCATGCTAAATCGCATTGTGCTGGAACTGATTAATGCAGTAACCCGCTAATGCAAAATGCATTACAGGTTTGGCATCGGTACATATCAAGATCAGAAAGAGATGCTGAAAAATATAATGGCAATTTCTATGTTCAGGACAGCGCGTATTCTCCCTGGCTTCCCCGGCAGTGTTCTGAAGCTCTTTCAACAAGCGTGGATTTAAAAATGTCCACCTCCTGAAAAAGCTGTATCTGATTGGCTGAGCGCACAGCCAATCACAGGCAGCGCTTAGCTATTTATTGAATGGCAACTGAGCACTGCCTGTAATTGGTCGCAGCGCTCAGCCAATCAGAGGTAGCGCTCAGCCATTCATTGAATCCAAATCAGATACAGCCCTTTCAAGAGGCGGAGATTTTTAAATCCCCGCCTGCTGAAAGAGCTTCAGAGCACTGCCAGGGAAGCCAGGGACAAGACACTCCTGAGCCCCGACAGCGGTGGAGAGGTGAGTATATATTTTTTAAACAAGCTAGGGATGATTTTCAGGGAAGGGCTTATATTTCAAGCCCTTCCCCGAAAATCACTGCGGGGGTTGCCTGCATCCGCCAGCCCCATTAAAGCAATGGGAGAAGATCGTGATCCTCTGCCACAGCTATGACAGCTGTGGCAGGGAATTCCTTCACCCCCATGAGGAGTCCCCTTGTCACTGAACACTGTGACAGTGCTGTTACAGTGCTCAGGGATGAGGGGACTCTCCATGGGGATATTTTATACGCAGCATGGACCTTACCACTGCATGGATGTGCTATCTTTTGTTGGTGCGAGTATTTTGCGCCTGTAAAGGATGGACATCTGAACACTACATAGGGAACCAATGGTTCTATCAGACGCACTTTTTTGCACTCATAGCCGCGTGCAAAAAAACCCACTCGCCTGACTTCGCCCTAAGTGAGAACGACTGAATGATCGATATTTAAACCGAATGGTTAGTGAACCAGCCAATGAGGATTTTTATGCTTGCGTAAAATGAATGATGAATGAAAAGCGAATAATTTTTCATTGGTCAATTGATCGTTGGCTTCGTTTACACTGAACAATTATTGTTCATTTTCGCTAATTTGAACAATTTTTTTAATGATAATCGTTTCATTTAAAAGGGACTTTACATAGCTGACACACGATTGGGTGCAGGGGGTAATTAGATGTGCAACTGCTATATTTCTTTCTCTCTTTTAGTACCAAAAATACAGACCCCCCCTCTAAATGTGATAAGGAGAGAGCACATATCCTCTCTGATTAGTAAAAAGGGTGATAAGTTCTTTTTTCTTCCCAAGGGACACTGGAAGGTTGTACAGAGGCAGAAAGGACGGTAACAGGCTATGTTCTATCCTCCGATGTCACTTTCAGCTTCCTACTTTCCACCCTTCACACATAGAACCAGAAAGTAAACCTTTTTGTGATCCCCCCCCCCCCCCCATCAACTTCTAATGACTGTTATGCCTCAAATGTTTGAGCCTAGAATATTTAGCCTAGTACCATTTGTAAGCTAGGCTATCAACATCTTATATTATTGGTAATATTAAAATATCACTTGACATATTCTTGCCATAATAATAAACCAATATTCTTGGAATATGAGCGAGCCGGTTGGTTTGGCTAAATCAGTATTGAAATTAACATCATGCAAATTTTATATAAACTATCAATTATTTTAGTATTTTTGCATGTACTTTTAGTCAAATATCTTTTTATTGAAAGTATTTAAAATAGAAAAAAACATTTGCTGATGTTTTGAAGGATTGTTTTAGTTGTGATAGCCCTCTGATTGATTAGCTTGAACTGAGGCTTAAAGGGGTTGTCTGAGTTATGGATCATCTGTAAAACTCATTCTGCATGCACCAAAATAATAAATAGTGATATACTCACCTCTCCTCTCTCCCACTGTCTCCTGCAACGGTGCTTGCTCTTCTGCGCCTGTGTTTGTTTACAGGCTGCAGTCCCGTCCACTTTATGGAACTGTAGCCTGTAAACTTGACATCAGAAGGGAAACCCAGAGCAGTGTTGTGGGCACAGCAGGTATATTGCTATTTGTTGTATTTTTTGCATATGCAGATGGAGTTTTACAGATAAACTATAACTTTTTAACCCCTTAATGCCACAGGATGTAAGGTTACTTCATGGCAGTGGGGTACTTAACACGACAGGACGTAACCTCATGTCATGTGGATAGTGCGGAATCAGAAGTGATGGCTGCACCATCCAGCAGTGGGAGCTGTTGCTGATAGTACATGAGGACAGCGACCCCCACTGTTAAGCCCAAACATGCCGTGATCTGTGACATCATCGGACCCCCGTGATGTAATCAGGGAGGGCCGACGGATTGCCATGGCAACAGAACGTCGGATACAGGCGTCCTGGCTTGCCTATGATAGCTGTTACATAGATTTCTCTCACTCTCCCCCCGGCAACCCTGGGCCCCGTGACCCCCCCGACTTTTCTCCGATGAGCATGCAGTTACTGGAAAATAGCGGTGCTCTCTCTAGTAACTGCCCATAACGAGCATGATAGGAAATATGCAGTGTGCCACAAGGTCCGTCTTGGGAAGTTCTTCAGGTACCAGTATCTAATCCCCTAAGGAAGGGGAGAGCTGCAGGATAAATCGAGGGTCTCTCCAATACAGAGGGACCCCCCAGAACAAAGAGGACAACGTACTGTTAGGAAAAATTCAATCCTGCGCTACCGGGTATGGTACTGAGCAGGGTGTACAAATACTCAATACACTCCGTGCCTCAAATTAAGAAAACACTTACTTGGCAGGAGGGGGGGGGGGGGGGGGTATGATGTCCAGGGGGTGTTTGGACATCATACCCTCCTCCTGCTAATAAGTCATAATTGTGAAAACAGTACATAATATCATCAAGAGATTCTGGAGAAATTCATGTGCACAAGGGAAAAGGCTGACGGTCAGTATTGGTTACTTGAGATCTACGGGCCCTCAGGCATCACTACATTAAAAACCGTCATAATTCTGTAATACAAATCACTGCATGGGCTCAGGAATACTTCCAGAAATCATTGTCTGTGAACACAGTGCACGGTGCAATCCACAAATGAAAGTTAAAGTTGTATCATGCAAAGAAGATGCCATGTATCAACACAGTCCAGAAATGCCAGCGTCTTATCGGGGCCAAAGCTCCTTTATAATGGACTGAGGCCAAAGGGAAAACTGTTTTGTGATTACATGAATCAAAATTTGAAATTCTTCTTAGAAACAACAGATGGCATGTCGTGCAAACTCACGAGGAGACGGACAATCCAGTTTGTTATTAAAAACGCAATTCAAAAACCTGCACCTCTGATGGTATGGGGATGCATTAGTGCCTACGGGCAGCTTACACATCAGGCATGATCAATGCTGAGCAGCATATAGAGGTTTAGAATAACATATGCTCCCATCCAGATAACGTCTCTTTCAGGGAAGACCTTGCATATTTCACCAAGACAATGCTAAACCACATACTGCATCCATCACAACAGCATGGCTTCACAGAAGAAGAGTCCGGCTGCTGAATTGGCCGCCTGCAGCCCAGGCCTTTCACCAATAGAAGACACTTGGCAAATTAAAAAACAAAAAATCTGACAAGGAAAATCCTGGACTGTTGAGCAGCATTCCTCTCTCAAAACTCCAACCATTGGTCTCCTCACTTCCCAGATGTTATAAAAAGAAGAGGGGATGCTACACAATGGTAGACATGGCCCTGGCCCAACTTTTTTGGGATGTGTTGCTGCCATGAATTTAAAAATAAGTTAACTTTTTTAAATGACATGTATAAATGTCTCCCTTTCACCTTCTGATATGTGTTCTAGGTTCTATTGTGAATAAAATATGATCTTATGAGATTTCCAAATCATTGTATTCTTTTTCCTTTACATTTATTTACATTTTAGAATTCCAACTTTTTGGAATTTGGGTTGTAAAAACCTCTACAAATGTTCTTTCAGATGCTGTCCTTGGTCAGATTTGAATATAGGACCCCAGCACTGTAAGGTAACAGTGCTAACCACTGAGGAGGATGACAGTGGCTCAGTGGTTAACACCATTTATTTGAACTATGGACCTCACCTTAAACCTTCTCTGTGTAGTGTTTCTGCCAATAACATTGAGATTAATGGTTTGTATTCTGAGGACTGCTAGTGAGGTCCCTCTTCTTGGGGCAGGTGCTCCATTTTCCCAATAGGACTGTCCTGGGTCAGTTTGAGTAGACATTCCGTGTATCTTCCATATTGACTGTCAAACAGTTTCATTGATCAGCTTTATATAGCCTGCTTTTGTTATATGTTGGATATTATCAGCCCTACATATCTGCTAGATTAAACATAGATCCCATCACACCATTGTTAAGGAAATACAGGCTCTGCTTTCATTACTTGCTGGATGGACTTAACAAAACAAGTCCTTAACAAAATTCAAGGTAAGCCTGGATACCTCTGTGGATAGAGACTTAAGTAGCTGAAGCCTTTGACTTCCTTCCTGCTGAAGTCATCAGTGGGAGCAGTCAGAAAGAGATACAGAGAAAGACATAAAGATACAATAACTTGAATACCTTAACCAATGGGGATTTCACATTGTTCATGCATGATGTCTGTGGAGGAAAATTCCTAGCAAAGGGTACGTGCACAAATTATGAAGAAATTCCACACCAAAATTTGCACCAAAATTCTCACGTCGATTTTTGTGTACATTTCGATGGCGGAATTCATTCACTATATTGCAAAGAATGAATTCCACTGTGAAAATCCATGCCATTTCTGCAGCACATAGAACGGGCAGTGTATTTTTTCTGCTGTAAGTGAATGAGGTTGGTTAAAACTCCATTCACTTACATAGCTGCAAATTTGCGGTGTGAAATCTGCAGCTGAAATTCTGCAGCAAATCTGCGATGTGTAAACTTACTCTAATAAAGCCCTGTGATTACAACAGCCTTGGCACTGATTTTAGAAAACAGCTTCTGTTGAGTGATTATGGGTGTGTACTAGCAGGTGGAGGAGAAGAAAGAGAAGCAGCACATGTAATGTGAGCTAGCAGGCATAGAACAAAGTGCCTGGGACTGAACTGCAACTCCAACGTATCTGTTAGGCTGCCTGTCCACGGGCGTTGCGGTATCCTGCGGTGGATCTCTGTCGCGGGAGCCATTGCCCGGTAGCAGAGGCCTGCAGACGGATCTCCACTGTCAGCCTATCTGACAGATATGCTGACCGCGAAGATTCGTGGCAATTGCAGCATGCCGCGATTTATCCAGCCGCGAGCGGAAATTTACTATGATTCTCCGCTCGTGGACAGGGGGGCAGCGCTTTCCATAGCAACGCTAAGGAAAGCGTGCATTGCTTTCTCCGCACCAAATTATCGCCGCGGGGAACGCAATTCAATAACGCCCGTGGACAGGCAGCCTAACTTGGCAGAAAATGCTAACAACTTCCTGTTAATATATTAGGAGGAAAGAGAATTGGGCTGTACAAGAGGGTGAAGAGAAAAAGTACTATAAGGCTGTGTTCACACATAGAGTTTTTAATTGCAGCTCTTCCAAAGTTAAAAAATGTATTAAAAAAGTGTATTTTTTAATAACCGCATGTACTGTTAGAAGCTGCATGCATTTTTTTAATGCGGTTTCTAATTGCAGGAGAACCGCAATTAAAACCCACAACAAAGAAGCCATGTGTGAACATAGCTTAGATGAGGAGCTAAAAGGGTAATGGTATTTTTAGTTCCCATTGGAGGTTAACATAAAGTGCAGTGCAGGTGTATAGAGGATAACAGCAACAAAGGCTGAGGCTAATTTCACAGCCGATATCACGCTTATGCACATGTCATGTCCCCGCAGTGTGTCAAAATCGCCTCCCATCACTCCAATTCAGTTGCAATCCTCTGCCGTGGCTTTCAGCCTTCCCGGAGAATCGGCAAGAGTTTTCCATTGCACACCCTGCAATGTCTCGTCCAGCCCCATTGAAAGCAATGGGCGAGACATTCCGAGAAAATGCCCAAAGATTGGACATGCCATGACTTTTTCCTGTACTGCAATGTGTTGCAGGAAAAAAATCACTCATGTATATGACCCCATTCAAAAGGATGGGGTTTATATTAGTGTGAAATGTATGCGTCTTGCATCGCCAAATCCCGTATGATTTTCTCACCCATGTGAAGGCAGCCTAAAGAGTATAAACTTTAAATGAAATCCAGTTTGTGCTTACAATGGGGGCTACCATTCAACCTTCTCTACTCAGTAGTGTATAAAAAAGGAAGAGCTCTTGGCTGGGAAGAAAACCTATTTAGGATTGGAAGCTCCAGTCTTGCCATTTGGAGCTCTGCCAATATTGAAGAGTCCAGCAGAGGGAGCATTCTGTTATAAAATGATCTGGCAGTTGATGACAGCGTGAAGTATACCGGTGTCTGATAATACTGTCACCGATCAGTTGCAATAATGGTTCATATTTTCACGGGTTTGAAGTAGAGACTGTTTCTATAACGTTGCAAGTCAAAATGAATATGTCCAGTCCTAACATATGGACTTAGCCTATTGAATTTACAAACATTATTGCTTTTCAATATTTCTGCTTTTTCTTTCTGTTATGTATTACAGACAGGATACTGATATGTTTGCCCATTAAAAGTTATACTTTTTGTTCATGCTATTTTAATAAAAATGTATTGAAAGTAATTAAGTGACTGACCATGCAATCACAAGGATGAAAACAGAATGTAGTTGAAAAAAATGTCTTTTTCAAAGGAATTGTTTGCATAACTTTTGATCTCTGTATCATATTTCAAGAAATTTATAACAGGAAAAACTGCATATATTTAAAAAGCAAGCTGTGTGTAACATATGGATCGTAAAGGAAACAGCAATTACAAGCATCACATCCCCAATTGTGATGCTGGTCTGTTACATGATATTAAAGGGGTTCTGTCATTAAAAAAATTCTATACTTACCTATTCCTTCCTCGTCAGTTTAATTACCAGATATTCACCTCACCTATTTTCTCCTGTCTTCTGCAGTCTGGGTGGGTCACCTCAACTCTAGCTGGCTGATTCCTCTGTGAGCTTACGTACATTGCCGGTAGTCCCCTTCCTGCCAGCCAATGTACGTTACGTCACAGTTCACAGCCTAGGAGGGGGAGTGCTGAACTACTGCTGAGACTGCTCATGCGAACTGTCTCTGAAATAGATTAGCATTCCTTCCTAGGCAGTGAACAACATGACCTTCACTGACCAGCTTTGAAGAATATGAGGAATGCAGTCTTTATAACAAGCCGGCCAGCGTGTGGTGAGGTGATCCTGGAGCACTGCAGATGCTCAGCGAGGAGAAGATGTGATAAGGAGACTGATGGGGGAGGAATAAGTAACTATATAAATTTTTTTTTTAATGACAGAACCCCTTCAAGTTTATCTTAAAGAGGTATTCCCATTTCAGGAATCATATTTCAATGTGCCTGAAATCGTAAAACAATGCACTCAATTATAAGATTTCTACAATGCTCCAGGTATTGCGGCTATTGATTCCTCTGATTGTTTACTGCTTGTTACCACCTCTTCTTAGGAAAGAAATAGCAGAGGAGGCTGGCACTTGCCCACTCCTTTCATCTAAATCTGATGGCCGTGACATCAGGAGCGCATGTGCACTAGCTCTTGGCCCAATCACCAACTACTCTTATACTTTGCTATTTCTTTCCATAGAAGAGGTGGTCTGTTTTCCTAGCAATGAGCAGAAAACAACCAGAGGGCAGAGGAGTCAATATCTGGAGAACGGAGATTTTTTTAAATATACATCTTATGGGTGAATGCATTGTTTTATGATTTCAAACAAATTGAAATAGTATTCCTGAAATGCTAATATCCATTTAATTAATATTTCTTATTGATCTATAATATGGGTTCCTACTTATAGCTTGAAAATAACCTCTAGCCTAGTTTTGGTCTATCCAATTGCTGTCACAGACTTACTATTCATATTATAAATGATTGGTATTTTCGGGGCCAAAATGCAGTAGCACCTTCTTATTCTGTACAAACAAGGAAATAAGAGAAAACAACTAAAGTGTCATCATAACATTGTATAGGAATAGATATAGAAGCGAGCACAGCTGGAGGCTACTTTCATTTAAGACTTTTCTACATAACTATACAAAGATTTGCAGCATTCTTGCAATGTATGCCAAAAATGGGAAAAGTAATATGCTCTCATATCTATGACAAGCTTTAGTGTTAGGACTGTGTTACATGCATACATATTTACGCCAGCAATACGCAGTGAATAGAACCCATTGATGTCAATGGGTTTGTTCACATGCGTGTATTTTGCATGTGTAATTTGGTCATGCAAAAAAAAAAAAATATGCAGCGTGTTCTATTTTCCAGGGAAATGTAACAAATGGAACTCATTATACTAGTTGCCCATTTCAATAGCTAAAACCGTGGCTGCATGTTTTTTGGGCACGCAAAAAGTACACTATAACAGGTAGAGGCATGTGCAAGAACGTAATGCCTGTTGCACAAATACGTGGCACAATGGTGCATGTAAATGCGCTTACGTCCGTTTGACGCAAGCCTTAGGGTTTATTTAGAATTAGTGTCAAATTAAGAAGAATGTTTTTGGAAAATGTATTGCTTAATTATACACATATACACTGACTATAAAAGATCAGGACCTTCATTAAAAAGCCTATGTCTTTACTAATGCTATTAACAATAGTGAGGTTATCACAACTGCCCATTTGCTTTTACTGAGAAGGAAAGTGCTTCTTAATCTTAAGAAATGAAACAATATACTCGGTGCGAGATGAAGGCGAGTCTCAGGAGCAAAGTTTTTAGACTTCACACAGCGCCTCTTAAAATGCTAGATTGACAGAATTTTACTCTATGGATTTAACTATGCATTTGAAGTGAACACAGCACCAAGTCCTTTATCTTTTCCTTTACATGTCAGAATATTTGACATCAAATCCAGATTAGTTATACTACTATCAACACACTTTGCAAACTCCTTAAGTCCTAATAACAGTGTTCATCACAACTGTTATGCTTCAAAGACTCTATACCCCACAGGCGCACATTAGAAGTCAGTCATTAGGAAAATAACCTTCATCAAATAATTGGCTAACGGGTTATGTCTGAATTTCCGGTCATGAGTAAAACGTCTATCATGGCTCATTGTATTTATTAATAAAATATAACAAAATTTTTATATCCAACAGTTAAGATATGCAATGACCAATTCTGCTGCTTAAGGCTTCGGGCATACAGAAATAAAGCTGTTCACATAGAAATTAGGCGTGTGGAGTAAAGCTAGCAGCATGTAATGTAATATTAGTTTTGCATTGTATAGCAAAGTATTTTATTGAGGCATTTTGATTTACTAGCCTCAGATCTTATCTTTCACAGCTAGCCACACTGACTCCTGGTATTAATAGCACTTTCTTAACCCTTTTTGGAGCTGCAAATGTAGAAGTAGTTTGCTTATTTCAGCTCCTTAAAAGCTTGGAAAAGTTTTTAGTCTTTAAAATAAAGAAAAAGTGACATTACACAAGTTCTCCCTTGTAATACTAAAAAATACACATATTTATGAATCCAATTATATGTAGTCTGATATTAATATTTTGTTATTAAGAATTAATATAAAACTTTAGTTATTTAGTACAAATAGTTAGAAAGCATTACCAGAAGTCTTTGAGTAATTCTATACATTTTTCCATGCATTTGATAATTTTTCAAAGCATGGTATCGATGAAAATTCTGCGTAAATGATATACCCTACAGAAATACAGTTCACTGCATCACTTGAATAGACAGTTGCCGTCTGCATATGTACTCACTATGTATCTGGATACATATAATGATCCCCACTCAGGGAGATACTGTAAACTGATAAGACAGGCTCAGAAGTCAGACTGAAGAGTGGCTGTCATAATGTTTTTCTGCAAACTATGTAATATAGGGTTTCTCAGTCTACGCAGGATGCAGAATGATGAAACTTTAAAAATGCATTATGGTATTTAAAATCAGATATAGCTGGATCCAAGTAAGTGTAGATATTACACTTTATATACTATTGCTTCAGACAAATTATTATTTATTTTTGGAGCAACCATTTGTATCACAACAAACCTTAACCAACATCATGCCTCATCCTAACAAAAGTAGCTACTATGTTGCATGTTATGCTCCAAATTATATACATAGTAAATAGAAGTAAATACAACAGACGTGCAATGAATAGCAAAGGATCATATAATGAATTTACTTGATAAAAACTGAAACATCATCATGAACCCAAATGAATACATGAAATATAAGTATTTTATCACCAATCAACGAGTAGCAGCAGCACTGAATTAGTCAGATTAAAAAACAGACCTGAATTAGTCACCTATACTATAGCACAGCTAAGTTTGCCATTTGCTAAAACTCTTTGTAATATCACTCTGTACTATATGAGGTCTTACAAAGGGCTCTAGCAATAAAAAAAAAATCAGCTCTGCTACATCTGTAAGCAGCCTCTGTTAAGTACTTTCACATCACAATCCACAGTATTTGGCAGGGTTGTATTGTCATAATTAAACAGCAATGCGACAACAATATATCACGTATTAAACATACAATGATAAACTCACCAATTAAAATTTCAACAACTTCACATAAAACAAAAAAATTGTCACCAGGAAAAAATTATCTCCAGTATTCCATTTAGAAGCAACACAATCCCAGAATCGGTGGTAGTAATGGAGCAGGTAGTGGGTTTCTGTATCACAGGGTCCAGTGTTAGCTGTCAGTATTGTCTTGAATTGAGCAGCACTGAAACCCTTCCTCCCCTGAGCTGTCACTCTGTTTTCCAGCTCCCTGCAGTTTTTGAAGTTAACTAAAGAGGTGATCTAGATAGTAAACAAGTCCTGTGCACACCAATGGCTTTCCACACCCTTCTGTTTATAGTATGATGACTTGTGCTCAGAGGTCACTACCATCAACAGCTCCTGCCTAGCTGAGGGTATCTAGTGTGCTGCATATACCCTAAAGCTCTTTTTATCAAGCCACCTTCCTGAGACTCTGCTCACCGGCTGTCACAGTGACGCATCTGTTCCTTATTGTTCAAAATTGCTTTAAAATGTGAATGAGCTCTATGAGTAAAAGTCCACTGAGTGTTGTAATAGTAAATGGAGTGAACAAACAGGAAACTGCTTTATTCAGGCAATTACGACTCTATTTTGGGGTCTGAAATTAGACATTTTGTATGTTTACTATGTTGAAATGTTTAGTGCCAATGGAACATGTCAGCATTTTATAAGTAAATGTAATATTATTATATTGCTATCAGTATTAGCAGGGGTAATGTATTCTGCAAACATAATAGCTGCATTTACCAACAGCGTGTAAACCAAACATAAGAAAAAAACAAATTTCAACCAGCATTGGACATACAAGAATATATTCTACACCAGCGGTAAAAATATAGTAAATACAGTGCCATAATGGATAATAATAGGACTATAGAAATAATGACTACAGTGTTACAATAGTGAACAATAAAATACAAAAACATATCAAAAACAGTTGTGTGTTGTACTCTAAGGCCTAATATGATATCTGTGTGTGTATATATATATATATATATATATATATATATATATATACATATGAGATATAGCTATAGATATATATAGAGAGACATATATAGATATATACATATCTATCTATCTAGATTGATATATAGACTTTATGTGCTATAAATACAAACACAGTTATGTATATCCATCTATATATACATATATATATATATATATATATACACGCATACATATAGATAGATATACATATATGTGTTTGCATTTATACCACATACTAAAGAGTCATACTAAACTTTATATATGTATTTTATTTAGTTCCTATGCAGACCTTTCCCATTATACATGCTGCAAGTATACTATCTATCCCTAGCAATAATCAGAACCTTACAATCTGTCCTCCTTACACTTTTTACCAAGCAAATGAAATATGGATGTCTGCTACTTGAAACCGGATAGCTATTATATCTTTGGGTTTTTGCTGCGGCAAGAAGATGAAGCTGGGGACTCAAAAGATGTCAAACAGCACAGTGCTGATTCAGAAGCCACCCAGGAAGAGTGCTTAACCCATTGTCTGCCTGGCACATTGCATTAGAGTTCTCAGCTCAGTAAAAAAGTTAACATTTTTTTCCCATAATGCATGACCGCATTTTTATCAAATTTACATTCGCACCCTTGCTAGTTTAATGAATAGCGTGCAGTATGTCATTGCCATAGTAGTGGTGACTTTGTGACAGTTTGTAACTAAGTGATGGCTAGAAGCAGAATGAATCACGAAGACAGGTGTATGAAGCACTAGGCTAGAGAATTACACCTTTACATAATGTGACCTACTTAGAAAGGACATCATACTGTAGGGTTAAATAAACCTGCTGGAGGCTTTCAGGATGGTTCTCAATCAATTTGGCAGCAGAGACAATATCCATTTTCATATTCATCGTGATGGGAACTACAATGGAGCTGTAATTCTATCAGCGTAACACATGACTAACTTCACTTGTCAGCAACTGGATAACACACATTTCATTTTCAGGCTTTGCTGCTGTTATGATAATTATCAGCGTTGGCTTAAGATTGCAGTTTTACAAATGCATCATATTATCCATATCACCGTAAAACAGGGGGGGGGGGGGGGTAGCGTAGGAAGCATTCAGATTTGTACTGTAAGCAACATTTACCAGGTTACAATGGACTTTACTCTGTTATGTCCTGGTCTTCATACATGTGCCAGTAACTCTACTACATTCTACCTACTTTATGAGTATGTTTATGTGTCCAGTATCTCGTTAGCACCAGAACTGTCACAACATGACAAATAAGAGACCCATCAGTCAACTATGAGCGGTAGAGCAGATGCCTGAACGTGTCCTGTAATAACATGGACATGGATATACATACAGCTCTTCACAAGATAAAATAGTAAGGAATGGGACATATTCCAAATGCTTCAGAGATCATAAAGTAATGCAGGACATATTTAAGCCGACTATATTTAGAGTATAAAAATAAAGTTGTGTTCTATGGAGAAAAAAAATTCTAAAGTCTGATGTAGAATATTTTGGGACATATTTCATAAAGTGTTGTGACCTGAAATCAGCTCTCAACCATTATTGTACATTAGAGCGCATAATAATCAAAATAAAGGGTATCCTTTCTGAGTATATTAGGGGACTACCTAAACAGAAATTGCCTATAATACTTATTCCAGAGGCACATTTTGAAATTCTTGGATTCCTCAAAGCAAAACTAATCTGTAACAGGACCCCCTAAGTATCACATGTCACTTCTACTACAGGCCTCCTCATATAGGGCAGAAGGTCCTTATAAGACTCAGCCTCCATGTCTTGGTTCAAGTGCAATCTCTGCACCATTGTATCAGCCCTATTTATAAAGAAAGTGAATCCAATAATGAAAATATAGGAGAAGATTGCTATAGACTCAGTTCTGATGAGCAAAGCTTTACCATATAAGGACCCATTCAAACTGGCATATTTTCTGTCCGTATTTTTTACGGATTGAATACGGAACCATTGAATTAAATTGTTGAATTCAGATGTGTGTTTTTTACATGCATTGCAAAATAATTGCAGCATGTCCTATTTTAATCCATGTCAGAAACCAAAATTGCGCATGAAAGGCTATGGGAGTATAAAGAATCACAGTGCAAAAAGATGTTACATGTGTATTCACTGCGTTATTTACACATATTGCCAGGAGACCGTGAAAAACAAAGTGACATCAATTGGGCCTTCTTGCGTTTTTTGTTTTTGCGCACATGAAAAATGCAGTGCATACAGACCCAGCATGGATGTAAAAAAACACGCAAATGTACCAAAAACACAAGTGTTACTTTTTTCATGGACCAGAATGAAATATGCCAGTTTGAATGAGGCTTTAATGAATGTATAGGCAGGACAATGTATGGGAAAAATACACAGAGACAAGTAGTATGTGAGCACGTGAGTCCTTTATATATAGAGAGAGAGAATGCGGTAGCCAACTAATATATGGCCAGTAGATCTATATATATATGTGTATAATCCAAGGAAAAGAAATCATTTCCCACCAGCTGACATAATACAGAAGATCCTTACAAGTTTGCTTTCTGTAAAAAAGAAATGCTAGTAGAAGGAACTTTAGTAAAACATCTCAGGTGATCGACAGTCACCATACCAGTCAGTCTATTGCTGAATGAAGCATGCTGTTCTTTTTGGTCTCAAGATGGCGCTCTCTCCCTAGATGACTCTAGACTGCTTGACCAGCTCCAGAAATAGTCTGAGTGAAAGTTACACCTGCAAAACATTTTCGGCACCAGTTTTTGTCACCACTACAATGTTGAAATGACGGATAGCCGTCTGACTTGGGTTAAAACTCATAAAACATGATTGATGAACTCTGTGAGTAAGCTATGGCAGTTCAGATTAAGAAGTGAGTGCCATCCTCCGACAAGGCGAAGTACACCCCAGCGTTACTCTTACACCCATCTCCCAGGACTGTGGGAGTCATGAATACATAGTTATGTTCAGGCATACTATTCTTGGGGCTTTAAAATCCTTAATGACAGCCAGAGCAAATTAATAATAGGTTTAAAATTAGATGCAATATATGTAAAGCGATATCGCATAGATTGGGTTCCTATTGTCCTTCACTGTTTATATGATGAAGATATAGTATATTACTTATTCAGTCACTAGGGAGAAGGCTATACTGATACCACCAGTGACTTCCCAGAAAAGAAAGTACATGATATATAATACAAGAATTCATTAAATGTCAGTAAAAGAAATCTATAACTATCAGTCAGCCAACAACATATACAACCTGTAATGTATACATGTAATGCTTGTTGCACACACCTATGTTGTGATACATTTTTTGTATCTGCACTTGAATTTGCGCAATGCATCTGCTTTCTTAAGGCCTCATGTCCACGGGGAAAATCAGGCCCGCCGCGTATTCTCCATGCAGAATCCTGCAACGGGTCCCTCCTTTCGCGGGGACATGATTCCAAAAAAAAAATAACTCCACTGCGCATGTGTGGTGGTGTGACGGACGGTACTTCCACACATGTGTGTAGTGAAGAAAATAGAAGACCCGTACGGGTAAACAGAAGACCCGGATGTGTCCGCAGTGTCCTCGGCTGCGGGCAGGGTCGGATTCCACTGTAGGCTCACGGATGCAGAATCCGATCCGCCCATGGACATGAGGCCATACAGTAACACAGAAAGGTTAAAAAGACACATGTTCCTCAAGTTTCACTTGTTCTTCTACTGCACACTACTGATCCATAGAAAAGTAAATGGAATTCTCTCTTGAATATGGAAGATATATTAGAGTAAGAGTCTATTCACACAGGCATATTTTCTGGCTGTGTGCTGCTTATATATTTTACCTAGTATAGCCAATTAGCGAATTCACACAGGTGGTTTTCCATATGGACCGACAGTCCAAGTGAAAAAATTCGTAGCATATCCTATTCTGGTCCATACCACAGACAAGAATCGTACATGTAATGTTCACTGCCTGCGGGTATTGGACAACACACGGATGTCTGTCCATGTGCTGTTAAATGCAAGTTGGGCCCAAGAATCTCGGGTGGAACTTGCATATACCCATGTGAATTGGCCCTAAATGTGTGGATCAGTGACTCGTGTCTGGCACCTTCACGTGCCTGCAAAACTTTAAATTCTATGTACTCAAAAAAACTGCATTAGATATATGTATATACCCCACTTTAACATTTGTAAAGCTGATTTAATTAGCTAAGCAACCCTTAAATGTTGTGTTGTCTTAAACAACCATATACACACATTCCTCAAACTTACGTAGAACAACATAAATTTGAAACCATTTAAACCAGAGAGAAACATGAAGCAGCCTGTTGTGTGTTTGCCATTGACTGGCATTGGCTACTAAACAAAGACATTCATATATTATTCTTATGAATATTATAATATGTTGCCGGCCGAGCCAATGCCTTTTAGCTGTTGATGCATATTTTCAACGCAACGTTTTCTAAAGTACTTTGCACTTGGATCTTATAGATTCCTATAACAGCCTCCATTGTGCATAATCAAAAATCTGTATATTGCATATACTAAAATCAAAGATGATGTAGTTCTAAATGAGATCTAAATACCACACTGAGACCTCTTTGAAATGACCACCCAAAATTGCATTGAAAATGGTCTTTCGTGGGGTGGTCTTCTCGAAGTAGATGAGTAATATATGGTTGCAGAAATCCTGCTCTGGATAAGGGCTTGTCTTCTCAAAGAGGTTTCGCTATACATGTAATTACAAAACGCAACCATAAAGTAACAAAAAAACACCTTATAATGGTCTAGTTCACATTGAATACTAAAGGAACTCAATAAAGCTTATTAATACACAAACAGCCATGCATGTAATAGCAAAACAATTAAATAATTTCTCATAAAGAATTCCATATACACTGCAGTAAAGTAATGCGGCAGACAACAATATATAATGAATTTGCAATTAATATAAAATCCTGCATGTGCCTATTAATTGAGACTAGAAGTATTTTGGTGACTGAACATTTCTTCCCACAATTGACTGATACTGAAAACTACTTCAAAAGAAGGATTCCTTTTGTATACCTGCTTTTAGCTGGAAGGAGGATGTCACTGGGGATGGGAAAGGAGTGAAATGCAATGACACAATACTCAGTAGCCAATGCAGCAGCTCATCTGATAACTATTGACTGGCAAAGAATGGCTCCTATTGTGTAATGAATAAATGTATTGTTCCATGAGAAAAAGACTAAAACACCTAGAGCCACCCACACTCTGCTAGTGCTGAATTCCAATTCAGTATGTGGCAAAGAGCTAATGAATGTGCTACGGGTGATTTTCAGAAATGATCGTTCTCTAACCAGCATAAAATCTAGTAATTCACATAATGTAAATGCGGAATACTCTAGCTAATACTTGTATATAAAGCACATACACACATATACTGTGTTCCAGATGCGACTCATAAACATATAGTAAAAGATGTATAAGCGGTTGTGAGAGTGCTTGGCATTATCCATATCCCATCCCACCGCACATATGTTTCTGAGGAAAAACAGTGCAATCTTGACATCCATGCAAGTGGTCATTGGTGGTCCAAGTGGTGGAGCTATCAAAAATTAGCTTTTTACAAATGGCTTTTGGGAAGGTCACTATAACAGAGAAAGAGTCTAAAAAAGAACTTTTATTGGTTCTATCAAAATATATAAACTAGGCTGATGGACAAACACATAATAGACAACATAAAACTACACAGTGTGTTTTTCCGTCCACTTAGGTTATATATTTTAATAGAACCTATAAAAGTTATTATTTAGACACTTTCTCTGTGATTGTATCCAAAATTTGCCACCTGTCCTATGGATTAGTAATAAATATTATTGGTAGGGAAATTTCATTAAGGAAACCGCAGAGTTAGAGAGGGAAAACTGCCTCTGAAAAAGCCCCCTATCAAACCAGTACAGTTTACATATAAGCCCTTTCCTGAAAAACAAGAATTTTGGTGTAAAAAAAAAACAACTTACCTGTCCGCCACTGCCGTGTCCCAGCGGGGATAAAGAACACATCTGCCGCATGTGCAGATGTTTCCTTCATCCCCGCGAAGAAAAAGAATTCCCTGCTGCACCTGTCATATCTGTGACAGATGACAGCTGCAGTAGGGAATCCAGCTGCCAGCATCCTGTTATTGTTTTTCAGGGAAGGGCTTTAAATGTAAGCCCTTCCCTAAAAAAAAACAAGAAAAAGTGCGCTGTCCCTGGCTCTTCAAAGCAGTTCTTTCAGCAAGCAGGGATTTAAAATCCTTACCTGTTGGAAGAGCTGCTTCTGATTGGCTAAAGCGCTAAGCCAACCACAGGCAGCTTTCGGGTGTCAGTCATTCAGCGACAGCTGCCTGTGATTGGCTGAGGTGATCAGCCAATCACAGACAGCTGCTTCTGATTGGCTGAGCAGCTCAGCCAATCACAGGCAGCTCTCACTGAATAAATTGAACATGCTTTTTATACTGCAAGGCAAAAAGTGTAAAACAAAAAATCCTAAAAAGCTGAGACAAAATGCTTATTTTTTTCATTTTGCCTGCCAAAAAATGCAATAAAAGTGATCAAAAAAGTCATATGTTCCTAAAAATGGGACCAATAAAACTTCAGCTTGTCTCACAAAAAATAAGCCCACACAGAACTCCATCCATGAAAAAATTAAAAAGGTATAGGACTTTGAATTTTTTTTTCCAAAAAATGGTTTTTGTTGCGAAAAAGTGAAAAAAAAAAAAAAAAAAATAGAATTTTGATATCGTTGTAATCGTACCAACCCACACAAAAAATGTATTGTCATTTATGCTGTGTAACTAAGGGCTCAGTCACACGGGCGTTTATTGCCGCGATTTGCGCATGCGCATGCGTCCGGCGATTTTTTAAAACCATTGCTTTGCAATGGTATCGGACACATGAGCGCTTTTTATGCGCTCGTCCGATAAATTAGAGAACAGAAATCGCAGATCGCACCTATCTGCGATCTGCGATTCCTGTTCTCTTCTCTATATGCGCTCAATGGGGCCGGCGGCAGCAGCGCCGACCCCATTGAGAACATATAGAAGACAAATCATTCTTCTCTGGAACAGCTGTGGCAGAGAAGAACGATGTTTGCCCATTGAATTCAATGGAGTCGGCAATACAGCCGACTCCATTGAAAGCAATGGGCTACCGGCGTGCGCGGGATGAATTGTCGGGAAGGGGTTAAATATATAACCCCTTCCCTGCAATGCATCCTGAAAAGTGAAAAAATAACAAAAAAGGATGTACTCACCTGCTCCCGGCAGCCTGAGATCCCCGCGGCCGTCCTGCAGTGGGTGTGAAGGGGGTGTGACTCAGGCTTGCCCCTGATTGGCTCAGCCTGAGCCAATCAGAGGCTGATCTCAGTCACACCCATTCATGAATTCATGCCGCATTCTAACAAATCATAGCACGTACTGTTGGGATGCATCAGGTTTCCACAAAGATTCTGGTGTCTTTGAAGGTGAGCATAGCACTACAGACTATACTATGGTTATCAGTAGGCATATAGCTAATAGTAGAGTTGTCAGGTTAATAAAGCCCATTTTCAAACATGCTATTAGGGAGCTGTGAATTCATAGATAGTTGTTTCCTGTTCAGGACACTTTTTTGGTGGAGCATGGATACAAGAGCAGTTTCTTGCTCAGAGGTGTAACTTGAAGCAGCTGGGCCCCAATACAAAATCTGTAACAGGGCACACCAATTCTAATGCTTTATTTATAGTACTGGTCTTCATATATGAAGAAGAGATACCTTATGAGCCCCCAAAAGCTCAAGGGCCTGTTTATGACCTCATTCCCTCTACACCCACTATAGATATACCACTGCTCTCACACCAGAGGACCTGGCACATATGTGCTCTGCCATAAAAGCACGTTAATTTCTATCTGGGCTGCTTAACGCTTTCATCTTCATGTGCTGCTGCACTATTGAAAATTAGCACTTGTTGCCAATAGGGATTACTGTAAATTACTGGGGTTGTCTGCAATCTGACACTTTGTAATCAGTTTATCATCTTGAAACCCCTCAAATAAAAAAGGATTGTCCAAAGTAGACAACCTTCTTTAATGTCAAATTATTTTATTGCTAAACTTTGAACTGTGATTACATAGTAATATTTTCTGTATGGCATTGTGTTTCCTATGACATATCCAAGTCTAATCATGTTTCTCTTTAAGTGGTTTCAAAAGTACAATATCCCTCTTTATATGCAACCGGTCAAAAGCTGTAGAACACCACAATTTTTCTAGTTATTTTTTATATTACCACAGTTCAACTCCAGCAAATAATGTGAAGTGGTTCAAATGTTCAAAAGTAAGTTAAAAATATATAAATATTATGTAATTTTAATTTGAAATGCAACAATTCTCAGAATTTATGATTTTTACCCAAGGGCTTTTTTTCAGGGAACACATCAAGGACAGCTGCTCTGCAGCATAGAAAGCTGATATGGTTTGAAGTTGGGTGCAAACTATTCCATCTTTTTAGATTACTTTTCAACCCTCTATATAACCAGTGTTGGAACCAACCCCATTACAACACCTTCTAGGCCAGACTTGGACAGTTTTGCTCTTCAGGACAGAGAACATTGCTGTCATAATGGCAAGAAAAGAGAAATTAACCAGGAAAGACAGAGACATTCAAACCTTAGAACTATAGGTCTCTGATAGGAAGAGGAACAGTTTTTGTGACCGGCGCTTCACAGCACAAAATCTCTAGGCAGAGCTTAGTGCATCAGAAACAATAAACAAGTTTTAATTTTAACTGTGATGAGAAGACTTCTATTTGCAAGTTTGACAGGTAGAGTAATCAATAAGAAAGCCACTGCTATGATTTAAAAAAAAAAAAAGACTTGCTTTGGCTAAGCAAGGCCTCCAATGTTCCACTAAAGAGTGGAAGAAGGTCTTATAGGCTGATGAATCAAACTTTGACATCTTTGGTACATTATGCAGGGTTGATATACGCTGTCAAATAGGTGAAAGATGGTTCCTGTGTGACACCAGTTGTCAAACATGGAGGAGGAAGCATGATGGTCCGCGTCTCTTTTGCTGGATCCAGAGTTGGGAACTTGCACAGGGTGACTGGCATACTGGACAAAAAGGGCTACCACATCATTTGGTATGAAATGGACAGGAGAGTTAAAGTAAAGCTACCTACAAGTGCAGCACATTTGTTGGAACTTCTGCAAAAATGGTCGGAAGAAATTTGTGAGCAATATCTGAAAGCAATAATACAAAGAATGTCTCGATTGTGTAAAGCTGTTATATCAGTAAAGCCCCATTTACACGGGACAACTGTTGGGCAAACAATGCCTGACACTTGTACCCGCATTTACTCACTCCCATGCTGTCACACAGGAGATAGTATTGCTGGCTCTCTGCCAGAGTGGCCAGCAAGGGGCCGGGGCGGCTGGAGGAGATTTCTTTCCTCTCGCTCCCCCACCCCTCTTCATTTACTTAACACAGCGGCTGTTCAATACTGAGCTGCTGCTATTTACACTGAACGATCATCGTTCAGGATCATCGCTCATCGCTTAAGCTGCATAAAATCCTGAACGTTCAGTGTAAATAGCAGCACTTTTCAGTACTGAATGTCCGCTGTGGAAACTGAATGGAGAGGGGTGGGGGAGCGTGAGGAGTGAAATCTTCTCCAGCCTCCCCGCTGTGAGCCACCAATACTCCCTCCTGTGCAACAGCATAGGAGCAGGTTTGCCCAACATTCATCCTGTGTAAATGGGGCTTTAGAGGTGTCTTCTTAGAAAAGTCAAAACTTTATATTTAATTTGGTGAAACAAAGCTAATCCATTATTTTTATTCATGCTAACTTATTTATTTGTTCTATGCTTTCATTTCAAAGTACATTTGAGACATTAAACTGTACAAATATTAATAAAAACTGGAATAATTGAGGCGTTTTAAAACTTTAGACCGGTAGTATATAATGTTTATATAACAAACCGATCCAGAATGACCAGTACAAAAGAACTCAACAATTTGGTAAATCTTACTTTTTTTTATAAATAGAGTCTCTAAAGAAGTGGAACATGATTCAGTTAACAGAGGTGACATTGATAAAAAATGAGACTATTCACTCAAAAAAGGTATGCGAAATAGCCAAAAGTTCAACACAATGTATCAAGTGTCATTTGCCTTATTCTAGGCATGCTTATCAACAGATCTGGAAACAGTTTGTCGTCTTTTATGATGTGCTTTTCAATTTAACAGTCAAATACAAAGTCAGTGAAAAGGATACCCAAGAAACTACAGAGTGGCTTACTGAATGTACAACTTGGATTTATTCCTGGCACCCTTTAGCAAGCAAAATTAGATAGAAAAAGATTAGCTTGTCCACAAGAAACAGTAATTTACACACCAATTCAAGATCTTATCTATTGTGATTCCAGTATGGCTGAACCATTTTGCTATTATATTTCTGTTATGGTATAGGCACCAGTCTATGACTGATTCATATGAAAGCAGCAGATTGACCTATAAATGACTTTACAAATGTTTACAATTTTTGTTTCAGTTTTTATATTTACATCAGTATTATTTCTCCATGTTCATTTGATCATTGGCCTTTTTTTCCTAGCAGGACAACACTGCCCAATTACTTTAGATTTCCCAGCTTATAAATTGGTCAAGCAAATGCATTGTGGCTAAAGAATAGTTAGCAGTCCTTTCTTGATTGTAAATTCAATAACTACATTAAAGTTATGAAACTATGTTTTATAAAATGACAAAACAGTCTTTATTGTGTTTTTTCAATCATCACTCTTGTAAACTAGGTAGCTGGAAGATCATGTAAGGGTGGTTTAACACACAGGTTTCTGTGGATGTTTTTGATACCATTTTTTGAGTCAAAGCCAAAAATTGGTCCAGCGGGTAGAAGTATAAGACCTTCCTTTGTATTTCCCATTCCTTTTCAAATCCACTTCTGGCTTTGTCTCAAGACAATGCATGAAGAACTATCACAGAAACCTGTCTGTAAAACCAACCTTAGGCTTGCATAATTTTTCGGACCATAGCTCACCACTGAACAGTGGTCCTGGTTTTTCCGTTCTCTTCACTGGGAACTCACTGCATTTCTCACTGTGAAGAGGAGACTGAATGGAGTGGAGGTTGAGCATGCATGTTGCATGATAGTCAAGTACAAGCATTTGGGTATTTCTTTCAGTGCCATTTAAATGGATGGAGCAGTCGCTGTGCATGTGTGGCCATGGCTCCAATCATTCTGTCATCACGTGTAACGAGAAGAGGGAGACATAGGTTCGCCATTCTCAGTATCAGTGGGGGTCTCAGCACTTGACACCTCCACTGATCAGACTTTTATAACCAATCCTATATAAAGGTAAAACAAAGTCTATCTTGAGATAACCTCTCCAAATGTCCTACATACTGTCCCCATCCATGTGACCAGTGATTTGCTGGAACAAATGTGTAGGTATGGCATATTATCACTGCTGCCATTGAAGCAGAGACCAGCAGAAGACTAAGGTAAATCCCAATGAGAGAGGATTTGAGAGGAAAATAAACACCCATTTGTTATATTATGCCATAAGGAACTGACAGAATTCTTAAACCCAGACCCCCCAGACTGTGAACTCGGGCCACAAGCTGCACGATCTTGATAAAAGTAGTGGTGCTGTCTTATTATGCATAGCACATTTTTTTAAGACAACTCTTAAACTGGTTCATAGATAACAGGTCATGCTCAGGAAATTATTGGTGATCCATTTCTTTACTCTGCAAAGTTGAGGTAATGAACCTTTAATTTCGAGTGCCCCAAGGTAATGCTGTCTACTGAACCCATTGCATCTAAAAATTAGGCACACCTTCCAGGTGGAATTTTTATAGTATATACATGTACGCCATGTTCTTTTATGTAGAAGCACACATCAGGCAATCCAGAGATTATTCCGATTGCCAGATTGGCTACTAAAATGCTACATAATTACTGGAGCTAACAGAATATGCAGCTCAACTTGTATATTGCCTCTATCTTCTGAACTGAACTGCTGCTGCATAACCGTGTGAAGCCATTCCGTACAAAATAGACAAAGCCCTCATTCATTATGTATAATGTCTTGTGCCCATGTCAGCTCCTGATTAATAATTAAAATTAATCTCATTATGGAAGATTTCATTACAGGATAATTTAATTAAATGATGCACTGGCTTCCAGATGCCATCTTTTAAATAATGCTGATGATGACACAGGGATTTGAAGGGTTTCAACCCAGACTGTTGAAGGTACATTATTTAGCAGATTCTTTAAAATTCTCGACAAGGACAGCAATTGTTTGGTGAGGTCACTCACTGTGATAAATGACAGTACACTTGCAAAGCCCAGGAGCTTAGCCTAAACACATCATATAATAACATTATCATAGGTAAGATAATACCACCCAGATATTAGAAAGGCTTAACTCCGCTGCAGCTTAGTGTTGAAAAGAAGGACCAGTTTCCATATAGCAATTTCTATATATGACAGTACTAATAAATGGATTATTACTGTGATACTTTATATATTCAAGTAGTAGCAAGTCAGAAGATGATCATGTATCATTGAACAATGATACACAAGTGATAAACATAATATGTATACATAATAATTTCATTTTTTATGTATTTATTATCCCTTTCCAATCCACTGTCTGACGTCTTCCAACATCCCGATTGAAGCCTGTACAGCTCCGATGTCGGAAGACAACCGGCTGGGCATTCTTACTGTATATTACTGGTCGCTCTGTTGTCGGGGGCCTCTCCGGCATGCCACATACTGCAGTACTGGCTCTAGTCAGCAGATGGCGCCATTGTATAATGGCAGAAAGAGAAAGCCCCCTAGGAAACTCTGAATCCAAAATTGGATTGCAAAGGGTTAAAAGAGGTTTCCTGCTTTGTACAATTCCTTTTATTCTGTTAGGAATGACACCAGTGATAAGCATGTGACAGAGTTTATTGCCACTAGGACTTCCCAGTAATCAGCTGTCATCTCTGGTGGAGCCTAGCAGCAAGTGTCATATTTTACTGCACTGCACTGGTTAAACCAAGGATTACATGGTGCACACTGAACCCAAAGAGCTGACTTTGTAATGCACAGACATGCAGGGTAGTTTTGTTCATCATGATTGGCCAGGTGATAAAATTGGGCTGATTTTCACAAAATCAGATTTTGAAAAAATCAGCTTTTCTATGATGAAGTACAGCTGTGTCCCCCCCAGTGGTTAGCACTGTTGCCTTGCAGTGTTGGGGCCTAGGTTTAAATCTCACTTAGGGCATCATATGTATTGAGTTTTTACATTCTCTTTATTTATGTTTATTCTTCTCCTCCTCTGGAGAAAAACGCTCAAGTGTGGTGACTCAGATGTTAGCAGTGCCGTCTTGCAGAGCTGGAGTTGTAGATTCAAGTCTGACCAAGCACAACATCTGTATGGAGTTTTTCAAAGTCCATGCAGATGTTGTCCTTGATGAGATCTAAACCTAGGACCCCAGCACTGCAAGGTAATAGTGCTAGCCAATAAGCCACATTCATTGAAGAAGAACCACCACCTCCAGTAATAATAATCAGGGACCTTCTGGAGGCCAAATAAGTGAACTCGATTTTTATTCCCATTAACTTTAATGGAAACAAGGTTCAGGTCATCCCAATTATCTTTCGAAAATCAGGTCAGGCAATCCTGACCCGATTATTGCAATAATGGCTCATCACTAATGCTAGGTTCTCTGGAGGTAGAGATGCTCTTGTAGTCATGCCACTATGGCTGATCAATCAGGGTCTTAAACAGAGAACCTCACTCTATTAAAGGGGTTGTCCCGCGCCGAAACGGGTTTTTTTTTTTTTCAACCCCCCCCCCCCGTTCGGCGCGAGACAACCCCGATGCAGGGACGTACAGAAAGCTTACCGGAGCGCTTACCTTAATCCCCGCGCTCCGGTGACTTCTATACTTACCTGTGAAGATGGCCGCCGGAATCCTCTTCCTCCGTGGACCGCAGCTCTTCTGTGCGGTCCATTGCCGATTCCAGCCTCCTGATTGGCTGGAATCGGCACGTGACGGGGCGGAGCTATACGGAGCCTGCATTCTGCACGAGCGGCTCCATTGAAGAGAGCAGAAGACCAGGACTGCGCAAGCGCGGCTAATTTGGCCATCGGAGGGCGAAAATTAGTCGGCACCATGGAGACGAGGACGCCAGCAACGGAGCAGGTAAGTGAAAAACTTTTTATAACTTCTGTATGGCTCATAATTAATGCACAATGTATATTACAAAGTGCATTAATATGGCCATACAGAAGTGTATAGACCCACTTGCTGCCGCGGGACAACCCCTTTAACTTCCTTTGTTAAAGTATTTGAAAATTAGCTTTCTAAACCACCCAACCACTTTGAACAAGATTAACATTAAACTAGTTCTACATTCTGAAGTCTTAATTCAAGTTGTACTAATAATACATTTCACAGTACTAACAAAATTTAAAAGTATTGTGATTTCTTAATAAACTGAAACACATCGGCTGGAAAGAAAAGAGCATCTTCACCCCAAATCTATGTATTTATCTTTACAGTCCCATGAATGTAATGTTTGATTTTAGCTAAGTCTTGGGTAGGTTTTCAATATAGTGTTGCTTCCTCATAAAATGGAGTAACAACCATTATGAGGTTAGAAAATTGCACTCAAAATGGTTGTCAATTTTTAGCCACAATGATGAACAGGGTGGTCCAAACTTATGGAGACACGCAATTAATGGAAAACAGCATGTTGCTAAGGGGAAGGAGTCAAATCTGTGAGAGGCGGTGTCCAAAATGTCAACTATTTTGAAAGCCACCATCTTGGAACTAAATCAATATTTTCAAATGGGAAAGGGTGCATGTTACATATATATCTGAAGTATCTGACATATAAATTTGATGAGGAATCCAAATCTGTGCTTAAATGTAATTTACCCTTATTACTGCCAAAGTTATTATTAATTTTCTCTTTGTTTCAGACATATGGCTGCAAGATTAGCACATGAAGAGAAGAAAGAGATTATGCTGATCTTTGGGTAGTGCAGTACCCAAATCATTTCAGTGGATTTAAATGGTCAGCATCCCAACAGACCACACATCCGCCATGTTACAGGTGACAAATTACTTGCCAAATTTCGCTAAACAGGTTCTGTGTTGATCCTGCCAAAATGTGGCCGTAACAAAACTGCTACAGATGAAGCAACAACAATGGCCATACTCGCGTCCTTCTGCAAGAGTCCACATCATAGCACTTGGCTTCTGTCACAGGAGAGCGGGGTGAGTTGAACCACGATTGGCCGGATACTGGCTATGCACAAATGGCATCTGTACTAGATGCAGTTGCTGTACCATCTCAATTAGGATGATCTCAATCACTGTGTTGAATTTGCGGAATAGGTGCAACAGCAGTTGTAGGACCCACATTTCACAGTGACGGTACTGTTCAGTAGAGATGAACGAGCACCCAAATGCTCGAGTCCGCGTTATTCGAGTTGAGCTTTTAGTAAAATTCAAGAGCTCTACTTAAGTAACGAACCCTATTGACTACAATGGGAGACTCGAGCATTTTTGTATGTGGGACGCCGAGGGCCGAGCTTTTTTTTTCTTCTAGGTTCGTTCTGCCTCTCTCTCTCTTGCCAGCCAGCCAGCCAAAAAATTTGCCAATGACGCGCGCTGCGTCGTGGCGGGGAGGGGCCAAAACAGGCATGTCACAGCAGTGAGGAGCCAAAACCTGGGGCGGGGTCAAACACGGCTTGATGCTTGTTCGAGTAACAAGCACCATCGAGTACGCTAATGCTCAAATGAGCATCAAGCTCGGCAGAGTATGTTCGCTCAACTCTACTGTTCAGCTATGAAGCAAACTGGTCAGCCACAAATCTGCGCTGGACAGATCCCTCCAAGATGGCTGATACACAGAAAGTCATGGCGTGGTGTGTGGGGTACGACGATAGTGGGTGCATTGTTCATTGTGAGTAACCTTACTGCTGCCAGGCATCTGCAATTGTTACATGAGAAGGTATTCCCATCACTGTGCAACACAAATGGCACATTTTCAGTGTTCTTCCAGCTATGTGGGACACAACCCTTCTAAGATTTGCCCCCTTCACCTTAGCAACATGCCACACACAAGATGGAATTCCCAACCACCTTTTTTCATTTATCCATACCTTTGTACCACCCTATACTATAGAAAGAAAAAAGGCATGCATCACCAATACAGACCCTACAAGCAACAATCATCTTCTGTACTGATTCTCAATAAATAACAATGAACTTTCAAGCAGTTCTAATGCATAATAAGTATATAAAAGTTGAAAAACAATAATTAAAAGATTACTGGATAACCCCTCTTCATATGTCTTATGGAGCACAGTAACATAATTGAGAATTGCCCCAACTCAGGACCCTCCTCTATTAGCTAGAGCAGAGAACTACCAGAAAGAGCAGCTACCACTCTGATGAACTCAGCACCACCATGTAATACATGGCCACTGATTATTTTAAAAGGACACCATATGAGTAGGCCAGCAGCAACATCTGATTGCCAAAGGCAACAATAGCCATACCTACAGTGATCAGCTAATTTGTACGAGTTATTGTATTTAAAAATCAAGTTGGGTAATTATCTTTGAAGCAATAAAAGTTAGACAATATTTACATGTATATAAAAGATTAACCAAAGGATTTGACCATGGTATTGCACTTTTTCTCTAAATAGAGCCCAACTAATTGCTTTAGTTTACAGCTGTAGTAAATGGGATCAGGGTATGGCAGAGTGAAAGAACCTGGTAAACTGTAAGAACAGATATTTCAAACTACAAACGACCACTTGTCCATTATATGTATGTATGTGTGGGGGTGTTTCTCATGCTTCGCCTCTGGTGATGTCATTGTTCCATCCTTGGTGATGTCATCGCAGGTTCTTCAACATATAAAACACTGAGCCTGACCTACAGAAGAACTAAGTTAGGGCTCTTGGAAGGGGAGGACGAAAATAACAAAATGAGAATACAAGTAAACCATTATTATCTCAGACACAAATCAGCTGTCCTGACAGAAAACACCTACCTACCGCCACCACAGAGATCCGGTAGGCTGAAGGACCTGCGGTGACATCACTCCTGTGGGAGGAGACATTATGCAGTTTGGTAAAACAGATCCAGTGAGCTGAAGGACCTGCGGTAACGTCACTGCTGTGGGAGGAGCCATTGTGCCGTTTAGTAGAAAGTACTGTATACTGGATAAGCCAATGGCAGCCCCCACGACCTGTGATGATGTCACCATCATGTGATCACCTGTGTGGGTGGAGTCAGGGATCACATGACCAGGAGCTGATTACTGAATCCAGGAGTCTGCTGAGCTGGTGTTGTCTGGAAATTAGCATGAATGTACCACAGCCGGTTGTGTGTGATTTGTGTGAATCAGGATGTATGTAGTAGAACTGTGTGTGTTATGTGTGGGGATCATAATGGATGTACCATGTAGTGCAGCTGTGTGGCACATTGCACCACTAGAAACACTGGTACTATTAATTTCCTTATAATTACTAATTTGTTGTATAAGCATGACTTATTCTCTAAATACACTATATGGACAAAAGTATTTGGACACTGCATGTTTTTCTGAAAAAGTGCTTTATTCTATTTAGTAATGCGTCGGCCCTCCTTTTGCTTGTATTACAGCGGCATACTTTGTCGAGGCATACTTTCCAAAAGTTCTCTGTAAGTCTGGTCAGGAATAGCTTACTACTATTCCTCGTGCAAGGCTGTGAGAAAAGATTGTTGTGAAGATGGGCGTGGGTGGCGGTGTCATATCCGTCGCTCCAGTTCGTTCCACGAGTGCTCAATCGGATGAATGAATAGTAAAGATGAGCGAACACCAAAATGTTCGGGTTCGCGTTATTCGAAACGAACTTCCCGCGATGTTCGGGTGTTCGTTTCGAATAACGAACCCCATTGAAGTCAATGGGCGACCGGAACATTTTTGTATTTCGCCGATGCTCGCTAAGGTTTTCATGTGTGAAAATCTTGGCAATTCAAGAAAATGATGGGAACGACACAGCAAGTTCTCCTCTGCCACAGCTGTAACAGCTGTAGCAGAGAAGAACGATGTTAGCCCATTGAATTCAATGGAGCCGTCAATACAGCCGACTCCACTGAATGCAATGGGCTGCCGGCGATCGCGGGATGAATTGTCGGAAAGGGGTTAAATATATAAGCCCTTTCCTGCAATTCATCCAGAAATGTGTAAAAATAAAAAATATTCATGAATGGGTGTGAGTGAGGGCTGGCCTCTGATTGGTCAGGCTGTGACCATTCAGAGGCATCTTATTCAGCAGGCGGGGATTTTAAATCCCCGGCTGCTGAATACTACTCACAGCTGTTCAGAGCAGTTCAGGAGAACTGCAGCCTGCCGCGCTGAACTCCGTCTGCCGGCACCAGGTGAGTATATATATATTTTTTATTTTTACACATTTCTGGATGAATTGCAGGAAAGGGCTTATATATTTAACCCCTTTCCGACAATTCATCCCGCGATCGCCAGCAGCCCATTGCATTCAGTGGAGTCGGCTGTATTGTCGGTTCCATTGAATTCAATGGGCAAACATCGTTCTTCTCTGTCACAGCTGTTACAGCTGTGGCAGAGAAGAAGGATTTGTCTTCTATATGTTCTCAATGGGGTTGGCGCTGCTGCCGCCGGCCCCATTGAGCGCATATAGAAAAGATTTCTCAGGGAAGAAAGTTAAAGTAACCCGAACATCCGAACATCGTGTGGTGTTCGTTACGAATAACGAACATCCCGAACACCCTAATATTCGCCCGAGCATCAAGCTCGGACGAGTACGTTCGCTCATCTCTAATGAATAGCTATTACAAAATGAGCAGCTTTTTATTTTACCCATGCCCTTCCCAGCATACCGTTCGGCAAACTCAGTATTTGTATATATGCTGATTTTCTGCAATGTCCAAATACTTTTGTCCATATAGTATATAAATACATATATATATGAAAACTATCAGTTTGTTCAGCGACATTTAAATCCCTTAATCGACATATAGGATCACGAGGTGCCTTTTGGTTGTTATGGCAACCCAAGGCCTCCTGAAGGCCCTTAAGCCTGCCAATGACAAGTGCCTATCAAGGATTGTCTTTGCCTTTTATACTGATAAACTGTCTCTCAGATGCTGGGTATAATGCAATACTATGGTGTTGCATTATACTGTGTAAGCAATCAAAGGATCGCAAGTTCAAGTCCCCTTAGAGAAATAAAAAATAAGCAAATATAAGTTTTTTATTATTAAAAAAAATAAAGGATATCAAAAGTAAAAAAATATTTTCACATTTAAAATTATATGTAAAATTATATTTAAAAATATACACTGATGCAAAAATAAGAGGTATGATTTTTTGAAAATAAAGAGAAAAAGTCAACTGGAGTGTCTCAGTTTTTTTCCTATTGAAAACATCAGCATAAGCTGCATATTAAAGAGGTAAGCCTGTAAGCTCTGGGAGAAACCTGCCATTTTTGAATAGGAGCAGCCAAGCATAGAAATTGACTGTAGCAATGGATGCGACAATAAGAGATCTGCCCAGTATGCTAGTTCATGACTGGTGAATGCAGGTGGAGCCAAGGAAGTCCCAACAACACTAAGTTTATAGAGCTGGATAGGACAAGTAAGAAAATCTTCTCTCTATGCAGAATTCCAATTTGCAGATCCAGTGGAAAAATGACATACCTGACAACATCATACAGCAGCTCCCCATTGACAGAGATGAGCTTCTTCAGATAAGCATTGGTATCCTCTGGTTGAATACCAGAGCCTGATGGATGAAGGTTCAGGCAGATCCAGAATACAGTTACGCCTCTGTAGAGAACTGGATGTCACCGTAGGTCAAAGATGCCAGAAGCAGGAACTTTGGAAAAGAGCTCAGTGCCACCAAGGACAGCCTCTTGCACTGGAGCTAGGTGGCTGAGTTTTCTCAGTTTGATTGAGCAAGATTTTAGGAACTGTCCACTACAACTGCAATACAGATATAAATTTAGTCTTTGACTTCACAGGCATTCCTCAGACAAGAGCCTGTTTCTTCCTATCTCCATAGGTTCTTCAGTAGTAGGACCTAATGCAGGCTGAAGTGATATTGAGAAGCCGGGAGCCAGATAAATTATCTTCTTTTGATGGGTAAATTCATGGAGATTTTCTCTGGAACAAAAATCAATTCTGGAAGCCAGGGAGATAAGGTCTTCCAAGGTGGAAGGTAGATCTCTGCCAGCTAGCTCATCTTTAATCCTGCTGGAAAGCCTCTCCCAGAATATTGCCTGGAGTGCCTGGTCATTCCATTCCAATTCTGAGGCTAATGTACAAAACTTGTATATCATACTGACTGACAGTTTTGGACCATTGATTTAAGCATAGTAATGTCGAAGCAGTAGAAAATACTCAGCCTGGTTCCTCAAATACAGTACAAAAATAGTCAGAATTTTTTGAAGACTGACATCATTGTGTTCTCACAATGGAGCTGCCCAGGTTAGAGCTTCCCCAGAAAACAAGGAGATAATAAATGCAATCTTGGCATAATCAGTAGGGAACTGTGCCGGTTCAAACTCAAAGTATGTCTGGCATTATACTTGATTGTGAAATGCACGACTTTGCATGGCAAGATCAAGCATAGTGGGATCCATGGCCTAAGCAAACTTTGAACATGGCTGATGAACATGTATCTGCCTTGCCACACATTTGATTTGAGGTTTCTAAGGAGGCATCTCTTTGGAAACCCCAGTTTTTACCCTTAACCCCCTCTAAGCGGGATTTGGTCTTCGCTGCAGGGTATCAAAACCATTACTTGCAAAGATAGTTCTGAGGGTGATTGGAGTGCCAGTGTGCTTGAGTAACCAGCTCTCCATTCAGTCTCCTCCTCACCATGGGGGTGCAGTAACCCCGCAGTGAGGAAGATGGGGGACACATGACCCCTATTCTGTGTTGAGACCCCCACCATTTGTTTAACTAGCTATATGGTTTCCTAAAATTGTTATTATCTACATACAGCTCATTCATTTCAATATACTACCCAAATTGTTAATTTTACAGTTTTCTGAACTGAACTAAAGCAGCTAGTTTGTGGTGAATATGGATTTACAGTATTTAGGCAAATACATACTGTGATCACTGCTAACGACTTTAAAAAAGTTAGGAAATCTTATCACTTTGGAAAACCTTTTTTGCACTGCTATTTGGATATCACTTTATTAATTTGTCTCATGCACTTAGCACTTTATATGAAGTATTGCATGTTTCCCTATTTGTATTCATTTAATTTGTGTTATTCATTCAATTTTTCATTGATCTGTGCCTTTTTTTTAGACCTCATTGAGGGTGTATAGATTTCAATCTAGAATATGAATAGATCTCTAGTATTTACTTGTTTTTAACTGGTTTTATTAATATTGGAATATCATAAAGTATTTCATATTGTTTCTGTTTTGTTTTCACACTCATTTGATATGTTCTTTAGATTTGGTATATATTGTGTTTAGCACATTTGTAGCCCACCAGCTGTCTTCTAATTTGTATTAACCTTTTTATTATATCGTTGAAAGTCAAGAACATTTGGAAGGATTAATTCTGTTTTAAAGAGTTATTCCCATCTCTGTCAATCATGGCTGAGATGGGAATACTTGTCTGTCTGTTGCGACCAGAGGTGGCTGGGATTATTAAAACAGCTAAGCTGGCTGTTCTACACTATTTCCGTAACTTCCATTCACTTTTATGGGGGTTATGGAAACAGCGTAGAACAGCCAGCTCGGCTGTTTCTGTAATCCTGACCACCTCTGGCTGCGGACAGGCATTTCCACCTCAGCCATCTCAGCTATAATTGATAGAGATGGAAATACCTCTTTAAGACTTTGAATCAAATCAATCAGCAATAAAAAGGATAAGGATTTCATTTATAAAGTGTATATCTAACAGAAGCTGTAATAGATGATATATTTTACAATTATATTCAACTTTCCACGTAACTAATATACTTTGATGCTGGTTTTCCTGCTTTAAAGAAACTACAAAAAGTTACAAAAGAGCTTAAAAATGGAACACTCCATGTTGAACATATGTGACCTACTAAAAAAGTGCGATATTTTTCCATTTCATTTTTAAAAAGTAACTTATTTAGAAATTGATAGCAGCAACACCTCTCACAAAAGTTGGGACAGGCGTAACAAAAGCCTGTAAAAGTAAGTGGTACTAATGAAAAACAGCTGGAGGGTCAATTTTTTACTAACTGACATGATTCTGTATAAAAAAAGCTTGTTAAAGAGCCAGAGTCTCTCAGACGCAAAGATGGTCAGAGGTTCAGCCTTCTGTGAAAAACTGTGTCTAAAAATTGTGAAGACTTTAACTATTCCACCATCTACAGTACATAATATCATCAAAAGATTCAGAGAATCTAGAGAAATTCATGTGCACAAGGGACAAGTGCACATATTGACTGACGGTCAATATTGGTTACTTGAGAACTACGAGCCCTCAGGCGTCACTACTAGAGATGAGCGAGCATACTCGGCCACGCCCCCCTTTTGTCGCCCGAGCGCAACGATTTTCGAGTACTTCCGTAGTCGGGCGAAAAGATTCGGGGGGCGCCGTGGGTGAGTGGGGGGTTGCAGCGGGGAGTGGGGGGGGGAAGAGGGAGAGAGAGAGGGCTCCCCCCTGTTCCCCGCTGCTACCCCTGCTCCGCCACGCCTCCCCCGCCCCTCGGCGCCCCCAAATCTTTTCACCCGAGTACGGAAGTACTCGAAAATCGCGGTGCTCGATCGAGTAATTACTCGAAACGAGTAGGTTCGCTCATCTCTAGTCACTACCTTAAATTTAGGCAGGATTCTGTAATACAAATCATTGCATGGACTCTGGGATACTTCCAGAAATCATTGCCTGTGAACACAGTGCACGGTGCAATCTACAAATGCAAGTTAAAGCTGTATCATGCAAAGAAGATGCCATATATCAACACAACCCTGAAACAATGGCATTTTCTCATTTGAAATGAACTGAGGCCAAATGGAAAACTGTTCTCTTGTCAGATGAATCAAAATTCTTTATAGACACCATGTCCTGTATACTCAACAGGAGAGAAAGCATCCAGGTTGTTATCAGTGCACAGTCCAAAAGCCGGCACCTCTGATGGTATGGGGTGGTATTAGTACCAATGGCATGGCCAGCTTACACATCTTGAAAGACACTATCAATGCTAAGCATTATATAGAGGTTTAGAACAACATCTGCTCCCATCCAGACAACGCTCTTTCAGGGAAGGCCTTGCATATTTCAGCAAGACAATGCTAAACCACATATTGCATCCATCACAACAGCATGGCTTCACAGAAGAAGAGTCCGGTTGCTGAACCGGCCGCCTGCAGTCAAGGCCTTTCACCAGTAGAAAACATTTGGCGCATTATGAAACATAAAATCTAAGAAAGATGACCCAAGACCGTTGAGCAGCGAGAATCCTACATCAGATATAGGACAACATTCCACTACCAAAACTCCAGCAATTGGTCTCCTCACTTCCCAGATGTTTACAGACTGCTGTGAAAAGAATACAGGATGCTGCACAACGGTAGACATGGCCCTGGCCCAACTTTTTTTTAAATGTGTTGCTGCCATCAATTTCTAAATGAGTTAACTTTTTTAAATGATATGGAAAAATGTCTCCCTTTCACCGCCTGATGTGTTTTCTATCTTCTATTGTGAGTAAAACATGGTAACATTAGTTTTCTAAATCATTGCTTTCTTTTTTTTCTTTACATTTTACACAGCGTCCCAACTTTTGTGGAATTGAGCTTGTAAATTGTTGCCAGGTAAGTTGCAATATTTCTTGGATGTCCACTCCCCACCAGACAACGACACCCGCCCTTTGACAGTTACCATGTGGGTGTTGTACACAGAAATGTACAGTATATCCTATTTCACCTGAAAAGACATGGCCCACAATTACCACTACGACTAAATCATGCGGTATCAGATGTTGAGATGAAACAAAGAAGCTTGAATCATCGCTGAACCTAAGAATTCTCAGCACCACATCCAGACAGGATGCTGAGTTGTAAAAAAGAATCTTTACATTTCATAAGTCATAAACTTTTAACTCCCACTCAATTACTGCAGGTTACAGGCCAGGAAAATGTATGGCGATCAATACATAGTAATATATGTAATGCTTTACATGCATATCTAGCGATTCATGTTTTTGCAATAGGATTCAACAAGTATATTTACACATTTATCTTTAAATTTAAAATAATTATTGTCAATGACTCTGCTCACAAAATGCACATGTATATCATTGCACTCCATGGCGCTGTAGAATTGTCTACAGCGATTCAGGCTAATTTCATACAGGATTACTTCTAACACCCTTACCGTGTGTATTGTTTTTCTTTTGTTACACTTTAACCCCTCAGTGACGAAGCCTGTTTGCGCCTTAGTGACAGAGCCAAATTTTGGAAATCTGACATGCGTCGTTCAACGTAGCATAACTCCATAAAGGCTTTACATATCCAAGTGATTCTGACACTGTTTTTTCGCCACATGTTGTACTTCATTTAGGTTGTAAAAAGAGACTGATATCATTTGTGTATATTTATTAAAAGTACCAGTATTGGAAACATTTTGAAAAAATTGTCATTTTTTCACATTTTCAACCGTAATATCTCAAATATGTCCAAACATACTGTACAAATTTTTGATAAGATATGTATTTCCATCTGTTTACTTTATTCTGAATGCACACTTGAAAAACTTTTGTGTTTTTTTAACCATTTAGAGGATGTACAAATTTAACATTACTTTTCAGCATTTTGAGGAGCACTTTGTTTTCCTGCACCAAGCCAAGTTTGCAAAGGCTCATAAGTGTCAGAATAATAGATACCCCCACAAATGACCCAATTTTAAAAACTACACCCCTTAATGTATTCACTGAGGGGTGTCATGAGTATTTTGACCCCACCAGTTTTTTTCAGGAATTAGTTCAATTTAGGGGAGAAAAAATAAAATTTCATATTTTTGCAAATATGTCATTTTAAAGACATATTTTTTTCCTATAGAACCCATGAAAATGAGGATTTACACCTCAAAATGCATACCCCCGTTTCTCCCGTGTTCAGAAACATACCCATTGTGGCCCTAATCTTATGTCTGGATGCACAACGGGGCCCAAAACGAAAGGAGTAGTCGGTGGCTTTCAGAACATAGATTTTCCTTGAAGGCGTTTTAGGCCCCATAGCACAGTTGTAGAGCTCTTGAGCGGCCAAAATCAAAGAGAACCCCCACAAATGACCCCATTTTGAAAACTAGACCCCTTAACGAATTTATCTAGGGGTGTACTGCCCATTTTGACCCCACAGTTTTTGAATGAATTGAAGCAAAGCAAAAGGAAAAAATTGTGATTTTCGTTTTTTTGGCAATTCTGTCATTTTAAAAACTGTTTTTTTAGTACAGCACACATGAATGAAGACTTGCACCCTAAAATGGATACCCCGATTTCTCCCGTGTTCAGAGACATACCCATTGTGGCCCTTATCTTTTGTCTGGATGTACAACGGGGCCCAAAATGAAAGGAGTAGTCGGTAGCTTTCAGAACAGAAATTTAGCATGAAGGTGATTTAGGCCTCCTTGGCCACTTGTAGAGCCCTTGAGCGGCCAAAACGACAGAGAACCCCCACAAATGATCCCATTTTGAAAACTAGACCCCCTAACGAATTTATCTAGGGGTGTACTGTGTATTTTTACACTACAATTTTTGAATAAATCTAAGCAAAGCAGTAGGAAAAAAATTACAATTTTCATTTTTTTGGCAGTTGTATCAATTTAAAAACTGTTTTTTTAGTACAGCACACATGAATGAAGACTTGCACCCTAAAATGGATACCCCGATTTCTCCCGTGTTCAGAAACATACCCATTGTGGCCCTAATCTTTTGTCTGGATGTACAACGGGGTCCAAAATGAGAGGAGTAGTCGGTGGCTTTCAGAACAGAAATTTAGCATGAAGGTGATTTAGGCCTCCTTGGCCACTTGTAGAGCCCTTGAGCGGCCAAAACGACAGAGAACCCCCACAAATGATCCCATTTTGAAAACTAGACCCCCTAACGAATTTATCTAGGGGTGTACTGTGTATTTTTACACTACAATTTTTGAATAAATCTAAGCAAAGCAGTAGGAAAAAAATTACAATTTTCATTTTTTTGGCAGTTGTATCAATTTAAAAACTGTTTTTTTTTGTACAGCACACATAGGAATGAAGACTTTCACCCCAAAATGGATACCCCTATTTGTCCCGTGTTCAGAACCATACCCCTTGTGGCCCTAATCTACTTAAAGGACACATGGCTAGGCCTATAATGGAAGGAGCACCCATTGGATTTTAGGGTACAACGGAATAAATTCCAGGCCCCATTGCCCACTTATAGAGCCATTGAGCGTCCAAAACTATAAAGAACCCCAACAAATGACCCCATTTTAAAAACTAGACCCCTTAACGAATTCATCTAGGGGTGTATTGCGTATTTTGACCCCACAGTATTTGAATAAATTAAAGCAAAGCAGAAGGAAAAAATTACGATTTTCTTTTTTTTGTCAATTTTGTCAATTTAAAAAGTGTTTTTTTGTACAGTGTACATAGGAATGAAGACATTCACTCCAAAATGCATACCCCCGTTTGTCCCGTGTTCAAAAACATACCCATTGTGGCCCTAATCTACTTACAGGAAACATGGCAAGGCCTGTAATGGAGGGAAAACCCGTTGGATTGCAGGGCACAACTGAATAAATTCCAGGCCCCATTGCTCATTTGTACGGAATAAAAATTGACTCCCTAAAAATATCACCCGCCCACCTCCACGCGTTCCCCAAATCTTAGATAAAAGTAATAATGTGAACTGTGTGGTATTTCCGAAGACAGGGGTAATTACAGAGGCTGGTTGGGATGGGTACATGGGGCAACAAAACCGGGTATCTCCTCTCATGCTTTTTGGGGGTATTTTGTGACCTCAGTAGCGGGTATGGGGTGTAAAAAGTGGCGCACTGTGAGTCTCCGTAAGCTTGATGAGGTGTGGCGGTCTCACACAGAAGGCGCTCAACAAGCTGCTCCTGGAACTGCAGGAAGGCGAGCGTTCCCGGGGCTTCTTGTAAATTGCGAATTACAGGTAGCGGTCTGAATAACACCGGGCTCACGCAGCTGAAGGTGGAATCCGCTTGCAGAGGCCCGCAGCGGATCCCAGCTGTGAGCCCGGCTGTGACCCTGCGTACGGCCATGTAATGTACTGTGCATAACTGCCTATTCACACAGGCGGTCATTCGCAGTGCACTTTTTTTTTTTTGTGGTTTGTATTTCCCGCACCGTCGCTTAGCAATGACGCAGGTACCCGCAGCCTGTATACAACGTAGTTGCATATGGGCTGCGCGTATATCCGCGACCATGGAGCACAATTGGCTCTATGTTGCCGATATCCGCGGTAAAATAGAACCTGCTGCGTTCTCTTTTCTGTGAGTGGATTACGCCATTCCGACCCACTAATGTGAGCGGAATTGTGTAATCCAATGCGATTGATCTGCGTAATACCGCGGATCAGACGCATGCCGAATCCGTAATTCCTATCTGGTCATGTGAGACCGGCCAAAGGTAGATCTCTACCTTTTTATCACGTGACCGGGGACCGCTCAATGAGGCCACCGGTCACTGCTCCAGGCTCTCGGTGACCGTTGGTTGCTGGGAGCAAGGAGATTTTAAGTTTCCTGGGCTCCCCGACTCCTGCGCATGTGTCCGGTGTTTTGCCGGCGGTCGCATGCGCAGAATACGGGAATGTTCACGGAAGAAGATCGCGTCGGGGTGCAAATACGGAGGCCTCCGGTAAAAAGTTTCATCTCCTCTCACCGATCGCATCGGTGAGGGGAGATGAACCTTCACCTTTTTTTAACTTTTACGTGATCGCCATTATTCATTGGATAACGGCGAACACGTGATCAGGAACCGCTCACTGCGGCCCCCCGTGAAATCTCCTGGCTCTCAGCTAAGTTTTGTAGCCAGGAGCAGGGAGATATTAAACTACCACGGCTTTTGTGCATGCGCCTGCCATATTGGCGACGGCGGCGTGCGCAGAAGCTGGGCTAAGGTTTGCGGATAAATCCGCGGGCCTTAGGTACGTCATTTCATCCTCCCTCACAGATATGATCTGTGAGGGGAGATGAAACGCAAGCTTTTTTTAACTTTTTTGCACTTTTTTTTTTACTTTACATGATCACTGTCATCCATTGGATGACAGTGATCATGTCCCTTGTGACATCCCTCTGCTCTTGGCTACACATGGCAGCCAGGAGCAGAGGAATTTTGAATTTCCCGGGGCTCGAGCCCTCTGTGCACGCGCCGGATGTCAATCATCGGGCGCGCATGCGCAGACGGGGATTTCAGGTCCTGGGACATTGGGACATCGCAGAGGACCGGGGGTGAGTATTTACACCTCCCCTCATGGATCACTTTACTTCACTTTTCTTTTACTTTTTCTACTTTTTCACGATCGCCGCTATCCAATGGATACCGGCGATCGCGAGCCCGGGGACCTCTCACAGCGGTCCCCGGTAACACCTCCTGGTTCCCGGCTACCTTCAGGAGTCGGGAACCAGGAGATTTTAAATTTGCCGGGGACACCCGGGCTTCTGCGCGTGTGTGTGACGTCATCGCCTGGCGCGCATGCGCAGAAGGCCGCCGGCGGGTCTGGGAGGACCAGATCTCCCGGGGACACCGCTGACAAGCCGTGTGAGTATTTTCAGCTGCCCTGATGGATCTGATCCGTCAGAGCAGCTGAATTACTACTTTTTTACACAGTTTTGTTTACTTTTTTGCGATCGGCGCTATCCATTGGATAGCGCCGATCGCAATACCGGGGGGGACTGCCCGCATCCTGGGATGACAGCTCCATGCTGTCGGCTACCTGCGGGCACCGACAGCATGGAGCTGTCACGTCCTCAGGCCAGTGGGCATTAATCCAAAGAGGATGCATAAAACTACGTCCTCTAGGATTAAAGCCCACTTTCTGAGGACGTAGTTTCCCGATGGGGCCGTCGTTAAGGGGTTAACCTACACAAAGAGATTTCAAAAAGCCAATAAATATTTTTATTTCTATTATATTTTTATACATACCTATATGTATAATCCAGTTATATTATAGCAATATCAGTGTAGCCAATGATACTGGCTCCCTACCACCCTGGTGAAACATTATGTACTATGGCATGTACAGCACAAATTAAATTAAGGGTATATTCAGTTCTACTACTAATTTATAGTGTGGACACAGTCATTTCCTCATAGCATAAGGTGTCTGTAAGAATTGCCAACGTGCTTTTATTTCAGATTATCAGATCTCCAAGTGCTATAACACAGTGATGTTCCTCTCCACTAATTAGCACGACATGGATACACTGTTCGGTTTACAGTGTTTACATCTAACCACTTCTCCAAACACTCTACTACTAAAACTGACCACAGATATTGTCAGTGAACCTCATTAATGGGATCAGTAGTTTGATTGCCTCTCAACATCTCCAAAGGTCAGACAGGTTGGATTCTAACCTGGAAAAAAAGCAATGCTGGAAGTATTGTCCCATATTGAAACATAGGTGTTCTGTTTTTAGGGAGAGATATTCTATAAAGGATATATTGCTGCTGATATGAAAGCTTTCATACCAGCAGTGGAGTTAAACAGGGTTGTATTAAAGAGAGCAGAGAAAGAAACTGCATCACGTTCATATGCCTATGTAGAACGTGGTATGTTTTTAGGGAGACATATTCTGCGGAGGAAATATTACTGCATGAGTGAAACCTTGTATACAAGCCGAAAAGTTCAACAGGGTTGTGTTGGAGGGACAACAGAAAGCATCACATTTATATGCCTATTTAAAACATGGTCTGTTTTAAGGGAGAGATATTCTGCAGAGGATATATTGCTGCGGAAAAAGATACCAATCTCCCAACTGTCTGACCAGTTCGCCATTACTCAAAACCACAGGGAGGGTGGCTTTGGGAAAGAAAGGGGTGCGTCTTCTCCAACACGTTTTGCTACCCGTGGGAGAAGTATGGAGGAGGAAGAGCAGGAGGAGGAAGTAGGAGAGGAAGAGAAGGGGAATAAAATAGGTTCAAAGGCAGGGGAAGGGCCAACCAATATTTCTTCCATCTGTCACTAACCCCAGCTATCTACATTCTACTCTTTAGAGCTGCTTGCCTGCTCTACTGCCAGTGTGCTATCAGAAACCTGCTAGACACATGCGTATGTCCATAGACAATGTGGGTCGCCTGACATTTATAGAAATGAACCTGGCATGGTGTTCCCCTGACTTCTGCACCCTCAATGCAGATTCCACTGATTAGTTAGCATGTTGGCAATTTTTAATCACATATGACTGAGCATAGATTTATATCACATACTGTGCCCTCAAGGTGCTGTTTTTGCTGGTGGTGGTGATGGTATTGATGCTGCTGTTCTCCTTCTACTGCTTCTGCCATGTTTCCTCCTTCTACTTAAAGATAAATATAGCAATATGGAAATACAGAGCTAGAGCTCTAATGTTTTTACAAGGTACACACTCTGTTCAAGGTATAGTTGCTGTTGGTGGTGGCGGTAGAACTACTGCTGCTCTCCATCTCTTGCTCCCATCCTGTTTTCTCCTCCTCATTCTCCAAAAATTTTTTGTAAAGCACAAGAAATTTCTGTAGCTCTACAGCTTTTCCTTGGAGAAGGCTCATGCTTGGCTCTTCACCTGGTAGAATTTGTCCTTTGCAAACTTTATGACTTTATTGCTTTTAAATCAAGCAGCTCATGTGCTGTTTCCCTTGGCGTAATTTTTGGTAACTCCACAGCTGTTCCATGCTTGAGTGTTCTGTTCACTTTGTATAAAGCAAGCAGAACACCTGCCATCTCACTTAGCATAACCTTTGGCAGTTCTATAGCTGTTCTTTGGAGAAGGACTATGCTTGAGTATACTGTTCATCTGGTAGAATTTGTCCTTGCAAAATTTATGAAATTGCTTTGTAAGCAAGCACCACAGCGGCTGTCTTCCTTGGCACAATTTTTGATCAAGGAGATCCTATGTGGACTGTCTTTGTTTTCCGTGACACCAGTATGCTAAGAGTGACTACCACAGTACACTATTTTGACCAATTTTGCAGATGACCACAGTGTTCTCTAGATGTGTAGCTGTATTCCCATGCAATTTAGGGGGCTTTGGCTGCATTGGCTGCATTGCCTTCTGAGGGGCAAATTATAGAATCAGATTTCTAACTCCCATTTACTTTAATCGGAGCTGGAATCCTCCATTCTGATTCACTATGATTTTTTTGTGAAATTGGCCTGATCCCAACACAAACCAATTATTCCGCTCATCAAGTGTTGAACACTTAGTGAAATATTTTGGCTGGGAACGCCCAACCTGATTTAAAAAAATACAGTAAATCTGAACAGCTGATTCTGACTCCCATTAAAATTAACAGAATTAAAAATCCACTTCACTAATGTATATGTGTGTCTTAGTTGTTAGCACTGTTGCCTTTCAGTGCTGTGACCCTCGGTTCAAATCCCATCAAGGATAACATCTGCATGGACTTTGAAAAACTTCATCCAGATGTTGTCCTTGGTCAGCAAAGCAGCAGTCCTAACAACTGAGCTACCACATATGTCTGTCCTTCCAGAGGAAGACAAAAAATAATAATAATAAACACAAAGACTACAATGTAGCAGTGCTACAACTGAGCCATCACACTTCTTTTTTTTGCCGTCTCCAGAGGAGGAGGAGAAGGAAAAAGAGCAATATCTACATAGAGTTTGTATGTTCATTATTGTAAACATACACACTCCATGCAGATGTCCATAATCAGATGTGAACCTATAACCCCAGGCAATAGAGCTAGTCCCCATACTTCTTTCTTCTTACTCCTCCTGTCAGAACCAGCAATTCTCGCGGCCGCCGTGCCTGCACCACCGGTCATGCCACCCGGGTTACAGGAGTGCGGCGTAGAGGAGCCCCGGTTCTAGTAACCTCCCCGGGCCGCTGTAAAACTCGTCACCGCCGGGTTGCTAGGGAGGCAGCAGGTGCTTCTCTAGTTACTTGACTACCTAGCTGGCTTCCCTGGTAATGGTCTGTTCTGCAAGGCTGGGGGCGTGTCCACAGCACCTCCTTGATTGCCCTGCTGCTGTCAGGCTCCCCGCCCCAATCAGCTGCTGGGGTGGGAGCTCTGACAGCATTTAAAAGTGTGTGTTTTCCTTCCAGCCCTTGCCAGTGTTAGTTTGGTTCTCCAACTGCACCCGCGTTTATTCTGACTGCTCTTTGTGACCCCGGCTTTCCTGACCTCTGCTTTTTGGACCTTGACTACGTTTTGCCTTCCCCTCTGTACTGCGTACCCTCCTGCTGCCGACCCGGATTGTCTGACCACTCTACCGTTTGTCTTCAGTGTCTGTTTGTCTCCCGTGTCCCGCTTCCCTAGTGAGGGTAGGGACCGCCGCCCAGTTGTCGCCCTGGGGGTTAGCCCAGGGGGGCAAGTAGGCAGGGACAGGGGTTGCGGGATATTTCAGGGACCCCCATATCCCAGACACTGTCCTGACAGTAACACTGGCCGAACGAAGGTCAGACCCTTGCATCCGCCTGGCAACTTTGAACCCCTCGATGGAGCCATGTCGCTGGCTATTTGGGCCGACCGACGTTTGAGGGCCAGACACGCCTCTCAGACCACTCCACTCCCCACGCCTACTTCTTCTACGGACCCGACTTTTTCACCTCCCACCACCTAGCCAATGGAGCTGGGAGCCATGAACCCCAAGCAGCGACGGGAATATCGCCTGAAGAAGAATCTCTGCTTCTACTGTGGGGAGTCGGGTCACCACATTGCAACCTGCGCCAAGAAGCCACGGCAGGAAAAACGTCCGCTCCTAGGCAGTTGTCGGGAGGACTGTCTAGGAGCCAAGGTACTCCCTGTGTTGTCCAAGATGTTATTGCCCTGCACCCTAGAATTCCATTCTTTCCACCGTACTGGGCAAGCCTTCGTTGATTCTGGGGCTGCTGCAAATTTTGTTAATTTTAATTTCGTTGCTCAACTGTCCAGGGTTTTGATATGCTTAGAAACTCCGATTTTTGTTTCAGGAGTAGACTCCACTCCATTGCAGGCAGGGGTAGTTAATCTGGTTACCCCTGAGGTAAGGTTTACTATAGGAGCCCTACATGTTGAAACCTGCACATTTCTGGTGATGCGAGATTTGTCTGTGGACGTCGTCCTAGGTCTCCCCTGGCTTCGGGAGCACAATCCGGTAGTAAATTGGGACACGTTGGAACTGGTAAAGTGGGGTCCCCGCTGTGCCAACCACCTACGTCCGGTGGAGGTGGGTATCTCCACCTGCGAGGGGGTTCCCCTACCAGATTACCACTCCGAGTTCTCGGACGTGTTCTCCAAGCAATTATCTGAAGCACTGCCCCCTCATAGAGAATGGGACTGTAAAATTGATTTGATTCCTGGGGCCAAACTTCCCAAGGGCCGCATTTATAATGTTACGGTTCCAGAGAGAGAATCCATGAGGGACTATATCCAGGACAGCTTGGCCAAGGGGCACATACGGCCCTCAGAATCCCCGGTGGGTGCTGGGTTTTTCTTCGTCGAGAAAAAGGATGGGGGTCTCCGACCCTGCATAGATTATAGAGAGCTAAATAAGATCACAGTCAGAAACCAGTACGCTCTTCCACTCATTCCTGACCTCCTTAACCAGGTTGCTGGTGCCCAATGGTTTTCTAAACTGGACCTCAGGGGAGCGTACAATCTCATTTGCATTCGGGAGGGGATGAGTGGAAAACCGCCTTCAATACGCCTCTCGGTCATTTTGAATACCTAGTAATGCCTTTTGGATTGTGTAACGCCCCCGCCATTTTTCAGGGGTACATGAATTCTGTGTTTCAGGATATCATGGGGGTGTTCGTTGTTGTATATCTAGATGACATTCTGATTTTTTCCTCTGACTTGCCAAGTCACCGGACTCATGTTCAGACCGTGCTAGCTCGACTCAGACGTAACGAGCTGTTTGCTAAGCTCGAGAAATGCGTTTTTGGGGTACAAAAGATATCATTCCTAGGGTATATCATCACGCCATGCGACTTCCAGATGGATCCTGGGAAGGTGAAAGCCATCACGGAGTGGGCCCGGCCAGGTACCTTGAAACCTCTTCAACGCTTCCTCGGCTTCGCCAATTACTATCGCAAGTTCATTAAAGACTTCTCCGTGGTGGCTAAACCTCTAACGGACCTCACCAGAAAGGGAGCAGATGTGAGTACCTGGTCTTCCGATGCTCTCAGGGCCTTCGATACCCTAAAGACGGCGTTCTCTTCAGCACCCGTCCTAGTACAGCCGGATCTGCCCTGCCCGTTTGTTGTGGAGGTAAATGCCTCAGAGTTTGGTGTGGGAGCGGTACTGTCCCAAGGTCCCTCCACACTCACTAACCTTAGACCGTGTGCCTATTTTTCTAGAAAGTTCTCTTCCACCGAACGGAACTACGACATAGGCAACCGGGAATTGCTGGCTATTAAGTGGGCTTTCGAGGAGTGGAGGCATTTTTTGGAAGGTGCTCGTCACCAGATCACGGTACTCACAGACCATAAAAACCTCACCTATTTAGATTCCGCTAAGAGGTTAAATGCTCGGCAAGCCCGCTGGGCCTTGTTTTTCTCTCGGTTCAATTTTGTTGTTACCTATAGACCTGGCTCTAAGAATGTCAAGGCAGACGCCCTGTCTAGGAGTTTTGGATCCCCAGAACCTTCCGAGTCTGAGCCTGAGAGTATTCTCTCCCCTGGTGTGGTCCTCGCTGCTGTCTCCTCCGACCTTTCACCTCTCATACACGCTGCTCAGCAATCCGCCCCTGAAGCCCTTCCGGAAGGCAAATTTTTTGTTCCGTTGTCACTGAGATTGAAAGTGTTAGAGGAGACACATGCTTCAGTCCTAGCTGGACACCCCGGTATCAGGGGTACTCTAGAGTTAGTATCCAGACTCTATTGGTGGCCGCATATGGCCAGGGATGTACGGTTATTTGTGTCCGCGTGCCCGGTTTGCGCAAGGGGGAAGAATCTCAGGAGACATCCTGAGGGTCCTCTTCTTCCCTTGCCCATTCCGTCAAGGCCATGGTCCCATTTGTCAATGGATTTTATTACTGATCTGCCACCCTCGCTGGGGAATACGGTCATTTGGGTCATAGTTGACAGTTTCTCTAAAATGTCACATTTCGTTCCGCTTTGCAAGTTGCCTAACGCCAAACTTCTGTCTGAAATGTTCATCAAGGAGATTGTTCGGCTACATGGGATCCCCGAGGATATTGTGTCTGATAGAGGGGTACAGTTCGTCGCTCGCTTCTGGCGAGCCTTTTGTAAAAATCTAAATGTTAATCTGTCTTTTTCCTCCGCCTTCCATCCCGAGAGTAACGGACAAACAGAACGGATGAATCAAGAACTTATCCAGTACCTGCGACTTTTTGTCTCTGATAACCAGTTTCAGTGGGCCAACTACCTACCTCTCGCCGAATTTGCTATTAACAACCATGTTAACTCGTCGTCCCAATTGTCACCTTTTTTTTGTAACTATGGGTTCCATCCCCGGTTCTCGCTTTCTACTCCTTTTGTCTCGAACAATCCGGCCGCTGACATATCCTCTGAGGAACTGTGCACAGTTTGGGCCCAGGTTCGTAAGAACCTTCAGGGTTCCCAAGAGAAACTACGTAAATACTCAAAAAAAAGATGTACGATCTCGGCACCTTTTGTGGTCGAGGAGCAAGTTTTATTGTCATCCAAGAATCTGAAACTTAAGGTTCCCTCCCTGAAATTTGCTCCTCGGTTCATTGGTCCATTTACTGTGTCGCAGGTTATCAACCCGCTGTCGTACAAGTTGTCACTTCCGGACTCCTGGAAGGTTCACAAGGTTTTTCATAAAAGCTTGCTTAAAAAGTACGTGACTCCAGTTCTACCCACCCAGAACCCGCCCCCTCCTTCTTTGGTACAGGGGGAACTGGAGTATGAAGTAGAAAGTCTTGTTGATGCCCGACGGGTTAGAGGTGGGCTGCAGTACCTGGTCCACTGGAGAGGATTTGGCCCTGAGGATAGGACGTGGGTCCCTGCCAGGGATGTTCATGCGCCACGCCTAGTCCGATCATTCCACAGGGCTTTCCCGCTCAAGCCCGCTCCGGGCCATGGGGGTCCGGTGTCCCCCCGTAGAAGGGGGGGTACTGTCAGAACCAGCAATTCTCGCGGCCGCCATGCCCGCACCACCGGTCATGCCACCCGGGTTACAGGAGTGCGGCGTAGAGGAGCCCCGGTTCTAGTAATCTCCCCGGGCCGCTGTAAAACTGGTCACCGCCGGGTTGCTAGGGAGGCAGCAGGTGCTTCTCTAGTTACTTGACTACCTAGCTGGCTTCCCTGGTAATGGTCTGTTCTGCAAGGCTGGGGGCATGTCCCCAGCACCTCCTTGATTGCCCTGCTGCTGTCAGGCTCCCCGCCCCAATCAGCTGCTGGGGCGGGAGCTCTGACAGCATTTAAAAGTGTGTGTTTTCCTTCCAGCCCTTGCCAGTGTTAGTTTGGTTCTCCAGCTGCACCCGCGTTTATTCTGACTGCTCTTTGTGACCCCGGCTTTCCTGACCTCTGCTTTTTGGACCTTGACTACGTTTTGCCTTCCCCTTTGTACTGCGTACCCTCCTGCTGCCGACCCGGATTGTCTGACCACTCTACCGTTTGTTTGTCTCCCGTGTCCCGCTTCCCTAGTGAGGGTGAGGACCGCCGCCCAGTTGTCGCCCTGGGGGTTAGCCCAGGGGGGCAAGTAGGCAGGGACAGGGGTTGCGGGATATCTCAGGGACCCCCATATCCTGAACACTGTCCTGACACCTCCTGCTTCTTCTTCTTCTCCTCATTCTGCCTCTTATACTTCTTGTCCGACTCCTTCTTCTTCTTTTTTACTTTCAAGAAGAAAGAGGAAGAAGGAGAAAAAGGAAGAATAAGCATGGTGGGTCAGTCTTTAGCGCTGTTTCCTTGCAGTGCTGGGGCCCTAAGTTCAAAACTGTCCAAGGAAAACATCTGCATGAACCTTGTATGGTTTATCTGTGCTCTGTCCAAAAGCAACAGCTAGATCATGTTGCACTGCCTTGCAGTGCTATCTAACAGCAACATCTGGATGGTGTTTTTATATTCTCTTGGTGTTTATTCTTGTTGTTTTTTTTCCTTTCTCTGAAGTAGAACGGGAAAGTGTGGTGCTGCAGTAGCTATTGGTACTGCTTTCCAGTGCTGGAGTTTTAGGTTCAAATCTGTCCGAGGGCAACATCTTGGGTTTTTTTACATTCTCATTGTGTCTATCCTTTTTTCCTAAACACTACAAGCAACACTACTCATCACTAACCATTACTACTAGAGATGAGCGAGCACCAAAATGCTCGGGTGCTCGTTACTCGGGACGAAAATTTCGCGATGCTCGAGGGTTCGTTTCGAATAACGAACCCCATTGAAGTCAATGGGCGACCCGAGCATTTTTGTATATCGCCGATGCTCGCTAAGGTTTCCATTTGTGAAAATCTGGGCAATTCAAGAAAGTGATGGGAACGACACAGCAACGGATAGGGCAGGCGAGGGGCTACATGTTGGGCTGCATCTCAAGTTCCCAGGTCCCACTATTAAGCCACAATAGCGGCAAGAGTGCCCCCCCCCAACAATTTTTACTTCTGAAAAGCCCTCATTAGCAATGCATACCTTAGTTAAGCACCACACTACCTCCAACAAAGCACAATCACTGCCTGCATGACACTCCGCTGCCACTTCTCCTGGGTTACATGCTGCCCAACCCCCCCCCCCCCCCCCCCGCACGACCCAGTGTCCACAACACACACCAAAGTGTCCCTGCGCAGCCTTCAGCTGCCCTCATGCCATGCCACCCTCATGTCTATTTATTAGTGCGTCTGCCATGAGGAGGAACCGCAGGCACACACTGCAGAGGGTTGGCACGGCTAGGCAGCGACCCTCTTTAAATGGGGCAGGACGATAGCCCACAATGCTGTACAGAAGCAGTGAGAAATATAATCCTGTGCCACCGCCATCAGGAGCTGCACATGTGGGCATAGCAATGGGGAACCTATGTGCCACACACCATTCATTCTGTCAAGGTGTCTGCATGCCCCAGTCAGACCGCGTTTTTTTATAAATAGTCACAGGCAGGTACAACTCCGCAATGGGAATTCCGCGTGCACCCACAGCATGGGTGGCTCCCTGGAACCCACCGGCTGTACATTAATGTATCCCATTGCAGTGCTCTGGACAGCAGAGCTAACGTCAGATTAAATGCAGGTGGGCTTCGGCCCACACTGCATACCCCAACCTGACCGGGGTTTTTAATTCATAGACACAGGCAGGTACAACTCCCTATTGTGAAGTCCCTGTGGACCGACAACATGGGTGGGTGCCAGGAAGCCACCTGCGGCACATAAATAAATCCCATTGCATTGCCCATCACAGCTGAGGTAATGTCATGTTTAATGCAGGTGGGCTTCGGCCCACACTGCATGCCCCAGTCAGACTGGGGTTCTTTAGAAGTGGACACATGCAGTTACAACTCCGTGTGGACCGACAGCATGGGTGGCTCCCTGGAACCCACCGGTGGTACATAAATATATCCCATTGCAGTGCCCAGCACAGCTGAGGTAACGTCAGCTTTAATGCAGGTGGGCAAAAAATTAATTGGATTACACTGTAGGCGAGGGCCCCAAAAAATTGGTGTACCAACAGTACTAATGTACCTCAGAAAAATTGCCCATGCCCAACCAAGAGGGCAGGTGAAACCTATTAATCGCTTTGGTTAATGTGGCTTAATTTGTAACTAGGCCTTGAGGCCGCCCAGTTAAAATAAAAATTGGTTCAGGTGAAAGTTTCAACGCTTTAATGAGCATTGAAACGTATAAAATTGTTTACAAAAATTATATGACTGAGCCTTGTGGGCCTAAGAAAAATTGCCCGTTCGGCGTGATTACGTCAGGTTTCAGGAGGAGGAGCAGGAGGAGGAGGATGAATATTATACACAGATTGATGAAGCAAAAATGTCCCCGTTTTTGATGGTGATAGAGAACGATGCTTCCATCCGCGGGTGCAGCCTACGTATTGCTTAGGTATCGCTGCTGTCCGCTGGTGGAGAAGAGAAGTCTGGGGAAATCCAGGCTTTGTTCATCTTGATGAGTGTTAGCCTGTCGGCACTGTCGGTTGACAGGCGGATACGCTTATCTGTGATGATTCCCCCAGCCGCACTAAACACCCTCTCCGACAAGACGCTAGCCGCAGGACAAGCAAGCACCTCCAGGGCATACAGCGCTAGTTCAGGCCACGTGTCCAGCTTCGACACCCAGTAGTTGTAGGGGGCAGAGGCGTCACCGAGGATGGTCGTGCGATCGGCTACGTACTCCCTCACCATCCTTTTACAGTGCTCCCGCCGACTCAGCCTTGACTGGGGAGCGGTAACACAGTCTTGCTGGGGAGCCATAAAGCTGTCAAAGGCCTTAGAGAGTGTTCCCCTGCCTGTGCTGTACATGCTGCCTGATCTCCGCGCCTCCCCTGCTACCTGGCCCTCGGAACTGCGCCTTCTGCCACTAGCAGAATTTTACCATCAGCTTGTCCGCCAGGGTCCTGTGGTATAGCATCACTCCCGAACCCCTTTCCTCTTCGGGTATGAGAGTGGAAAGGTTCTCCTTATACCGTGGGTCGAGCAGTGTGTACACCCAGTAATCCGTAGTGGCCAGAATGCGTGTAACGCGAGGGTCACGAGAAAGGCATCCTAACATGAAGTCCGCCATGTGTGCCAGGGTACCTGTACGCAACACATGGCTGTCCTCACTGGGAAGATCACTTTCAGGATCCTCCTCCTCCTCCTCAGGCCATACACGCTGAAAGTATGACAGGCAAACAGCATGGGTACCCTCAGCAGTGGGCCAAGCTGTCTCTTCCCCCTCCTCCTCATCCTCCTCATGCTCCTCCTCCTCCTCCTCAACGCGCTGAGATATAGACAGGAGGGTGCTCTGACTATCCAGCGACATACTGTCTTCCCCCGGCTCTGTTTCCGAGCGCAAAGCGTCTGCCTTTATGCTTTGCAAGGAACTTCTCAAGAGGCATAGCAGAGGAATGGTGACGCTAATGATTGCAGCATCCCCGCTCACCATCTGGGTAGACTCCTCAAAGTTTCCAAGGACCTGGCAGATGTCTGCCAACCAGGCCCACTCTTCTCTAAAGAATTGGGGAGGCTGACTCCCACTGCGCCGCCCATGTTGGAGTTGGTATTCCACTATAGCTCTACGCTGCTCATAGAGCCTGGCCAACATGTGGAGCGTAGATTTCCACCGTGTGGGCACGTCGCACAGCAGTCGGTGCACTGGCAGATTAAACCTATGTTGCAGGGTGCGCAGGGTGGCAGCGTCTGTGTGGGACTTGCGGAAATGTGCACAGAGCCGGCGCACCTTTCCGAGCAGGTCTGACAAGCGTGGGTAGCTTTTCAGAAAGGGCTGAACCACCAAATTAAAGACGTGGGCCAGGCATGGCACGTGCGTGAGGCTGCCGAGCTGCAGAGCCGCCACCAGGTTACGGCCGTTGTCACACACGACCATGCCCGGTTGGAGGCTCAGCGGCGCAAGCCAGCGGTCGGTCTGCTCTGTCAGACCCTGCAGCAGTTCGTGGGCCGTGTGCCTCTTATCTCCTAAGCTTAGTAGTTTCAGCACGGCCTGCTGACACTTGCCCACCGCTGTGCTGCCACGCCGCGCGACACCGACTGCTGCCGACGTGCTGCTGCTGACACATCTTGATTGCGAGACAGAGGATGCGGAGGAGGGTGGTTTAGTGGAGGAAGCATACACCGCCGCAGATACCACCACCGAGCTGGGGCCCGCAATTCTGGGGGTGGGTAGGACGTGAACGGTCCCAGGCTCTGACTCTGTCCCAGCCTCCACTAAATTCACCCAACGTGCCGTCAGGGAGATATAGTGGCCCTGCCCGCCTGTGCTTGTCCACGTGTCCGTTGTTAAGTGGACCTTGGCAGTAACCGCGTTGGTGAGGGCGCGTACAATGTTGCGGGAGACGTGGTCGTGCAGGGCTGGGACGGCACATCGGGAAAAGTAGTGGCGACTGGGAACCGAGTAGCGCGGGGCCGCCACCGCCATCATGCTTTTGAAAGCCTCCGTTTCCACAAGCCTATACGGCAGCATCTCCAGGCTGATAAATTTGGCTATGTGCACGTTTAACGCTTGAGCGTGCGGGTGCGTGGCAGCGTACTTGCGCTTGCGCTCCAACACTTGCGCTAGCGACGGCTGGACGGTGCACTGACAGACATTGGTGGATGGGGCCGAGGACAGCGGAGGTGAGGGTGTGGGTGCAGGCCAGGAGACGGTAGTGCCTGTGTCCTGAGAGGGGGGTTGGATCTCAGTGGCAGGTTGGGGCACAGCGGGAGAGGCAGCGGTGCAAACCGGAGGCGGTGAACGGCCTTCGTCCCACCTTGTGGGGTGCTTGGCCATCATATGTCTGCGCATGCTGGTGGTGGTGAGGCTGGTGGTGGTGGCTCCCCGGCTGATCTTGGCGCGACACAGGTTGCACACCACTGTTCGTCGGTCGTCTGCACTCTCAGTGAAAAACTGCCAGACCTTTGAGCACCTCGGCCTCTGCAGGGTGGCATGGCGCGAGGGGGCACTTTGGGAAACAGTTGGTGGATTATTCGGTCTGGCCCTGCCTCTACTCCTGGCCACCGCACTGCCTCTTCCAACCTGCCCTGCTGCTGCCCTTGCCTCCCCCTCTGAAGACCTGTCCTCAGTAGGCGTAGCAAACCAGGTGGGGTCAGTCACCTCATCGTCCTGCTGCTCTTCCTCCGAATCCTCTGTGCGCTCCTCCCTTGGACTTACTGCCCTTACTACTACCTCACTGACAGACAACTGTGTCTCATCGTCATCGTCCTCCTCACCCACTGAAAGCTCTTGAGACAGTTGCCGGAAGTCCCCAGCCTCATCCCCCGGACCCCGGGAACTTTCCAAAGGTTGGGCATCGGTCACGACAAACTCCTCCAGTGGGAGAGGATTCAGAACCATTGCTGCCCATTCTGGGCAGGGTCCCGAGAACTGTTCCTGGGAGTCTGCCTGCTCCTCAGAATGTGTCATTGTAATGGAGTGAGGAGGCTGGGAGGAAGGAGGAGCAGCAGCCAGAGGATTCAGAGTTGCAGCAGTGGACGGCGCAGAAGTCTGGGTGGTCGATAGATTGCTGGATGCACTTTCTGCCATCCACGACAGGACCTGTTCACACTGCTCATTTTCTAATAAAGGTCTACCGCGTGGACCCATTAATTGTGAGATGAATGTGGGGACGCCAGAAACGTGCCTCTCTCCTAATCCCGCAGCAGTCGGCTGTGATACACCTGGATCAGGAGCTCGGCCTGTGCGCACACCCTGACTTGGGCCTCCGCGTCCTCGGCCGCATCCACGTCCTCTAGGCCTACCCCTACCCCTCCGCATGGTGTATTACCAGTAGTGCAGAAACAGAACGCTGTAATTAAATGTGCCGCTTAGTGGCCTGTGGTTGGAGGCTGACTTCGCTTACGGAACGCACAGCAGAGCCAGGAAAGAATTTTGCGCAAGCGTGCTGTAACACTTAGCTGGCTGCATATGAATTAGGACAACTAACCCCAACAGAGACCCAGTACACTGAGGACGGTCACAGGCAGCCCAAATAGATTTTTTTTTCCCAAATGTTTTTGGAAAGGCCCACTGCCTATATACACTAAATATGTCTTCTGTCCCTGCCTCACCACTACTGGCCCTGGACAATGTAAAATTACTGCAGACTGTTTCACTGTGGACAGGAATACAGCGGTGATGTAACAGCCAACACAGAGCCAGGAAAGAGTTTTGCGCAAGCCTGCTGTAACACTTAGCTGGCTGCGTATGAATTAGGACAACTAACCCCAGCAGAGACCCAGTACACTGAGGACGGTCACAGGCAGCCCAAATAGATTTTTTTCCCCAAATGTTTTTGGAAAGGCCCACTGCCTATATACACTAAATATGTCTTCTGTCCCTGCCTCACCACTACTGGCCCTGGACAATGTAAAATTACTGCAGGGCGCAATGCTCTGCACGGCCGATATACAAAAAAAAAATAAAAATGTGCAACACTGCAAAAAGCAGCCTCCACACTACTGCACACGGTTAGATGTGGCCCTAAGAAGGACCGTTGGGGTTCTTGAAGCCTAAAATACTCCTAACACTCACCCTATAGCAACTCCAGCAAGACAGCACTTTCCCTGAACTATGTCAGAATGCATCTGTGGCGAGCCGCGGGAGGGGCCGATTTATATACTCGGGTGACACCGTGGCGAGCCGCGGGAGGGGCCGATTTATATACTCGGGTGACACCTGATCTCGCCAGCCACTCACTGCAGGGGGGTGGTATAGGGCTTGAACGTCGCAGGGGGGAGTTGTAATGCCTTCCCTGTCTTTCTATTGGCCAGAAAAGCGCGCTAACGTCTCAGAGATGAAAGTGAAAGTAACCCGAACATCGCGTGGTGCTCGTTTTGAATAACGAGCATCTCGAACACGCTAATACTCGAATGAGCATCAAGCTCGGACGAGTACGTTCGCTCATCTCTAATTACTACCAATCAGGAACACAAAATCAATTATTACAAGCCAGTGGCTATCAGAAAAAAATAAGTAAAGGCCCATTTAGACTCAACGATTATCACTCAAAATCTGCTTAAAAGCCATCTTTTGAGTGATAATTGTTGCGTGTTAATGTGCGCCCATCGTGTACTTTTCATTCACTTTTTGTTCATCGCTAATTTTAAGCAAGCTTAAAGTCAGCAATGAGCCTTATCAGCGCTGCACGCTAATTAGCTACTTAAGAGTTTATGCAAAGTGATCGCTCAAAACTGTCACTCAAACTGCCGTTTGAGCGAATTTTGAGCGATCATTTTTCAGTGTAAATGGGCCTTAAGTGACTCTGTAAACAGTGTTGCTGCTCATGAGGCAATTACACATGGGCGTCTTTAAGATTAACTAAATACAGGAAAAATATATTCAACTTAATAATGTGGGAGTCACATAGAAAGCATCCTCTGTACTTCATCTGCACATTGTAATAGTTTTGGGCTCTCTCTATATTACGGGTGTCAAGCGCATTTCACCGAGGGCTACATCAGCATCATGGTTTGCTTCAAAGGGCTATTTGTAATTATAAGACAGTATTTTAAAGTATATATTAAAAAGGAGAGGGAGGAACAGATGGGCCAGAACAAGGTTCTAGTCCAGAAGAATTGGCGCACAAGCCCCCCGACACAGACACTTGACTCTAAGCTACCAGGTATCCCGGTACCCAGTTTCAGGCTGCCAATGAGTCTACAGTGCATCAGAGGGTCTTCTTGGGGCTCAGGACCCTCCAATCTATAAGAGGCTTTTCTGCATTCAGATCTCATGGGTCACATAAAATGAAATGGTGGGCTGGATTTGGCCTACGAGCCCAGAGTTTGACACATGTGTTCTATGTGATAGTATAATAATACAATATGTTCTTTATTTCCCCTTAGAGGTCTCAGTTCGTAGATTCATGCAGTTCTGCTGCAAGTAACCTCTGTAAAATTAAGGTATTTCAACCCCTGACATCGATAGTAATATCCAATAGGAATGGCATTAATTTAAATAAATAGGCAATTAATGCATCTACTGTACAACTCCCAAAACCATCCACCTATTATTGTTATCTTGGTAGTAAAGATTATGTGGAAGTCTACCCTTCCATTTTTTCAGTGATGAGAGCAGCAAACTTTAAATCTCTTCGGGGGCGGCGCGGGGCAGCGAGGGGGAGCGGGGAGGAGAGTGAGAGAGATCTCTCTCTCTCGATCCCCTCAGCAACCCCCCGCTCACTCCCGCGGCCCCCCAAATCTTCAGGGACGAGCCAGCAGGTACTCGAAAAAGGTGATGCTCTCTCGAATAAATCGCCTTACCGAGTGTGCTCGCTCATCTCTATTTGTAGATAAAGATGAAAAGCTAAACCAAGTTGCAACTTTTCATTAAAAAAATGGGTTTCATGCAGGAAAAGTGTCCTAAAAAGAGTTTGTGTAAATAAATTACAATTAAAAAAATAAAACGGTGCATGTGTTAATTAACCCCTTAAGGACATGGTCTATTTTGGAGGCAGATTTTAATCCCCATTCTTCAAAAGCCATAACTTTTTTTCTTTTGTTGACGCGGCCATATAAGGGTTTGTTTTTTGGGTGGCAAACTGTATTTTTCATTGGTGGCATTTTGGGGTACATAGACTATTTTGTAAAACTTTTATAAATTTTTTTATGACAACAGGGAGAGAAAACGCATCAATTCTACCATAGATTTTTTTTTCCAGCGTTAATGATGCAGCATGAGGGCTCAGTCTCACGGGCGCATCGGCACCCGTACACTGGCACCGATGCGCCCGTGTGACTGGGCCCTCACTGCAGGAGGAAGACGGCTGTACCTCAAGACGGACGTCTCTCTGCAACGCTGAAGAAAGAACACATGACCGGCAATGACGCCGTCATGAGGTACGGCCGCCTCCTTCCTGAAGTAACACGGGTGCCGATGCACCTGTGTGACTGAGCCCTCAATGACACAATAGATTTTTTCTGCAGGTCCGTTCGATTACAACGATACAAAAATTCTTGTATTTTTTAACGTTTTTCCACTTTTCCGCAATAAAAACCCTTTTTTTGGAAATTATTTTTTTTTCTAAGTCTCTGCATTCAAAGTTCTATAAATTTTTTACTTTGCCATGGATGGAGCTCTGTGGGGGATTCTTTTTTATGGGACGAGCTGTAGTTTTTATTGGTACCATTTTAGGGCATGTGGGGCTTTTTAATCACTTTTAGGGCACCTACCCACTTGCGTTGCCGATTTTCGCTGCGTTTTTTGCGCATTTTTCGCGACGTTTTTTGCGCGTCTTTTGCAGCCCTCCTTTGACAATCATGGGTGCATTAAGAGAAAAATAAGGACACATATGCAACTGACAGTTCCTATGTGAAAAAACCCCACGAAACGGAAAAAAAACCCCAGATGGACAAGAACACATTCTATACTAATTGCTCTTGAGAAAAAACGCAAAACATCACAGGAAAAAAAATCACAAGTGGGTAGGCACCCTTATTGTGCTTTTTGGAAAACTATAAGCATTTTGCCTCAATTTTCTTGTTTTTTTTCACGCTTTTTGCCGTGCAGGATAAAAAGTTTGTTCAATTCAATGTACACATCGTTACAGATACACCGATACTAAATATGTGGGATTTTAATTTTTTTTTAAAATTATGCTAATATGGGAAAAAAATTAACATTATTTTTATCCTTTTTTTTTTACACTATTTATGTCCCTGTAGGGGACTTGTACAATAGCACCTATAATCGCTATGATAAGGCATTGCAGGATTCCTGTTCTGCAATGCCTTATTGCTTGTATTAGCGAACACAGGCAATGGCAATGCAGGACCCAGGCATCTGGCATCCTGTTGCCATGGCAACCCGTTGGCACCCCCGCAATTTCTTTGCGAGAGTCTGATGACATCACAGAGGGAGCGCATTCCCTCCGTGAACCCTTTTCATACCGCAATCTACATAGATCATGGCAGGGAAGAGGTTAACAGCGGAGGTTGCTGCTCCAATGTACCCCCACTGTTGCAGCGGGAGGGCGGCTATCGGTGACAGTCCCACTGTCCCACTATCCACAGGACGTAAGTGTACGTCCTGTTGTGTTAAGTACCCCTCTGCCAAGACGTACATTTACATCCTTTGCTGGGAAGGGGTTAATATTAAATAGTCAAAATCTTAACACAAGACGTGTTGTCAAGCTGTAGCTTTGCAACACTGCATAATAAAGAGGATCTTTTGCTTTTTACATTGGCAACGTTGTGTGACCAGCGCTGACCTGCCTGCACGTTCTATTCCACGCTGCACAATATCTAAGCATTAAGGCCTCATGTCCACAGGGAAAATCAGGCCCGCTGCGGATTCTCCATGTAGAATCTGCAGCGGGTCCCTCCTGCCCCGCGGACATGAGCGCTGAAAATAAGAATAAATAAGAATTAACTCACCTCTCACACGCTCCGGATACTTCCTTCGCTGCGGCGCCATCTTCCCTGCGTCGCGGCCGGATCTTCTTTCTTCGGCTCGGCGGATGTGCAGGATGACGTCGGTGACGTGCCCCGCGCATGCGCCGTCCCGAAGCAAAATGATCCGGCCGCGACTGAGAGAAGATGGCGCCGCGGCGAAGAGAAGAACCGGAGCGTGTGAGTAAAATCCGATTTTTGTGTCATGCGGATCCGGACGGCTTCCATAGGCTTCAATAGAAGCCCGCGGGAGCCGTCCCCGCGGGAGACCCGCACGAAAATGCAGCATGGTCCGGATTTTTTCATGCTCCATTTTTTTTAAAATCCCTTTTATTGACCATCCGCGGGTATTTATCTACCCCGCGGGTGGTCAATGCATCCCTATGGGGTGCGGATCCGCGGGCAGGAGAAGAGTTAAAATCCGCTGCGGATTTTAATTCTTATTTTGCCCGTGGACATGAGCCCTAATTTACGAAACAGAACAGCAAAAAATAGTGTAGATGTATATTGTATAGGTACCATTTTATGTTCATTGTATGGTTAATTGGCATGTGCTTTAAAATACATCTACTAATTTTCTTGCAAAATCTTCATAAAACTCCATGGATAAACTACCATTTAAGTGAAACGAATAGATTATTTTATAGAGGAAATAGAGCAAGCTAATGTACTATTAAAATACTTGGCAAATAACATTGAAATCTGCTAAGAAAAAGTATTAGAAAAGGTCAAAAGTGCATATTTGACTGCACACATCCGCAAGTCTGTCAGAGCCTCCCAAATCTCAAGCTTAGATGTTTTCATATCTGACAATGTATGCTAGGGAAATAAAAGGCTTAACTTCTTCAAATAACACGACAAGTACCCGGTTCAGAAGAGCGGAGAAAACTATTTGGGGAACAACGGGGGATTTTCATTAAAGAAAAACCCTTGTACTTTTAGCTACACTTTTATAGCATGGTACATACGTTCAGCTCCTTTTTTATCTACCCGTTTTATAGCTACAGATGTAATTAAGTAATGTTTTGTCAAAAGTATAAATGTTGTGATGATCAATGCAGCAGAACTGAGCATGTCATTCGGTCTGATATGTCTTCATCATATGTGGTTTCAACAAGTCAGTAAATGAGTACTTGCTGGGGTGTAAAGATGACTGTGGTAAGGTAATGGCAAACCACCCTGCAAAAACATGTCAGGATGTGACATCACCCTAGCAGTCAGTCACGACTCGGTGCTTGAACCAGGGACTTTACCTTTACCTATATAAGCAACTGTAGGGTTAGTAAATAACTCCTTTAATCTTTGCATCCCTGTAATGACAAGTGGAAGTAGACTATTTATTAATATGAATATGCTAGTATAATTGTAAGAAACGATATCAGAGAAAGTAGTTGTTACAGTTATTTAGCACTTATAATATATACAATTATAGAGCACTTATAATGGAAGCTTCAGCGACCGAATAATAACAATTTTTCAATATTAACAACTACAGTACCCAATAACAAAATATATAACACCCCACTGGGACACCACTGTGCTACCATATTGCTACTGCATCCCCCTATTGATGACCCCATAATGACAGGGATGTGGCTACAGGATACACATAGCATACTTGCATCCTTCATGCTCCCTCACTCGTTTCATGTTACAGAAAGTGATATATGAGCATCCAGTGAGTGCTCTGCTTTCTGCTATCAGAGTTCATCATGGAAGAAGCTTAAAGAGACCCTACGGACCTGGACAAACAAGAATGGCCTCACCCGATTCTCCGACTACCTGATGCACACTGTGCACTAGTATACATCATTAGTCTAAGACACTATACCTGGTTTGATTTACTAGTACTGTCCACATGATCAGTACTGACCAGTCAGAGCGGAATGTAGTGTCTTAGACTACCAATGCATACTAATTCACGGTGTGCATCGGGTAGTCGGAGAAGCTGTTTGACCATCTTTGTTTAGCCAGGATAGGCGGGGTTGCTTTAAGACAGCTCCTGTCAAAAGGTCACACACCTCTGGCTGCACTAGAGATATCTTTTTATTAAAGGGGTTCCCTGACTTCTCTAGTAGGTACATACATACGGTTCATGGTTCCTATCCTGTGCCTTTGCATTTGATCACCTCATCCAGTGTCTGGAGGATATAAGCAACCGAGTGCTGCTGGACAGGATTACATTTTTTCAGCAATATTACTACTCAAGTGCTCACTATTACTACTGAGACTACTGTGGTTGTCACTATTACCATAGAGACCACCGTGGGGGTCACTGTGGGTTCACTATTACTACTCAGGCTACTGCTGGGGGGTCACTATTACTGCTAAGGCTGCTGTGGGGGTCACTATAACTACTGGAGCAACTGTCAGGGACTCTATTACTACTGAAACCACTGTGGGGGTCACTATTACTATTAGGGCTACTGTGGAGGTCACTATTACTGCTGAGGGGGTCACTATTTCTGCTGAGGCCACTTTGGGGGATACTATTACTGCTGAGGCCACTGTGGAGGTCACTATTACTGCTGAGGGGTTCACTATTACTATTGAGGCCACTTTGGGGGATGCTATTACTACAGGGGCTACTGTGGAGGTCACTATTACTACTGAGGAGGTCATTATTACTGCTGAGGCCACTGTGGGGGTCACTATTATTACTGAGGACACTTTGGGGGTCACTATTACTGCTGAGGCTACAGTAGGGGTCACCCATACTACTGGTGTCTGTTTACACGTGGCAGAAATGATACAGAATGTCCTCAGTGGAAATTTCCGTGGTAAATTCTGCAGCATTTCTGCATCCCAAAAGCAGTCAAAATCTGCACACTGTCTATTTTCAAACAGCCCTGTACTTCTTATAATGAGGGGGGTAAAATCATACCTTGTGATAAGCCCCGCCCCCTGACTTGTTGGCAGTTTGCGATAAATAAGTGGGTTTTGGGTCGCGGTTTTGGCACTCGGTCTCTAAAAGGTTCGCCATCACTGTTCCATATCAACACGTATTATATCTGATAGAGGTCTATTGTTCTCTATGGGTGTGTAATAAAAGCTGTACATACGCAATTACATTGCATATGTGTGGCATTTATATGCAACGTCACTAAGCCAAAGAACGGTAAATTTCAAAAAAGGGCAAAAAAGAAATCAGACTGCGCATGACAATGTGCATGAGATATGCCGTTATAGTGATGTTACAACATGGGGTAAACCATATAGTGATATCACAAAACTTGAGCAAACACTGTGATGTTACAGTACATGGAAAGCAAACACCATAATGTCATAGAAAAGGATTCCTGCATAAAGGATTATTAATAATGCAGAATAAACAGGAATAGCAAATATATCAATGTCATAGCGATTAGTTAGGCACCAGACTGATGTAACAGCACAGGGATACAAATTATTGGATGTAGTGATGTCACAGCACCTAAATAATAAATGCAATCATAATGCTAAAACATAATACGTGGCAAAATATTATCATTATAGTTCATAGAAGTTGGCATTTAAGAGTTATTTGCATAGAGTCATGTAAGGAATTCTGTGTATCCAAATTATACATGTATGGGCTATTCATCTCATATTAAGCAAACTAATTCAATGCCTTAACAATCTTAATTCATGGGAGAGTTATATGGAAAGAGGTAACTTAGTTGTATGGTCAGTATTCTGTTAGTTTTTACTTAAATGCTATTATTTTGGGTATGAATAGTATTTTGTTTTAAACATGATATAAATTGAAATAGCTAGTATGAAGTAAATATCATAACACACAATATTCATTCTTACCCCTCCTGTCGGCCGCCTGCACACGGGCGGAAATCCCGCGGCGGGATTTCCCGCGGGATTTCCGCCACTGAAAGTTTGCATAGGAGTGCATTACAATACGCACTCCTATGCAGACGGCCGCGGTTTGGCCGGGCAAAATCTCGCACGGCAAACAAACCGCGGCATGTCCTATTTTTGTGCGGGGCACGCACTCACCCAGCCGCCGGCTCCGGTCTGCGCATGCGCCGGCTGCGCCGCAGCCGGCACATGAAAGAGCCGGGGCCGCCAGGCACGGGTGAGTACGCGCTCGTCCCTGCAGGCTCTCGGGTCGGGTCCCGCGGCGAGAATTCTCGCTGCCGTATCCGACCCGCTCGTCTGCAGGCGGCCTAACTGTGTCAAAACTTTCCCTTATAAGGTCTTTTTTTTTCTTTTTAATCTTACCCTCTGTTTCTTTGCCCTCTTTTCCTATTGGCTATATTAGGGTCAAATATCTTGGTCCAAAAATGTATGCTCACTTGGGCAACCAGTCACTGTTAAGAAACCCTGCTATTCAAATCTCTCTAGCTACGTTGATGAATCTATGTCTGTAAGGTTAGAAATACTATTGGGTGAGATTTGGAAAAGATCGGTTGATTCGCCAAATTTCGGTTTGAATCAGAATTTCACTAATACCTCTAAAATTGGTCTATAACATCAGTAGTGGTGGTCCTGTCACTTAGCTGTCATTACTGTTGCCTTGTAGTGCTGCGGTCTTCCTTCTGCATGGCGATTGTATATTCCCCCTTTATTTATATAGCAAATTCACTTGATACTGTCTGTCCCCATTGGGGATCACAATTCATATGTATTAGGCACAATCTAATACATCTATTAGTATGGTTTTGAAGTGTGTGAGGAAACCTACACAAACAATGGAAGAACATGCAAACTCCATGCAGATGTTGTTCTTGTTGATCCTATTTTAAACTAGGACCCCAATGCTGCAAGGCAACAGTGCTAACCACTGAGCCACACACCCTTCTCCTCTGTTTAGTAAAAATGAAGTGTCCGAGGTGTGGCTTCACTCTGAACAAAACTTTTAGCAAAATTTGATCTAAAACAGGGTTTGACTGTTTTGATATCCTCAACACTAGATAGAAAGCCCCTGCAATTTTAATATAGGTAAGGTCCACCTTATACTAGTAATATATTATTTTCCAACATATACTTCCAATGGAAAGCTGTGATATATGCAAATGTATAGGAGTACAGTGGCATACATTATAAAACAATGTGCATTTTTTCACATGGTGCCTTTTTGTGGATTAGTGTACCTTATTCCATGCAACATATAAAAAAAAACTATGACGCGTACTTGCCTGGCATATGCCAAAAGGTTACTCTTTTGGCATAAACTGATTTACTGGAGCCGTATGGATTTGTTTGGTGTCTATGCCATGTGATGCAATAAATAATTGTGAACAGAGCCTATGAGCTTGTAAATTCTCATTTTTGCAATGATATAAACAAGGCCAAAACGTGTAGCAATGAAGGATTACATTCACCATATACTGTATATTTACATCTTTAGTCTACAACCTGCAACGTTAAGAAGAATACAGACTAGAGATGAGCGAGCGTACTCGCTAAGGCAAATTACTTGAGCGAGTATTGCCATTATCGAGTACATGCCCGCTTGAGCCAAAAGATTCATGGGCCGGCAGGGGTGACAGGGAGTTGTGGGAGTGAGCATGAGGGAGAAAGAGATCCTCCCCCCACCCCCCTGTTCCTCTCTGCTCTCCCCCGCTGGCCCCTGAATCTTTAGAGGCGAGTGCGCAGGTACTGAAAAATGGCAATACTCGCTCAAGTAATTTGCCTTAGCGAGTACGCTCGCTCATCTCTAATACGGACCATTTTTTCTAATCTCCCACGGGCAGAATTTAGCCTCAACACGCATCGCAACATGCAAAAAATTCTGCATGAAAATCCAGATGCCTCCATGAGGATTTTGATGTGGAATCGAAAATGGCCTAATTCTGCCAGCATTTCAGCATCAAAATCTGCATTTAGACATACAAGCTTTTGCGCAGAATTCCACAGCGACAGATTCAGCTGTCTGTTGCAGTTCATGTTTCTGACAAATTCAGGCCCTTGTTAAAGCACCACAATGTAATCTATAAAAAAATCTATAAAAAAACTGAGCATTTTAGTGCCATAACAAAAATCATCCAAATTATTGAAATAGCATGATATTTAACATGCCTGCAAACTTTGTAAAAATGTTCCATGATTGCCATTTATTTGGTTGCATCACCTCCACCCCCACCAAAAAAAAATATTAAAACATTTTTTGTGCCCTAAAATGTTTCTAAAACTACATTGGCCCCTGAAAAAAAACACAAGCCGACGCGTAATTACATTGACGGAAAAATAAAAAAGTTCTAGGTCTCCACAAACCCCTTTTCTTTAGGCCTTAGTGACACCAGCGTTTTTTCCCGCGATTTGCGGATCGCATGACGGATGCGCATCCTCAAATCGTGTGACCGGGCCGAAAAAACTGCTCCTAGCCGCGTTTCAATAGAACAGGCCGGAGCTGTCCAGCGCATTCATGAATTCATGAATGGGTGTGAGTGAGAGCTGCCTCTGATTGGTCAGGCTGTGACCAATCAGAGGCAGCTCATTCAGCAGGCGGGGATTTTAAATCCCCGGCTGCTGAATACTACAGAGAGCAGTTCAGGAGAACTGCCGCCGGCCGCGGCTGAACTCCGTCTGCCGGGATCAGGTGAGTATATATTTTTTTTTATTTTTACACATTTCTGGATGAATTGCAGGGAAGGGCTTATATATTTAAGCCCTTCCCGAAAAATTCATCCCGCGATCGCCGACAACCCATTGCTTTCAATGGTATTGCCGGCTCCATTGAATTCAATGGGCAAACATCGTTCTTCTCTGCCACAGCTGCTACAGCTGTGGCAGAGAAGAAGGATTTGTCTAGTATATGTTCTCAATGCAGTCGGCGCTGCTGCCGCCGGCCCCATTGAGCGCATATAGAGAAGAGAACAGGAATCGCAGATCGCAGATAGGTGCTATCTGCAATTTCTGTTCTATAATTTATCGGACGAGCGCATAAAAAGCGCTCATGTGTCTGATACCATTGCAAAGCAATGGTTTTATAAAATCGCCGGACGCATGCGCAAATCGCTCGAAAAAACGCCCGTCTGACTAAGGCCTTAGGGTAATTTATTTTTGAAATCTGTATAAATTTGGCATCACCATAGATGCATTGATCTATAGAATCAAGTTTACATGTAATTAATATAGTCCACTGAACACCGTTGAAATGTAACCAAAAAAATCAATCTTCAAAAATTGCTCAATTGCTTTTTCTTCTATTCCTATTTTAAAAAAAACAACTTTTTAGCACATCATATGACATTTTGGTGTCACCGCTTTTGAAAGGTGGGGACTAGAGATGAGCGAACGCGTTCGTCCGAGCTTGATATTCGTGCGAATATTAGGGTGTTCGGGATGTTCGTTATTCGTGACGAACACCATGCGGTGTTCTGGTTACTTTCACTTCCTTCCCTGAGACGTTAGCGCGCTTTTCTGGCCAATTGAAAGACAGGGAAGGCATTACAACTTCCCCCTGCAACGTTTAAGCCCTATACCACCCCCCTGCTGTGAGTGGCTGGCGAGATCAGGTGTTCGCCTAATATAAAAGTCGGCCCCTCCCGCGGCTCGCCTCAGATGCGGTGTGAGTTAGATGAGGGACAGTGCTGTTTATACCGGAGCTGCTGTAGGGAAAGAATTGGTAGTTAGTGTAGGCTTCAAGACCCCCCAAAGGTCCTTATTAGGGCCACTGATAGCTGTGTGTTGGCTGCTGTTAGCAGTGGGATTTTTTTTTCTTTCTCAAAATCGCCTCTGCAGACCGTTGCACCTGGCATTAGGGACAGAAGTGCTGCATAGGCAGGGAGAGTGTTAGGAGTGAGTGTAGCCTTCAAGAACCTCAACGGTCCTTTCTAGGGCCATATTTATCCGTGTGCAGTACTGTCCAGGCTGCTGTTGGCTGTGCTGCATTTTTTTTGGGCTTCTCAAAATCGCCTCTGCAGAGCATTGCACCCTCCATTGATACTGCAGGGAAAGAATTGTATAGGCAGGGCCACAACACAGTTATTATTCATAGAATATACGCAGTGCTGCCTGTTGGTGGGAAAAAACTGAAAAGAAATCTATTTGTCCAGCCTGTGTCCGTCCTTACGCCTGTGTAGACGTGTGAGCTGCGTGAAAAACATTGCTAAATCATACGCAGCCAGCTACGCTTTACTGCTGGGTTCGCCATTTGCTTTCCTTAATTGGGGAAAAAAATACCTGCTCTCCAAGAGTTATAATAACTCTGCTACCCTCACGTTCTGTGACACATAAGCAGGGACACAGCGCAGTTATTAAACTTCGCAGGTTCATTGAATATACGCAGTGCTGCCTGTTGGTGGGAAAAAACTGAAAACAAATCTATTTGTCCAGCCTGTGTCCGTCCTTACGCCTGTGGAGACGTGTGAGCTGCGTGAAAAACATTGCTAAATCATACGCAGCCAGCTACGCTTTACTGCTGGGTTCGCCATTTGCTTTCCTTAATTGGGAAAAAAAATACCTGCTCTCCAAGAGTTATAATAACTCTGCTACCCTCACGTTCTGTGACACATAAGCAGGGACACAGCGCAGTTATTAAACTTCGCAGGTTCATTGAATATACGCAGTGCTGCCTGTTGGTGGGAAAAAACTGAAAAGAAATCTATTTGTCCAGCCTGTGTCCGTCCTTACGCCTGTGTAGACGTGTGAGCTGCGTGAAAAACATTGCTAAATCATACGCAGCCAGCTACGCTTTACTGCTGGGTTCGCCATTTGCTTTCCTTAATTGGGAAAAAAAATACCTGCTCTCCAAGAGTTATAATAACTCTGCTACCCTCACGTTCTGTGACACATAAGCAGGGACACAGCGCAGTTATTAAACTTCGCAGGTTCATTGAATATACGCAGTGCTGCCTGTTGGTGGGAAAAAACTGAAAAGAAATCTATTTGTCCAGCCTGTGTCCGTCCTTACGCCTGTGTAGACGTGTGAGCTGCGTGAAAAACATTGCTAAATCATACGCAGCCAGCTACGCTTTACTGCTGGGTTCGCCATTTGCTTTCCTTAATTGGGGAAAAAAATACCTGCTCTCCAAGAGTTATAATAACTCTGCTACCCTCACGTTCTGTGACACATAAGCAGGGACACAGCGCAGTTATTAAACTTCGCAGGTTCATTGAATATACGCAGTGCTGCCTGTTGGTGGGAAAAAACTGAAAAGAAATCTATTTGTCCAGCCTGTGTCCGTCCTTACGCCTGTGGAGACGTGTGAGCTGCGTGAAAAACATTGCTAAATCATACGCAGCCAGCTACGCTTTACTGCTGGGTTCGCCATTTGCTTTCCTTAATTGGGAAAAAAAATACCTGCTCTCCAAGAGTTATAATAACTCTGCTACCCTCACGTTCTGTGACACATAAGCAGGGACACAGCGCAGTTATTAAACTTCGCAGGTTCATTGAATATACGCAGTGCTGCCTGTTGGTGGGAAAAAACTGAAAACAAATCTATTTGTCCAGCCTGTGTCCGTCCTTACGCCTGTGTAGACGTGTGAGCTGCGTGAAAAACATTGCTAAATCATACGCAGCCAGCTACGCTTTACTGCTGGGTTCGCCATTTGCTTTCCTTAATTGGGAAAAAAAATACCTGCTCTCCAAGAGTTATAATAACTCTGCTACCCTCACGTTCTGTGACACATAAGCAGGGACACAGCGCAGTTATTAAACTTCGCAGGTTCATTGAATATACGCAGTGCTGCCTGTTGGTGGGAAAAAACTGAAAAGAAATCTATTTGTCCAGCCTGTGTCCGTCCTTACGCCTGTGTAGACGTGTGAGCTGCGTGAAAAACATTGCTAAATCATACGCAGCCAGCTACGCTTTACTGCTGGGTTCGCCATTTGCTTTCCTTAATTGGGGAAAAAAATACCTGCTCTCCAAGAGTTATAATAACTCTGCTACCCTCACGTTCTGTGACACATAAGCAGGGACACAGCGCAGTTATTAAACTTCGCAGGTTCATTGAATATACGCAGTGCTGCCTGTTGGTGGGAAAAAACTGAAAAGAAATCTATTTGTCCAGCCTGTGTCCGTCCTTACGCCTGTGTAGACGTGTGAGCTGCGTGAAAAACATTGCTAAATCATACGCAGCCAGCTACGCTTTACTGCTGGGTTCGCCATTTGCTTTCCTTAATTGGGGAAAAAAATACCTGCTCTCCAAGAGTTATAATAACTCTGCTACCCTCACGTTCTGTGACACATAAGCAGGGACACAGCGCAGTTATTAAACTTCGCAGGTTCATTGAATATACGCAGTGCTGCCTGTTGGTGGGAAAAAACTGAAAACAAATCTATTTGTCCAGCCTGTGTCCGTCCTTACGCCTGTGTAGACGTGTGAGCTGCGTGAAAAACATTGCTAAATCATACGCAGCCAGCTACGCTTTACTGCTGGGTTCGCCATTTGCTTTCCTTAATTGGGAAAAAAAAATACCTGCTCTCCAAGAGTTATAATAACTCTGCTACCCTCACGTTCTGTGACACATAAGCAGGGACACAGCACAGTTATTAAACTTAGATAATTCATTCACTAGAGGCAGTGGGGCCTTTCGTTTTCCAAAAAGGGCAAAAATTATATTTGGCCTGCAGTCTTGCGCCAATTTATTTCCTGCCTGGGAAATCTAATCACTGGTAATACAGCATGCTGAGGGGTAGGGGTAAGCCTAGAGGACGTGGACGTGGACGTGGCCGAGGACGCGGAGGGCCAAGTGAGGGTGTGGGCACAGGCCAAGCTCCTGATCCAGGTGTGTCGCAGCTGTCTGCTGCGCGATTAGGAGAGAGGCACGTTTCTGGCGTCCCCACATTCATCGCCCAATTAATGGGTCCACGCGGGAGACGGTTATTAGAAAATGAGCAGTGTGAGCAGGTCCTGTCCTGGATGGCAGAAAGTGCTTCGAGCAACCTATCGTCTACCCGCAGTTCTGCGCCGTCCACTGCTGCCAATCCGAATCCTCTGTCTGCTGCTCCTCCTTCCTCCCAGCCTCCTCAGTCCACTACAATGACACCTGCTCAGGAGCGGGAACACTCCCAGGAACTGTTCTCGGGCCCCTGCTTAGATTGGGCAGCAGCGGTTCCTCTCCCACCAGAGGAGTTTATCGTCACTGATGCCCAACCATTCGAAAGTTCCCGGGGTCCGGGGGAAGAGGCTGGGGACTTCCGCCAACTGTCTCAACAACTTTCTGTGGGTGAGGAGGACGATGACGATCAGACACAGTTGTCTTGCAGTGAGGTAGTAGTAAGGGCAGTAAGTCCCAGGGAGCAGCGCACAGAGGATTCGGAGGAAGAGCAGCAGGACGATGAGGTGACTGACCCCACCTGGTGTGCAACGCTTACTCAGGAGGACAGGTCTTCAGAGGGGGAGTCAAGGGCATCAGCAGGGCAGGTTGCAAGAGGCAGTGCGGTGGCCAGGGGTAGAGGCAGGGCCAGACCGAATAATCCACCAAGTGTTTCCCAAAGCGCCCCCTCGCGCCATGCCACCCTGCGTAGGCCGAGGTGCTCTAAGGTCTGGCAGTTTTTCACAGAGACGCCTGACGACCGACGAACAGTGGTGTGCAACCTTTGTCGCGCAAAGCTCAGCCGGGGAGCCAACACCAACAGCCTCACCACCACCACCATGCGCAGACATATGATGGCCAAGCACCCCGCAAGGTGGGACAAAGGCCGTTCACCGTCTCCGGTTTGCACCCCTGCCTCTCCCCCTGTGCCCCAACCTGCCACTGAGATGCAACCCCCCTCTCAGGACACAGGCACTACCGCCTCATGGCCTGCACCCACACCCTCATCTCCGCTGTCCTCGGCCCCATCCAGCAGTGTAGTTCAGCGCACCGTTCAGCCGTCGCTTGCGCAAGTGTTCGAGCGCAAGCGCAAGTACGCCGCCACGCACCCGCACGCTCAAACGTTAACCGTCCGCATCGCAAAATTCATCAGCCTTGAGATGCTGCCGTATAGGGTTGTGGAAACGGAGTCCTTCAAAAGTATCATGGAGGCGGCGGCCCCGCGCTACTCAGTTCCCAGTCGCCACTACTTTTCCCGATGTGCCGTCCCAGCCCTGCACGACCACGTCTCCCGCAACATTGTGCGCGCCCTCACCAACGCGGTTACTGCCACGGTCCACTTAACTACGGACACGTGGACAAGCACAGGCGGGCAGGGCCACTACATCTCCCTGACGGCACATTGGGTGAATTTAGTGGAGGCTGGGACAGAGTCAGAGCCTGGGACCGCTCACGTCCTACCCACCCCCAGAATTGCGGGCCCCAGCTCGGTGCTGGTATCTGCGGAGGTGTATGCTTCCTCCACTAAAGCACCCTCCTCCTCCTCCTCCTCCTCTGTCTCACAATCAAGATGTGTTAGCAGCAGCATGTCGCCAGCAGTCGGTGTCGCGCGGTGTGGCAGCACAGCGGTGGGCAAGCGTCAGCAGGCCGTGCTGAAACTACTCAGCTTAGGCGATAAGAGGCACACGGCCCACGAACTGCTGCAGGGTCTGACACAGCAGACCGACCGCTGGCTTGCGCCGCTGAGCCTCCAACCGGGCATGGTCGTGTGTGACAACGGCCGTAACCTGGTGGCGGCTCTGCAGCTTGGCAGCCTCACGCACGTGCCATGCCTGGCCCACGTCTTTAATTTGGTGGTTCAGCGGTTTCTGAAAAGCTACCCACGCTTGTCAGACCTGCTCGTAAAGGCGCGCCGGCTCTGCGCACATTTCCGCAAGTCCCACACGGACGCTGCCACCCTGCGCACCCTGCAACATCACTTTAAGCTGCCAGTGCACCGACTGCTGTGCGACGTGCCCACACGGTGGAACTCTACGCTCCACATGTTGGCCAGGCTCTATGAACAACGGAGAGCTATAGTCGAATACCAACTCCAACATGGGCGGCGCAGTGGGAGTCAGCCTCCTCAATTCCTTTCAGAAGAGTGGGCCTGGTTGGCAGACATCTGCCATGTCCTTGGTAATTTTGAGGAGTCTACCCAGGTGGTGAGCGGCGATGCTACAATCATTAGCGTCACCATTCCTCTGCTATGCATCTTGAGAAATTCCCTGCAAACCATAAAGGCAGCTGCTTTGCGCTCGGAAACGGGGGCGGGGGAAGACAGTATGCCGCTGGATAGTCAGGGCACCCTCCTGTCTATTTCTCAGCGCGTACAGGAGGAGGAGGAGGAGCATGAGGAGGAGGGGGAAGAGACAGCTTGGCCCGCTGCTGACGGTACACCGGCTGATTGCCTGTCATCCTTTCAGCGTGTATGGCCTGAGGAGGAGGAGGAGGAGGAGGATCCTGAAAGTGATCTTCCTAGTGAAGACAGCCATGTGTTGCGTACAGGTACCCTGGCACACATGGCTGACTTCATGTTAGGATGCCTTTCTCGTGACCCTCGCGTTGCACGCATTCTGGCCACTACGGATTACTGGGTGTACACACTGCTCGATCCACGGTATAAGGAGAACCTGCCCACTCTCATTCCCGAAGAGGAAAGGGGTTCGAGAGTGTTGCTATACCACAGGACCCTTGCGGACAAGCTGATGGTAAAATTCCCAGCCGACAGCGCTAGTGGCAGAAGGCGCAGTTCCGAGGGCCATGTTGCAGGGGATGTGCGTAGATCGAGCAGCATGTACATCCCAGGCAGTGCAACAGTCTTTAAGGGCCTGGCCAGCTTTATGGCTCCCCACCAAGACTGTGTCACCGCTCCCCAGTCACGGCTGAGTCGGCGGGAGCACTGCAAAAGGATGGTGAGGGAGTACGTAGCGGATCGCACGACCATCCTTGGTGACGCCTCTGCCCCCTACAACTACTGGGTGTCGAAGCTGGACACGTGGCCTGAACTAGCCCTGTATGCCCTTGAGGTGCTTGCTTGTCCTGCGGCTAGCGTGTTGTCGGAGAGGGTGTTTAGTGCGGCTGGGGGAATCATCACAGATAAGCGTAGCCGCTTGTCAACCGACAGTGCCGACAGGCTAACACTCATCAAGATGAACAAAGGCTGGATTTCGCCAGACTTCTGTTCTCCACCAGCGGACAGCAGCGATACGTAAGCAATACGTAGGCTGCACCCGCGGATGGAAGCTACGTTCTCTCTCACCATCCAAAACGGGGACATTTCTGCTTCATCAATCTGTGTCTAATATTCCTCCTCCTCCTCCTCCTGCTCCTCCTCCTGAAACCTCACGTAATCACGCTGAACGGGCAATTTTTCTTAGGGCCACAAGGCTCACTCAAATAATTTTTCTGAACAATTTTTATAAGTTTCAATGCGCTTAAAAGCATTGGAACTTTAACTTGAACCAATTTTTCGTTACACTGGGCTGCCTCCAGGCCTAGTTACCACTTAAGCCACATTAACCAAAGCGATTAATGGGTTTCACCTGCCCTCTTGGCTGGCCATGGCCAATTTTTGGGATGTACATTAGTACTGTTGATACAGCAATTTTTGTGGGCCCTCGCCTACAGTGTAATCAAATTAATTTTTAGCCCACCTGCATTACAGCTGACGTTACCTCAGCTGTGTTGGGCAATGCAATGGGATATTTTTGTGTACCGCCGGTGGGTTCCAGGGAGCCACCCATGCTGTAGGTGCACACTGAGTTTTTAATACTTCTGTACACTTCTAAAGAACCCGTCTGACTGGGGCATGCAGTGTGGGCCGAAGCCCACCTGTATTACGCACGACATTACTACCTCAGCTGTGTTGGGCAATGCAATGGGATATTTCTATGTACCGCCGGTGGCTTCCTGGCACCCACCCAGGCAGTGGGTCCACAGGGAGTTAAACCTACATGTGTCCACTTGTAAAGAACCCCAGTCTGACTGGGGCATGCAGTGTGGGCCGAAGCCCACCTGCATTACGCACGACATTACTACCTCAGCTGTGTTGGGCAATGCAATGGGATATTTTTGTGTACCGCCGGTGGGTTCCAGGGAGCCACCCATGCTGTAGGTGCACACTGAGTTTTTAATACTTCTGTACACTTCTAAAGAACCCGTCTGACTGGGGCATGCAGTGTGGGCCGAAGCCCACCTGTATTACGCACGACATTACTACCTCAGCTGTGTTGGGCAATGCAATGGGATATTTCTATGTACCGCCGGTGGCTTCCTGGCACCCACCCAGGCAGTGGGTCCACAGGGAGTTAAACCTACATGTGTCCACTTGTAAAGAACCCCAGTCTGACTGGGGCATGCAGTGTGGGCCGAAGCCCACCTGCATTACGCACGACATTACTACCTCAGCTGTGTTGGGCAATGCAATGGGATATTTTTGTGTACCGCCGGTGGGTTCCAGGGAGCCACCCATGCTGTAGGTGCACACTGAGTTTTTAATACTTCTGTACACTTCTAAAGAACCCGTCTGACTGGGGCATGCAGTGTGGGCCGAAGCCCACCTGTATTACGCACGACATTACTACCTCAGCTGTGTTGGGCAATGCAATGGGATATTTCTATGTACCGCCGGTGGCTTCCTGGCACCCACCCAGGCAGTGGGTCCACAGGGAGTTAAACCTACATGTGTCCACTTGTAAAGAACCCCAGTCTGACTGGGGCATGCAGTGTGGGCCGAAGCCCACCTGCATTACGCACGACATTACTACCTCAGCTGTGTTGGGCAATGCAATGGGATATTTCTGTGTACCGCCAGTGGGTTCCAGGGAGCCACCCATGCTGTGGGTCGACAGGGACTTCACAATAGGGAGTTGTACCTGCCTGTGTCTATGAATTAAAAAGCCCGGTCTGACTGGGGCATGCAGACACCTTGACAGAATGAATAGTGTGTGGCACATAGGTTCCCCATTGCTATGCCCACGTGTGCAGCTCCTGATGGCGGTGGCACAGGATTCTATTTCTCATTGCTTCTGTACAGCATTGTGGGCTATCGCTCCGCCACTTTTAAAGAGGGTCGCTGCCTAGCCGTGCCAACCTCTGCAGTGTGTGCCTGCGGTCCCTCGTCATGGCAGACGCAATTCTAAATAGACATGAGCGTGGTGTGGCATGAGGGCAGCTGAAGGCTGCGCAGGGACACTTTGGTGTGCGCTGTGGGGGGGAGGGGGGGCGGTTGGGCAGCATGTAACCCAGGAGAAGTGTCAGTGGAGTGTCATGCAGGCAGTGATTGTGCTTTGTTGGAGGTAGTGTGGTGCTTAGCAAAGGTATGCCATGCTAATGAGGGCTTTTCAGAAGTAAAAGTTGTTGGGAGGGGGGGGGCCCACTCTTGCCGGTATTGTGGCTTAATAGTGGGACCTGGGAACTTGAGATGCAGCCCAACATGTAGCCCCTCGCCTGCCCTATCCGTCACTGTGTCATTCCCATCACTTTCCTGAATTGCCCAGATTTTCACACATGAAAACCTTAGCGAGCATCGGCGAAATACAAAAATGTTCTGGTCGCCCATTGACTTCAATGGGGTTCGTTGTTCGAAACGAACCCTCGAGCATCACGGGAAGTTCGTTACGAATAACGAACACCCGAACATTTTGGTGTTCGCTCATCTCTAGTGGGGACACCAAAACATAGGTCTATTAAGATTTGTTAAAAAACATGTTCCCCAAATTCTAAACACCACTGGCTAGTGTGTGTGTGGAGAAGGGGGAGTATCAGGGCTTATGGAAAGTAGGCAACGACCTAATATATTTGTGAAAAGGCTTATTTCCACAAAATTTAAGTCAAATGGTGATTTTAATACAAGCTTTCTGCTTGTATACATTGCTAAAGAGTTTGAGATTCTGAGTAGTGATTAGCAATTAGTGTAATAATTTATTTGTGTTAGTATTAGGCCCATTTTACGAAAATCATTGTGAATCACGATGGACGATTCCAACTCCCAAAAAGTCAGTAAAAGTAAAAATTGAGTTCACTAATTTGCCTTCCAGAAGGTCAACAATGCAGCCCAAACCCCCACCGCCGAAATTTCATGGTAAAACAACCATATATCTGGGGAACACGGTGCTTCCAGAAACCCAAAAACTGGTCAAACTAGTGTACAGTGCTGTGGGGGTAACCCATAATACAGGTGTGGAAGTGAAAATAAATGTAGGCCCACGTGGGGTCTTTTAGATCAAAAATTGCACCAAGGAAAACAGCAGATGTGCTACTTGTTTTAAAGGCAATGTCATACATTATCAAGGATCAATTCTGCAGGATGATTATAACACTCAAGTACCGGCCTACTCCAAGGAACAGCTATGGAGCTACAAAGATGTTGCTATGCAAGACAGCAGATGTGCTGCTTGTTTTAAAAGCAATGTCATAAAGTTTGCAAAAGACAAATTCTACCAGGTAAACCGAGCAGCCAAGCACGGGCCTTCTCCAAAAAAAAGCTGTCGAGCTACAGGAGTTTCTAATGCTTTAGAAGATTTTTTGTTTTGGGAAAATGAGGAGGAGGAACATGATGGAAGGAGAGCAGCAGCAGTGGTTCCACCACCACCAGCAGCAACAGCAACTTGAGGGCAGAGGGTGTTCCTTGGGGAAACATGAGAGCTGTAGCTCTGTATTTACATATTAACATATTTTTCTTTTGGGGGGAAATAGGAAGAAACATGGCAGAAGCAGAAAAAAGGAAAGCAGCAGGAACACCACCATCAGCAACGGCAAATTGAGGGCAGAGCGTACTCCTCATGGAAACATGACATCTGTAGCTCCATATTTTCATATTGACATATTTTTCATTTGGGGGGAAGTAGAAGGAGGAAATAGAGGGAAACTCCAACCACTTGTCCAGCTTAGACACCTGGAAGCCAAAGGTGACGTTGCCATGTCTGAGTACATCCACACGGTAGCTAACATACTGCTTGTGACTGCCAGTCCTACTATGTGCTGTTACTGCAGGCTGCGATGACCTAGAAAATTATGAAACACCACTGTTAGACATCCGCTCCCACCAGTGGGGGTGCTGTTGCTCATCCGCCATGAGCCGCAGAGCTGCTGTCCATTGCGGTTGTATCCCCGTGGCTATAGGGGAAATGCTCTGCTTAAGCTGCTTAACAGTCTGTTCTGAGAGTGCAGCATTTTGAGGTCACTCTGCACTGCTGTAATGATTAAAATAGCATGAGATTTGTCATTTTAGCCTTGTAGCAGAGCTCAAGGAAGGCAACCACTAAGTAATAATTAGATGTTTTGATGTGGGCTATGTGACCGTCCTTCTGCAAGCACTGCAGCATAAAAGCACTTACCTGCCTCAAAGTGCCTAAGGGTAATGGCCCACATTCCCGCGGATCAGGCCTAAGAGTATCCTCTAGCTGATCCTGCCATTCACATAAAATAGCTGGGATTAGTGATGGATGGAAAGAATTTTGCGTAGCCTCCTCCCTACGTCTGGTCTTATGTTATTTCTTTCTCCTCTATATTTTTCCCATGGGTGGAGAAATGTACTGGAAAAGTTGCTCTCCTTTCTTGCCAAAAGTCACCCTCCCTGCAGTGTTGAGTAATGGAGGACTGGGCAGACAGTTGGGAGATTGATATCCCTTCCTCTTCCTGTGACAACAACACGTCATTTTCCTTGAGGCCCTGTAGCATCTGTTCCAGAAGGCAGACAACATGGATGGTCAGTGCGTTATCATGATGGAACATTTTGGTCGCTTCCTTAAAGCAGCTCTGATCTGCAGCCATTCCACAGGTGTCAGGTTACTGACCTCCATAGAATGTCTGCTAATGGCATACACCATCTGGTACTCCATGATCGCTCTCTGCTGCTGGCTTAGGCCGCCTGTCCACAGGCATTGCAATATCCCGCGGCGGATCTCTGTTGTGGGAGCTGCCGCCCCAGGAGCATGGGAGAGCTGACGGTTCTCCGCACTGAGCCTATCTGACAGATTAGCTCACCGCGGAGAATCACGGCAAATCGCTATGCCGCGTGCTGCCAGCGAGCGGAGAATCGCTATGATTCTCCACTTGTGGACAGGGGGGCTGCGCTTTCCATAGCAATGCTATGGAAAGTGTTCACTGTGTTCCCCGCGGCCAGATTATTGCCGCGGGGAACGCAATGAAAATCCACCAGTAGACAGGCAGCCTTAGCCTCTGCAACATATGCAACATGGAATTCCTCTGTGTAAGCACGTCACAGATAAGACAGTTGGGTGGTAGGCCGAAATTCGAAGGCACTGGCATCAGACGAGAGGCAGCAAGGTGTGAGTGCCAAAACTGTGAGCACAGTTTCCTGGCCTTTTCCAGCACTAAATGTAAACCTGGGTAATTGTTTAGAAATTGCTGCACTACCAGGTTCATCACATGGGCAGGCAAAGTATGTGTGTGAGATTAGGTTAGCTGTCAGTAGGTTGGCCTCATTGTCACACAAGACCTTGCCTGGCTTTAGATTATGTGGGATAAGCCATGTGTCAGCCTGGGCCTGCCAAGTAGTTAACAGCTCTTCGGCCATGTGGCTGTGCTCCCTAGACATATGATTTTTAGGACAGCATTTTTACATTTATAATGTCCACCAGTGTATGGAAGTTGGATTTTGCCTCATAAAGATATGTGCGCTGATGTTGAGGGTGTTGAAACGTGGTATGAAGAGGTGGAGGAAGAGAAGGAGGAGTAGGGCATGAGGAGGGGACAGACAAAGATGTCAGTGTCCCAGAACTCTTGGGGGTAACATGAAACGTGTGCCACCACTTTCAACTTCATGCCCCAACTAGAGAACATTGACCCAGTGTGCTGTTAAGGGTATGTAACGTCCCTGGCCATGCTTGCTGGACTATGTGTCTGTGGTCAGGTGCACCCTGTCACTAACAGCATTCGTCAATGCCAGGGACACGTTATCACTCACATGACGTTGCAGGGTAGGGATGGCTTTTTGGGCAAAGAAATGGCAGCTGTGCATCTGGTACATTCTTATAGCTGTGCGATGGAGGGCTGTTTGCTGACCTAGGACACGCTGAAATAAGGGACAGATGCTCAACTTATGCTCTCCATTTCCCACTCTTGCTATAGAGGATGCAGGGGATTTAGCATGGGGTGGAGTAGAGAGTGGATTCTCTGGTTGACTGGTGCAGACTGACCTGACTGGTGGTGGTAGTTGAGACATGCTGTGTCATCCACTCTATGACCTATTTTGCATCCTGCAGATGCAACTCATGGGCAGAACCACTTTTAAGGAATGGCAGCGGGCTTGCCTTGCCAGAACTTGGAGCTGTTACTTCCTCTGAAGTGCCTCTACCCCTTGGCCCCTACCTCTTGCTTTTTTTTGTTCAATTTTTAGTGTAGTTTTATGTAACTTATCAGCTGACTTTGTACTTTTCAGAAAACCACTGCCAGCTGCTTAAGCCTGCAAACAATTCATAATGGCTGGACTGGCGACTTTGTACAAAATGCTTTCTTTTTTCCATATTTACTTTCGTATTTCTATTCTTTTCTTTAGGGCAAATACAGATCTGGATTTGGCCAATAGAAAATAATAAAAATATGGAGGCGAATTTGGATGAAAAATTTTATGACATATGGATGTAATGGCTTTTGAAACACGCCCCTAATATAGATCCATAATATGGATGTGATTTTATACACTTGTTTGAATCTAGCCTTAGTGAAGTGTTTACTTTAGCTAGAGAGGTAAAAGACAATTGTAGTGAATTTTTCTATAATCTTCTAAGCAAATTGCTATTTAATATTTTAAGCAAAGTAACTTCAAAGTTTGTGCTGCGTTTTAAACTAAGTTTTCAAGTAAGTACAAATAATTCCACATTAATACTATTTCTCTGCCGCATAGAGGCCGAGCCACAGGAAGCATGAAGAGATTCACGTATGCATCCTGAAGCGGTATGCTGCCACATTAAACAAGAATTGAAAACAGTGACCAGTTATATGGAGCGTCCAACCTTCATCACAGCCAGTTACTTAAAGCCTCTCGGCAATCCATCTGGGATACATAAAAAGGTACTAATTATGTTCCAATAATTTGTTGCAGGGTGCAGAAGTGTTAAGCATCATTTGGAGCTTACACTTAACCCTTCTCCCAAATGAACCAAAACATTTTATAACAGTGACTTATTATTGCATTAAATGAATATGAAACCGCCACTTATCCACTCCATTCAGATGTGCGGCTTATTCTGCACTGTATTGTAAAACTCGCCTCCAACATCTGGCATACTGAAAGTTGAAAGCTGAATAGGGGAGACATTCCCGTTCCAGCAAGTACATCTGAGGAACTTGGGAGACTGGAGTAGAGGAAGGAAACAGACCTTGGGAAATAAATAATTAAACAATAAAAGGAAAACCTTAGAGGCTAATTAAATATAATCAAATTGGATATGGAAATATAGACACAGCTGACAATGCTTTTGAATAAACGTATGTTGATAAATAGTCTTTTCTAATTGCACGTTTGCTCTCATAACTAAAGTCTAGATTTTCTGGGCTACAAGCCAAATTTATTGCAGTCTAGACATGGAGGTCTGCTTCCCAGCTATTCCTTACCATATACAACCTTCTACAACTGACATGCAATATACCTGAGCTATACACTAACAAAGACAAGGGGGATTTATCATTTAATGTTATTGTTAATATTTAAATCGACAGTAGACAAATGAATATTCTGTGTATGACATTTTCATACTACATAATGCTTTTCATTTCCATTTTAAATAGCCAGTATAAATTCTGCCTTTTCCAGAAGCCATATGGTCAACTCTTTATAGTCAATAGCCAGCCATGCAACCTCTAGAAAAAGCTGAGTGCAGCCAAGAAAAAACAAAGTGCCTCGTTATCCTAGTAAATGGCAAGATGCACAGCAGAACTCTACCAATCAGACACCGATGGCCTATACTAGTAATATGCTATTGATGTCTGTCACAAAAAATCCCTTTAACCCATTGGTTACAAACAGAAAGAGTCCTCCTTAGAATAATAGTTGAGATAATCTTGAAAGCTTTCCCAGCGATTCCAGCATCCAGACCTGCTCTTCAACCATAGACTACTTGCTACAACAGAAAAATGAGCCTCCCTAGTAGATCCAACAGAGGAGAGGAAAAGCAGGGAATTCATGGTGCTGCTCGACAGAGGAACCAAGACACCAGCAGATGGTTAACACTTTAATTGGACAGATGATGCATTTTATTGCAGGACTTGCACCTTCTGTGGGTCTTTATAGACTGCTTAACAAATAATTAGATGTTTTGGAGACATCATTGTTTGTTACTAGAGATGAGCGAACGTACTCGTCCGAGCTTGATACTCGTTTGAGTATTAGCGTGTTCGAGATGCTCGTTACTCGAGACGAGTACCACGCAATGTTCGAGTTACTTTCACTTTCATCTCTGAGACGTTAGCGCGCTTTTCTGGCCAATAGAAAGACAGGGAAGGCATTACAACTTCCCCCTGCGACGTTCAAGCCCTATACCACCCCCCTGCAGAGAGTGGCTGGCGAGATCAGGTGTCACCCGAGTATATAAATCGGCCCCTCCCGCGGCTCGCCACAGATGCATTCTGACATAGTTCAGGGAAAGTGCTGTCTTGCTGGAGTTGCTATAGGGAGAGTGTTAGGAGTTATTTTAGGCTTCAAGAACCCCAATGGTCCTTCTTAGGGCCACATCTAACCGTGTGCAGTAGTGTGGAGGCTGCTTTTTGCAGTGTTGCACTTTTTTTTTTTTTTGTATATCGGCTGTGCAGAGCATTGCGTCCTGCAGTAATTTTACATTGTCCAGGGCCAGTAGTGGTGAGGCAGGGACAGAAGACATATTTAGTGTATATAGGCAGTGGGCCTTTCCAAAAACATTTGGGGAAAAAAATCTATTTGGGCTGCCTGTGACCGTCCTCAGTGTACTGGGTCTCTGCTGGGGGTAGTTGTCCTAATTCATATGCAGCCAGCTAAGTGTTACAGCAGGCTTGCGCAAAATTCTTTCCTGGCTCTGTGTTGCCTGTTATATCACCGCTGTATTCCTGTCCACAGTGAAACAGTCTGCAGTAATTTTACATAGTGCAGGGCCAGTAGTGGTGAGGCAGGGACAGAAGACATATTTAGTGTATATAGGCAGTGGGCATTTCCAAAAACATTTGGGAAAAAAAATCTATTTGGGCTGCCTGTGACCGTCCTCAGTGTACTGGGTCTCTGCTGGGGGTAGTTGTCCTAATTCATACGCAGCCAGCTAAGTGTTACAGCAGGCTTGCGCAAAATTCTTTCCTGGCTCTGTGTTGCCTGTTACATCACCTCTGTATTCCTGTCCACAGTGAAACAGTCTGCAGTAATTTTACATAGTGCAGGGCCAGTAGTGGTGAGGCAGGGACAGAAGACATATTTAGTGTATATAGGCAGTGGGCCTTTCCAAAAACATTTGGGAAAAAAAATCTATTTGGGCTGCCTGTGACCGTCCTCAGTCTACTGGGTCTCTGCTGGGGGTAGTTGTCCTAATTCATACGCAGCCAGCTAAGTGTTACAGTAGGCTTGCGCAAAATTCTTTGCTGGCTCTGCTGTGCGTTCCGTAAGCGAAGTCAGCCTCCAACCACAGGCTAATAAGCGGCACATTTAATTACAGCGTTCTGTTTCTGCACTACTGGTAATACAGCATGCTGAGGGGTAGGGGTAGGCCTAGAGGACTTGGACGCGGGCGAGAACGCGGAGGCCCAAGTCAGGGTGTGGGCACAGGCCGAGCCAGTGCGGTGGCCAGGGGTAGAGGCAGGGCCAGACCGAATAATCCACCAACTGTTTCCCAAAGCGCCCCCTCGCGCCATGGCACCCTGCAGAGGCCAAGGTGCTCTAAGGTGTGGCAGTTTTTCACAGAGACGCTTGACGACCGACGAACAGTGGTGTGCAACCTTTGTCGCGCCAAGATCAGCTGGGGAGCCACCACCACCAGCATGCGCAGGCATATGATGGCCAAGCACCCCACAAGGTGGGACGAAGGCCGTTCACCGCCTCCGGTTTGCACCACTGCCTCTCCCCCTGTGCCCCAACCTGCCACTGAGATCCAACCCCCCTCTGAGGACACAGGCACGAGTGCCTACCGGCCTGCACCCACACCCTCACCTCCGCTGCCCTCGGCCCCATCCAGCAATGTCTCTCAGCGCAGCGTCCAGACGTCGCTAGCGCAACTGTTTGAGTGCAAGCACAAGTACGCCGCCACGCACCCGCATGCTCAAGCGTTAAATGTGCACATAGCCAAATTGATCAGCCTGGAGATGCTGCCGTATAGGCTTGTGGAAACGGAGGCTTTCAAAAGCATGATGGCGGCGGTGACCCCGCGCTACTCGGTTCCCAGTCGCCACTTCTTTTCCCGATGTGCCGTCCCAGCCCTGCACGACCACGTCTCCCGCAACATTGTACGCGCCCTCACCAACGCGGTTACTGCCAAGGTCCACTTAACAATGGACACGTGGACAAGCACAGGCGGGCAGGGCCACTATATCTCCCTGACGGCACATTGGGTGAATTTAGTGGAGGCTGGGACAGAGTCAGAGCCTGGGACCGCTCACGTCCTACCCACCCCCAGAATTGCGGGCCCCAGCTCGGTGCTGGTATCTGCGGCGGTGTATGCTTCCTCCACTAAACCACCCTCCTCCTCCTCCTCCTCCTCCAACGCAACCTCTGTCTCGCAATCACGATGTGTCAGCAGCAGCAGCACGTCGCCAGCAGTCGGTGTCGCGCGGCGTGGCAGCACAGCGGTGGGCAAGCGTCAGCAGGCCATGCTGAAACTACTCAGCTTAGGAGAGAAGAGGCACACAGCCCACGAACTGCTGCAGGGTCTGACAGAGCAGACCGACCGCTGGCTTTCGCCGCTGAGCCTCCAACCGGGCATGGTCGTGTGTGACAACGGCCGTAACCTGGTGGCGGCTCTGCAGCTCAGCAGCCTCACGCACGTGCCATGCCTGGCCCATGTCTTTAATTTGGTGGTTCAGCGCTTTCTGAAAAGCTACCCACACTTGTCATACCTGCTCGGAAAGGTGCGCCGGGTCAGCGCACATTTTCGCAAGTCCAAGACGGACGCTGCCACCCTGCGGACCCTGCAACATCGGTTTAATCTGCCAGTGCACCGACTGCTGTGCGACGTGCCCACACGGTGGAACTCTATGCTCCACATGTTGGCCAGACTCTATGAGCAGCGTAGAGCTATAGTGGAATACCAACTCCAACATGGGCGGCGTAGTGGGAGTCAGCCTCCTCAATTCTTTACAGAAGAGTGGGCCTGGTTGGCAGCCATCAGCCAGGTCCTTGGAAACTTTGAGGAGTCTACCCAGATGGTGAGCGGGGATGTTGCAATCATTAGCGTCACCATTCCTCTGTTATGCCTCTTGAGAAGTTCCCTGCAAAGCATAAAGGCAGACGCTTTGCACTCAAAAACGGAGGCGGGGGAAGACAGTATGTCGCTGGATAGTCAGAGCACCCTCATGTCTATATCTCAGCGCGTTGAGGAGGAGGGGGAGGAGCATGAGGAGGAGGGGGAAGAGACAGCTTGGCCCACTGCTGAGGGTACCCATGCTGCTTGCCTGTCATCCTTTCAGCGTGTATGGCCTGAGGAGGAGGAGGAGGATCCTGAAAGTGATCTTCCTAGTGAGGACAGCCATGTGTTGCGTACAGGTACCCTGGCACACATGGCTGACTTCATGTTAGGATGCCTTTCTCGAGACCCTCGCGTTACATGCATTCTGGCCACTACGGATTACTGGGTGTACACACTGCTCGACCCATGGTATAAGGAGAACCTTTCCACTCTCATACCCGTAGAGAAAAGGGGTTCGAGAGTGATGCTATACCACAGGACCCTGGCGGACAAACTGATGGTAACATTCCCATCCGACAGCGCTAGTGGCAGAAGGTGCAGTTCCGAGGGCCAGGTAGCAGGGGAGGCGCAGAGATCAGGCAGCATGTACAGCGCAGGCAGGGGAACATTCTCCAAGGCCTTTGCAAGCTTTATGGCTCCCCAGCAAGACTGTGTCACCGCTCCCCAGTCAAGGCTGAGTTGGCGGGAGCACTGTAAAAGGATGGTGAGGGAGTACGTAGCCGATCGCACGACCGTCCTCGGTGACGCCTCTGCCCCCTACAACTACTGGATGTCGAAGCTGGACACGTGGCCTGAACTCGCGCTGTATGCCCTGGAGGTGCTTGCTTGTCTTGCTGCTAGCGTCTTGTCAGAGAGGGTGTTTAGTTCGGCTGGGGGAATCATCACGGATAAGCGTACCCGCCTGTCAACCGACAGTGCCGACAGGCTTACACTCATCAAGATGAACAAAGCCTGGATTTCCCCAGACTTCACTTCTCCACCAGCGGACAGCAGCGATACCTAAACAATACGTAGGCTGCACCTGCGGATGGAAGCATCGTTCTCTATCACCATCAAAAACGTGGACCTTTTAGCTTCATCAATCTGTGTATAATATTCATCCTCCTCCTCCTGCTCCTCCTCCTGAAACCTGACGTAATCACGCCGAACGGGCAATTTTTCTTAGGCCCACAAGGCTCAGTCATATAATTTTTGTAAACAATTTTTATACGTTTCAATGCTCATTAAAGCGTTGAAACTTGCAGCTGAACCAATTTTTATTTTAACTGGGCTGCCTCCAGGCCTAGTTACCAATTAAGCCACATTAACCAAAGCGATTAATGGGTTTCACCTGCCCTCTTGGTTGGGCATGGGCAATTTTTCTGAGGAACATTAGTACTGTTGGTACACCAATTTTTTTGGGCCCTCGCCTACAGTGTAATCCAATTAATTTTTTGCCCACCTGCATTAAAGCTGACCTTACATCAGCTGTGCTGGGCATTGCAATGGGATATATTTATGTACTGCCAGTGGCTTCCTGGGACCCACCCATGCTGTCGGTCCACATGGACTTCCCATTAGGGAGATGTACGTGCCTGTGTATACTTATAAAAAACTCAAGCCTGACTGGGGCATGCAGTTTGGGCCGAAGCCCACCTGCATTTAATCTGATGTTAGCTCTGCTGTTCAGGGCACTGCAATGGGATACATTTATGTACAGCGGGTGGGTTCCAGGGAGCCACCCATGCTGTGGGTGCACACGGAATTCGCATTGCGGAGTTGTACCTGCCTGTGACTATTTATAAAAAAACGCAGTCTGACTGGGGCATGCAGACACCTTGACAGAATGAATAGTGTGTGGCACATAGGTTCCCCATTGCTATGCCCACGTGTGCAGCTCCTGATGGCGGTGGCACAGGATTATATTTCTCATTGCTTCTGTACAGCATTGTGGGCTATCGTCCTGCCCCTTTTAAAGAGGGTCGCTGCCTAGCCGTGCCAACCCTCTGCAGTGTGTGCCTGCGGTTCCTCCTCATGGCAGACGCACTTATAAATAGACATGAGTGTGGCATGCCATGAGGGCAGCTGAAGGCTGCGCAGGGACACTTTGGTGTGTGCTGTGGACACTGGGTCGTGCGCGCGGGGGGGGGGGGGGGTTGGGCAGCATGTAACCCAGGAGAAGTGGCAGCGGAGTGTCATGCAGGCAGTGATTGTGCTTTGTTGGAGGTAGTGTGGTGCTTAGCTAAGGTATGCATTGCTAATGATGACTTTTCAGAAGTAAAAATTGTTGGGAGGGGGGGGCACTCTTGCCGCTATTGTGGCTTAATAGTGGGACCTGGGAACTTGAGATGCAGCCCAACATGTAGCCCCTCACCTGCCCTATCCGTTGCTGTGTCGTTCCCATCACTTTTTTGAATTGCCCAGATTTTCACAAATGGAAACCTTAGCGAGCATCGGCAATATACAAAAATGCTCGGGTCGCCCATTGACTTCAATGGGGTTTGTTACTCGAAACGAACCCTCGAGCATCGCAAAAATTTCGTCTCGAGTAACGAGCACCCGAGCATTTTGGTGCTCGCTCATCTCTATTTGTTACCCAACATCATTGTTTGTAGCACCCCCTTTCCAAGTGAAGTGTTAACCATCTGCTGGTGCCTTGGTTCCTCTGTCGGGCAGCACAACAAATCTTTCACTTTTCCTCTCTTGTGTTGTAATTATATATTGGTATGAAAAGTTGAAAAGAAGTTGATCCTAAGCACAAACATCATTCAACCGAGCTAATTATGAATGAATATAATATTCTTATCTTTCATTACACTTAGATCTTTGATGGACTTCTTTAAATTTTTTCATTATTGAGGAATTAGATTAGATTCTCTTAAGGTGTATTCCTAACTGGTAAAGTGATAGGCTATTGCCAGTATGTGCCATCATTTTATGGTTTGTGGTGTCCTATTTTTGGGACCCTACTGATCCTAACAGTGAAGGGGCTGAGACCACTCTGCACAGGACACAATGCTACATCAGCACCATGTTTCTTCGTTCTTAGGATTTCTGGGATCCCATATATTGGCCCCCCACTGATGATATCCTATCGATATCTCATCACTTGACAAGATGGGAATGAACCATTAAAGAGGAACTGTCAGCTCTCCTCACTTGTCCATTTTAGTACGTACTTGTATTTCCCATGAAATACCAATTTTGAAACATAGTCTCTGTTTTGTGCCATTCCTCTGCTATTACTCCTATAAATTTATAAATCAACTGACAGCTGGGTGTTACCATTTTCCTTTTCAGTAGACGTCTAAGCACAATCAGCTGTGACAGGACAGTTTCAGAACACCCCTTTGACAAGGAAAATGGTAACACCAATTGTCAATTTATTCATACATTTCTAGGAGGAATAACAGAGGAACGGTACGACATAGAGTTCTAAGAAAATAGTCTTCAAAATTATTTTTTTGAAGCATTTATGTTTACTATAACAGAGAGCTATTTGCTCCTTTTTAAGTTCTCTTAATGATCACAGATGTAACCAATCAAAACATAATAATGTATTTTTAATTAACTCAACTGTATCATGGTTTATTATAAAAGCATACATGTAATGATGATAATAGCAGAGCCTAAATCATAGGAAGTGCTTGACTTCTAGACATATTTCTTATATCCGTGTGTCAAATGTATATGAAAACATGTAGGGCCTGTCTAATACAGTGGAGATTGGGACCTCCTGTATATTACACACATGCAAAGTGAATCAAAGAGACATTAGTGGGGAAATTTATAAACATAGTTGTGCCAGAATTCTTGTGTCAAAAAGTCGATATTATGGTGCAAATGAGTTTTAGTGCAAAAAAACAACTTTTCGATGTTTTGCAATGTGTCTGCCAAATGTTTGAAAAAAAGGGGGCCAGCTTAGTGGGAGGGGACATTGTATTCTACATGTAGGCAAATTTACTATAATTTAAGACAGAACCTGGCATCATTTATGATGCAATTTGCCTTTCTGTGACACAGAATATCCAAAGATGCACCTAATTTATTTTGAGGCCTGAGCCTCTTTATAAATTAGGCACATTTCACTCAAGCGCACCTTATATCAAGATAGGTATAGAAAATGCCTGTTTTTATATGTTCCCAGGAGTCTGACAACTTTCAGCAATTTCCTTAGCCTAATACATGGACATGAAACTTTCAGACCATTTTTACAGCATTATGAGGGGAAACATTCTAAGGCACAGATACAAAAAACGACTGAAATTTAGGGGCACGAGGACTCAAGCAATTACTAAAACCGGGGTCTTGTGCCCTTGTTTGCTAAGATAAGAACAGGGAGGGAATTGAAACTGTTGATCACTACGTTTTTTTCTGTAAATCTCATACAGTATGCGCTGACTATTCTTCGCTCCCCTCTTGAAACAAAGAACACAGAACCGCTATTCTCAAGATTGGTGGTTACCCCAGTGGTCAAACATTTGTGGGAAAGCCTGTGGATAAACTATAGATGTTATTGATAGAGAGCAGCATTGAATGATATGTGGTGACAGATACCCTCTATCTAAATTCTCTTTCTAAATATGTGGGAAAAGTTTTGACCAACTGAAAAAAACTATAGACAAAATCTTAAAATTTACCTTCTCAGATTAAGACTTGTTTCACAGGGGTGATCATGATTTTGCCATAAGAAAATTGTCTCAAAATCGTGTCTTTGTTCCTGTGATTTATGGGTTTGTCAGCAATTCTTTTTTTTAGAATCTCGCATCGCATTGCCGCCACCGTGATAACATTGCATGATAAAAGCGCACAAATTTTTATCGCAAAAGCCAATACGAATGTTGAAATAAAGAGGAAGATCCATAGGGAAAGAAAGGAGATAAAAAAAAAAAAATCGCACATCGCAAGGTTCCTTCTAGAGATGAGCAAGCACGCTCGGTAAGGTCAGCTACTCGAGCAAGCCTCCTCAACTCAAGTAACTGCCTTCTCCTCCGAGCATGCTCGGGAGGGCAGTGGGGGACGGCGGGGGAGAGTGGAGGGGAACGGGGGGGGGAGAGTGAGAGAGATCTCTCCCCCCCCCTCCGCTACCCCCTGTTGCCTGCTGCTCACCCTCGCCGCCCCCCCCCCCCCCAGAGCACGCTCAGAGGAGAAGGCAGTTATTTAAGATGAGCGAGGCTTGCTCGAGTAGCTGACCTTACCTAGCGTGCTCGCTCATCTCTAGTGCCTTCACATTTGCGATTGCGATAACGCTATGTTTTTTTAATGCAAATGTAAATGGGACTTTCTAATTTTAATAAACGCATCACACAAAAATCGCAGAAGCACAAACTTTGCACAATTTTCTGTGATGCCTTTTTAACATTAGAAAGTCCCATTGACATTTGCATTAAAAAATATGCAGCGACATTATGATCGCAAGTGTGAAGGCACCTGCGATAGAGCAAGCTGCGATTTTTTTGTTTTCCTGACACCACATCAATCAAAACATCACAGATGGGAAGGAAACCATTGTAAATCATTGGTTTCATAATCTGCTTTTTTTTACTGACTCTCACATCAGGTGAAAATTGCACGATTTTCTTACCGGTGTGAAACCACCCTAAGGGTTCTTTGACACGGGTGACATCAAGTAGTGCCCAACATTTGAGCGCCACTTGCATTGCACAGCACATATTCACCCTGTGTGTGATGTGTGAGAGACTGCTCATCTGCATGTTCTATTCTCATGCAAGACTCACATAGAACGTGTTACAACTTTTTTCGTCTCGCAGCATCGCTGCAACAGAAAAATCACCCACGTAAATACCCCAATTGCAAATATTGGGTTGCATCTTCATGTAAGTTTTGCACTTCTCACAACACACAAAACTCCCACAATTTGCTGCCATGAGTGAATGCACCCTTACCTCTGACTACAAATAATAATAACTTATAATATCTAGTTTATTTAGCAGCTTCCAAGCCATATTCAGTGTGAATTGCCGATCGTCCTAGGGGTTAAGAACGTAATCGCTGTAACACCACCAATAAAGGCTTTTTATTTATTTAATGGAGGTGAAAATAATCCCTTTTTGGATGTTGTGCACGACACCTTCATAAACTAACTAAATATTTTCGGACCATCTGTTTAGTCCATTGTTTAATGCTTTCTTAACAGCACAACAAACAAAACCCAGCTCTAAGTACAAGAGATTCAAAGGATGAAATTACACCAGGAAAGTACAACAAGCTGTCAAGCCATCACTGTCTGGGTGGAGAGAAGTGGAGATTTATCAAGTGCTTATTATAGTATTACAATGAGACAAAGCTTACGGGACGGATGTTTGCTACACAAATGCTATACAGAACATACAATCTACATGCTGATATCACTCCTCCTTTTATGCAAGAAAGCAAACAACGAAGAAAAAAATGTTAATTACAGAGTTTTTCAATTCAGTTAGTTGACAATCCTAGCATCGTCCTACGCCATGCCCCATTCATGGTGAGGACGCTGGCAGCCATACATCTGGCCTTGCAATCCATAGTCTGGCTTTACAATCTATTCTGTTCATCATACATATGTGAACTCAGCCCTACTTTACAATTCTTACTATCCCAGTAGATCATAGGGCTCTCGATACTTGAGCCCATTCCCGCTCCAGGGCATAAGTTTACATCCTGTCAGCGGGATACTTCCTGCAACAAGGCGTAAACTTACGTCCTGGGGATAGCGCGAGATCATAAGCAATCTCGCACTATACGGCGCATGGAGACGGCTGTCAGTGATAGTCGGCCTCCCGTTGCAACAGCGGGGGTGCATCGGAGATGCGACCCCCGCTGTTAACGTCCTCTCTGCCGTGATCTAGATGAAGATTGCAGCATGGGATGGGTTCACAGAGGGAGCGCACTCCCTCTGTGATATTATCAGGCTCTCGCTATATAATTGCCGGCATTCCTGTATCGCCAGTGCCTATTATCGCTAATACAAGCGATAAGACATTGCAGGATGGAAGTCCTGCAATGCCTTATCATAGATATTCTTGGTGCTATGGTGAAAGTCCCCCACAGGGACACAGATGGTGTAAAAAAAAACAAAAACTTTTTAGGTGCCGTTTCTCATATTAGCATGAAAAAAATTTAAATCCCACATATTTGGTATCATCGCATCTTTAACAACATGTACAATAAGTTGCACATGCTTTTTATCCTACACTGCAAAAAAAATTGTAAAAAACGCTAAAAAACGAAGGCAAATGTTAATTTTTAGCGTTTTGATGCCCCAAAAAACGCAATAAAGGTGAACGAAAAAGCCGTATGTATCCCAAAACGGTAGCAATAAGAATTACAGCTCATCCCGCAAATAATAAGCCCTCACAGAACTCCATACATAAAAAATAAAAAAGTTATAAAACTTTGAATGCAGCGATTTAGAAAATAAAAGATTTCCAAAAAAAGGGGTTTTATTGCAGAAAAGTGGAAAAACCTAAAAAAATATAGGAATTTTGGTATCATTGTAATCAACCAACCTGCAGAAAATAATGTATTGTGTCATTTATAATGCATGATTAACGCTGTAAAAAAAACAAACAAAATCTATGGCAGAATTGATGCGTTTTCTCTCCCTGTTGATCATTTAAAAAAATAATAAAAGTTTTACAATATAGTTTATGTACCCAAAAATGGCACCAACAAAAACTGCCGTTCGCCATGCAAAAAAACAAGCTTCTATACAGCTGCGTCGACAGAAGTAAAAAAGTTAGGGCTTTTGAGAAATGGAGATGAAAATCTGCCAAAAATAGGCCATGTCCTTAAGGGGTTAAGGACTAGAGATGAGCGAACGTACTCGGATAAGCACTACTCGTCCGAGTAATGTGCTTTATCCGAGTATCTCTCCGCTCGTCCTGAAAGATTCGGGGCGCTCCGCTGCTGACAGGTGAGTCGCAGCGGTGAGCGGGGCAGAGCGGGCGGGAGAGAAGGAGAGAAAGATCTCCCCTCCGTTCCTCCCCGCTCTCCCCTGCAGCTCCCCGCTCCGCAGCGCGTCCCGAATCTTTCAGGACGAGCAGAGAGGTACTCGGATAAAGCAAATTACTCGGACGAGTAGTGCTTATCCAAGTACGTTCGCTCATCTCTATTAAGGACCCATACAATAGTTGTTTTCTGTCGGAGAACCTTACTGTGTGTTGCCATGGCAGAAAATATGACAGGATGCACAATTAATTCAATGATATGGCAAACCACCACCTTCATGTGTAGAACAATACACTAAAAGTTTGATGGAAAAGTAGTTGTGTAGTAACTTGAGGTACATTTTAAAGCCATGACAAAAGGTCATTTCTTTTAATATAAAATACGGGTGTCCTAAAAATGTAGACATACTGAAAAATATGTATAGAAAAGATTTTCATAGACATCAAAGAATAGCTGTAAGCAAAAGCGTAACTTGACGCTTCTAGGTCCCACTGCTAAACTTGTAACAGGGTCCCCAACTACAACGCTATATTCATAGTACTGGGCTCCCTATATGGAGAAGAGAGGCCTTATGGGCCCCCTAAGGCTCCTGGACCTGGGGGCAACCGTATCCCCTATAGTTATGCCCCTGGCTGTAAGTCATGTTTGACTTCTGCAATAACATTAGGTGCTCAAAGTGGTCACCATTAACATCTAGACACTTCTGATTGCGGGGGACTACTGTGTGGTCCAAAAGTCAAACCTGCTATTTTATTTGACTTTCCTGATGGCCACTTGGTAGTTTTAGCAATTGTGTGCCTACTGACATTTTTCGAGACAAGATAATACTACTCATTGCCATCATCTATTCAATTTAGATATTAAAAAGGGCATAGATGATTGCTTTGAAGTATGTGTAAATTTTTTGGGACACCCTGCAATCTGCTTCTGACAGTACTCATTTGGATATTTATTATCAGATATTTCATAAAAACAGCAAAATAAAAGTTTCAGCTTGAGGCCTTAGTCAGACGAGCTTTTTTTGCGCAATTTGCGCATGCGCATGCGTCCAGCGATTTTTTTTAAAACCATTGCTTTGCAATGGTATCGGACACATGAGCGCTTTTTATGCACTCGTCCGATAAATTATAGAACAGAAATCGCAGATCGCACCTATCTGCGATCTGCAATTCCTGTTCTCTTCTCTATATGCGCTCAATGGGGCCGGCGGCAGCAGCGCCGACCCCATTGAGAACATATAGAAGACAAATCATTCTTCTCTGCCACAGCTGTAACAGCTGTGGCAGAGAAGAACGATGTTTGCCCATTGAATTCAATGGAGCCGGCAATACTGCCGACTCCATTGAAAGCAATGCGCTGCGGGCGAGTGTGGGATGAATTGTCGGGAAGGGCTTAAATATATAAGCCCTTCCCTGCAATTCATCCAGAAAAGTGTTAAAATAAAAAATATATACATACTCACCTGCTCCCGGCAGACGGAGTTCAGAGCGGCCGGCCTGCAGTGGGTGTGAAGGGGGTGTGAGTCAGACTTGCCTCTGATTGGCTCAGCCCTTGGCTTAAGCCCTTCCCGACAATTCATCTCACACTCGCCCGCAGCGCATTGCTTTCAATGGAGTCGGCTGTATTGCCGGGTCCATTGAATGCAATGCGCTGGACAGCTCCAGCCCGTTTCTAATGAAACGCGGCTAGGAGCAGATTTTCGGGCGATTTTCGGGCATCGGTCATGCGATTTGCGGATGCGCATCCGTCATGACTAAGGCCTTAGAAGGGAGGTGTGATGTCCCCTACTGGTTACTGAAAAATGTCAACACTGCTAGAGCCTAAGGACCAGTTTTATGTTCCTCATTCGCCGACCAGGCTCTAGAAATGCTGAGACAATAAATTAAAAAGCATCACTGGTGCCATAGTGTAGTCTATGGCAGAGCTGGATCCCCAGAAGAGTGAAGAGATTGAACATATCACAGTGGTATATATTGCTAAACAGGTTCAGGTCATCATATAGCAAATGGTGCCAACAACAATACAAATTATTCATGATGGATTAAGAAAATTGCAAGATACTTACTGATTGCTCATTCAAGTCTTGAGCGTCGTCCATTAAGGTTTCTCTGTAAGGTCCAAATATTTAAGTGAGCTCACCTTGAGAACACAATATAATTCCTGCAGTGGGAGAAGACAAGGAAAGGAGTTTTACTCAGAGTTTGACTTGAGAACAGCAAAGACTGAATTCACAGGATGGCCCTATATTAATATTGGTTGTTTAATTCGAGAAAGCAGGAACTCTCCCTTTTCATTCAAGACATTTAACGTTTTCATGACTTCTGCTAATTTACAAGCTTTCCAAAAAAAGAACAAAAAGCAAAAGCCTTTATCTCCTCCTTTGATATGGGGCATTTCCAATAAAGGATGTATACATTATTTTTAACTACTGATTACTTCTCCACATTACACTTTGAAGATGATGGAATGGTAAAGCAATTAGGATTTTGATTACTAAGAGTAATACTACTGCAAGGATTCAGGGGTTCAAGTAGACTTTTCAGCTCTCCTAAAATGTCCGTTCTTTAAATAATTGAATTCCCAATTTTAAAAAAACCAAACAATTCTTGTGTACCTTTTCTTAGAACTTGGCATGTTGCTGCTCCTTTATTATTCCTCTCTGAAATGAGTAAATTGACAGCTAGGCATTACTATTTCTCTTGTCCGTGGCGTATTGTTCATACAGAGTCTGACAAATCTCAGCACTATTTGTACAGTTTCAGACTAACAATATTAATAGCTTTTTTGCTATTTGTCTTTTTACTTGAATACTGCTCTCTAATTTGCACACCTTGCCTGGTTATTATATCCTTAGCTTTCTATCCTTTCCATAATGTGCCCTGTTGATCTAATCTGAAAAGGGATCTAAGTGAGAGTATGTAGGGTATCCAGTGGCATAACTAAAGGTCCAGGCGCCTGGGTGCAAAAGTTCAGCTTGGGGCTCCCCTCCCATACCTGTACTGGTACCCACACCAGCGTATCTTGAAGCTTCTGGGTCCCAATTCAAAAATTTGTAACAGGGCCCCCAAATACAATGCTTCATTCTTAGTACTAGGCTCCCTATATGGAGAAGAGAGGTATTATGGGGCGCCTAAGGCTTGTGATTAAGACAGTTACAATGTAAATATTTGGTAAGTTTGTAACGGCAATAGGCTTTAAAGGGGTTGTCCCGCGGCAGCAAGTGGGTCTATACACTTCTGTATGGCCATAATAATGCACTTTGTAATATACATTGTGCATTCATTATGAGCCATACAGAAGTTATAAGAAGTTTTATACTTACCTGCTCCGTTGCTAGCGTCCTCGTTCCCATGGAGCCGACTAATTTTCGCCCTCCGATGGCCAAATTAGCCGCGCTTGCGCAGTCCAGGTCTTCTCCTGTTCTCTATGGGGCTCCGTGTAGCTCCGTGTAGCTCCGCCCCGTCACGTGCCGATTCCAGCCAATCAGGAGGCTGGAATCGGCAATGGACCGCACAGAAGAGCTGCGGTCCACGGAGGAAGAGGATCCCGGCGGCCATCTTCACCGGTAAGTATAGAAGTCACCGGAGCGCGGGGATTAAGGTAAGCGCTCCGGTAAGCTTTCTTTAGGTCCCTGCATCGGGGTTGTCTCGCGCCGAACGGGGGGGGGGGGGGGGTTGAAAAAAAAAAAAACCCGTTTCGGCGCGGGACAACCCCTTTAAATGACAAGAATCCAACCTGCTAGGAACTTCATTTTTTTCAACACCACAAGGTACCAACAATTTGACCTAAATATGATATCTTGATCTAGACTGAAAGTAGGCAAGATCAAGAAAACCAGCTACAGATTTTAAAAAATCACTGCATTAAAATGACAGAAAGTAGATTTTTTTTTTGCAAACTCTAGATTATCTCTTGTCCATTATCACCTCCTCATGCAGAACAGGGCCACAAACCACCACTACCTCCTGCCATATTTCTAGTAGTGAATGTGAGGACATGACAAAATTAAGTAAAGGTTGGTGGTTGTTTACCCTCCAATCAATTTTGTTGTCCCATTTTATCCCATTGTTTCTTAAATGAAAAATGCTGCTGCTTTACAATAGATCTTGATTAAAAATTCTTATCAGTGGTGTAGGATAGGGGATCTGGGTTAGGTAGCATACTGATGGGGCTTTAGACGCTTCCTTCAGTTCCCTCTCCTCTATATTCCTCCTCCAGCCTTGTCTGATCTTTCTCTTCTCTCTCCCTCCTGTACTGCTCCTTCCTCTCCTGCTTTTTGTTGCGCTGCCTGTAACTTAATACAGGCAGCAGTTCAGAACTCCTGGTCCAGATGGACAGAAGGGGGAGGAGGAGGAAGACTGCAGACAACAGGGAATACAATCCAGGAAGCCGTCTTCTCCGCTGCCTAGGCTGCCAACGTGAGGCTCCAGCTATCTGCAGAAAAAGTATGACTGTGTAATCCATATATAGTATATATTGTATAGTATAAATGTGTATGTTGATGTATGGTAATATATATATATATATAATGTGAGGGATTAGCATTTAGGGTCGGTAGCAGCGTGGGTATCCGCGGCCAGAGACAGTGACACCGGGCAACAAAAGGACCTTTAGTCCAGGCTTCGCCTGGGTTTATTGCAGCATACAACACAAATAAACCAGGCCTTGACTTCAGGCCAACATAAAATAATCACCTGCTCGTCTGAGCGCTTACTACACAGAGTCCGGCCCTGACTACTCACTTCAAAACGTCACATAGCCAGTCCGGTCCTCAGACCTGTGGAGGTCTCACCACACCCTCCTGGGTGTTGAGGTTAGGGGCGTCACCCTGTCAACCTCACCTTTGGCTCTCTCAGCCCACACGCTGGGCTAGCCGGGCTCCTTGCTCCACAGAGCCCTCTCTCTGGCTCTCAGCCAGACGCTCTCTCTCTCTCTGACCTGCAGACCCAGGCTTTATAAGGCCTGGTACAAGCCTCACCTGGTACGTGGGAGTGGCGATCCTACCCTTCACTTTGACCACTCCAGGAAAAGCCGGCCCGGACTATGCGGCTTGGAGCCACTTACAAAACTACAACGTGTCAGTAACGTAACGTTACTGACACAGAAATGCTGGCTTCCTCCACCGAGCCCAGGCCACTCGGTGGCACGTATCCACCCTCCAGCACTTTGTCAGTCACTGTCTCACAATATATATATATATATATATATATATATATATATATATATATACACATTGTAAAAAAAATTCAAGCACCTAAAAGGAGTTGTCAGAATCACATGAATCTTTCTTTGTGTGATTGTAACGTTCATGTTAGTAAGTTATTACAATATCAGAGCTAAAGGATTTTTTATTACAGAAAACTAAGCACTTGAAGGGAGGCTCTAGTACCCTGTTGTACCACCTCTAACTTGTATACAAAATGTGATACGGGTGGGCATGAAGGCTCTAGTACCCTGTTGTACCGCCTCTAGCTTGAATGCAAGATGTGATACAGGAGGGCATGGAGGCTCTAGTACCCTGTTGTACCGCCTCTAACTTGTATACAAAATGTGATATGGATGGGCATGAAGGCTCTAGTACCCTGTTGTATGGCCTCTAGCTTGGATATAAGATGTATAACAGGCGGGCATGAAGGCTCTAGTACCCTGTTGTACCGCCTCTAGCTTGAATGCAAGATGTGATATGGGTGGGCATGGAGGCTCTAGTACCCTGTTGTACTGCCTCTAGCTTGGATTCAAGATGTAATATGAATGGGCATAAAAGCTCTAGTACCCTGTTGTACCGCCTCTAGCTTGGATACAAGATGTGATACGAGTGGGCAGGGAGGCTCTAGTACCCTGTTGTATGGCCTCTAACTTGGATATAAGATGTGAAACAGGCGGGCATGGAGGATCTAGTACCCTGTTGTACCGCCTCTAGTTTGAATGCAAGATGAGATATGGGCGGGCATGGAGGCTCTAGTACCTTGTTGTACAGCCTCTAGCTTGGATTCAAGATGTGATATGGATGGGCATAGAGGCTCTAGTACCCTGTTGTACCGCCTCTAGCTTGAATACAAGATGCGATATGGATGGGCATGAAGGCTCTAGTACCCTGTTGTACTGCCTCTAGCTTTGATACAAGATGTTATGTGGATGGGCATGGAGGATCTTTACCCTCTTGCTTGGATGCAGGATGTGATATGGGCAGGCATAAAGGCGTACCAGTTCCATATGGTATCCTGCGGCATATCAGTCCATATTTCTAGGTAATGCAAACTCATAGGCTGTCGAAGTTGGTGTCCCAAATAGTTTGATACATGTTCCATTGGGGATAAATCTGGTGACCGGGCAGAACACTGTGTAGTATGGCATCATTGTGGAGAAACCCTTACTGTGTATGCAGCCATTCCTGTGACACCCTTGCTGTGTATGCAGCCGACCATTATCCTGCTGGAAAATGGCTCTTGGAAGCCCTGTCATGAGAGGCAACATACAGTATGTGGCTGAGGGATGTCCTGAACATATCAAAGCTGTCATTGACCCACATACCACTACTAGGGGTGACCAACTGTTGTATGCGATGGCCCCCCCAAACCATCACAACAGCACCGGGGGTACTTTGCAGCTCCACAGCAAAGGCAGGATTGAGTTGCTCACCCCTAGGTCTCCAGACATAAACACAGCCGTTGTCAGTGCCTAAACTAAACCTGGATTCATTACTGAAGACCACCTGTTTCCACTTCATAGCAGTCTACTTTCATTGCTCATCACACCACTGCAATGGAGGCGATGGTGGGTGGGTGTCAAAGGCCTCCTCTCAAACTCTGTTAACTGGGAGAAATATCTTTGAACATGTCGTAGAGGCATATCTAGTAGTCAACAATTTTTACACAAGTGGAAAAATAGGTCCATTACACACAAGTAGCCTCTGAGACCTTTTTTGTATGCCAAGGGGGAAACCACTTTTAGGGCCTTGGATGGCAAGATCGTTTTATATATATATAAATACATATATAAATAATGTGTATGTATCTCATAGTTGCCATCTTTCCCAGAACATCCAGAAAAGGCTGCCGGAAAAGGGGGAAACCTCCTGGACTCCTGGGAGAGTTGGTAGGTCTTTAGGGTGACAGGGCATAGATAGAAGAAAGTCCGACCTGCATATCCTTATGCACCAATATTACGTCTTTACAGTTACATATAGTAAATGGGATCTGTCTGCTGCCCTTTGGTTCCATCATAGCATGGATCTATTTACTGTAAGTTTTCCATTTTTCTGTTCCTATACACAGAGGTGAAATTATAGCCTAATGTGTAAGTATGAATGTAAGCATTCATATGTGTGATTACATATACACTCAAAAGAAAACTAAGTATAACCTCTTTGCATTCTCTGGTTTTACATATCAGGACATAATACGGGCTATATGGTCCTTAGAACGTTTTAAAATTAGGGAATTACAATCTCAGATAAAAAACAGTACAAGACAGATTACACTGTCATTATATATTCAACTAAAACAGGCCAAAATGCAGACGCATAGCCTAAAAAATAAATAATCCCTTACTGCTTAAGGCCTTAGTCAGATGGGCGTTTTTTCGCGCGATTTGCGGATCGCATCACGGATGTGCATCCGCAAATCGCGTGACCGGTGCCCGAAAATCGCCTGAAAATCTGCTCCTAGCCGTGTTCATTAGAAACGGGCCGGAGCTGTCCAGCGCATTGCATTCAATGGAGTCGGCAATACAGCCGGCTCCATTGAAAGCAATGCGCTGCGGGCGAGTGTGGGATGAATTGTCGGGAAGGGCTTAAATATATAAGCCCTTCCCTGCAATTCATCCAGAAAAGTGTTAAAATAAAAAATATATATATACTCTCAGCGCTGAGCCAATCAGGGGGCAGGTCTGACTCACACCCCCTTCACACCCACTGCAGGCCGGCCGCGCGGAACTCCGGCTGCCGGGAGCAGGTGAGTATATATATATATTTTTTTATTTTAACACTTTTCTGGATGAATTGCAGGGAAGGGCTTATATATTTAAGCCCTTCCCGACAATTCATCCAGCGCACGCCGGCAGCCCATTGCTTTCAATGGAGCCGGCTGTATTGCCGACTCCATTGAATTCAATGGGCAAACATCGTTCTTCTCTGCCACAGCTGTTACAGCTGTGGCAGAGAAGAATGATTTGTCTTCTATATGTTCTCAATGGGGTCGGCGCTGTTGCCGCCGGCCCCATTGAGTGCATATAGAGAAGAGAACAGGAATCGCAGATCGCAGATAGGTGCGATGTGTGATTTCTGTTCTATAATTTATCGGACGAGCGCATAAAAAGCGCTCATGTGTCCGATACCATTGCAAAGCAATGGTTTAAAAAAATCGCCGGACGCATGCGCATGCGCAAATCGCGCGAAAAAACGCCCGTCTGACTAAGGCCTAAATAGGAATTAAAGAGGGTTAATAGCAGCCAGGTGTTGCTAATCAAATGCCTTTAATTAATTGATAATCAGCAAATATATAAGTTATAAATAACTTATACAAACATAAGTTTGGACAGTTTGCTGATCTGGAGCATTCAGGTATGTGTTGACACAATACCAAGGAGGAAATACATGAGCAGTAATCTTAGATAAGAATTTGTTGCTGCCATCAATCTGAGAAGGGTTGTAAGGCCATTTCCAAATAATTGAGAGGCTGTAAATCTGCAACGAGTAAGAATTTTCACAAATAGAAAACATTCAAGACTGATGACACTCTTCCCAGAAGTGGATATCCCTGCAAATTTACTCCAGGGTTAGAAACAATGCTCACAGTAGCTTCAAAAATCCAAGAGCTATACCTCAGAATCTAGAGGCCTCAGTTAGCGTGTTAAATGTTCAAGTTCATAACAGTACATGTCCTGTTATATTAAACCATAGAATTCATAGAGGGTGTACATGACTGTATGTGTATGTAGCGGTACTAGTTATGATGACTATTTGTATAGAGTATACTAGGACTTTATAGGTCCTATACAATCCAATGTTAAAAAGGCATACAGTGCCGCACAGTATTCTTTTTTACAGTATACTTTTGTATGGAATAGCGTAGTTTGTTATGTTATTCCATACCTTTTTTTCTGAGGCACACCAGCATATATTGGCCCAAGAGTGGCAGAAGAACACTTTTTTGGCCTTGGTCGGGTGAAAGGAACCCTATGGAAACTCTTAGTGTGTTTGCAGGGAGCTTTTCTTGGCATAGATGTTAAGCATACATCAATGCTGTGAACAGGCCCGTAGTGTAAATACAATGTAAATTATGTTACATTTAATAAGGGGGCCAAACTCTCGTAAATTATGTGTTTGTGTGTGGGAAAAGGTGGGAGGTGTGTGTGTGGAAGGGAGGGGGCGCGCTGAACATTTTGTGGAGGAAACCTTAGCTACAGCTCTGATTCTTGTGTTTAAAACCATCTTATGCTGGCTGCTCCTGTGCAGGACAATGTGTCTCTATAGTAACAGTCTATGAACAAACTGTCCAATCAAATCCTGTAGTCTTCCTCCCTTCACCTGTCCCATGCCCTACTTCTTTCTAATATACAGTATATTTAGGTTGTGGGTTAGCAAGAAGTAGGTGACAGATGGAAGAGAATGAGAACTCGTTCCCACAGCTGCATTTTTCCAGCTTACATCTGATACTTAGAGGTTGAGTCTCATGGCGGTTTCAGGCGGCCGTATGCACAACTACGCTCGCCGTTACAGAGCATATTTGTGCATGAACATCTTTTTTTTCCCCTTTCGGGCTTTTCAAACTCTGAGTTTGAAAGAAAAAGCAAGAAGACAGGTCCTGCCCGATATTTCCCGCGTGTAGTATTAACTACACGCGGGAAAGATAGGGAAAGTCGAATCTTTTCTTGCACCGTACACTAACGCATTTTAAGCCCTCCCAGTTCTGCTGCAGATCTACATGCAGATTCAGCTCCAGTCAATAGGCAAGTCTGTGTGCAGCTGCCCAACATGGTTTCTATATGGACTCTGCATGGGAGTCGCATCAAGAATTGACATGTCAATATTTTTTTTGCAATGCTGATGACAAAATGTGTGCAGGAAAATCTTTATCATATGAAAAACCATGCAGACTTCCAATATATGGAGATTCGGGGTTTCTATGAAGTGGGATTGGGGGTTAAGGACAGCAGACACCCGCTTACAACAACTGTGATCAGCACTCATGCTTATGGCAGCTGTTAAACCTTTAAATTCCACAGTCAATCCTGACAGCAGCATTTAAATGCCTCTATTGGAGTTTGGGGGTTCTGAAGAGCACGTGGTTCTGTTTGGCTGCTGTGGTAGCCAGGGGCCTTCTGAGGACCCCATGGGCTGCCATTGCAGATTGCCTATGAAGGCATGCCTGTCAAATCACAGTATAATTTAGTACGCTGGTAATCCTCTAAAGGTCATTTGTGACAGTGGCATTTAAATGCCTCAATTGGAGTTACACAGTTGCAGATAGTCCCCTCCCCCACCCTGTGATGAGATTACCTATTATACCATAACTGTGGCATGGCTTGATAGATTGCCTGTCATGTTACAGTATAGGGTAATACTATGGTATTACATTATACTATATGAGCGATCAATTGATAGCAAGTTCTTGTCCACTATGGGGACTAAAAAAATGTAAAAGTTAGTAAAAAAAAGTTTTATTATTTATTTTTTAAAAATGAAAGGTAATGAAAGTTTTAAAAAACCTTTTACCATATTTAGAATTTAAAAAAATCATAATAACTAAATATTTATTTGGTATCACTACATCTGTCCAACCTATCAAAGTAACACATTATTTATCCTACACGGTGTACATTAAAGGAAAAAGAAAAGAGAATGCCCGAATTGCACTTTTGTGGTCACCGTGTCTCCAAGAAAAAATGTAATTAAAAGCTGTCAAAAAGTACAATGTAATCAAAAATGGTACTAATGGAGATTATCAGATGTCCCACAAAAAGCAAGTCCTCGCACAACTATGTTGATGGAAAAATAAAAAAGTTATGGCTGTCAGAACATGGCGGCAGAAAATAATGTTATTTTTTTCCAAAGATATTTTATTTTTAAAATGTAATACAACGAAAAAGAAAAACTAAATATATTTTCTATTGTCGTAATCATATTAACCCATAGAATAAAGTTGTCATTTTTACTGCAGTATGTACACCATAGAAACAAGACCCCCTCAAAGATGTTGAAATAGTTGTTTTTTTTTCATTTCACTCCACTTAGAATTTAAAAAAAAACTTTTTCAGAACACTATATGGTACATTATATGCGGTAGTACCATTTAAAAATACAACTCGTCCTGTAAAAAATAAACCCTCAGACAGTTACGTTGATGGACAAATAAGTTTTCTTTAAAGTGGTTAGGAGAAACCGAAAATGAAAAAAAAAAAGGGGCCACGTCCTTAAGGGGTTAATCAAAACCAATTGTACAGTTTCTGTGTTTATTTTAGATGATTTGGAGCAATAATGGTTACAACAATAGATATAGCCTTTGTATGAAATATGGGATAGGACAATTAAGTTGGGTTTTAGAGAACCAGCAATGAATCTCTTAGAAGTGTTTGTCAGACTGCAATTCTTACAAAGAAAAACAACTCAAACCAAACACTTTTCTCAGACAGCAGAACTAAATGCTACTCGGCATTAGGCCCAGGCACAAAAGATCCCACTTCTAAAGCTAGCAGACTATTCAAATAACCCATCCTGACTTTTATTAAGGGAGGACCAAAGATATTTTTACTGTAATGGAAACAGTGATTTTAGCACTTGCGTCGATGGATACTTATTTAAAGGAAGCTCGTTACATATTACATAATTTCAGTCAATGTTCCATTTATGAAGAAAAGAAATGGTGAATAGACTATCACAATCTATTAACAGTGGAATACTCTGGGATATAGATACCAATGGTATGGAATAAAAGAATATTCATCAGATAGTTGCACAATGTACAGAATAAAAAAAGCATCATTATTTCACCAGCATTAAAGCAAGATCAAAACCAGTGGTAGCATGGGTCAGGAACGCTATCTTTTTTCCTTAGGGAGAGCACATAGAAGGTGAATGAGGATCATTTATGATCCTCTGGGTAACATGCAAATAAGGAAGATAGAGCAATACCTCTGCAGCGCCACGTATTGGAAGGCAGTCAGTGTTAGACTCTTTATGCAAGCCTTATAACAATGACTGGGAATTGAAAGCCAAGCCAGAATCCATACACAGACAGCTGTTTCGGGGTATTTGCCCCTCATCAGTGTGCAATAGGTTTCTGTCTTGGCGAGTGAGGAGACTTACAAGGCTATTCATGCTCCTCTGGGTACTATGCAAATAAGGGAGATGGAACAATACCTCTATAGCGTCACCTATTAGAAGGCAGCATTCCTGCAAGACAATGTTAGACTCTGGTTTGGTTTTCAATTCCCAGATATTGTTACAAGGCTTGTATAAAAAGTCTAACATTGACTTGCAGGAATGCTGCCTTCTAGTAGGTGACGCTGTAGAGGTATCGTCCCATATCCCTTTTTTTGCGGTTGTAGCATTACACATAATAAAACAATGGTAATAACTTTAAATTAGCCTTGTCTGGGATTAGGCATCATGTAATCACATTTTCAAGCTGCTGAGAAGACAGAGGCAGAGGATATTCCTCATCACTGGAACATACAAGAGACGAACAGCACAGGAGCTGTCACTGTACACCATTTTCTCAATGGTGTCAATTTCGTCAATCCACTGCTCATTGAACTTCTTCCAGTGCTCCCAAATTCCTCTGTCTTCTCCAAATGAGCAGCCAGAGAAGGCAATTACATGATGGATGTTCTTAAGGCTTCATTAAGGAAGTTATTACCATTTTGTCACAGGCCTAGGCCATCACGTCAAAATGTTGCTTTCCTGCATATAATGCTACAAATGGTTTTGATGATGTTGCTTCGATGCTGATGAAGTAAAGCTGCTTGTTTTATTCTGTCTGATGAAGAGGTGAATATGCCTCGAAACGCATTACCTGCTGGTTCCAAATAAAGTGCTCTTTTAATCCGTTCCAGTGGTATGTCTATCTTAGAGTATGCCGCTGTTAATAGGTTGTGCCAGAGCTTTAGTCTTTTCACCATTTCCTTCCTTATTAACTGACAGTAGCATGACCTTTTATTCACCAGTGTTACTAGGCAGGTAGCACCTATATTTGCCCCATTTGCCCTAAAGCACTGCACACCTGTACTCTATCCTTGGCTTCCATTCCCTCCCATGGTGCTCTACCAATTTTTTTCAGTTTTTTTTCTGCTACATTCAGATGTTCTGTTGATGTTCTTTAATACAAGTGGGTCGGATTCCGCGTGTGGATATTTAAAACGGAAGACCAGAAGAATGATCGTGGATATGAATTGTGTATGGCTGCATATGCGTGTGGTTTTCAACATGAATGTATGTGTACGGACAGCATATCATTTGCGCATAACAAAGATCACAAGCAGGGAATGAAATCAGAAAATAGCTCAGCCCCCTGGAAACGCCCTTCTATCACTAAGGTGACATTTTCTTGTGCTGTCGTGGTGAGAAATTCTGAGAGCCTTCAGAATGGAATACGGCTCTCCAGGCTTGGCTGGTTTATACTACTTATTTTGAAAGTAGTATAAGCCATTTAAAAAAAAAACAAACACAAACCCTTATTCTTGTGGAGAAAGAGCCCAGAAGAATAATAAGAGGTTGCAGGCAGCAGTCTGGATGGGTTTGTTGCTCGACAGATTGTAGTGCATTGTCTGCCTACAAATTCCGGCTTACTTTATTCTATTTGTATCTGATCTCCTAGCAACTTGCGTGTGAATTCGCATCCATACGCAATGTAATTGTGTATGCACTGTGGATCGAACGCATTTATTGAGATCAATGGAGCCCATACGAGTGGAATCCGCGGTAAAACAGAACATGCTGCATTTTTTTTCCTGCACCCAGAATTTGCATTTCAATGCCATGTTTTACCACGTATCGTCCATGTGGACAACGATCATGGAATGCGCAATTCGAATTCGCCCCTGTGAGACCCCTCATATAATGATATAGCATGCAATAACTAACAACTACCTTTTTCATAGCTGTTACTAATATTAAATTAGTTACTATGTTATTACCTTTTTAAGAGTTGCTCTAGTTTTATAACTGAGTACAGCAAATTGAGTGCAGTCTCTTTGTACTCTTTGTAGCATGCAACTTTTAAGTCTACACCTGCATACATACCTTTACTAAAATGGTGTATTTTGTATCTGTTTCCAAATACATTAATACAAAACTTGATGTTGAAAAACGTTTATCCGATTAAAAGACACTAGACATAAATTAACTAGGGAATTACATAAACAGCATTTGTAAAATATGAAAAATAGCACGACAGCAGGTGAAATTTTAAATTTTTCACAGTTATCCTCAATTCGAAACAGTAAGCTAATGGCCTTTATTTAGAGCAGCTTATACTCTGCAAATTATCTACAAAAGGGATAAGCTAAAATGAAAGGGAACCTGTTATCACATTTGAGCCCTATAAACTATATTGAAGTTGTACCACTGCTGTGGCACGGTGCTGTCTGCCTCTTCCTCAACCCCCTGTGAGTTGCTATCATGAATCTCTCTGCCTGTATATGTACAGTAGGCTCAAGCACTGGCGTACATATAGGGGGCACTGGGGGCGCGACTGTGACCCGGCCCCTAAGCCCCTGGGGGCCCAGGGGGCTTACTTTCCACGACACTGACTGACTACACTTACTTTCACTAAGGTCTCTGCGCAGGCAGGCAGCTTCTCCTGCACATCGGCGCTTCCTCCCGGACCTCCGCTCAGACTCCTCTCCCATCTGGTTCTCCAGCACTGAGATCATCAGAGGGGAGGAGTCGGAGAGGAGGTCCGGGAGGAAGCGCCGATGTGCAGGAGAAGCTGCCTGCCTGCGCAGAGACCATAGTGAGAGTAAGTGCAGTCCGTGAGAGGGAACGTCCTCCTGTGTGATGGGAGAGGAGAACGAGCAGTGTTCAGTATGATTAAGAGAGGGGGAGGGGGATTCTGTGTGATGGGGAGTGTGGGGGGGGGGTGGACAGGGGGGGTTCTGTGTGATGGGAGTGGGGGGAAACAAGAGGTGTTCTGTGTGATGGGGAGCGTGGGGGGGCAGGGGGTTCTGTGTGATGGGAGTGGGGGAAAACAAGAGGTGTTCAGTGTGATGGGGAGTGTGGGGTGGGACAGGGGGGTTCTGTTTGATGGGAGTGGGGGGGAAACAAGAGGTGTTCTGTGTGATGGGCAGTGGAGGGGGGAAACGAGGGGTGTTCTGTGTGATGGGGAGTGTGGGGCGGAAACAAGGGGTGTTCTGTGTGATGGGAAGTGTGTTGGGGGAACAAGGGGTGGTCTGTGTGATGGGGAGTGGGGGGACGAGGGGTGTTCTGTGTGATGGGGAGTGTGGGGGGAACAATGGGTGTTCTGTGTGATGGGGAGTGTGGGGGGGGACAAGAGGTGTTCTATGTGATTGGGAAACGAGGGGTATTCTGTGTAATAGGGAGTGTGGGGGGGAACAAGGGGTGTTCTGTGTGATTGGGAAACGAGGGGTGTTCTATGTGATGGGGAGTGTGGGCGGGACAAGAGGTGTTCTGTGTGACTGGTAAACGAGGGGTGTTGTGTGGGGGTGGAACAAGGGGTGTTCTGTGTGATGGGGAGTGGGGGGGGAACAAGAGGTGTTCTGTGTGATATGGAAACGAGGGGTGTTCTGTGTAATGGGGTGTCGGGGGGGAGAACAAGGGGCGTCCTGTGGAGTGGTTGAGAACGAGGGGTGATCTGTATGATGGGGAGTTGTGGGAGGACAACGAAGAGCGTTCTGTGAGATAGTATCTTTGTAATCATGCCGACCCACAGAAAAATGTATAATGCCATTTATGCTGCATGATTAGTGCCATAAAAAAATGGCAGAATTGATGTTTTTCTCTCCTTGTCATCCAAAAAAGTGAATAAAAGTTTTACAATACATTTTATGTACACAAAAAGATACCAATAAAAAATACATTTTGCCACGCAGAAAACAAGCCCTCATGCCGCCATGTTGATGGAAAAATATAAAAGTTATGGCTTTTGAAAAGTGGAGAAGTGAAATCTTAAAAAATCATTGCATCCTTATAGCCAAAATAAGCCGTGTCCTTAATGGGTTAAAGAGCAGAAGAAGGGAATTATTAGCAGTGTGCAGCTGTGCCTGGAAACCATGTAGCCAAACATGTCTGTTTGGATTCTGCAGAGACAAATGGTAGCTGGAAAAAGCCCTAATGGTGGTCTGGGCCGGCTAGAGATGAAAACTGAAAGTGACCATCACCAGCGATCACTGGAGGTAACTGCACGGTAATCACTATCAGCGAGCCGGCACCTGACTTCACTATTAGAGGTATACTAGAACTGAGCCTCTGTATTGGTGACTGAGGGCTCAATGCCACAGCCGTAAGCCTACAATGCTGTGGGAGACCACCAGCATTTCACACATTTCCCAGCCATGCACGCTGCCGGCAGGTACCGCATGTAGCTTTGTGTGGCACTGCGCATGCACAGTGAGATTTTTTTTTTAATTCCCCACTCTGTTTAGAGTGACAATGCATAAGGAAACAATGTATTATATGGGCAGTGTATCATACAAGTGTACAGGGCTCACGTTGCGTGGTACGCAGAGAAAAAGAGCATGCTGGGATTTATTTCTTTTGCATATCTACACGCAGTCCATTGGCTTTCACTGACTCCATTCACGGCGCACCATAATACGTGGTGAAAACCTGGTCGTGGACATGAGCCCTAACATGTTATAAAAGTTAGCTTATGCTGTCTCTATTGTATATATTGTTATTATGCTATTATATATTGTTAATTATTATAAATAATTTTTTTCTTTCTTGGGGAAGCAAAGCATGCCTTGAGGCTTGTGTTCTGGATGTTTTAAAACTCTGCTTAAACCCCTGATTACTAATGATCCATTGATGGGTCATTAAAAAAAAACAGTAATGTAGCCAAAAGTGATATATAAGGCGTAGCCGTGAAAAGGAGTGGCGGTTGGACGGGTCTGGAAGGGGGCCCCAAGCTAAACTTTTGCACCCGGGCCCATGAGCCTCTAGCTACGCCCCTGGGCTCAAGCATCTTATCATCTTACACCTCCTCTTGATCTTTACAATCCTTCTCCTCCTGAGTGGATTTTATGTCACAGTGAGCACTGGGAGCTGGCACCTCTGTTTTTGTATGCCCTTGAGTACACATTGCTTGTGAAGGGCTGACCGCCTGCACTGACCCACCCTCATCCTCCTCTTCAGACAAAAAGAATGGTTGGGCATCAGTGCATTCAATGTCTTGCCACCCCCATCCCCCCTCTAGTTTTTGGACTGCTCCGTTGACATTCACGACACTTAATGATCAAACAGCTGCTCAGACTGATCCATGTGGACTGCTTAGGAGTGTGCGGAGGATTTAGCATAGGGAAATGTAGAGGGGGGATGCCCCTGGCCGACTGGTGCAGACTGACTGCTGTTTGCCTGCGACTGGGAGGAAGAAAAGGTGGTGGCACTTGAGGCGTCCACTCTATGAACTGTTCTGCATGCTGCAGATGTAGGGCATGGGCAAAATTACTTCTAAGGAATGACAGTGAGCTTGCTTCACCTCCTGCAGAACATGTTGCTTCAGTGGGAGACACCTGAAATGCAAACCTGGCCCATCCTCTACCAACTCCACCAATAGCACCATCAACTTGTCCCCTTACTTTTGTTTTCTTCATCTTTCCTTTTCTAAAATATTTTTTTACTTAGTTGTTTTTTGTTTACTTTTTAGTGTAGTCTTATGTAACTTTCCAGCTAACTGTAGTTTGCAAAAAACCACTGCTAACTGTGTAAGTCTTGCAAATAACTCATAGCAGCCAGACTTGTGACTTAGATCAACATCTGAGGCTACTGACATGCACTATGTGCATTTGCTGTTTCCCTGTTGGGTTTCTTTTTGTTTTTAGATTTAACAAAAACCACTGTCAACTAAATAAGCCCCAATCTATGCGAGAACAGAGGGCCGCACAGTATAAATTGTATATTGTGAACTATCCCTGTTTTGTGTAATTTAATTCCTCTCACCCCACTGCTAGCTGCAAATAATTTGAAGTGGCAGGATCACAACTGTGAACAACGTCTGAGACCACAAACAGATGATGGCAATATTCCCCGTGCCAAAGCATAATTTGTCTGTCTGCTTTGCTGCTATATGCAGTGATAGCAGCAGAAATATACCCTTGCTCAAAGTACAGACAACGTTTCATATATCTATATGTATGTGATGCAGCTTCTTTCTCTGGTCACTCCAACACAACCCCAATATACAAGCTTTCACACAAGCAGCAAAATATACTCTGTAGAATATCTGTCTACATTAACAACAGACCACATATTATACAGCCATATAAACGGATGGCTCAAGGCAGCTAGAATGGAAGTTGCTCCTACATAGTGGCTGTCAATTCTGGCTCAATGGCAGATTACGAAAGAGGATCTTCTTTTATGATGCCTATATGCCAGAATACAGCATATGAACAAGATTTTTTTAATGTGACAAGTGACAATTCTTAAATCTGTCTACCTCACTCGACTTTAAAATCTCATTCACCTCACTTAACTCAAATCCCACCCCCAATTCAAGACACATTTGTGTGTAAATCAATAGTAAATTAGTCTAAATTGTTTTGCGCCAAAAAAAGGTGTAATTTACAGCAGAATTCTGGCACAACACCAATAATAAATGTGCTCCTTTGCGACTTATATTATGCCTATCACATTAGCATACATACTTGCACATGTATTTGATTTGGTCAGAACTATCTTCCACTACAGTATACACAATGACTGGTCATGTAGAAATTACTGTACATACCGCAATGCATCATAGTACGGTATGCTGAAACAGGCCTGTTGAAGTGTTCTTTTATACCTTGTTTTAACATACTTTAATTTTAACTATAAGTACATTCCACTTATAAATCTTAAATTTGTTCCTTCCCATGGAAGCAATTTGTATAATAAAAACATTCTGCTCTTTGGAAAGTTCAGTTCTTAAGTGCGCCTCCAAAGCTGTTTTTATAAGAGCAATCCATTAAAACAACAACCATTACTCTTAAGTTTTACAATAATTCACAGTGTTACAATAATTGTGCACTGCAGCGCACCTCTATGCGGAGAAGTATTTCTCATTGGAAATGAAATAACTTGCTAGAATTTTTTTTTGCCAGTAACTCACCACATCCTTCAGTAAATTTCTACATTATATTTTTAATGTTATTAATAGCACGGCTTAGGTTTAAGTTAGGGACAGGTGACAAAAGGACTAAGTTATTTATCCTTTCTTAGTATTTAAACATGGCCAAATTATCTATCTATGTCATATCTATCTCTCTATCTATCTATCTATCTATCTATCTATGTCATGTCTATTTCTCCATGTCATGTCTATCTATCTATCTATCTATCTATCTATCTATCTATCTATCTATCTATCTATCTCATATCTATCTATCTATCTATCTATCTATCTATCTCATATCTATCTATCTATCTATCTATCAATCTATCTATCTGTGGTTCTACATGTTTTTCCAGCAGCTCAGCTTCACGGGTGTGGATGATTGTGCTGGCTGGGTGTGGATTGCTTTAGTGAGCCAATCTCTCAGGTCTGTTGCTTATATATACCAGCTTCTTTGTCAGTTTCTGCTGGTTTTCCTCTTGCAGTGGGAGCAGTCTTGTGCCCCTACTTCTTTTAGGCCTTCTGATCTGTCTGTGCTGGCATAGTTGCCAGTTCTGTTTCCGTATCTGTATATCTGTCTGTGTGTCTGTGCTGGGTCTGTTGTAGGTCTTCTGATCTGTCTGTTTTGGTATTGTTGTCAGTTCTGTTTCTGTATCTGTATATTTTTCCGTGTGTCTGTGCTGGGTCTGTTGTAGGCCTTCTGATCTGTCTGTGTTGGCATTGTCACCAGTTCTGATTCTGTATCTGCATTGTTGCTCTGTGTTATTGTGAACTACTGTGTCCTGTGCTGCTTGGATTATTTACCCTCTAGGGCTAGTCAGGTATCAGTGCGGGGCTGTCCCTATAGGGGTGATCACCCTGCTTGCAGGCAGATATCCTGGGGCTAGTTGAGTTGTCTTGTTCGAGTAGGGACCGTGAGACACAGAGGACCTTTGAAGTGGGCTCCCGGCTTAAGTGACTTGGCCAATCCACAAACTAATTCCTTATATTTATTATAGCAATTCCATCTGTTCATTCATGTGGGTATGCTGGTGAGTGTTTTGGGTGTTTGGCAGTCTGTTTTGCCTCTGTTTGTGCGTGAGTATGCAGTCCCTCTCTTTGTTCTGAGTTCTCTCTGAGTTCCTGAGTTTGTTCCGTAGTTCTGTCTATGCCTTCTTGGTTTTGCCCTTCTCTCTGAGTTCTGTCTGTATTTCTGTATCTGAGTTTATTCTGAATTGCTGGCTACAGTCCCTCTACCTGAGCAGTCAGCTGCTGACCACTCCAGGACTGGTCTCAGCTTGGTTGGTTGGTCCAGGGGATCCACAATCCGTAAATCTGTAACAGCATTATTTAGGCACTATATAGTCAGTGGCATAAATAATGCATGATACATAAATATATAGTACTTGTCTCTGCCCAGATGTGTAGTGGAATTCAACATGTTCTGTCCTTTGTAGCCATCTATATGTATTCTTTATGGGTTTGTAAAAAATTCTCATATGTGTATTGTATTGCATAATATAATTACAATTTAAAGTAAAAATATAAGAACCCGAGTCCCTAAACTCAGAATACATACTTCAGAGTACATACCCTATGTTGACAAAAATATTAGGACACTCATCAATCCTGTGCTGTCAGGCGAATAGGATTTGCAAATCAGATGTGTGAGCATAAGGTATAAAAGAGAGTATCACACAGTCATAATTCCAGTACACAAACCATCAGATTGCCACGAGGTGTAGAGTTAGCAGACTTTCAATGGGGTATGGTGATTGGTTGTCACCGGAACAACCAATCAGTATGGGATATCACAATGCTTTAGGACCTTCCAAAGTCCACTTTTGGCAATGTTATTTGAAAATGGAAACCATCTGGTGTGTGTGCAGAGCAGCCAAGTTTGGGGAGATCTCATAAACTGACAGAAAGTGGACAATGAAGCCTTTTATGAGCTGTGAAGGCATCACGGACATCGTCTGCTGAAACCCTCACTCGAGAGGTTTCACAGGCTATTGAATCATATACTAGCAGCATAACCATCCGTAGGGAAGGGTTTTCATGGATAAGTGGCTGCACACAAGCCTAACATCACAGCAGTGAGTGCACAGAGGCGCCTGTGATGGTGCTTAGGCTGTAAATGAGTAAAAGCAAGTGTTGTGGATAACTGAATCCCAGTACATTATCTTCCAGTCAGATGGCTGCACTTCAGTGTGGTAGTTGCTTTGAGAAAGATTTCTATGTGACTGCATCATCCCAACAGTGAAGTTCACAGGAGTCTCTGTTATGGTGTGGTGGTGTTTTTGCTGGAAAGGACTAAGGCCATTGGTTATAGTGAAGTCCACCCTCAACACCAATGGGTACAGAGACATTCTGGACAATATGGTGGTACCTACCTTTTGGTACCACTACTTATCTCTACCAATATGACAAAGCAGCATGCCATATAACACACAGTGTTGGGGCTTGATTTGAAGAGTAGGACACCTGTAAACTTCATTGACCAGCTGAAAGTCCAGATCTCAATGCCATCAAGCACCTTTTTGATGAACTATACTGCCATACACATGCATTCTAAACACGTCCATCATCCCAGCATCACTATTTGAAGCTCTTCTTAAGGAATAGAGGCAAATGCCTTCACAGATCAGAATTTGGTGGAAATCCTGCCTAACATATTAACATAGTATATAAGGCCGAATGAAGACAATGTCCATCTAGTTCAGCCTGTTTACCCTCCTTGTTGATCCAGAGGAAGGCAAAAAACAAGAGGCAGAAGTCAATTAGCCCTTTCAGGGGAAAAATTGCTTCCCGACTCTCTAATGGCAGTCAGACTAATCTCTGGATCAACCTCTAATATTTTCTACCTGTCTGTATACCCGGATCAACAACCCGCTGGTTGCCTAAAATTTATATCCTGTAATATCCTTCTGCTCTAGAAAGAAATCTAGTCCCCTCTTAAACTGCTCTATGGATTTTGCCATCACCACGTCCTCAGGCAGAGAGTTCCACAGTCTCACTGCTCTTACTGTAAAGAACCCTTTTCTGTGTTGGCGATGAAACCTGCTTTCTTCTAGACGTAGCGGATGCCCTCTTGTTACCGTCGCAGTCCTGGGTATAAACAGATCGTGGGAGAGATCCTTGTATTGTCCCCTAATGTATTTATACATAGTTATTTGATCACCCCTTAGCCGTCTTTTTTACAGGGTAAATAATCCGAATTTGGATAGCCTCTCTGGGTATTCCAGTCCCCTCATTCCATGTATTAATTTAGTTGCCCTTCTTTGAACCCCCTCAAGCACTGTACCTTTTTTCCTGAGCACTGGGGCCCAGAACTGTACACAGTATTTCTTGTGGGGCCTAACAAGTGCCTTATATAGTGGAAGAATAATGTTTTCATCCTTCGCCCCTATACCTCTTTTAATGCACCCCAAGACTTTTTTTGCTTTTGCAGCAGCTGACTGGCATTGGTTACTCCAGATTAATCCACAATCCACTAGTACCCCCAGGTCTTTTTCCATATCACTTTTCCCTAGCAGTACCCCATTTAGGGCATATTCCTGACATCTGTTTCTCCTGCCCATGTGTATAACCTTACATTTATCAACATAAATAGGAGGGTTGCTGCAGTCATTAAGGCCAAAGGCAGCCCAACGCTGTATTGAGAGTTATGAATAAAATCAAATTTAATCACCTTCTATGTGTGTCCCAATACTTTTGTCAATAGAGTGTATTTTAATCCTTTAATTGAAATAACAATGACCTTGCGGAAGTAAATGTGTGCCTCATATGTCTAAAATGGAAAATTATCTTGATCTTAGAAGCTGTAGCTATGCAAAACTGTATAGCCTGCATATAATTCAATCAATATATGAGATATTATGCTCAGAGTCTTTTAAAAGAAGCCTGTTTCTGTAACTATTACTGTTACTCTAACATATTTTTATCAGCCTGTCTACCTTGTAGATGATATTCTACTAATGGGTAGTTAAAATGAAACCATCTCTTCGAAAAACATGGCCTTTGCAAAATGTTTGAGACTTTTTGCTAGTTTGTATCATCTATTAATATATCCTCCACACTACCGCTAGTATCTGCTGATACAATATTAGCTGGTCTTCGTTTTAACAATAGCTAGATAAGTAAAGGGCATCAGTACCCAACAGTGATTCTAAGACTTATCACACATGAGCTATAGTATTTTAGTGAATGGAGGTGAAGCGCCAGGGGTCTCTTCTGACCAGCCGCCTCCATTCACTTTTAACGGCTAACAAAAATACATAATGTTACAGCAAGCTTTCGGATCTTCTATGGATCTTTCCTCGGGCTAAAATGGGACTACGATTTGACTACCAAGTGATTTCTTGCTCAGTAGCCATTCAAGTTCCATATTAAGTGAGTGAGTGATTTTCAGCTGCTAGCTGACCTGTGTAAAGTTGTCCTAAGCCCTTCCCATACATCTTTTCTCCCCAAACTGATATGAACTTGATATTTATTTGTAAAATTCCAGAATTAACAAGTTCTGATGTAATCAAGAATGATTTGTAGATAATAACCATTTTATGAACATCATCCCATTTTCACTTAATTTTCAGGTTGTCTTTAAGGGCTCAGTCACACGGGTGCATCGGCGCCCGTGTTACTGCAGCCAGCGGACGGCCGTACCTGAAGACGGATGTCTCTCTGCAGTGCCGGGAGGAAGAACATGTGCCCGGCTCCATTGCCGGTCATGTGTTCTTTCATCAGCGCTGGAGAGAGACGGCCATCTTCAGGTATGGCCGTCTTCTGTCAGTCACACGGGCGCATCGGCCAATGTGCCCATGTGACTGAGCCCTAAGCCTGTACATTAAAATGTAACAAGAGGAATTCTGAAATATCCTTAAAGTGTCCATAAACATTAGACCACATTTGATGAAAATGGATAAGTTCAACCAAAACAGTCCTGCAGTAGCTGTAATTAAACAATGAACGGTCACTGTAGACAATCGATGACACACCATCATTATCTGGAGAGAAGTAGGCTGCATCTGAAATGTTCGGTCAATAGTCAGACGAAAGATCTTTCATCCAAAAACAATGTTTTCTTTAAAGAATGTTCCTAGAAAGATTGTTCATCCTCTGCCCGCTGTCGTTGAGCACCTATGGTCAATTTGAATAAGTCTGCCAGCCAACAATTACAATGTTAATGGCTATATCGGCATAACGATTGTTCAGCATATCATATGTTGAATGGTTATTCAACCATCAATCTGCTTCCCTCTAATGTACATGGTCACCTTTCGAGAGGAGCTAAATTTTGTGCAAGGAGCAAGAAGTAAAAGAGCTGAAGAGTGCTGGAGATGAATACATTGATAGGATTGGCAGCCCTTAGTTGCAGAGCTCAATTACATAAGAAAATGTTTACACAGCAATATACCACCAATAGTCTTATCACTGAAACTGTAGCAAGGAGGCCAATATTCACGTGCATCTTCTTTATTTATTAAGTTAATCTAGTGATACAATTTTTGGGCAGTAGGTCTGTTGACTGTACAGTAATTAGCTGTTAGTTGTAAGCTTCAAAAGGGTCCATGCAAGAGTATAGAGGACACTTGTATAACATGAAGGTCCTGCAATAACAGGGTTGTCAACTATAACACATCCTTTTATACTACTGGCTCCTGATTCATATATGACCACAACTTCAGTACCCTATATAGTTATATCCCTGGTGTAAACATTTTATATAAAATTTTCAAGTCAAAAACTGTATAATGCTCCCTCACAAATGTATAGGTAATGCATTTCAGTAAAATACCCTGCAAAGAATAAAAGCATGGTGCATAAGTGGTTCACTGGTTTGCACTGTTGCCTTGCATTGTTGGGGTCCTGGGTTGAAATCCAACCAAAGGCAACATCTATTTGGAGTTTGTATGTTCTCCTTGTGTTCTATTTGAAGTTTGTATATTCTCCTTGTGTTTGTGGGGCTTCTTCACATACTCCATCAATATACTAATGGACAAATATAGATTTTGAGTCCATGTATAGCACTGGGTAATATGTATGCAATATATAAATGAGCAAAATAAATAAAACTATATTTTACAATCATTGCATTAAAACTACAGATACCCTGAAGATCCAGTGAAACTTACAGAAAGGAAACAAATCTAGTAATGCTGAAGATAATCCTTGGGGAGACTATATTAACTTAATTGAACAGAAATATAAAAAAAAAATGGATGAGGAGTGCGCCAATGAAATAAACAAAAGACCGACAACTTGCTGCTCTGTCCATTAAAAACAATAAGGCCTCAGTCACACGGGCACATCGGCGCCCGTGCTACTGCAGGAAGGAGACCGACGTACCTGAAGACTGCCGTCTCTCTGCAGCGCCGGAGGAAAGAACATGTGACCGGCTTCATTGCCAGTCACATGTTCTTTCATCAGCGCCGGGGAGAGACGGCCGTCTTCAGGTACGGCCGTCTTCTAGCTGTCAGTCACACGGGCGCATCGGCGCCGGTGTACGGGTGCTGATGCGCCCGTGTGACTGAGACCTAATATTGTGATGATGTATCATTAAAGGCGTATTCTGGAGACTAAAGGTTTTTTCAAGTTCTCACTGATCCACTGAATAGGTGAAAATTGTTAGATTGGTGGCGGTCCGACCACTGAAATCCCCACTGATCCCAAGAAAGGGGGATCACCTATTTCTCACCGCAGTGCTGCTTCTCCCACTCGCTGTAACATGAATGGACCATTGACTGTGCATGCACGGTCGCTGCTCTATTCATTTTAATGGAGCTTACAGAGATAGTTGAGTACAAAGTGCTTGGCTGTTTCAGTCAGTCCCACTGAATGGAGCGATAGACATGTATGCACAGCCAGTGGTTCATTTAGTGCATTGTTACAGTGATTAAGAGAAGTAACCTTGCAGTGAGAAATAGGGTGGACACGAGTTCCCTGTTTTGGGATCGGTGGAATTCCCAGTATCTATTCCTCAAAGATCTATCTACCTAATAGATTGGTGAAAACTTTAGAATACCCATTTAATGCCATATCAGGGCTCAGTCACACGGGCGCTTCAGGGCGCCAATGCGCCTGTGTTACTGCAGGATTGAGCCTGTCATGTGTTCTTTCTTCCGGTGGTGCAGAGAGTCGTCCCCACCTGCAGTGCAGCCGTCTTCTTCGTGCAGTAACACGGGCGCATCAGCGCCCGGATGCGCCCATGTGACTGAACCCTCACGTGTAATATTATTTATTTCATTTTTATTTTTTTTATATTGCTATGGTATTTAAATCACATTCTTTAGTTTATTTTTTGACTAATACCATAGGTTAATACTGCCTCGCTTTAGCCCTGCCAACGTAATACATTGGGTTACCATACACTTGTAGAATCCCATTCTGTATTAATATTTTAATGGTAGCCCAGGAGTAATTTCATTCAAATGTTATTCACTGTACATACTGCAATGCAGACGAATATTGCAGATTCTCTGGATTTCTTCTGTACCTATGAACTACACATACATATGAGCAGTGCCTACAATCTAAAGTTTTTAATTTATACCTTGTGTTAAATGCTATTAAAATGGATATTATGTTGCTCTAATTGTTTGGTTACGTAGTACTGGACTGAATGTTTTCACTGGTTTTTTTTTATAAGCAGCCCAAACTGAGCATCCTATGAAATGCTAGTATTTGATTTGATGGCTATTGAATTTTCTTACATTTTTCACTGACATCTTAAAAGCATAATTAAAAGTCTGCCATATGTTGAGACTTCTAGAGAACATAGGAACATACACTAACCCACTGCTGATTCTTATATGATACTACGCAGAGGGTTATATTTAATACATTTACAACTCACCTATACAATTTGATCAGCTTCCTCGTCTAGCCATATGTATAAAAAAAAAACTAACTTAAATGTGGTATGCTGTATACATATATCAACAGGTTTAGGAAAAACATCTCATCACGTTAAACCAAAGTTGGCACCACGTTGACTCCTGGGCCAGTATTTAATATAGTGTGAAGTAGTATAATGCTCACTTAATGCATTAGTGGTTTCTCATCACAGAACAAGGTTAGAAGGGAAACATTCCAGCTGACATCTGGGTGTATCTGTGTCTCACTAAAGTATATGGTTGTTATTTGCAGAGACTACAATGGCCCTTTTACACCAAACGATTACCGTTCAAAAAATCATTTAAACAAGCACAAATGAACAAGAATTGTTCAGTATAAACATGGTCAACAATTGAATGATGATTGATAATTAGATTGCTTATCATTAATTTCAGGAGAGCATAAAAATCATCGTTGACTCATTTGATAACCGTTCGGTTTAAACACTGATCGTTCAGTCGTTCTCATTGATTTATGCAGTCAACTGAATGACTGAACAATCCTGTTTAAAAAAACGATTTATCTTTGTTCCTAAACTGACTAATCGAGCAAACAAGCAAACTGTAACATCATTTGCTCATTCGCTCGGGTGATTGATAATCGTTCCATGGGAAAGCACCCTGAGAGTATATTGTAAAGACTAATTGACTGTTATTGCTGAACAATATCATATCATATCTATTAACAATAAACTAATCTACAATTTTGGCAAAATTTGATAAAAATCCCATTGAACTGCTGCATTAAGACCACCCACTTTGATTAAAAATTACTACAATTCAAATGTAGTTTTTCTGGGCCAGTGTAGCTTATGGTACACCCTTAAAGATTATTGGTCATGTATTGAAGTCTGATTATTTGGCTTGAAACCTCCTTATTCTTGTCCCAAGCCTGATAAAATGTCTCCCAATATGCTGACTAACCTCCTGCATCATTCCTATAAGGTGTTGCCCATTAGCATTGGTTACCAGATTTGGTTTGAAGAAATCCCAACACCTTATAAAACTGACTAGAAGCTATATATCATTCCCATGCGGTATACAAAACAGCTAAAAAGTCTAAAGACACAAAAGTGGGCCTTTATTGGTGGAGGTAGCAGGAGTTTGGAAGGTCCATATAACTTTATTAATAAATGATGGGTCTCTTTAAATCTAGTTGGTTGGATTAATAACTAGAGATGAGCGAGCATACTCGAATAAGCACTACTCGCTCGAGTAATTTGCTTTATCCGAGTATCGCTGTGCTCGGGTCTAAAGATTCGGGGGCTGCTGCGGCTGACAGGTGAGTCGCAGCGGGGAGCAGGGGAGAGCGGGCGGGAGAGAAGGAGAGAAAGATCTTACCTCCGTTCCTCCCCGCTCTCCCCTGCAGCTCCCCGCTCCGTGCCGGCACCCGAATCTTTAGACCCGAGCACAGCGATACTCGGATAAAGCAAATTACTCTCTATTAATAACCTAACAAGACACCTTCAATAATTTCAGCTTCCCAACTCTGAACTATATAAATATATAAAAATTCAGCACTTAGCCCAGACTAATAACAATTACTTAGTAACTCTCCTGAGGCAGGTGGTTTCATTCTTTTCAACCTGTCTAAAAATACTATAAAAAAACAAGATTGTTCTATAATATTTTCACTATAATATTGTTTTAAAGAGGTATTTTCATTGTTTCCTGGGTGAGATGAGAAACACGCAGTTGGTTTCTCAACCATTTCACCAATAGTTACACAAATAGAAGTGGTGGCAGCGTTACACTGTTTCCATAACTCCCATTGAAGTGAATGGGTACTACAGAAACAGCGTGGCACAGAGAGGTACTCTGTTTCCATAACATGGTAGTTATGGAAACAGAAAAAGACTTTAAATATGTATTCGATGGGCTATGCAATCTCTGATGCTATTAACCACGTGGTATTATAAAAGAGCTTTGTGTGGCGCAGAGTGTTAAGGCAACAGAAATGCAGTTCTAAGTTCTCGCTCACGACCTGAAGGTTGCGGGCTCAATCCCCATGTGGTTCAGGTAGCCAGTTTAAGGTTGACTCAACTTTCCACTCTTCCAAGCTTGGAAAAATAAGTACCCAGCTTGCTGGGGGGGGGGAGATGCCTGGTAAAGCCAATGGCAAACAACCCCGCAAACACAGACTGCCAAAAAAACATTACAATGTGATGTCACCCTAGGAGTAATGACTCAGTGCTTGCACCAGGGGACTTTGCCTTTACCTTTATACAACACCAATTCTAATTCATCCTCGCTGTGCTGGAAAATGTGTAGTTTAGTAGATTCCCTATTCCATATATTTTGCGCCTTTAGTTCTTTTAGACCCTTTTGAGCAAATATACAGACATTGATCTCTACAGTGGCCCAGTACTTGCATTCCTATTAGTGGTGATTGAAGAAATGCCTTCAATTAATAGAACCTAAAGTTGGCATATACTCTATACCACTATGCTTAAATTAGCTAGTAATTGGAAATATCCTGCTATTCTCACTATAAGGGAAATTGACAAAATGATATACTTTAATTGCATTTATAAAAAAAAGCTTATTCTGCATAGGGCTCAATAGAAAAATGTAATCACACCTCAGTTCCCTGGATAAAGGAATTTCTCCTTCTAAACTAAGCTACAATACAACCTTTCATTCCCTTCTCAATTAGGATGACACAATTTTAACCTTTCCATTCTCAATATTCCCCCATCCTACCCCTTGTTTCCTTCCTCTCAGAGTTCTACAGTTTATGGGCAAATAGCCATGTTTTTTCTTTAACTTTCTCTCCATGGTACTTGGGCACATGCCCATAATATGGATTGTCTTACAGTTTATATACTATCTTATGTACCTATGTATTTTTCTCTGGTGTTATCTGTGGATATCAGGTAATCTTGTTATTTCTATAGCACCAACTTATTCCGCAGCGCTTTCAGGTAATTTATTACCCCCCCACCAAACTGGGTCCTCATTTTACCGACCTTGGAAGGATGGAAGGCTGAGTCAACCTTGAGCCGGCTACCTGAACAAGCGGGGATTAATCTGGAACCTTGTGCTTTCTTTGCGATATGTTGTTATTGTCATGGAACTGTATGATCTGGTAATTTTGTATGCAAAAATCTTTATTTATTTATTAAAGATTGCTTAAAATATCCAATTGTTGGATAATCATCCGGAACAATAGATTTGCAATACACATCCCTCCCTTGAAGAGGTTTTTGTTGTTAGAGAATGATTAGTTGTATAACTAAATATTTCTAAGACTGTTTTTCAAATTTGAAGTCACAATCAGTATTTTAAAAAAATCTTAATACCCTACTTTTTTCAGCTGACATCTCATTATCATAACAAGGAGGATTACACTGAAAGGTAAGATATATATATATATATATATATATATATTACACAGGATGCACCAACCACAATAGATGATAGTCGCTACTCATCTCCCCTCCCCCACAATGATCTCTGTGCATGTCACATGGCATGCCTACAACACTGTGTCATAAAAGTCAATTGGTCAGATCCTGCCCATTGTGTGAGCCCCAATAGTCATGCACAGACTGTAGGATAAAAAAAACCTTTAATCAGACTATACAAACAGATTAGAAAAATGGAATTTGTGCCGCTATCTGGTTAAATTAGTGAATATATAGGTGATATACCTACTTTAAAACATAAGTGATTTTTGTAGAACCCATTTTTTGGATGATGCAACTTTAAAGCCACTTTCACACGGACGATTTTCTCGTGATGCGACAGTGCTACAAATTGCATTTATGGGAAGCCCATGCTTTCCAATGGGTTTCTTCACATTAGCAATATTTTGTAGCATGCGAGAAAAAAAATCGCAGCATGCTCTATACAACTGTGATTTGCAATGTTTTGTAGCCCATGTTTCTCTATGGAGCCTTCCTTTGTGTTCCATTGTATCGCACAAAACCGGGGTTTTCGTTCAGTGCGATGCGACTTTTACAGTAGGAAGTTCTACTGTTTGTCCCCGACGCATGTCTCCAATGACAGTTCCGTGGCACTTGTTTACAGTCTTTAGCCACCACTTCCTGGTCAGGGGAGTTCAAAAATCCTGCATTGAATGGCTGTAATTGGTTCATTGAGTGCTGCAGTGATTGACTGAGCTGCTGTGCTCGAGAACCAATCAGAGCCAGCGCTTCCTGGAGGCAGGGTTTTTGAATTCCCAGAGCAGGAAGCTGTGGCTGAAGACTTCAAGCAAGTGCCACGTAACTGCCAGGAATGAAGTGCGGCAAAGCGTACTGTACCTGTTAGGTAATGTAAGCAAAAGAAAAAATAGGTAAAAATCCTGCAATCCTATGATGGCCGTGAGCATAGACTGTTGCACTCTGTGGTGCTTTCCTTATATCATCATTTGTTAGTAATGTATTGTTTTTTGTTTTCTTTACATGTAGCAAGAGCTTATTTTCGGGGTAGGGCTTATATTTCATCCCATAAAACTTGAGTGTGTAACATGTGTACATTACAGTAGGTAAAATACTGTGTTAGTTTGGTCTCTGTATATTTTTGTGGCATGGGGTAAATAAGTTTCCTTTGCTAATGTTCCTCCTTCTTGGTATCTAAAGTTTGCCTTGTCTAAACAAAACAAAATATAGTTTACTAATATCGGTGAAAACATCTAAAGTATTAATATACACATACAAATATGTTAAAATAATTAGCAAACACAAAGTGAGCAGAATGCTGACCCTATTGCATTCCTGCTTCTCTAGAGAGAGCTTGACGTCACTTTGACAAATCTGAGCCTGGTGGCATCCATCCATCTAAGCCAAGTTTCTGACACCTGAATCTGACAGATGGAAACATTTAAGACATGTACCAAAAAACTATGCCAAAGCATGTTAGAATCATAAAGGTACAGCATTAATACATACTGCATCCACATCTCTCCATATCCATATACGCTGTTAGTTTATTCTCTAAACAGCTTCTGATGTTGAGACTTAATAGTTGCAGACTGAGATTATTTTTGCTACTGGAAAAAAATGAGACCTAACGAGTCAGTCAAGTTCTGACTGTAATTTTAATGTTTGCTATTTCTAAGGTGACCTTCTTCATTAATTGCTCAATTCTATGGAAATCGAACATAACTGAATAGCCTATTTGGCCTGCATAAGAAGAGTGATTGCACATGTGTAATAGTAAATACGTCTTTAGATTTGTTCCATTAAGCCTGAGGAAGGACCCTGAGAGGTCCGAAAGCTCGCTATAACATCATGTATTTTTGGTAGCCATTAAAAGGTATCATATCTACAAGATTACTTGGTTTCTCTTACTGAGAATAATCACATTTTGCACATGTTCTGGAATTAATATTTTTTGTAGTATGCCCAATGTATTCTGAAGAGCAGTCTATGAATAGGGATCCACATTTATTAAAAGTGATGTGATTTTAGCCAATTTCACAGTTAAAGATTGAGTATATTGATGCATGTTGTGAAACATCATTACTGCAAGTTCTCTTCTTCATCAGTGCAATTAACTGGCTAAAATAAAGTTAGTTCTTCTACACCAGGGTCTGTCTGAGTAACGATGGGACTTTTTTCTTATCTGCTCAATTATTGTGACTTTTTGCATTCACATACAGTATGTGTCTAAATGCTGGTGTAGCAACAAATCATGCCCATTTGCCCCTTCAACTCATGTGCAGTGCACAAATGAATCTAAATTGTAGCACAAATGGTTAATGTGTCCTTCAGCAAATTAGATGTTACCTTCACGTCAGGCTTCCAAAAATCCATAAATGATTTTCAGCACCATAATAAAATTAGACTTTATTATAACATAAGTTAAAAACAACATTATGGAGTAAAATGTGCCAAAAAAGATGCATATACATTGCATTACTTCACAATGAAGTTTGATTTACATTGCCTATACACCTAGTCACATTTTTGGAGGGAGTGGGGGGGTCTGCAATTTTGTGAGCTGCAGAAAAAATCTGGAAGTCATTAAAACACTGCTGTAAATGGGTTTGTTACTTTTATTATGTGTCTGATTGGTTCATTGACATCTTCAAGCATACTTGCAGTCATTGAAATGTGTCAATACTTTTTTTTAGAATTTTAGCTATCAGAGCTGGAACTCCACTGACACTCACTGCTAGAACAAAGGCTTGGAAAAGCTTCATGGGGTAGTACTGGAGGAAACTAACAGTCTCTAAAAGGGTTTTCCTTTCTATGATATCTATAGGCTCTAATGGGTCTTATGAGCAGGGGTTCTTCTGAGTAGATGTCACTCTAAATATAGTGTGACTTGTAAATGCCCCCAAAAAGGGTTCAAAGATGAAGCGTGATTGCTTATTGCTCTAGGCCTGGGTAGGGATATCTCATACTACCTATAAGGCCAGTATCATACAAGCATATCGTCACACATCCTTAATATGGATGTGTTACAGATAACATTGCAACGGTATGTCATCAGTATTTTATCTGTATTTGCCTCCATATCTGCTGTCATTGTTTCTATTTTCTATTAGTTAAATACCGATCTGTATTTGCCCTACAAAGAATAATACCAATGTATGCAAATATGGAGGCAACAATTGCCTACAGTAGTACAGCCTGTGTTTTTAAAATATGGCCGCAAAAATATACCCTTGCCTGCAAGCTGCCTGAGGGCTCAGTCAGACGGGCGTTTTTATGCGCGTATGTTACCTGCGTTTGCGATCCGCATCTGTATAGAACCAATGCTTTTCAATGGCAGCGGTCACACAAAAATGCGCAGCGGTAAATATAGGGCATCTGTTTTTTTTTTATGTGAAACCCTTGGATGCTGTCACATCAAGGGGCTTCACCTTGTGCTTAAAGGGGTTGTCCCGCACCGAAACGTTTTTTGTTTTTTTTTCAATAGCCCCCCGTTCGGCGCGAGACAAACCCGATGCAGGGGTTTAAAAAAAACAAAACGCATAGTACTTACCCGAATCCCCGCGCTCCGGTGACTTCTTACTTACCTTGCGAAGATGGCCGCCGGGATCTTCACCCACAGTGGACCGCAGGTCTTCTCCCATGGTGCACCGTGGGCTCTGTGTGTTCCATTGCCGATTCCAGCCTCCTGATTGGCTGGAATCGGCACACGTGACGGGGCGGAGCTACGAGGAGCAGCTCTCCAGCACGAGCGGCCCCATTCAGAAGGGAGAAGACCGGACTGCGCAAGCGCATCTAATCGGGAAATTAGACGCTGAAATTAGGCGGCACCATGGAGACGAGGACGCTAGCAACGGGACAGGTAAGTGAATAACTTCTGTATGGCTCATATTTAATGCAGGATGCATATTACAAAGTGCATTAATATGGCCATACAGAAGTGTATACCCCCACTTGCTTTCGCGGGACAACCCCTTTAATGGGGCCAGCGGCAGCAGCGCCGACCCCATTGAGAACGTACAGTGAAGATCGCGATCCCCTGGCACAGCTGTGACTGAGAGCTGAGACCTGCTTCTGATTGGTCACAGTGCTCAGCCAATCAGAGAAAGCCCTTTCAGCAGGCGGGGATTTTAAGCTCTTCATAGCAGTTTAAGAGAAGACCTGGCTAGACGCGCCTGAGCCCCGGCAGCTGCAGAGAGGTGAGTATGAATATTTTTTTTATTTTTTACACATTTTAGGGATGATTTTCAGGGAAGGGCTTATATTTAAAGCCATTCTCTGAAAACCACTGCAGGGCTTGCCAGCAGGCCATTGCTTTCAATGGAGCTGGCTGTAGCGCTGGCTCCATTGAATTCAATGGGAGAACATCACGATCCTCTGCTACAGCTGTGTATTCAATGGGGCCGCCGCTGTTGCCGCTGGCCTTATTGACCAAAGATGAAACCCCTGGATGTGACAGCACAAAAAAATTGCACGTTAAAATGCCTGTCTGACTGAATCCCTAATGTTATATTATTTACTCCTGCGAAGGGAAATCTCATATGTGTCACTCTACTTGATTTTCAGATTGAATGGTTATTAAAGTATGATGCTAAATACTTATATGTTGATATGTGCTCAATGACAACAAAGCAAATTGTCACCAGTAAACAAATTTTATTAGAACTGAACCCACACCATTGTGTTTTCCGGCTACATTCTAGCTATTTATTTTTTTATCTTCTTGTTATTTTTCCAAATTATTTTTAACTTATTTTGATTATGACAGAACCAAACTGATTGAAAAATGGAAGCATAAAATATTATAAATTTACGTAAGTTTATACATTTTTTTGTGAATTCTTTTTGTAGGCCATATAACGTGAAGCAACACTCTATCAACAAAGGTGACTTCCTTCTAGTTACTGCATATTATTAAAGCATACCTACACTTTTAGGGCTCATGTCCACGGGCAAAATATGATTTAAGATCCGCAGCGGATCTCCCGCATGCGGATCCGCATCCCATAGGGATGCATTGACCACCCGCGGGTAGATAAATACCCGCGGATCGTCAATAAAAGGGATTTTAAAAAAAATGGAGCATGGAAAAATCCGGACCATGCTCCATTTTCGTGCGGGTCTCCCGCGGGGACGGCTCCCGCGGGCTTCTATTGAAGCCTATGGAAGCCGTCCGGATCCGCGGGAGACCTAAAATAGGAATTTAAAGTATTTACCATCCGGCGCGGGCGGGGAAGGTCAGCTGTTCCTCACGGCCGCATCTTCCTTCCTTCGGCTCGGCGGATGTGCCCGGCGCATGCGCGCGGCACGTCGGCGACGTGCCGCCGGCGTCAGGAATTCATCCGCCGGCCGAAAATGAAGATCCGGCCGTGAGGAACAGCTGATCTTCTCCGCCCGCGCCGGATAGGTAAATGCTTTTAAATTCTTATTTTCGGCGCTCATGTCCGCGGGGCAGGAGGGACCCGCTGCAGATTCTACATGTAGAATCTGCAGCGGATCTGATTTTCCCCGTGGACATGAGGCCTTAGGCGACTTTTCACAATAATCTGTAGTGTGTGTACATGTGGAGTAGCACTATTTTGGGTCATTTGATAACTTGTACATGACATTGTTTCATCAGTTTTTACCTCTGCAGACTCCATCTCTGATTGTCAGCTTTCCCTCAGCTGATAGGAAGAGACTAGCTGCTATTATGTCACCTATTCACTGCATATAGAGAAAACAGGAGATCCTACTCCCACATTTCTCTGTAGCACGCACGTATAAGTAACTGAACCTCAGAGGACATGAAACAGCAGTGCTGAGCAGTGTAGATGTGATTCCAGCATTGAGATGAGCTCAAACACTCACTAGAAGCTACAGCCCTGTCTGTGTGTGAGTCTCTCTTCTTCTTTCTCTTTCCAACATGACCCTCCTCCTTCCCTTCTCCTCTTTTTAAGCATCTATAGGAAGCATGAGACAGCAGCAAGCAAAGCCTCACCCCTCACTTTCTGTAATCTGTCTCATCTTAGAGTCTCTATTGCTAGAGATGGATTTCACATCACAACAGACATTAGACAGCAAATTAAAAGGAAGTGAGACCCCTAAGGATGATTTTCAGCACAAAAACATCATTTAGATGCATAAAGTAATGTGTACCGTTGATTACACATTAAGACGAGTTCATTGAAAGAGCAGTGCCTATTTAAAATGTTGTAAATGGAAAAGAAGCATTTATATTGACTAATCGAGTATTGGCCTTTAGGGCTTCATTTAAATCCAATACACTGGGGTATAGCTCTAGTGGCGCAAATGTAGGTATCACGCATGGGGCCTGGCATCTGAAGGAGGGTAAACAGCTCCTCTGCCAAATGCCAGTATTATAAATGGCACATGGAAGGTGGAGAATGTGTTCCTAATTTTGCACTTAAGTCGAGGAGCTTTACATTGCGTTTCTGCCCATTGGCTAATATCATATCTATCAGGGCAAACATTACTTTTCAATTTTTAATTAAACAATGCCACCAAAGAGAACTCATTCTGTGTTTTAGGTCTTTGAACAAAAAACAACCTTAACCAAATATCTGCAAACTGATACATGAAAATCAAGGGAATCCAACAAAAGATTGGTTTCTTTGTTATACTATAACTATAGTGACTATAAGTAACATTCTCTTATTAAAGAACGCTATAGCATTTTTGTTTCCTTCAGCTTTAAATGAACTGTTAGTGCTGAGAGAAAGAAACATCAGGACTCATCGGCACTAACAATTAAGTCTTCCTTCTTACTTTTCCTAGTGATGCCCTAATGCCCTTCTCCAAAGACAGCAGTACAAGCAGGAATTAAGTGTAATTATAATATCACATTGCAGCCACATCGGGGTTAGGGATGATGCCATAAAGTGACTACCAGCATGCTCATGGTTATCACCGAAGACACTGCAGTAGAAAGTAATATTATTATGATTTTAAACTACTATTGTATATTAGAAATGACTTGGGTGTATCTACGAGGGCAGGTACTACAGGACCAGTAAGAGATCCAGCTAGAGATAACTATGGTTGATAGAAGCCAAGAGAGGGAAAATGAGTGTAGATCACCAAGGAAAATAGGAACCAAAATGAAGGCCTGTGTGAAGACTAATAAATCTTTCATGTTCTGATGAGATGGCGCACCATTGCAAGTTTTGCTATGTGGTCTGATAGCTGTTTGTTACATCCCTAAACATGAAGTTTCATAAAGCCAAAACGTATTTGATAATAGGATACAGTAAAGAATGCATGGTGGTGGAGGTACCGCTCGCGGGTCTACAAATGTCCTAATCGGTGTTTGACAGCTGTTGGCTTACTAAGTATATTTGCACCACGAGAAAACCACAGTCCACATTCTGTATATTACTAGATCCTGCAGACAATGAAAACATCAAGAATCTAACTAGTCACAAATGTGCACTTGCCATGTGACAGCAGCCTGGCATTAACACTGCCTACAACACATGCGCGGATTCTATATTTTCAGTACTTTCAAGAAAAACTCATTTCATAATACATTTTTTTAAAAAAAACATAAAAAACAAATATAACAATTTGTCTTGGGGATTTTCTCAGACTGTATCCCACCTAGACTTATCTTATGAATTTGAGCTTATAAAGCTAAAATGAATATATATTTTGTGAGTTAGGCCTCCGGATAGTAGCATTTTAAAAATCTATGTTAAGCCCGTTTTACGGAAGAGACTAGCCCATTCACGTCCATGGGGGGACAAAAAAAACCCGAATAGCATACGGATGCCATTCCTGTGCTGACTTTAAGAAAAAAAGCATTATAAAAGAATTGGGTTTATTTCAGTGTTTTTCTTTTAGCGAATGTGAAAAATGCATGGCATACAGAGGAAAAAACAGACATGGGACATGAATGGAATACGAGGTCACACGGAGCTGCATACGTATGGAAAAAAGTCTTTTTTTTGTGTACTTGACATGGACATTTTTTATGCAAGTATGCACCTAGCCTAGGAAACATTTTTGAAAACATTGAGAGAAAATAATAGTTACGTGACATCTGTAATATACCCCAGTACTGTTCAATGTATGCGACACAGTCATGCTAGAAAATCACCAGTGCAAGGCTATATAATGTAATATTACTATCATATTCCTCTTCCGACTAGACTGCCTTTATAGCAATTCTGACTGTATTTACTGCCAAAAATGCTAAATCAAGGCAAATGTATTTAGAAAGAAATGCAGCACCACCCAATGTAATACATGATATGGACACAAATGCCATTATTATTTTTTATGTGTAAATGATCTGTAGGGTACACTCAAAGCAATTGCACAGGTGTATAGTAGTTCACGCCAGTCTGTCACGCGTCATTATCAGATGTGATAACTTCTATAGTTTAGTTAAAAAAAAGCAAATCCTGTAGCTTTCCTGGGGGCACTCTTTCTGTTTCTTATAAAAAGCATTTGTGAGCTTACAGTCAATATCGAGTCAGCTAATGAAAGCCTGGAAAGGAACATACAACAGTAATTTGCCGGCAGAAACGTACTACTGCAATATTATAGTGTGGAACCATTAAAATTCTACTTAGTATTTAATACAGTAATGACTATGTAGCTTTTTTTTTGCTTTTATGGGTTTTTGGGGAAAGATCATCATAGACTAAATAGTTTGCAACTAAGTTGATGTTATTGAAGGTGTATTGCTCCTTAGCTTACCCTTTGTATATGTAGCTTCGTTATAAACTTGCATTAATTACTTACAATACCGTCAGATTTTTATTAACACCATGTACATATTCCATATACTGTATATTTGACTTTTAGAACTTAGAAAAAAGTTTAGACTATTATTACTGATACCATTGCAATGTATTAAGTATACATTTGCTGAGAACTTTGTCAATGCAGCCAAACTATTATGTCATTTGACACTTCCTGTGGCATCATATGTTATCTGTCGTTTTCTATAGAGCAGCAGGTAAATCTAGCAGTTGTAATAGTGTCCCCAAAAACGGACACAATTTCTCCTGTACAGCTGTATAATCTAGCCTCACAGCCATTCTCGTGAATAAGTCTAAAACCGTGTTTTACAGCTTACAAAAAAAATGTTAAATTACAATGCCCAAGCCTATTTTAAAATACGCTTTAGAAAAATTGAGGTCTATGTTGAGCTATATAATTTCTATCCAGTTATACAAAACTATATTTAAACAAGTAGGCGTTCAATACGACCCAAACTATTCTGCTGTATAGCCAAATACTGTACAATGCCTATCCCAATGTGTATGATAAAAAGAACACGTTTCTAAATAGACTCCTGTGTCTGTAAAAGCAAATTAACATAAAAAAGTCGATTTTCAGAAAAGTATATGCCAATCAAAATGCTGAGCTGTCCACAAATAGTATGAGAGTATGTTCACCTACATTAATAATGTTTATTTTTCATAAGCTCTTTTCCTTTGCACTTCAACAGTAGTAAAATATTTTACTTCATCGGCAAAACCATGCCCCGAAATCTCTGGGGCAACAGGGCCATGCCAATGCTGAAAGGTTTCAAATATCAAACTATGCTATTCTGTCAGGGCCTCTGCGATCAATTAGCACATTTCAATGACATGAAAGGTTACAGTCAGGCTCATTTATATCACATCCCTTGTGACAAAATGTGGTTTCAAGAGTGCCCTGTGCCGGGGAGAACCAACACAGTTGAATATAATTGTCTCTAACAAACTTCCAAAATGTTAATCTTGTTTTAGTTTATTTTACACTTTTTCAAATTTAGAAAGCAGAACATGAGAAGTGCAGGCCCCTCTACAAAGTGCCTTTTAATGCTCGCATTGATGGGAGAGAATAATAGTCTAAAAGCCTGTTTATCAGCGTTTTTTCTTATAGCTACAGGTTGACAATCTACTGAGGGTAAAAAAAAAATAGCTACACCACTATGAGTCAAATTTGAAATAAACTGACTCGGAAGGACTATTAACCAGTGTGGCTCTACATATGGTCCATGTAACAGCTAATAACAATCAGAGGGACAACACTATATACAATGAACTGTATATTGCACAGTATTTACAATTAATACACTAAATCGTGTAAGAATAATAAGGCATTATTAGGGATGTAAACAATTAGATTGGAGATGATTAGGCCTTTTAATTATGTAAATATAATTGCTATAGTATATCAATGACTATAGGATTCCATCAAAGCAAAGCAAAAAACACAATAAAACACAACAAAAAGTTCATCTTTATCAGTCATAATGTTAATATTATATACACTAAAATTCAAAGATCGTCATCACAGACCTTGTAAGTAACTAGTGTTATACCTATAACATAGAAGCGATAGAAGCAGTCACATGAAAATCTCTTTAAATTCACTTAAAAGGACATTTCTAGGCAACAGCATGTTTTAATCTCGACATGAAATGGCCTCATAAAGACAATTATAGAAGCAGCTAGAACCTCACATATTCTGCTTCATTGGGAAATCCTCACTGTTTAGTTCTTCATGTTGCAATCTGAAATATTTACAACCAGACAGTGCCTAATTTTAGTTTTTAAGTGCTTTACCAGTTCTATGAAATACGATCAGCAGCTGCAACATACAAGTATGCTGAATGCATTATAGCTATTCAGGCATCATGCAGAATGAGACAATCTTTCTCTGATGAACAGGCCACTCTGATCCTCAACATGAACCTTGATTATTTACTGACACTTGCACTTTATAGCTTATTTCCTAAATGATATTTAGAATGTACAATATTTTGCATCTCTCTACTAAATCTGGAATAGACAAAAAATGGTAATAAAAATAGCATAAAAAAGGCCAGTACAGGTTCTGTAATATATAGACAATATAATAGTAGAAAAAAAAGTTTATGATATAAGTTTATATATCAGCTTATATTATATCCAACTTACATCGGAGAATACGTACAATACTACATAAAAACATTTGAAAGGTCCAAAACTACATAAATCTGCATCTGTGTAAAATGTGTACCTTGCTTTACGCCTACATTTTAATTGCACTTAAAAGAATGCACAACTTTTGTGCAAATTAGACACTGCGTATTACTAGCAGTAGATTGTGCTTGTGTAGAGTGATGCAGAAGACTATTACTTTAATGAAAACCATTGCCTAATTAAAGTATACTAGTTCATAACTTTGTGTAAACTAAAAATCATAACTTTACGAACTCAGAATGTCTGTAATGTCTAATTACACTCACATGAACGCACTTATATGTAAATGCCAGTGTGAAATAGCGCCCTAATGTAACTGCCTATTATCGTCAATCATCAATGTGTTTCCTGCTACTTTTCAAAGGTCATACTTCTGTCTGTGGTACAGTTTAGAACACCGAATGAGTACAACTAATTTATTAAGTGTGTTCTTCTTAAAATATACTATTATTTTATTATTCATTTCTTGTATTTGTATTAGAATTAATATTACGGTCATCATTATTTGTGTTATTATTATGTTATGTAATGCAACCAGATATCACAAACAAATTTGTTCCAAACTACTTTGAATTATATATGTTAAAAGGCTGAAAAATAAGACATAGCCATAAATTCTAGAAATACCTAAAAACTGCTCCATTTGTATATTCTCATGGCATTTAATGAAAAGGTGTTTATCTTAAAAGCGAAAGTACAATGATGTGAACAAGGAGAAGTGTTAAGTATTTAGGGCCAATGTGTGAAATTCAAGCTAAAGCATTTTTTCTGGGGTATCAGGTTTTCGAAGTGTTGAGAGAGACTGCCAGATAGGCAAACATATGGCCAAGAGCCCATTTGGTTTGAAAACAGAGAATCTTGTTGCCCTCACACTGATCAAATGCAAACACATACACAGACAGGCTCCACGTGGAACTGTCTTCATATCAAAACACTAGAGCCAGAAGCATTGCAGGGTGTCTCTATCAAGGAAGAGGAAGTATCGGATATATAGGAAAGACTCCACAAAATAGTAAAAATATCATCTTAAGTAGGTGTTAAAATTCCATTTAATATCTATCTTTGCATTACAGTATTAACAATTAAGAATTCTGCATTTGTGCAGTGGAATTGTGTGTGCGTGTGTATCTGGAAAAAAAGATATATAACATATATGTGCGTGTGTATATTTGTCAGGTTCATGTTAAATAATATAATGAAAGAGATAAATATATATATATATATACACACTGTATGTGCATGCAAAAAAAGATATACATGTATATGTGTATTTTATATATATACACGAACACATATTTTTTTGCATGCACAAACACATACAGTATATATATATATATATATATATATATATATATATATATATATATATATATATATATATATATATATATATATAAGACATTCAATATGAACCCCTGTTAGCTACAAACTGTCAAGCTGAGACAGGATATATTCGTGTGTATATATATATATATATATATATATATATATATATATACCTATAAAGTATAAGTTCCTCAAAATTCTGTTAGCTATGGTAATATCCTTGTCACCGACCTCCTTTTTATACTGATGAAAGCAATATAGTGATAAAGTATTGCTACAGTGGGAAATGCAATACAGTGATTAAAAAAATGAGCACAGGAGGCAGAGATGACCCCAAACAAACAGGACACCTCCCCCTTAAACTTTCCTTCTTGACATTAGGAGGCTCCTTCCCAGGCTTCTGTCAGTGATTGATCCCTTAACCCACACACCACCCATAACTGGTGATCTGATAGCAAGCACCACATTTTCAGGTTTTCTTCTGCTGGGAAGGAATTAGGATGAGATAGAATAACTCACCTTCTGTTACAATCCTGCTACTTTATCCTTGCTCCTCCTGACAGTTATTGGAGGTGGCTCCTTGAAGATCAAGTCCCCACTACGGAGAGTAGCTGTCCCCTACACAACAGTTTCAGATCACATAAGCAGTCTGAAGAGCAAGAGCTCCAGTATTCCTTCAGCAGCCCTTATGTATTCACTTCAAGAAGAATGCACAACATAAAGTAATCAGAAGGAGAGGACAACTCAAGGCTCTGGGCGGTGAGAAGTCCACGTGAAATGCTGCTCAGCTGCACAGAGGTGCTTCTGCTGGTGCTGAAGACTCTTAGATCATGTTGGTCTTTAGAGTAGATAGCTGCCTGTTGTCATTGGCTCCTTGGCTGTGTGTAGCATGTGTTTAAGTAGAGTAGTTCCTTCTGGTGAGCTCCACTCTGGTGTTTTTTCTTCCCACACAGAGTCTGAGTGCAGCACACAGAGTACAAGTCCTCAGGAATTCTCTCACCCTCCTTCCCCCTTTCTGCTTCTCTTTCGACTGATAGTCTCTCACATTACCAGCCTGTGACAGTGCACAGCTCTCTGCCCCGCTCTTTACACTACTATATGCTTTGGTGTGCTCACATCTGGAACCGGGGGATACAAAAAAATCATTTTATCTATATACGCTATGCAAGTACATTTACCTTTCTTTCCTCTCCACTAGATGCCAGTGCTTAAATGGAAATAACATTTAGGCTGATGTAAAGTGCAGATTCTGTACAATACAATTCCTGCACAAAGCTTTACTGTGCAATATGGTGTAGGGATTTAAAAATCATATAAAATAGCAGAAAATTAATCACTAATCAGTAAACCTATAAGTGTTGAGAGCTAAATGTGGTCTTCTTCAGATCAACGCTGACTACTATACACACAAAACATTCATAGCTATAGAGGATACAAAGCAACAATTCAAATGACATGGATAATAATCAATACTGGGTTTTATTAAATGGCTAATGAAGAACAAAAAAGGAATATAAATGTTCAATACATAACAAGCAAACTAATACAGTCAGCCCCATACAACAGCTGACAGTCAACACTAGCAAACAGTGTGATAAGATGGAAGAGGGAGTATTTGTAGATGTAGCAAGCATTGTAAATACAATGACAGCAAACTTTAACATAACTTTTTCAATGACTTGTAGTGCTAAGCGTCAAATTAATGTATACTAGATTTGTAGGTAGTTCTGCTCTTCTGCAACTGCTGAACTTGCTGCATAACTAAACTTGTGACCAAGTGTCTCAAACTGATCCTTCTACAGAACCAAGACTTATTCATGTTATCACTTCATCACCCGTCATTCTCTTTCAGTACCATGTAGTCAGATGCTGTGGTGTTTTAGCTTTCTGTTGTATTGCCAAAAGCTGGAATTTGTGAAAATCTTTCACATATCACAAAAAAACATTTAGATGGGGGTGTGGCCTGACTGCAGGAGAAGACGGACGTCTCTGGTTGAGCTCTGTCCTGAACCAGCCTAAAAAGCAACAAAAAAGCAAGCCCGGCAGGGATTCAAATACAAGAAGAAGATTCCTACATTTGGAGGAACATGCCAAAGAGGAGAGAATTTAAAGTCTGATTTCTTCCCAGTGAGGACAGTGAGAGGAAGTGGGCTGCATTCACCATGGGACTGTCCTCCCCCGCTAACTCCATGACCAGCGAGGAGGAAGCAAGGAGTCTCCACATGGCTGACACAGACACCGCTAGCCCTGCTGATGACAGCAGTTCACTGTGGAGCACACAGTGGGAGGTTCCGGCACCAGGAGTGGTGAGTAAGGGGAGAAGGAGTCGGAGTGCCGCATAACATTTTTATGGATAGACCTTTTTGGTCGACAGATGGACACTCCCATTAATCCAAGCGTCTGATATAGGCTCACCTACTTGGTTGGATCAATCACCTATACTATGAAAAATTAATCTAGGGACTCCACACAACAATTCAAAAATCTGGTGTAATAATATAAATCTCCTTAAGTCCTCCAAAAAGCAAAAGATAATTTGTGATGCTATAAAAGAGTATTTTGATCTTATCTCAAAACCAAAAATAGGGAACTATACTTTATGGAACGTGCATAAAGTAGTCATCAGGGGAGTAATGATAAAGCTTAGTGCTCAGTATTGGAAAAATAAAAGAAAACATATTGATGAACTCCTGGACAAAATAAAAATGTTGGAACAGGATATGCAAAACTGCTCTGAGAGTACCCATAAGGGAGACTTGATGACACTTAGACGCCATCTGAGGTCAACGCTAATAGAAGATTATAAAAAAGATGCCACCTACTGGCATTCCAATTTCTATTCAAGCATGGATACACCCTCAAAATTAATGGCTAACCTCATAAAACCCAAATGCGTGAAAGCTGAAATCCTGTATCTGCTTGGAGTGAATGACCCTTCAACAAACATTTTGCATCCCCAGCAAATAGCAGAAGAATTTAAAGGGGTTGTCCCGCGGCAGCAAGTGGGTCTATACACTTCTGTATGGCCATAATAATGCACTTTGTAATGTACATTGTGCATTAATTATGAGCCATACAGAAGTTATAAAAAGTTTTTCACTTACCTGCTCCGTTGCTAACGTCCTCGTCTCCATGGTTGCCGTCTAATTTTCGCCGTCTAATGGCCAAATTAGACGCGCTTGCGCAGTCCGGGTCTTCTTCTCTTCTCAATGGGGCTCCGTGTAGCTCCGCCCCGTCACGTGCCGATTCCAGCCAATCAGGAGGCTGGAATCGGCAATGGACCGCACAGAAGAGCTGCGGTCCACGGAGGGAGAAGACCCCGGCGGCCATCTTCAACCGGTAAGTAAGAAGTCACCAGAGCGCGGGGATTCAGGTAAGCGCTTTTTTTTTTTAAAGTCCCTGCATCGGGGTTGTCTCGCGCCGAACGGGGGGGGGGGGGGGGGGGGTAAAAAAAAAAAACCCGTTTCGGCGCGGGACAACCCCTTTAAGGATTTCTATGCTAATTTATATAATTTAAAAGATGACCCACTGTTCCACAGCCCAACTCTTACATAATTAATGAATTTTTAGATAGATTGACCCTCCCTACTCTGGGCACTAAATCATGAGAACTGGACAAGCCCATTTCATCCTTGGAGATAATGAAGACCATTAGCGGATTAAAGAATTTTGAATCCCATGGGCCAGATGGATTTTCAAACAAATATTATAAAATGTTTCCCCCAAATCTTACACCATACCTTGTTACTGTGTTTAATGATGCAAAGGCGGATGGGTGCTTTCCAACAGAGATGTTACACTTGACTATTGCCACTATTCACAAACCAAGTAAACTTACTTCTAACCCATCAAATTTTAGACCAATATCCCTCCTTAAAGGGGTTGTCCCGCGCTGAAACGGGCTTTTTTTTCCTATTCAATAGGCCCCCCGTTCGGCACGAGACAAACCCAATGCATGGGTTAAAAAAAAAAAACGTTTAGTACTTACCCGAATCCCCGCGCTGCGGCGACTTCTTCCTTACCTTAGCAAGATGGCCACCGGGATCTTCACCCACGATGCACCGCGGGTCTTCTCCCATGGTGCACCGTGGACTCTGTGCGGTCCATTGCCGATTCCAGCCTCCTGATTGGCTGGAATCGGCACACGTGACGGGCGGAGCTACGAGGACCAGCTCTCCGGCACGAGCGGCCCCATTCACCAGGGAAAAGACCGGACTGCGCAAGCGCGTCTAATCGGGCGATTAGACACTGAAATTAGACGGCACCATGGCGACGGGGACGCTAGCAACGGAACAGGTAAGTGAATAACTTCTGTATGGCTCATAATTAATGCACGATGTACATTACAAAGTGCATTAATATGGCCATACAGAAGTGCTGAACCCCACTTGCTTTCGTGGGACAACCCCTTTAATTCAGACACTAAAATATATTCCAAAATTTTGGCCTCAAGGCTTTTAGAGGTCCTTCCAGAAGTGATCCATAAAGACCAACTGGGTTTCACTAAAGGGAGACAGGCAGCGGATGGTACGAGGAGGACGCTGAATCTGATTTTAGTGTTGGGGTTGAGTTGGAAGCCTTCTCTCCTCCTTGCCCTGGAAGCAGAGAAGGCGTTCGATAGATTAATTTGGGAGTATGCATTTACTACTATTAAAAAGTTTGGAATAGGGAGCATGATTCAACAGGCTTTTAAGCCTTGCACTCCTCGCCATCTGCAAGAGTTCTAGTGGATGGAGTCTTATCTACACCATTTAAAATAACAAACAGGACCTATCAAGGTTGTCCGCTCTCACCACTATTGTTCATTATGATCATGGAACCCCTAGTGGAATTAATCAGAACCACACCAGAAGTTAGGGGAGTACCTCTTGGGATTAGACAACATAAAATTGGACTCTTTGCTGACAATGTTCTACTATCCCTGACTGACCCTCTAAATTCCTTAAGAAAAGTATCAGAGAGAATATCGTTGTTTAGCAAGGCCTCTTACTATAAGCTGAATGTAGATAAGTCGCAACTAATGGGAATTAATGTAGATAAGCAACTAAAGTTGGACATTCAGAGGGAGTTTCCCTTCCAATGGCAATCTGAAATTCCATACCTGGGCATAAAATTATGTTATCCATTGTCTAAAATAGTGTCAGTAATTTTGGGCCCTCTGCATCTCAAAATGCAAAAAGACTTGGAGTGAATGGCGAAAAGGGGGAACTCTTGGTTAGGGAAAATCGTTCTATATAAGATGTTAATACTACCAAAAATTTTATATTTTTCCCGCACCCTAACCTACCCAATTCCACCAGCGACCATATCAGGGTTTTTAAAAACAACTAATGAATAGAGATAAGCGAATATACTCGTTTCGAGTAATTACTCAATCGAGCATCGCTATTTTTGAGTACTTCCGTACTCGGGTGAAAAGATTCGGGGGCGCGCCGGGGGGCGGGGGGAGGCGTGTCGGAGCGGGGGGTAGCAGCGGGGATCAGGGGGGAACTCTCTCTCTCCCTCTCCCCCCCACTCCCCGCTGCAACCCCCCACTCACCCACGGCGCCCCCCGAATCTTTTCACCCAAGTACGGAAGTACTCGAAAATCGAGGTGCTTGAGTGAAAAAGGGGCGTGTCCGAGTACGTTCGCTCATCTCTACTAATGAAATATGTCTGAAGCAACAGGAGGCCTTAAGTGGCAGCCCAGATTTTATACGAACATTGCAAAGAAGGTGGGATGGGTGTTCCAATTTACATTCATATTATCAAGCGACCATATTAAGCCAAACTATGGTTTGGTTGCGAGACTCAAGAGCACCAGCATGGAGTCTTATGGAAAAACATCTGAACAAGAGTAGGTCATTGAATTCCCTCCTTAAGCCATGCATGATTGTAGCTCTCTACCCGGAAATATTGCCTTTGTTAAATGTTCAAGACATGTCTCCACCTATGCATGCATCATTGCAGACATTGAATGCATACGTGTACAAATTTAAAACGCCCCGAGAAGCAAATCCCTCGAACTCCCAGTAGAAATTTTAGACTTGAATGTTAGTAGATGGGGGGGACGGGGAATCAAACACATTTTGGATATACTAGAGGGAAAGAATTACTTGTATTTGATAAGCTGAAAGAGAGATTGGACTGGGAGATAACGATTACTACCCATATCACCAAATCCAATCGCTCTTAAAAAAGAATTAGAGGAAATCTCTTACGTTCCCAGAGAGTTTGAGATCCCTCTACATCGCTCATGAGAATACCCAAGGGTCTAAAACAAGGACATTTTATAATGTCTTATCAGGGGATATGGGCACTTCAAAGACAGTTCACCTAGTGAACTGGGAAACAGATTTAAAGCAAGTGTTTTTGCCACCTTAGTGGTTGAAATCTTTTGAGTGGGCTAATATAGCTAACCCTCTTGGTGAGTTTAATTCAGACCCACTACAAGATACTAACCAGATGGTATTAGACCCCTGCCAAGCTGGCGAGAAGTATTCCCCTTCAGAGTGAAGAGTGCTGGAGAAACTGTGGGCAGGGGAGGACATTATTTCACATTTTTTGGAGCTGTCCGTTGATCCAAATTTTCTGGAGGGAGGTGTTTGATCTCATCCCAGTAATTACAGGCATCCATGTGAAAAGCAGCTCCCACTTAGTGCTTTTATTGTTGTGGTGTGACCTCATACCCAGACTGCACTGGAAGTGGATATGTAATTTCTTGTTAAAACTTATAATAGCCAGAAAGTGGAGATCATGCTCTCCTCCTTTAAAGACTAGAGATGAGCGAGCACCAAAATGCTCGGGTGCTCGTTACTCGGGACGAAATTTTCGCGATGCTCGAGGGTTCGTTTCGAGTAATGAACCCCATTGAAGTCAATGGGCGACTCGAGCATTTTTGTATATCGCCGATGCTCGCTAAGGTTTCCATTTGTGAAAATCTGGGCAATTCAAGAAAGTGATGGGAACGACACAGCAACGGATAGGGCAGGCGAGGGGCTAGATGTTGGGCTGCATCTCAAGTTCCCAGGTCCCACTATTAACCCCTTGAGTGGCGGGTTTCCTACCACCCTGTCGTGCCCACCAGGGCAGGTTTTTTAAAATGGTCTAATCATTGAATTTCAACTAATTTTGCAGTTGCGTCTCAAGAGCCATAACTTTTTCATTTTTCCATCGACATGGCCATATAAGGGCTTGTTTTTTGTGGGACAAGTTGTGATTTTTTTAAACGGGGGAGGAAAAAAAGAAATGGCGAAAAAAGAAAAAAAAGGGCCATGTCATTAAGGGGCTAAATAATGTATTAACTTCCTTCTCTGGGTCATTACGACACATGGATACCACATGTGTGATTGTATTTTTGATTTTTTACAAAGTAAAGGGAGACAAGTGTTTTTATAATTTTTTTAATAATTTTTTAACTTTTTTTTTATTTTTTATTTTTTATTTTTTGTCCCTTTAGGGGACTTCCACAGGGACCCATCAGGACCCCTGGTCACATTCCGGGGGTCCGATGGTGACAGCCCTTTACATGCTGCAGTGACAGCCCTTTACATGCTGCAGTCACATAGACTGCAGCATGTAAAGGGTTAACACAGCAGAGATCGGAGGTTTTCTCTGATCTCTGCTGTAAGAGCAGGTACCTAGCTGTCCTCTCACAGCCAAGCACCAAGCTCTCCCTGCCACAGAGACCATCGGCTTGCTTCTGACAAGCCGATGGTCTCTATGGCAACCTGTAAACAAAGCAGGACATTGCCGACACATCGGCAATATCTTCTGCTGGTTTTTCAAAGTCCTGCACTGCTCTATGTGGGTCTGTGCAGGCAGAGCACAATGCCACAGCTTGTGGCATTGTGCTCTGCAGCTCCCATAGTCATACATAGCCCGGAAATCTTCCGGGCTATGTTGCTATGAGCAGTGGAGCTCGTCCCGGAAAATTTCCGGGCGTGCCACTCAAGGGGTTAAGCCACAATAGCGGCAAGAGTTGGCCCCCCCCAACAACTTTTACTTCTGAAAAGCCCTCATTAGCAATGCATACCTTAGCTAAGCACCACACTACCTCCAACAAAGCAGAATCACTGCCTGCATGACACCCCGCTGCCACTTCTCCTGGGTTACATGCTGCCCAACCCCCCCCCCCCCCCGCACGACGCAGTGTCCACAGCGCACACCAAAGTGTCCCTGCGCAGCCTTCAGCTGCACTTATGCCACGCCACCCTCATGTCTATTTATAAGTGCGTCTGCCATGAGGAGGAACCGCAGGCACACACTGCAGAGGGTTGGCACGGCTAGGCAGCGACCCTCTTTAAAAAGGGGCGGGGCGATAGCCCACAATGCTGTACAGAAGCAATGAGAAATCCAATCCTGTGCCACCGCCATCAGGAGCTGCACACGTGGGCATAGCAATGGGGAACCTATGTGCCACACACTATTCATTCTGTCAAGGTGTCTGCATGCCCCAGTCAGACCCCGGTTTTTTATAAATAGTCACAGGCAGGCACAACTCCGCAATGGGAATTCCGTGTGCACCCACAGCATGGGTGGCTCCCTGGAACCCACCGGCTGTACATAAATGTATCCCATTGCAGTGCCCATCACAGCTGAGGTAACGTCCGATTAAATGCAGGTGGGCTTCGGCCCACACTGCATGCCCCAGTCAGACTGGGGTTCTTTAGAAGTGGACACATGCAGTTACAACTCCGTGTGGACCGACAGCATGAGTGGGTGCCAGGAAGCCACCGGTGGTACATAAATATATCCCATTGCATTGCCCATCACAGCTGAGGTAATGTCATGTTTAATGCAGGTGGGCTTCGGCCCACACTGCATGCCCCAGTCAGACTGGGGTTCTTTAGAAGTGGACACATGCAGTTACAACTCCCTGTGGACCCACAGCATGGGTGACTCCCTGGAACCCACCGGCTGTACATAAATGTATCCCATTGCAGTGCCCATCACAGCTGAGGTAACGTCCGATTAAATGCAGGTGGGCTTCGGCCCACACTGCATGCCCCAGTCAGACTGGGGTTCTTTAGAAGTGGACACATGCAGTTACAACTCTGTGTGGACTGACAGCATGGGTGGGTACCAGGAAGCCACCGGCGGTACATAAATATATCCCATTGCAGTGCCCATCACAGCAGAGGTAATGTCATGTTTAATGCAGGTGGGCTTCGGCCCACACTGCATGCCCCAGTCAGACTGGGGTTCTTTAGAAGTGGACACATGCAGTTACAACTCCCTGTGGACCCACAGCATGGGTGACTCCCTGGAACCCACCGGCTGTACATAAATGTATCCCATTGCAGTGCCCATCACAGCTGAGGTAACGTCCGATTAAATGCAGGTGGGCAAAAAATTAATTGGATTACACTGTAGGCGAGGGCCCCAAAAAATTGGTGTACCAACAGTACTAATGTACGTCAGAAAAATTGCCCATGCCCAACCAAGAGGGCAGGTGAAACCCATTAATCGCTTTGGTTAATGTGGCTTAATTTGTAACTAGGCCTGGAGGCAGCCCAGTTAAAATAAAAATTGGTTCAGGTGCAAGTTTCAACGCTTTAATGAGAATTGAAACGTATAAAAATTGTTTACAAAAATTATATGACTGAGTCTTGTGGGCCTAAGAAAAATTGCCCGTTCAGCGTGATTACGTCAGGTTTCAGGAAGAGGAGCAGGAGGAGGAGGATGAATATTATACACAGATTGATGAAGCTAAAAGGTCCACGTTTTTGATGGTGATAGAGAACAATGCCTCTGTCCGTGGGTGCAGCCTAGGTATTGTTTAGGTATCGCTGCTGTCCGCTGGTGGAGAAGAGAAGTCTGGGGAAATCCAGGCTTTGTTCATCTTTATGAGTGTAAGCCTGTCGGCACTGTCGGTTGACAGGCGGGTACGCTTATCTGTGATGATTCCCCCAGCCGCACTAAACACCCTCTCTGACAAGACGCTAGCCGCAGGACAAGCAAGCAGCTCCAGGGCATACAGCACGAGTTCAGGCCACGTGTCCAGCTTCGACACCCAGTAGTTGTAGGGGGCAGAGGCGTCACGGAGGACGGTCGTGCGATCGGCTACGTACTCCCTCACCATCCTTTTACAGTGCTCCCGCCGACTCAGACTTGACTGGGGAGCGGTGACACAGTCTTGCTGGGGAGCCAGAAAGCTGTCAAAGGCCTTAGAGAGTGTTCCCCTGCCTGTGCTGTACATGCTGCCTGATCTCTGCGCCTCCCCTGCTACCTGGCCCTCGGAACTGCGCCTTCGGCCACTAGTGCTGTCGGATGGGAATTTTACCATCAGTTTGTCCGCCAGGGTCCTGTGGTATAGCATCACTCTCGAACCCCTTTCCTCTTCGGGTATGAGAGTGGAAAGGTTCTCCTTATACCGTGGGTTGAGCAGTGTGTACACCCAGTAATCCGTAGTGGCCAGAATGCGTGTAACGCGAGGGTCACGAGAAAGGCATCCTAACATGAAGTCAGCCATGTGTGCCAGGGTACCTGTACACCACATGGCTGTCCTCACTAGGAAGATCACTTTCAGGATCCTCCTCCTCCTCCTCCTCCTCCTCAGGCCATACACGCTGAAAGGATGACAGGCAAGCAGCATGGGTACCCTCAGCAGTGGGCCAAGCTGTCTCTTCCCCCTCCTCCTCATCCTCCTCATGCTCCTCCTCCTCCTCAACGCGCTGAGATATAGACAGGAGGGTGTTTTGACTATCCAGCGACATACTGTCTTCCACTGCCTCTGTTTCTGAGCGCAAAGCGTCTGCCTTTATGCTTTGCAGGGAACTTCTCAAGAGGAATAGCAGAGGAATGGTGACGCTAATGATTGCAGCATCGCCGCTCACCATCTGGGTAGACTCCTCAAAGTTTCCAAGGACCTGGCAGATGTCTGCCAACCAGGCCCACTCTTCTGTAAAGAATTGAGGAGGCTGACTCCCACTGCGCCGCCCATGATGGAGTTGGTATTCCACTATAGCTCTACGCTGCTCATAGAGTCTGGCCAACATGTGGAGCGTAGAGTTCCACCGTGTGGGCACGTCGCACAGCAGTCGGTGCACTGGCAGATGAAACCGATGTTGTAGGGTGCGCAGGGTGGCAGCGTCCATGTGGGACTTGCGGAAATGTGCGCAGAGCCGGTGCACCTTTCCGAGCAGGTCTGACAAGCATGGGTAGCTTTTCAGAAAGCGCTGAACCACCAAATTAAAGACGTGGGCCAGGCATGGCACGTGCGTGAGGCTGCCGAGCTGCAGAGCCGCCACCAGGTTACGGCCGTTGTCACACACGTCCATGCCCGGTTGGAGGCTCAGCGGCGCAAGCCAGCGGTCGGTCTGCTCTGTCAGACCCTGCAGCAGTTCGTGGGCCGTGTGACTCTTCTCTCCTAAGCTGAGTAGTTTCAGCACGGCCTTCTGACGCTTGCCCACCGCTGTGCTACCACGCCGCGCGACACCGACTGCTGGCGACGTGCTGCTGCTGACACATCTTGATTGCGAGACAGAGGTTGCGTAGGAGGAGGTGGAGGAGGAGGAGGGTGGTTGAGTGGAGGAAGCATACACCGCCGCAGATACCACCACCGAGCTGGGGCCCGCAATTCTGGGGGTGGGTAGGACGTGAGCGGTCCCAGGCTCTGACTCTGTCCCAGCCTCCACTAAATTCACCCAATGTGCCGTCAGGGAGATATAGTGGCCCTGCTCGCCTGTGCTTGTCCACGTGTCCATTGTTAAGTGGACCTTGCCAGTAACCGCGTTGGTGAGGGCGCGTACAATGTTGCGGGAGACGTGGTCGTGCAGGGCTGGGACGGCACATCGGGAAAAGTAGTGGCGACTGGGAACTGAGTAGCGCGGGGCCGCCGCCGCCATCATACCTTTGAAAGCCTCCGTTTCCACAACCCTATACGGCAGCATCTCCAGGCTGATAAATTTGGCTATGTGCACGTTTAACGCTTGAGCGTGCGGGTGCATGGCGGCGTACTTGCGCTTGCGCTCCAACACTTGCGCTAGCGACGGCTGGACGGTGCGCTGAGAGACATTGGTGGATGGGGCCGAGCACAGCGGAGGTGAGGGTGTGGGTGCAGGCCAGGAGACGGTAGTGCCTGTGTCCTGAGCGGGGGGTTGGATCTCAGTGGCAGGTTGGGGCACAGGGGGAGAGGCAGCGGTGCAAACTGGAGGCGGTGAACGGCCTTCGTCCGACCTTGTGGGGTGCTTGGCCATCATATGTCTGCGCATGCTGTTGGTGGTGGCTCCCTGGCTGATCTTGGTGCGACAAAGGTTGCACACCACTGTTCGTTGGTCGTCTGCACTCTCAGTGAAAAACTGCCAGACCTTTGAGCACCTCGGCCTCTGCAGGGTGGCATGGCGCGAGGGGGCGCTTTGGGAAACAGTTGGTGGATTATTCGGTCTGGCCCTGCCTCTACCCCTGGCCACCGCACTGCCTCTTCCAACCTGCCCTGCTGCTGCACTTGCCTCCCCCTCTGAAGACCTGTCCTCAGTAGGCGTAGCAAACCAGGTGGGGTCAGTCACCTCATCGTCCTGCTGCTCTTTCTCCGAATCCTCTGTGCGCTCCTCCCTCGGACTTACTCCAATTACTACTACCTGACTGATAGACAACTGTGTCTCATCGTCATCGTCCTCCTCACCCACTGAAAGCTCTTGAGACAGTTGCCGGAAGTCCCCAGCCTCATCCCCCGGACCCCGGGAACTTTCCAAAGGTTGGGCATCGGTCACGACAAACTCCTCCAGTGGGAGAGGAACCATTGCTGCCAATTCTGGGCAGGGGCCCGAGAACAGTTCCTGGGAGTCTGCCTGCTCCTCAGAATGTGTCATTGTAATGGAGTGAGGAAGCTGGGAGGAAGGAGGAGCAGCAGCCAGAGGATTCAGAGTTGCAGCAGTGGACGGCGCAGAATTCTGGGTGGTCGATAGATTGCTGGATGCACTTTCTGCCATCCACGACAGGACCTGCTCACGCTGCTCATTTTCTAATAAAGGTCTACTGCGTGGACCCATTAATTGTGAGATGAATGTGGGGACGCCAGAAACGTGCCTCTCTCCTAATCCCGCAGCAGTCGGCTGCGATACACCTGGATCAGGAGTTCGGCCTGTGCCCACACCCTGACATGGGCCTCCGCGTCCTCGCCCGCGTCCACGTCCTCTAGGCCTACCCCTACCCCTCAGCATGCTGTATTACCAGTAGTGCAGAAACAGAACGCTGTAATTAAATGTGCCACTTATTGGCCTGTGGTTGGAGGCTGACTTCCCTTACGGAACGCACAGCAGAGCCAGGAAACAATTTTGCGCACACCTGTAGTGAGACGTAGGTGCGTATGACTGAGCTAGTGGAATTCACAGCGCAGAAGCAGTCAAGTGGCCAAAGGCCAGTAGTAGGCCTTAAGTATTTTGCTTCTATTTTTTAAAAATGCTGAGCTGATACAGCAGACAGATACTGTAGGCAGCGTATAATATTATGTATACTCTTTCCCTCTGGCGGGATGACGGCGATCATGTAACAGAGACAGCAGATCCAGGAAACAATTTTGCGCAAGCCTGCTGTAACACTTAGCTGCGTATTAATTAGGACTACTACCCCCAGCAGATAGATACTGTAGGCAGCGTATAATATTATGTATACTCTTTCCCTCTGGCGGGATGACAGCGCTGATGTAACAGAGACAGCAGATCCAGGAAACAATTTTGCGCAAGCTTGCTGTAACGCTTAGCTGCGTATTAATTAGGACTACTACCCCCAGCAGATAGATACTGTAGGCAGCGTATAATATTATGTATACTCTTTCCCTCTGGCGGGATGACGGCGATCATGTAACAGAGACAGCAGATCCAGCAAACAATTTTGCGCAAGCCTGCTGTAACGCTTAGCTGCGTATTAATTAGGACTACTACCCCCAGCAGATAGATACTGTAGGCAGCGTATAATATTATGTATACTCTTTCCCTCTGGCGGGATGACAGCGCTGAAGTAACAGAGACAGCAGATCCAGGAAACAATTTTGCGCAAGCCTGCTGTAACGCTTAGCTGCGTATTAATTAGGACTACTACCCCCAGCAGATAGATACTGTAGGCAGCGTATAATATTATGTATACTGTTTCCCTCTGGCGGGATGACAGCGCTGAAGTAACAGAGACAGCAGATCCAGGAAACAATTTTGCGCAAGCCTGCTGTAACGCTTAGCTGCGTATTAATTAGGACTACTACCCCCAGCAGACAGATACTGTAGGCAGCGTATAATATTATGTATACTCTTTCCTTCTGGCGGGATGACGGCGATCATGTAACAGAGACAGCAGATCCAGGAAACAATTTTGCGCAAGCCTGCTGTAACGCTTAGCTGCGTTTTAATTAGGACTACTACCCCCAGCAGATAGATACTGTAGGCAGCGTATAATATTATGTATACTGTTTCCCTCTGGCGGGATGACAGCGCTGATGTAACAGAGACAGCAGATCCAGGAAACAATTTTGCGCAAGCCTGCTGTAACGCTTAGCTGCGTATTAATTAGGACTACTACCCCCAGCAGACACGCAGTAAACTGAAGACGGTCACAGGCAGCCCAAATATAGTATTGTTCCCCAATTTTTTGGAAAAAGCCCACTGCCTATATAGCCTGAATATCTCTTTCTCTGCCTCACCAGTACTGGCCCTATACTCTGTACAATGACTGCAGACTGCGGACGCAATGCTCTGCACGCCCGATATACAAAAAAAAATAATTGTGCAACACTGCTAAAAGCAGCCTCAACAGTACTGCACACGGTTAGATGTGGCCCTAAGAAGGACCGTTGGGGTTCTTGAAGCCTAAAATAACTCCTAACACTCTCCCTATAGCAGCTCCGGCACCAGCAGCACTTTCCCTGAGCTATGTCAGCATGCATCTGTGGCGAGCCGCGGGAGGGGCCGATTTTTATACTCGGGTGACACCTGATCTCGCCAGCCACTCACTGCAGGGGCGTGGTATAGGGCTTGAACGTCGCAGGGGGAAGTTGTAATGCCTTCCCTGTCTTTCTATTGGCCAGAAAAGCGCGCTAACGTCTCAGAGATGAAAGTGAAAGTAACTCGAACATCGCGTGGTACTCGTCTCGAGTAACGAGCATCTCGAACACGCTAATACTCGAACCAGTATCAAGCTCGGACGAGTACGTTCGCTCATCTCTATTAAAGACCTATTCGATACACTAGTAGACCGCTATGTGTTCATAAGGATTAGAGATGAATGAACCTACTCGTTTCGAGTAATTACTCGATCGAGTACCGCTATTTTCGAGTACTTCAGTACTCGGGTGAAAAGATTCGGGGGGCGCCGGGGGGAGCGGAGGGGGGGGCCGTGGCGGCACGGGGGGTAGCAGCGGAGAACAGGGGGGAGCCCTCTTTCTCTCTCTCTCCCCCCCACTCCCCGCTGCAACCCCCCACTCACCCACGGCGCCCCCCGAATCTTTTCGCCCGAGTACGGAACTACTCGAAAATCGCGGTACTCGGGCGAAAAAGGGGCGTGGCCGAGCACGCTCGCTCATCTCTAGTAAGGATATATATGCAAAATCTAAAAATCACCTGAATTGCTTTGACTCTATGTGGCCGCCTTTGCTCTATATATGCTATCAACTTGACATGGTTTTATAATAGCCCATGCAACTTCAAATACAAGCTAGAAAATATCAAGTATAAATTATCATAAGAGTACAAGGACTCTCAATTGTGTTTCCTGTAAGTTTAATACCTTGAAGGTTGTAAAGCTTTTATATGTTTGAGGCAAAGTTATGCTTTAAATATTCTCATTGCAATTGTAATGATGGATATCAAAATGTGTGACATTTATGTATGTTTCAAAAAAGCTAAATAAAAATTATTTGAACTATAAAACCACATTTAGATTATTTCTTCCTGTGGATGGATAAAAAGAAAACAGTATATGTGGCCAGAAAGTTTTGAGGTTTTCTACCTTTACTGCATTGGTAGATTGTGGATCTATTTAATCAAACATGCCACAAATGGAGACAATGAAAAATATTGTCTTCTCCCATTCCATATTTTGGACATGTATCCATTGGGTTTATTCCCATCAAGAATACCCTGCAAGCAGTACTTTAAAGGGGTAAGCTGTAAGCTGTAATAGTTGTAAACTATTAGTTGAAATGTACTGAGTGCATAAATTCTATCATATAATTCTATCAGTGCAGCTTCTTTATTGAGCTGCTAACTGAAGATATAGGAGTTAACACAGTTATTTTGAAAGCAGACACTTTTTTCTAGAGTTCATAGCCTCCTACTGCAGCCTCCCTCTAACTTGAAATGGCTACTTATAGAAAAACATGGATTGCAATCAACAGTACAGCAAATGAAGATAATAAATACTTTATATTTAGTGTCCCTTTAAATACGTGCATGTTAAAAACTGAGACATACAGCCAAGCAATCCATTAGTCAAGCAATCCATTAGTCACTTAGTGACTCTTGAATGCTGTTGCATTATAACACATTTATGTCCATATGTTAACTTATCCAACAATTAACATTTAAAGTTACTGCAGGCTGTAGAGAAAATACATACAAGTGCTAACCAGAATTACTTAATGTAACTATGGCTACTACCAAGGCACACTACGTAAACACATTAAAATGCTCATTAACTTTACTTAGTGTTCCACATGCACATTTATTTTAATTAAAATGTACTTTAGTGCATTATTGGCCTACCAATTTCTCCTTAGGTATGTCTATGGAACAATGTGTAAAATATAGAAATAGTGAGCTTGCAAATGATGCAGAGGAATAATTAATAAGCCTATAGAGATGTATACTAAAGTGCACAGACCACCATTTCATTTCTGTAATTTCCCATCCAATTAGATATATCCTAGAGAAAATTACATGATACATTAAACGTAAACTTAATTTCAAGCACCACGGTTTTTCTCTCTACCCACTACTGAAAAAAAAGGCTTGATTTTACCTCCATTAGCAGTAAAGACCAACATACATGTCACCTCATCACTTCCTGTAACGGTATCTTGAATCTCTCTATACAAACTGCATCAGATTTAGCCCAATTTCACACAGCTACATTCTGGTCAGTATTTTGCTTTGGCAGTTGTGCCATAAAATTCATAGCCTATGGGTACACGTTACCCACCAATTCTCCACTACTTAGCAATACACAAGAACCAGACATCTTTTCCATTAATTTTGACTCCTTTCTTTCCACCACTTTTATTATTTTGCGTTTTAGTTGTCTCTATACAAAAAATAGCTCAATTGTGGTAAAAGATGCCTCCATCATCAAAGCATGCCTAACATCTCAGGTGACTTTTTAGAATAAACTGCTTGTGCCTGCGCATGTGGTGTAGTACTACTTCTGCCCATTATATTGTAAGAGGCTCCACATGCAGATTAACCCATCAGGAATGTTTAGCCTTAATTGATCTGAAGAATGTAAAGTTATTGCAAAATGTATTCTAAGTTGTAGTTGACACTTTCTGTTTAATAATTATGACTTAACAAAATGTAATGGCATGCAAATAGAGTATGGCAGGGCAGCTGTGTATGTTAAAGGATTGGCTGTGTATGCAAATGAGGCCTTAATTAGTGGGTTACTGCAAAAAGGTAGTTGCTGTAATGATGATGAGGCATTGTCACTCCAGCATGGTTGTGCAGTGTGTTGGGACAAGACACATACCCTGTTTCCCTGAAAATAAGACATACCCTGAAAATAAGACATAGCATGATTTTCCAGAATTTTTGAGGATGCAAAATGATTTTTCAGGCTTTTTGAGGATGCTTGAAATATAAGCCCTACTCTAAAATTAAGCCCTGCTAACAGTTAATTAAAAAAGTCAATTTAAATAGTGTCCAGGCAGCTATACATGTAAAAAAGTTCAACCTTTTTGAACAAAAATTAATATAAGACACTGTCTTATTTTCGGGGAAACACGGTAGTAGCTGAGCTGTGTGCTCCCATGGGAGTTGTGCTGAGGAGGACATTGGTGAGAGTCCTGAGTGAGCAAACATAGCCGACATGATGGAGATGCCAGTGTCGGATGCCAGTCCATTGCCAACCTAGCCTAAGTTCTGCTGGATGAATGATGCCTGGGAAATGAGATTGCTAGAGGCTGAATAGCGCTGACCCAGTATTGAGTGCCATTGCCCTACACTGTTTCCACCAAAAGAGACCACCTGTTACTATTGTTCCTTGAAAGTTTCTTCAGCAAAGAACTGTTAAAGCATGACTACATGGCACTGTCTGTTCTCTTCACAGCCATCACGTCTAACCCCACAAGACACAAAATATGACCGGAAGCCAGAGTTATTTGTAGGTGATGTGAGCAAGCTAGACATGGCAGCTAGTCCCATTTACCCGGGCCTAATTAGTGACCCTGTGGTCGGCTTACAATATGAATTGTATATAAAATGTTTCACTTGTTTTCCCCTTTGTAAGATTTATCACTAATTCTCAGTTTTGCTTGACCTAGTGGTTGGAAACTAACTGCTATGATGTCCCCCATAAACAATACATACATAGAAGAGATGAATCTGTTCCCCTATCTTTATCTATAATATACAGAGAAGGAGAGCATGGCAGATATTATAGAAAAGTACTGAGCAGTGAACCTGTGAATCCAACACTTTTACTAGAAGCAACAGTCACCTTTCTGTTTGAATCTGTCTCGGGTTTCCTTCATTAGCTTCTTCTCGCCCTCTTATCTCTACAGAATTTTATGGAGAGCATGAGACAGCAGCAAAGGAAGACCCATACCCAGAGGCATAACTCCCTATATGGAGAAGAGAGGCCTTATGGGCAGCCTAGGGCTCCGGGTGTAACCGCATCGCTTATAGTTATGCCAGTGCCCATACCTACTTCCTGTAATCCATCTCAATGTCTCTGCTGCTAGAGATGGAATTCACATGACAACAAGCAGTAGAAAGCAAGCACACAAACACACATATAAGTAACAGAAGCATGGAGAACATTATATAGCAATGCCGAGCAGTGTAGATGTGATTCCAGTGCTGAGGTAAGATGAACACTTACTAAAAACTACAGTCATGTGTGTGTGTGAGTCTCTTCTCTTCCGTCTCTCTCCAGCACAACCTCCTTCTCTTCTTGACCTTAGGGCTCAGTCACATGGGTGACGATCTGCACGTATTTCTGCACGGAAAAACGACCGCATTGCGTGCGGACGAAAATCCGCATGACCAACTCCATTGCCATCCATATGTTCTTTTTTTGTCCGGTAAGGATGTCTGCGGTGCAGATGTTTTTCTGTGCGTATCGCCGCTGATTACGCACGGATCGTCGCCCGTGTGACTGAGCCCTCCATGGGAGGCATGAGACAGCAGCAAGCAAAGCCCCACCTCCCAATTTTTGTAATCCATCTAATCTTTCACATGACAGCAAGCAGTGGGCAGCAAGCTAAAGCAAAGCGAGACCTCCTGGTGGGCAGCACTTCAGAGGGATTTTTGCCACAAAAAGTTAATTTAGGTTAATAAAGTGTTTTGTACTTTTGCTAATCATCACATTGGCTATCACATAAGCACAAGTTTATTGAAAAGTTAGTGACCATTTAGGTCATTTCTTAAGAGGTTTAAAGCACTGGTTTGGAGAAATTCCAGCTTTATCCTTAAACAAAAGAAAGAATTGAAATGGACTATCTCTCACTATTGATTGCATCATATTTAATCCCATCAGTAAAGTTTACTTAGTATAGTTTCTAAAAGTTCAAAAAAGTCCCTAAAATTCTTAATGCGTGAAATTTCTAACTTCATGTCACCAGAGAGGCTGTCAAGGATCTGAAAAAGATCCCCAAGCACTGTCTCTTGTAAATGCAAGGAGGGCACAGTCGTCTTATACCCTAATATATGGGTACCTTTATATATTTCTATGCATGAGTACAATATACTGTCATTCATAAGTCTATTAGGATATTGTTACGGGACTTTAATGTAAAAAGACACAAACTATATTTTATTTACTAAAATCCATGTATATCATATAATAATCTCCACATATTTGGTATCGTCATAACCATATGTACTACAATATACTATATTATAACAGTATACTATTACTACCGTAATAATATTTGCAAAAAAGTGAAAGGATACCAAAATAAAGTATGGCCCAATGCCCACGGACAGATTATCACTGCAGAATTTGCAGCCAGATGCACTCTGCGAATTCCGCAGCAATGTCCGTCTATAGACATATGATGCTAACGGATTCTTCCCTGCCCACGAATGGAAATCAACTGCGATTTTCCATTCGTGGGGAAGAATCGCAGCATGTTGTATTCTGTGTGGAAAATCACAAAGATGGCTACCATTGCAGTCAATAGAAGCCATCTGTCCCGCGGCGAGTCAAAGCAGATCCTTGTAATCTTCGGCGCAACGGCAGCGTGATGCCCTGCACTATACATGTGTGCCGACCCACTGGCCGAGACTCTCACCGTGGATCTGGACAGGTGAGTATAGGGTCTCTGGCTGGCGGCGGATGTCTGAGTCTGCTGCGGAATCCGACCTAGCCATGGCCTTTATGAGCCTCGTCCTACATAAATATATAATTTGCATACCTTTTTACAATAAACCTGATTACTTTAAGCAAACTAATTTGCTTGCATTTGTAATCTATTTTTACCAGCTAGGATCATTGATAAATACATATACCATTATAGGGCACTCTCAAAATAAGGTCATTTTCACACAGCAGTATTCTGGGTAGTATTTTTATCATTATGTTTAAGCCAAAACTAAGAGTGGAAGCTCCATAGAGAAAGACTATAACATAATCATTTGCACCTTGTGAGTGTTCTGAACCCACTCCTGGTTTCACCTTACAAATACTGATGCAAAATGCTGACCAAAATACAGTCATGTGAAAGTGATCTTACCCCAAAATATACGGCCTCATACCGAATATTCAATCAAATTTTATGATACTATGTTTAATAGAGTGCCTCTCTGGCTAGCTTTATGTTGTGGGTCTCTCTGAGACATTAACCGCTCTAGGCTGGGCCTTATACCTTAGTGTTTAGGAAATAATAATTTATAGTGACTACATATATTTAATTTTACTTTATATGATTACCTCCCAAAAACACTGGACTTTTATTGTACCTCACATATGTGAACAGTGGATCATGGAAACAAAAACAGCATAAATGTAGGAATTTGCATTAAAACTAGCCCTCCTGAATTCAGTATATATAGTTTATATAAATATGCTTGTGGTTAGTACATTGTTCAGATCTGCAGTTAGGAAAAGTTTAATATTTTAATTTTATTGTCAGAGAACAAGGTCATTATTCGCTGCTATTAAATAGTGCGGTTAACTCATATATTAAATGTATGAGTGAAAGTGCTATTAAGTAAATGTGGGTTTCAAAATAATTGTGGAGACTTCACTAATAATATAAAAAGTATAGCAGTTGTTAAAACAAAAATGTAATTTGTCTCACGCTAAGACCAGAGACAGTCAAAAATCAGTAGTTTGTGATGTTTAAGTTGCAGAGTAAAGGCCCTTTAACACACAACAATTATTGCTCAAAATTCGCTATAATAATAATCTTTATTTGTATAGCGCCAACATATTCCGCAGCGCTTACATAGACAGGGGGAATACAGAAAGACAAAAGTACAAAAATTTCAGAACCATGGTTATATGTAGTAATCGGTTGATGGAAACAATAAGGGTGAGGGTCCTGCTCCAACTAGCTTACATACTACAAATGATGGGGTGATACAGAAGGTAAAGGGGCTGGAGATGTGCACGGTATGGTGAGGTGGAGAGTGTGGGATGTTATACACATAGATAATGGTCAGACATTAAGCTGTGTGACGGCAAAAACGGTGTGACTTCAGGGGCAGTTGATGGCAACTAGCAGGGATTGCAAAGCTATCTTTTGAGCGATAATCGTTATGTGTACATCTTTACCCATCCTGCACTTACCATGCACTTTTCATCCATCACTGACTTCAGGTCCACATGAAATCCTCCTCCCTTAGAACGATAAGATAAGAGAGAGAGCCTGCTGTGTTCTCCGCAGGCAGCACTGATAACATTCTTTAAGAGAACAATAGTGATGTATTTAGAGAACAGACCACCCGCTGTTCTTTAAATGCATGCAAAAGAAGTACCAAGGGCTGATTACACCATTAGTACCTATGCAAAATGATCGCTCAAAACTGTCAATTTCTGTCAAATTTTGAGTGATCATCAGTGTGTGTAAAGGCACCTTAACTATCTTTTCAACTGTTTTACCTAAATCAGTAACACAAACGAAGATAAGATTTGCAGTACAGAAAAAAGCCTCTTTCTCCACTTATCAAATCTTATCCTATACCTCCTGCCCTGATCACTCACACTGTTTACTTTTAAAATTCATATACAGTAAAGGTTGGTGGCTCACTGAAAGGTCAGGTTACAGCTGCTTCCCATAAAAGTCTGCTGAGAGGAAAGGAGGAGGAGAAAAGAGCTGCTAGAACGAATCAGAGACAGAAAGACAACACAGAGATGCTGCTGCAGCACCTAGTAAGTGTTTGATCTCATTCCAATGCTGGGATTACATATACACTGCTCAGTAAAGCTGTATAATGTCCTCCATGCTGCTGTGGCTGCTTCAGTGTGTGCTACAGAGAGATAGAGGAGCAGGATCTCCTCTATCTCTACGTGTGTAGAGTATGAGAAACATTATATCAACTAGTCTCCACCCCCTACCTCAGGGAAAACTGGCATTTTGAAACTGAGCATGCAAATGGTAAAAACTGGTGATAAATGCGAGGTACACAAGTCATAGTGTTATTTTTCATGCACACACAACCGTTTGTTCACCCTATATAACTGTTACGCTTTAAAATGAATAAATCTTATTTGTATAGTGCCAACTTATTCCGCAGCGCTTTCAGGTAATTTATTACCCCCCACCAAGCTGGGTACTCATTTTACTGACCTCGGAAGGATGGAAGGCTGAGTCAACTTAAAGCTGGCTACCTGAACCAAGTGGGGATTAAACTTGCAACATTCAGGTCGTGAGTGAGAGCTTAGGGCTGCATTTCTGCTGCTTTAACACTCTGCACTACACAAGGCTCTACAGTAAAGATATGATATTTTAAGTTCTAAAGCTGGCTATTACTAGAGATTATTTCTTACTTTACAGTACTATTAATTGGGAGGCACTATACAAATGAAAAACAAGGGTTTAAATACATTACATATAGAAGACAGTAGCAGCAATAACATATGATAAATGAATAACAAATTCATATGTAGGGAAGGAGTGCTAACAGTCTACAAGAAAGATACAAATAATTCACAATGTGAGAAGGACAGCGTTTAGATATGTTATAGATATAGGCAGATTCCACTCACACACCCATTCATGAATTTATGAATGGGTGAGTGACTGCTGCCTCTCATCTGATTGGTCCCGCTGAGCCAATCAGAGGCAGCAGTCACACACCCATTCATAAATTCATGAATGGGTGTGTGAGTGGAATCTGCCTCTGATTGGTCAGGCTGTGACCAATTAGAGGCAGCTCATTCAGCAGGCGGGGATTTTAAATCCCCGGCTGCTGAATACTACTCACAGCTGTTCAGAGCAGTTTAGGAGGACTGCCGCTGGCCGCGCTGAACTCCGTCTGCCGGGACCAGGTGAGTATATATATATTGTATATATGCTGTATTGCCGGCTCCATTGAATTCAATGGTCAGTGCTCGTTTAATCGAGACGAGTACCGCGTGGTGCTCGTCTCGAGTAACGAGCATCTCGAGCACCCTAATACTCGAACGAGCATCAAGCTCGGACGAGTATGCTCGCTCATCTCTAGTCAGGAACCATCCAAGAACGACATGGTGCTCACAAAGTTGCTGTTTAAAATTTCTAATGTATGGCCACCTTAGTGGTAAATTGAATATATTTTTACTATTTTTGCTTTTCTTTTACTGGTTAAAAAATTCATTTGCATAAAATGAGTGCACGAACATCGCAAGATTGCAACCTATTTTGGGCCTTCAGAGTGCACAAAGTTTGCCATAACTTTTAGTTTAGCTGCATTAAGGCTTGTTTTTTGCAACACAAGTTGTATTTTCCCATAGAACTATTTTATAGTAGTGTACATATAATGTATTGATTCATTTATTAGTGAGGAGTGAAAAAAAATGACAACAATTCCGCCATTGTTATCTATAGTTTACTGTAAAATTGTTTTAAGAGTAACTGCACTTTTTACAAACTTTTGACATGTCAGAAAAACATGAGAGGAGTTTTTATCAGTGGGTGTCCTGCTGATGAGCCCCCCACTGGTCACTGGTCACTTATATATCCTGTAAAAGGTGTTCTCATACATGATGGCCACAACTTGGCCCAAAACTGCACCAACCTGCGGTTTTATTGCAAAGCGGCAACTTTCAAATTGACTTTTAATGGCTGCAGGGTTTTGGAGGTGAAACCAGTTTTACTCACAAAACAGTTTGGCTAGTTTTCAATTTGAAACTGCGCCAATTTGCTGTAAAACTGAATGTGAGTGCGGTTTGTGTGTGACCTCACCCTAAGGAGGCTCCTGGTGGAATGCAAAGTGCGGGTAAAACTACAATTCTCAACAAACCCTGAGGGTCTACAGCTGTCTGATTAAACTGGTGCAAGACCATTTAGCTATTTATTGAAAGAGCTAAATTTATTCTAGACCTTTTTGTTCAACAGGTTGTCTAAAATAGTCTTATTCAGACATCTTGATTCAATTTTAAATAATTTCACTGCTCTTTCAAGAGTATTGCTTAGAATAAAGGTCTATTTACACACCGATTATCGCTAAAAATTCGTTCAAACGAGCGAAAGTGAGCAATAATCATTCAGTCAGCTTAAAAAACCCTGTTAGCACTAAGTGGCTCGCTGGCTTGTCGTCCTATTTAAAAGCTCCCCGCACAGCGCTTCCCATTGGAGAGGGAAGCACAGAGCTAGAAGCGGATGAGAAGTCCATGAGCCGACAGCGGGACTTTCAGTTTGAATGCTCTGCACGAGTGCTGACGACCTTAGCAGTGACATCAGTGCTCGTGCAGTCGTATAAATGACTGTCGGCGCCTATAAAAGGGACTTTAGCTATAATGTTTGGTCAGCAGCGTCCTAAATCAATGAAAAGCAGAAAAAAGGGGCGATGGCTGTATCAGATAAGTCATCAGTGTAAATTCATGGAAAAACCTCTTAACCCTATCACCAAGAAGGCTTGAACTATTTTGAATCAGGTGAAAAGTCATAGCCATGAGTCACCAAATCAACAGCAGGATCTGCTGATGATTTCCTGTGTGATGGCTTCCCAACTGTCCTCCAGTGGACAGAGGAATCAAGCACTTTAGATTTCAAGATTCCTCATCTTTTGTTCCAACAGGAGATAAGCAGCCGCCATAGTGGTCAGACAGGAGCTCACTCTGCTCTTCCTAATGCTCAACTCACAGCTATCTTAAGTTTATGGCCAGTTTGGGGACTTGAAGTAAAAAATCATCTCTATAGTTGAATGGACTGAATTCATGTAAGAACATCAAGACTTGTACAAATGCCCTTCTTTCTTCAGTCAGACTGCATATTTCCCAAAAACCTTTTGAATGAAACATCTAAATTGTTTATCAGCTACGGAATATGACTACCGCATGCTTTATAGCCATGCTTCAGCTGTAGCAGCATAGTTATAGAACACAGACAATAACCATTAACCTTCCCATGAGTACCCCTGTAGTTTATGCATGTCACAACGCCTTTAATATCTAACAAGAGCTTCCTCAACAGTAGAGAAAAAAAAAACAACAACACAAACTATACATTCATAGTTAACTTGAGGAGTTTGAAGTAGTTGAATCTTATAAAGACAACTCCTTTTTAAAATGTTCTCGATCACAGGGACATACAGAGATTGTGTTTCAGTTCTACTTGGTTCAAGTAGAACTGATATGCATCCTCTGTATGTCCCTGTGATCGAGAACATTTTAAAAAGGAGTTGTCTTGGGGGGCGTGGCTTAGAGAGGCACCAAGATGGAAGTTTTTGCATAGGCTCCGTCTAGAACAGGACTCTAAGCAACATCAAAGCAACTCCAGAAGAACAAAAAATACACCACAAGCTGCAGGAACCTACCAGGAACCCAGCTATGGCAACAAGGAGGAGAACAACAAAAGTTAAACCTGCCAGGCTGGAGGATTTCTTCCCAGCACGCAGCCCCCCCTCTGACATGGCCGACAGCTCACAGACAGCTAAGGTGCAGGAGGCTCCGATCCCAGCTAACAAAGGTGAGCGAGGGGACACTGCAGAGGGGATAGAGGAGACAGGAGATATCCCAGAGACAGGACAAGAGATGGGAGCAAGCAACCCTCCCCTGATAGAAGACAGCATAAAGCGCTCTAAGGGAGATAAGATGGCTTCGGACACGCTGTCACTGAGTGCCCCCTCCCCCACAAGCAGTCCCGAGAAGCAGAGGCAGAGAATGTCAGATAACACATGCATAGAAGCCCCTGAAGTTCCTGCAAATGCTCAAAATAGCAAGAAGGAGAGCGGGCTAGCTAATCTATCAGCCTCAGATAAGCCAGCCTCAGAGTTATATATTAAAGAGATAGTACTAGCTCTGAGAGAAACTATACAGCTAGATCTAAAAAGCCTAACATCTCATGTTGACACTTCAGTTCAAGAGGTTAACAACCGTATAGAAAAAACAGAAACAAAAATGGGAGAGATAGTTAAATCCCACAACTCCTTGATTGATGCCCACTACGAATTAGAGGGGACTGTTGCCAAACTACAACAAAAATTAACGGATCTTGAGGACAGAAATAGACGTAACAACGTCAAACTGCGAGGTGTCTCAGAAAAAATCTCCAACTCTGAAATAAAGGGATTTATCACACGATTCCTTAAAAAGATCCTCCCGAACATCCCAGAACAGGAGCTGCAGATAGACAGAGCCCACAGACTCCCCCTCCCAAAGTTTCTCAAGGAAAATACACCTAGAGACATCATAGTACGCATACATCACTATAGCACCAAAGAGGCACTCATGAACACTGCGAGAAAGCTAAAGGTGCTTCCAAGTCCTTATGCTGACATACGTCTATTCATAGACTTGTCACAAGCTACTATGGAGGCGAGACGTAGTTTTGCAGCTGTAACAACGGCATTGAGAGAGGCAAATATTCCCTACAGATGGGGCTTCCCCACAAAAATCATTGCTACAAAAGCTAATACAGTATATGTATTTCACAGCCCCTCTACAGCTATGGAGACACTAAAATCGTGGGGCGTACCAACCCCCGCCCCTAAACAAGTTCCGCCCTCTACCTCCGAGAAAAGCAGTTCCGACAAGTTTGGAAAATAAAGCTAGAACAAGAAGAAGGAAGAAAAGATCCCACTAAATTTTCCCTCTTTATGTTCCTGGAAAGGAAAAAGAAGAAGAAAAAAACCGTTTAAAAAACCAAAGGACACTTAAGGACACATTAAATCTACAGTCCATTCTGGAATACAGAGATGTGAGTCCTCTCACTTTAGTGACTTTGACCCCCCCCACCGAACATGCAGGCACAAGCTTGTATAAACATTTTTTTGAAGGTTTATTGTTGTTTCACCTTGCGTCTCATGCAAAAACCCGCTACCAGCGAAGGAACAGTTACAACTTGTTCAATACTATCCTGTGCGGTATTCTCTTCACATGGCAAAAACACTTCTGGTAGCAAGGTTGATACTGGTAATCTGATGCATTACTCGTTTGTTGTTGTTTCTCGTTTCAATTATTTTTTGGCAGATAAACACAGATACCTCCAGTCTTCCGTCCTCCCGTGCAAACGACCCGCCATGCGAAAATGGCCACAAAATTGATGTCTCTGAACGCCAATGGCCTGAATTCCCCTTACAAAAGAAGCTCCGTGTGGAGAGAAGCATGCCGTCTCGGCGCGGATATAGTATGTATCCAAGAAACACATTTAGTAGACACAGACAGTCATAGAATGACACACAAAAAATTCCCCCAGGTTATACAAGCCTGCGCACAAAAGAAACATGCAGGAGTGCTGATAGCATTTAGAGACACAGCCCCGCTAAAAATTGATAAACAAATATGTGACCCAAAAGGACGTTACATAGTACTGGTGGGCACGCTAAAAAACACACAGGTCACTATAGCTAACGTATACGTCCCAAATTCAAACCAAATCAAATTTCTAAACAAAATAAACAAAAAAATAAACAAAGTAGCCAAGGGATCTATAATCATAAATGGCGATTTTAACCTGGTACCAGAGAGATCTGTCGACACCACAAGCGACAAAGTGAGAGGGGGTATGTCCCTAGGCAACTGGATAAAGAAAGCCGCACTTTTTGACACGTTTAGGTGTCTCAATGCCTCCGCCAGGGAGTACTCATTTTTCTCTGCAAGACATAGGTCCTTTTCTCGCATAGATCTGTGCCTGGTAGACAGGTCTCTCATAACCTCTACAATCAGGGCTGAGGTTGGCACAATAACTTGGTCGGATCACGCCCCGATACTGACATCTCTGGCAATTGGGGGATTCCGCCACCTTCATAAAATGTGGAGAAACAATACTTATCTAATGAAAATACCCAAATTTCAAAAAGATATCCAAAACGCAATTGAAGACTACTTCACTTTAAATAATGCGCCTGATGTAGGCCCTGAATTGCTCTGGACAGCACGCGGAGCTTACATGAGGGGTATCCTTATAAAACTAGGAGCTAGGTACAAAAAGGAAAAACTAGAAAAAACTGATACCTTACTGACAAAAATCCAACAATTAGAAAGTCTAGCCCAGACTAATGCAAACCAGCAAATATATAACGACCTATTCAAAACAAGATTAGAACTGCGTAGGGTGCTGCAAGGGGATCACGACAGGGAAATAACCTCCCAACGTGCTAATGTCTACGCATCCCTAAACAAACCCTCTAAATGGATGGCAAACCTGACAAAGAAAAAGTCAATTAAAACTAACATCCCATACATTTGGAACTCAAAAAACAAAGAATTTCAAATATCCCACCCGAAACAAATATTGGAAGCATTCCGCCTATTCTATAGTAAATTATACAACTTAAAAGATGACCCACAAACTTCCCACCCTAACAACGAAGATATAGAAAAATTCCTGAATAAAATTAAACTACCATCAATAAACTCAGTCCAAGCCGCTAGTTTAGATCGCCCAATAACGGTATCCGAGGTGGCGGAAACAATTTCCTCCATGAAAAACCAAAAAGCGCCTGGCCCAGATGGATATTCGGCAGAATATTATAAATGGTTCTCAAACTCCCTATCTCCCTACTTGGGAAAACTCTACAGTTCAGCTATGGAAAAAGGATCGTTTCCTGAAGAGATGCTCCAGGCTACGGTGGTAGTGTTGCCCAAACCAGGAAGAGAGCCAGACGATCCAGCAAACTTTAGGCCCATTTCCTTGCTCAACACAGATGTCAAGATATATGCAAAGATATTAGCAAATAGATTACTCGATGTCCTACCGAGTGTTGTGCATTCTGATCAGGTGGGTTTTGTAAAGGGGCGGCAGGCCTCGGACGGCGCGAGGAGGGTTCTCAACCTTTTATATTCCTCACAAATCTCTAGATCCCCAACAACTATGATAGCTTTGGATGCAGAAAAAGCTTTTGATAGGGTTCACTGGGGATATGCGTTTCAAACGCTAAATAAATTTGGCCTCGGGGGTGGGGTGATTCGCGCCGTCCGGGCCCTGTACTCCTACCCCACAGCTCGAGTGTTAATAGATGGCGACATTTCAGATAAATTTACCATTTCCAATGGTACACGCCAGGGATGCCCACTTTCCCCTATACTATATGTCCTCATGGTGGAACCCCTGGCCGAAATCATAAGATCCTCTATAGAAACAAGAGGAATTCCTCTAAACTCCCGCCAACACAAAATTGGCCTATTCGCCGATGATATTATCCTCACATTAACACACCCCCTGGAGTCTTTGAGAGCTGCCTGCCAGATCCTCGAACATTTTAGCAAAGTATCCTACTACAAGCTTAATGTTGACAAATCAAAAATACTAGGCATAAACATCCCACAAAGCCTACAGCACGCAATCCAATCAGAATTCTCTTTCAAATGGGGGGCTGACAACATCCCGTATCTGGGCATATTACTTTCTGCGGACATAAATAAACTAGAGGGAATTAACTATACTCCACTCTTAGAAACAATCCAAAAAGAAATCGACCATCTATCAAGAATAAATTTATCTTGGCTAGGCAGGATCATGACCTATAAAATGAAAATATTGCCAAAAATCTTATACCTTTTCAGGGTCCTGCCGATCCCCATATCAAAAAGCACAATCAAAAAACTACAAGCACAACTATCTGCATTCATTTGGAAGGGAAATAAACCACGATTAGCCCTTTCAATCTTAGCCTCAAACCGGAGAAAAGGAGGCGCAGATATACCTAACCTAGAAAAATATTTTAAAGCTACTATCCTGAACCAAACCAGATGCTGGACAAAAAGAGACAACACAATGGCCTGGGTAGGCATGGAAACTTGCCTCACAAAAACACCCAAAGGACACCTACTGCTACTTGGCGCATCACTCGCGGCCATGTCAACCAACCTTGCCCTAAACATCCCTCCCAAAAATTTGCCTCCTACAGTGGCATCCTCCCTAAAAATTTGGGAAGAATACACAAAAAAAGTAGCCACCTACGATACCCACAAAAAACCAAAACTGCCAATTGAAATACTAAACTTGTTTATATCTGATTTAAGAATTGACACCTGGAGAGTAAGGGGTGTGGAAAACTTAGAGGACATAATGACAGGAGAGGAACTAAAACCTTTTGAAATCCTACAGGAAAAATGTAACCTTCTCCAAAAAGACCTCTTCAATTATACCAGAATAAAAAATTTCCTTAAAAAGTCTCCTATATATAAGATAGAAATCCCGATGGAAGTCCAAAGAAAGATCACATCAGAACCCCTCCTGAGAAAGTCCGAAACCAGATATTTCTATGATATTCTGACAGGCGACAACAAATTATCCAAAAAAACACATATGCTTAGTTGGGAAAACGAACTGGGTACAGTTATTTCAACGGAATCATGGGAAAAGGCGTATAAAACGGCATGTGGCTCAACCAAAGGTCTGGGGATACTGGAAACACAAATTAAAGTAAATCTGAGATGGTACTACACACCGTGCTTGTTGGCCACAAGATTCCAAAACACCAATGACAAATGTTGGAGGAACTGTGACCAAAAGGGTACTCTAACGCACATATTTTGGGCATGCCCTGCTCTTGAGAGATACTGGGATCTTATTCTTAATCATCTAGACGAAATTCTAAAAACCCGTATCACAAGATCCGCAAAACTAACCTTATTATTGGTTGGCTTAAATAAATACCCTACAAAAATTAGTTATTTGCTGGGTCATGCCCTTATGACAGCAAAATCTCTCATTGCGAGAAGATGGAGAGAGCCCACACCTCCATCCTTTGGGGAATTTAGGGATCGTATGGCAGAACAACAATTATTCGAAAAGTGGATAGCACTAAGAAACAACTCTTTAAAAAAACACAAAGAGGCATGGGAGCTATGGAGGTAACCTTATTAGAAAAAGTTAAGGCTGCACAAAAATGCCAAGTTCATTCAATACGATACATGTTGTATCGAAGTATTTCTTTTATATACAATTTCTGAAAATGTTTATCCGTTCTAATATTATTGATATAAGGAAAAAATGGGATTTGACAATTGCATGATTTAAATAGAAAACAACAACATAGTAATGTTAACATGTCTGCAACTATTACATGTCTTATAAACTGTGTGTATATTACATGTCTATATCCCAAATAAAGATTTAATATTGAAAAAAAAAAAAAGGAGTTGTCTTTATAAGATTCAACAGGAGTTTTCTACACAAGTACTTTTGCTTCCCGACTATTGGATTTATAATGCTCTGATTGGTTAATCGAGCGCCGAATCAGTCAATGAAAGGTGACTAGAGATGGGTGAGCGTACTCGCTAAGGCAAATTATTTGAGTGAGTATTGCCATTTTCGAGTACATGCCCACTCGTCTCAAAAGATTCGGAGGCCACCGGGTGGCGGGGGGGCGGCATGAAGGAACGGGGGGGGGGGGCATATCTCTCTCTCTCATCCCCGCTCCCCCATGCTCACTCCCGCAACTCACCGCTCACCCCCGCCAGCCCCGAATCTTTTGAGAGAAGCGGGCATGTACTCGTAAATGGCAATACTCGCTCGAGTAATTTGCCTTAGCGAGTACGCTCGCTCATCGCTAAAAGTGATGCACAATTAAGCAATCACAGCCATTTAATGATGTCATTCAATGAATGGATGTGATTGGTTAATCGAGCGCCAGTTTTCATTGGTTGCCTCGGTGCTTGATTAACCAATCAGAGCATTAGTTTGCTGGAGGCGGGGTACTCAAGCCCCGCTACCAGGAAAAATAGCTTTGTCCACGTGCAGGAGGACAGAGAAGCCTGCAGCAGTGTTGGAGGCCAGCACTAGGACCGGAACGCCAGCTGCTAGGTGAGTATTATATAACCCCCGAAAATATGACACTGTGCCTCTTTTGAAGCAAAAATTAATATAAGACAGTGTCTTATTTTTAGGGAAACATGGTACATTTTCCGTGTAGCAGTTCTCCAAACAACATACCTTTTTACTGCAGCAGGAAATGCACAGTAATACACGTGACCATTCAAACAAAAGGCTGACCATGAAATATATAGGCAGTTCTGGTTCAGTAAAGCTGCTCTTTGCTTCCAGCACTTCACTTTGACTCCTAGCGGAGGGCAGCAAGCTGGTTATATCCCTCTACAATGACCATATTCCCTAATAATCCATATAGAGAGATATTGTTTTCAGAACGTAACCCCTTTTAAGTATTTTCCTAGCATTCTTGTAACAATCTATTGCAATTTTGCTTATTATTTAATGAAACAGACAAAATATTCTAAAAGTATAAAAACTGCGAGTAGTGAAGAATGCAGCCAGCTGAAATATACACTGTATTCGTAGATGTCAATTCACAGTGTCTGTGTTGTGCATTTCTTCATGTGTCTAGTTACCCCTCTAGGATATGAGCTAATACCACAACAGTCCCACAGTAGTTTTCACTCTCAATGGATTCTTTTACTTGTCAAGTAGAGCAACGATGGCTTTAAACCAAGTTCCCAAAGGTGAAAGTACAACTGCAGCTATTCAATGTATCATTTCCTTTCTGAGAGATCATTTCCTCTTGGCACCAAGACCTTTGCTTTTGTCTTTCAACAAAAATGTTATTTAATCTCTGTGCATGGTCAAACATAATGGATCATGAGATTTAATAATTTTTCGCCATTGTTTTTTTTTCTAAAATAACATATTTGCTTCCACTAAAACAGCTTGAGTGGAAGCAATATTTTCCAGCAATATTTATAATGCAAATAAAAATAAAACACGTAACTATTGGAATATTATATTTACAAAAACCGGGAAGCCTAAAAAATAATAATTGGAAAATAACATTACGGTAATCCTGCGGAGATTTATACTGAGTAATAAACAGACAGTATGAGTGTGTTGGTAAAATATTCTAATATAGTGAAGGTGTGTTTGCGATTTAACAGAAAATGCACACTTTTATTAAACCACTAAGTCACCCAGTACAACATATCCATAATGTTATCAACAATAAAGAAAATCAACCCAAGCATTGCAGGTCTTTGCCATCACTTGACTGCGCATATTGCTTAGCCCACCTAGGTAGTAAGAATTTACTTGCTTATTTTAAAATATAAATGTCCTGGTTTTATATAGAATTTCTTACTTTTCCCTGAGCCATTGGATGCTAGCTTCTGAGAGCAGGACTCATTGAGATCTCCCAATACTAGTGCTATACAACAGCTTGGCCATCCAGAATTAGAAATGTTTGTTGTTTTTTTTTGGGGGGGGGACCAAAATCTTTTGCCCATGAGTTGTGTTTGGTCCTGCAGATCTGCCCTTATAAGCTGTTATTCTAACTTACACCTTACATATTGTTACATGTGGAAAAGGTGTGGAAAATACATCACTACAGGAAAGGGTTCTTTACATTAAGAGCAGTCGAGCTATGAAGAGGTAGCTAGGGCAGATGGTATGAAAGTAGAGATGAGCGAGCATACTCGCTAAGGACAATTGCTCAATTGAGCATTGTCCTTAGCGAGTATGTCCCCGCTCGTGAGCAAAGGTTTGGGTGCCGGCGCGGGTGACAGGTGAGTTGCGGCCATGAGCAGGGGGGAGAGAGGGAGAGAGAGATCTCCCCTCCGCTCCTCCCCGCTCTCCCCCGCCGCCGGCACCCGAATCTTTGCTCCTGAGCGGGCAATTGCCCTTAGCGAGTATGCTCGCCCATCTCTATATGAGAGCTTTCAAAAAAGGGAGCATATTAGTGCATGAACTGTTTTTTTTTTCAACTATTTAAACTGTGTGCTATTTTGCGCGAGTTTGAAAAAAAAAGTGAGGAAGATAGAAAAACTATGTGCGAGAAAGATAGGGTAAGTTCTGTCTTTCCTTGTATGTAGTATGGTGTGTAGTAAAAAAGTTCTACTTGCAATTAAAAGCCTGGATATGTGTGGTAAAGGAAAGCCATTAATAGTAATGGCATTTAGACCTGCATAAACAATATTTTGGCACAAATTTCAAATTTTTTTTTTACTCCTTAGTGAACACCCCATAAACTTTTTACGTCCTGGCTGGCTGGGCTTTAATCCCCAGGGACGTAAAAACATGCTTCCTCTGGGGATTAAAACCCTGCTGTCTGTGGACATGACAGCTCTATGCTGTCAGTTACCGGAGGTAGGTGTAAACCTGGAGCTGTCATCGGGGGCCACGGGAAGCATTAAAGTCAATGAAAAGTTAAAGTTTCAACTGATCCGTGAGGGGAGCTAAGAGTACTCAGTCTCATCGTCCATGATGTCCCTCGGCATTCTGGTCCTCCAGGACCTGACGCCAGCATCTGCGCATGCGCACCAGACATCATTACATCATGCACATGCGCAGAGGGCCAAAGGGCTTGAGAAATTTAAAAACTCCCTGCTCCCGGTTAGTATAAGTAGGCAAGAGCATGGAGCTGTCACCGGGAGCTGCTGTGTACAGTTCCCAGTCACATGATAGCTGTTATCCAATGGATAACAGTGATCATGTAAAAGTGTAAAAAAAAGAAAAAATGTTTGTTTCATCTCCTCTCACGGATCATATCTGTGAGGGGAGATAAAATTACTTACTTAAGGGCCCCAGATTTATCTGTGGGCCTCACCCAGGCTTCTGCGCACGCACCTGTTTCCAAAATGGCGGACGCATGCACAAAAGCCGTGGATTGCTGGAGTAATTTAAAATCTCCCTGCTCCTGGCTACTAAACATTGCCAAGAGCCTGGAGATTTCACGGGGGGCTGCGGTGAATGGTCTCTGATCACGTGATAACCATTATCCAATGGATAACGATGACCATGTAAATGGAAAAAAAATTAAAGCTTCACCCCCTGTCAAGGATCAGATCCATGAGGGAAAGTGAAATTACTTACCTAAGGCCTCCAATGATGTCCACCTTATCTGTGAACCTTTCCACAGCTTTGTCGCATGTGTCTGTCGTCAAGATGGCGGACGCAAGAGCAGAGGCTGGGGAGGGCCTGGGAAATTTTAAATCTCCTTGCTTGCTTCTGGCTACCAAAGGTAGCAAAGAGCCTGGAGCAGTGACCAAGGGCTCCGGTGAGTGGTTCCCGGTCCCGTGATTGCCGTTATCCAATGGATAACGGAGATCACGTAAAATTTAAAAGACAGTTGAAGTTTGATGCTCTGTTCAGTTTGGGCCCCAATGTGCATTTAGACATAAGATTAGGGCCACAATGGGTATGTTTCTAAACATGGGACAAACAAAGGTATCTTTTGGGGTGAAAGTCTTCATTCATATGTGTGTTTTAAAAAAAGATATTTAAAATGAAACAATTGCCAAAGAAAAGAAAATCTTATTTTTTTTCCTTTTGTTTTGCTTAGATTCATTCAAAAACTGTAAAGTCAAAATACGCAGTAAAGCCCTAGATGAATTTATTAATGACGAGTCTAGTTTTCAAAATGGGCTCATTTGTGGGGGTTCTCGATCGTTTTGGTGGCTTAAGGGCTCTACAAGTGGGCAATGGGGCCTAAATCACCTTCAGGCAAAATGTCTGTTCTGAAAGCCACCGGCTGCGCCTTTCATTTTGGGCCCCTTTGTGCATACAGACATAAGATTAGCGCCTCAATGAGTATGTTTCTGAACACAGGACAAACGGGCTATCCATTTTGGGGTGAAAGCCTTCATTCAGATAATTAAAAAAATTAAATCAGAACTTTTTTCCTTCTGCTTTGCTTAGGTTCATTCAAAAACTGTGGGGTCAAAATACGCAGTAATCCCCTAAATGAATACGTTAAGGGTCTAATTTTTAAAATGGGGTCATTTGTGGGGGTTCTCAATAGTTTTGTCTGCTCAAGGGCTCTACAAGTTGGCAATGGGGCCTAAAACGCCTTCAAGCAAAATGTCTGTTCTGAAAGCCACCGGCTGCTTCTTTCGGTTTGGGCAGCATTGTGCATACAGATATAAGATTACGCCCACAATGGATATTTTTCTGAACACGGGACAAACAGGGGGATCCATTTTGGGGTGCTAATCCTCATTTTCATGTGCACTATAGATATAAATTTTATTTTTACTTCTCTAAATTGCATTAACTCCTGAAAAGAAACTGTGGAGTTTCAGTGAATACTCAGTGAATACATTAAGGGGTGTAGTTTTTAAAATTAGGTCATTTGTGGGGGTATCTATCATTCTGACACCTATGAGCCTTTGCAATTCGTCTTGGTGTAGGAAAACAAAGTGTTCCTCGAAATTTTATTAATGTTAAATATGCACGTCTCCTAAATGGTTTAAAAAAAGGATTTTTATAAATGTGCATCCAGAATAAAGTAAACAGATGGAGATATATACATCATCAAATATTTTTGTACAGTGTGTTCGCACATATTTGATATATTGCAGTTGAAAATGTAAAAAAATATTTTTTTCAAAATGTTTCCAATTTTGTCACTTTTAATAAAGATACACAAATTCTATCTTTACCACCTAAATGAAGTACAATATTTGGCGTAAAAACAATGACAGAATCACTTGTATATGCAAAACCTTTACGGAGTTATTCTATGTTAAAGTGACACAAGTCAGATTTCCAAAATTTGTTTTGGTCATTAAGGCGCAAACAGGCTTGGTCACTAAGGGGTTAACCAAATGCAAGTTTGGCTTCTGGAAAAAAGGGCTTGTTCATAAGATCTTTATTCAAAATTCTGTGCTTAAACATTGCATTCATTTGTTGAAAGACGAAGCATATCCTGTTCCTATGTATGACACTAAACTTAATGGCACATAAAAGTCTTTTTAAGTAACAAAGATGGAATACTTTGGTGGCAGCAACGACTGTAAGGTCTCTGTATATGCTGGAAGAACAATAAGGCAGTATTTAATGGGGTTTTACCAGAATTTCAGGTTATTCCCTATCCGCAGGATAGATAAAAACTTGTCGATCGGGGGAGATCTTACTGCAAAGACCACTACCGAGCTCAAGAATGGGGGTCATATGTTCTTTGTCCTCCTTACTATGAGGTTACCTTATCCCCTGCTGTGAGAAGGAGATTGAATGAAGCTCTGATTGTGCAAGTGCACCAGTGCTCCAATCACTTTCAGGGCTCAGTCAGACGAGCGTTGTTTTGCATTTGCCTATGTGTGCAAAGAAAAATGCGCTCCACAGATGTTCAAAAAGCGCGTGACCGTAGTTTTGTGCCCATTGCAGGCAACCCCCGCAGTGATTTTCGGGGGTGGTCTTTAATTTATAAGCCCTTCCCTGAAAATCATCCCTAGCTGCTGGGCTCCCGCACGTCTTCTCTCTGGCATCCTGGCACTGACCTAAAGCACTTTCTCCTGGCCTGGGATTTAAAAATCCCTACCTCTGGAAAGCGCTGAGTCTGATTGGCTGTGCGCTCAGCCAATCAGAGGCAGCGCTCACCTATTCATTGAATTCAATGAATGGCTGAGCACTGCCTCTGATTGGCTGAGCGCTGTGACTAATCACAGGTAACACTCAGCTGTTATTAAATGGCTGAGTGCTGCCTCTGATTGGTCATAGCGGTCAGCCAATCAGAGGCAGTGCTTTCTGGAGTCGGGGATTTTTCAATCCCTGACCAGCAGAAAATAGATGAAGACTGCTACGGAGCCAGAAAGAGGACGCGCCGGAGCTCCAACAGCTAGGTGAGTTAATGTTTTGTTTTTCTTTCTACAGCTAGGGATGATTTTAAGGGAAGGGCTTATATTCACGGCCCTTCTCTGCAAATCACTGCGGGGGTTGCCTGCACCCTATTGCTTTCAATGGGGCCGGAGGCAGCAGCGCTGCTCCATTAAAAGCAATGGGAGAACATTGCGTTCCTTTGCCACAAGGGATTCCTTCACCCCTGCAGGGAGTCCCATCATCACTGAACATTTTGACAGTGCTGTTACAGTCTTCAGTGATGAGGGGACTCCCCGCGGTGAATATTTACATGCAGCCTGGACTTTCCCAGCGCACGGATGTCCTCTGCGAGTATTTTGTACCTGTAAAAGACGGACATGTGAACACATCATAGTAAACTAATTCAATCAGACGTGCTTTTTTTGTGCACATAAGTACCTTAAAAAAACGCTCATCTGACTTTATCCTCAATGTGATGGCCGAGATACCAGAGTGGCATCCACAGGAGAGATTAGAACTTTCTGATCGCTGGAGATTTTACTGCAAAGACCCCGCCAATCTCAAGAATGGGGGTCTGCGGAGATACCCGAGTGGGTTCCGTCCTGGTATCTCGGTAGTCCCATTGAAAGTAAATGGAGCACTGTTGCACTTGCATGACCAGTGCTTCATTCAGTCTCCTTGCAGTGAGGAGGACAGGAAAAACGAAACCCCTACTTTCAAGAATGGCAGAGATCTATACAATTAGTTCTCCACCGATCAGCAAGCTATTGTCTAACCTGCGGATAAGGAATAACCTGAAATTCTGGTACAATGCCATTAAGGACTGCCTTATTGCTCTTCCAGCATATACAGAGACCTTACTGAGACCTTACAGTTGGTACTGCCACCAAAGTATTCCATCTTTGCTTCTCATAGCAACGTTCACTTGCCATTAACAAATGAAAGCAATGTTGGAGTATAGAATTAGAAATAAAGATCTTATGAACAAGCCCAAATTTAAGGGGAGCCAAATTTATTTTTAAAAAAATTTGAAAATTGTGCCCATACCTTGTTTACGCAGGTCTGAATGTCATTACTATTGAAGACAGTGCTAGACACAGTCCTGGTATAAAAAAAGAGTTTGAACATTAACCCAATCAGACAAGGAAACCATTTTTTAAAGCCTCAGTAGACATTACAAGGAAAAAGATGGAAAAAAGCAGTTAAAAGTTACAGAAATAGTTCTTTAATGAATAATTGTACCAGGCATATGACTCATTAATGTCCCTAAGGTTAAACATGTCATTATATAGCCTGTTAATATGGAAAGTTAGGATCATGGATGTATCAATACAATTCCCAGACTTTTCAGATGGTAAAAACAATAATAGCAGAAGAGTCCTTAGAGGAGAATTCCAATAGATGAATACTGGCAAAGTAAGTTTTAAAGCTTTCTCTGGGGAGACATATGCCAATTTTAATGCAGATATCACTTGTTTTGTCAAACATGGACAGTAATCAGCTGATCCTTAAAAGGCTTGGCCATGATTAAAAAAACTTGGTTACTTTCTTCCAGAAACAGCACCACACCTGTCCACAGGTTGTGCTTGGTGCTGCAGCTCAACTCTACTGAAGTTAATCAGGGTGAACTGCAATATCGCTCACAACCTGTGGACAGATGTGGCACTGTTTAGGAAGGGCAATCGCCATGTTTTTCTATTCCAATACAACTCCTTTAATTAGTTCAGAAAGGCATAAAAGACTGCTACAAGGACTGATTTGATTACTTTGAATAAACCACAAGAGGCTGGAAGCAGTGGAAAAAATTCAACACGGTTTATCACAGAATTAGGCCCACTGCACACAGGCGGAAATTCTGCAGCAGGATTTCCCACAGAATTTCCTCCCGTGCCCGCCTGCATAGGATTGCATTGCAAAACACAATCCTAGGCACACAGCCGAGATTTGTCCGCTTGAAAACACACACGGAATACAAATCGTGGCATGTTCTATTTCCGTGCAGTCTCGCTCCACTCTGCACATGCGCCGGCTGGCCAGCAGCCGGCGCATAGCAGGGGACAGAAGATGCTGAGAGTGGGTGAGCCGCAGGCCTCTGCAGGGGTACGGGACCGCATCCCGCTGCATCCCAACCCGGCCATCTGCAGGCAACCATAGTAGAAGATGTTTAGAAATTGCAGGAATTGGAAATGGATTTTTCTCAGTGGCAGAAGTCCCCAATTACTGAAGTGTGTGCGAAGGGATGCCCACTAACGCCAAAAGCAGGAGTCAATATTAAATAGAATAAACAATGCAAACATTTTTTGATGGGCCTTAAGAGCAATAAATTGAATTTTTGCAAAGAAGAAGGAAAGCCTACTGTAGCTTCATTCTTGACTCATCATGTAGCAGAGAACAAATCAATATTGCTGAATCAGCTAGTAATAACACATATAAGAATGAATGTGTAGAGATTAGAGATGAGCGAACACCAAAATGTTCGGGTGTTCGTTATTCGGAACGAACTTCCCGTGATGCTCGAGGGTTCGTTTCGAACAACGAACCCCATTGAAGTCAATGGGCGACCAGAACATTTTTGTATTTCGCCGATGCTCGCTAAGGTTTTCATGTGTGAAAATCTGGGCAATTCAGGAAAGTGATGGGAATGACACAGTGACGGATAGGGCAGGCGAGGGGCTACGTGTTGGGCTGCATCTCAAGTTCACAGGTCCCACTATTAAGCCACAATACCGGCAAGAGTGGGCCCCCCCCCTCCCAACAACTTTTACTTCTGAAAAGCCCTCATTAGCATGGCATACCTTTGCTAAGCACCACACTACCTCCAACAAAGCACAATCACTGCCTGCATGACACTCCACTGACACTTCTCCTGGGTTACATGCTGCCCAGCCGCCCCCCCCTCCCCCCCACAGCGCACACCAAAGTGTCCCTGGGCAGCCTTCAGCTGCCTTCATGCCACACCACGCTCATGTCTATTTAGAATTGCGTCTGCCATGACGAGGGACTGCAGGCACACACTGCAGAGGTTGGCACGGCTAGGCAGCGACCCTCTTTAAAAGTGGCGGAGCGATAGCCCACAATGCTGTACAGAAGCAATGAGAAATAGAATCCTGTGCCACCGCCATCAGGAGCTGCACACGTGGGCATAGCAATGGGGAACCTATGTGCCACACACTATTCATTCTGTCAAGGTGTCTGCATGCCCCAGTCAGACCAGGCTTTTTAATTCATAGACACAGGCAGGTACAACTCCCTATTGTGAAGTCCCTGTCGACCCACAGCATGGGTGGCTCCCTGGAACCCACCGGCGGTACACAGAAATATCCCATTGCATTGCCCAACACAGCTGAGGTAGTAATGTTGTGCTTAACCCTTTCCAATCCAATTTGTATATGGTTTTCCTAGGGGGCTTACTCTTTTTCTGCTGTTATACAACGGCGCTATATGCTGGCTAAAGCCAGTACTGCATGAGCTGACACGTAGGATAGGCTCCGACAGCAGAGAGGCTGGCAATATACAGTAAGAGAACCCCGACGGACGTCTACCAACAACGGAGCTGTACAGCCTTAAACCCTAATGTCTTCACAGGTCACACAGTGGACTGGAAAGGGTTAATGCAGGTGGGTTTCGGCCCACACTGCATGCCCCAGTCAGACTGGGGTTCTTTACAAGTGGACACATGTAGGTTAAACTCCCTGTGGACCCACTGCCTGGGTGGGTGCCAGGAAGCCACCGGCGGTACATAGAAATATCCCATTGCATTGCCCAACACAGCTGAGGTAGTAATGTCGTGCGTAATACAGGTGGGCTTCGGCCCACACTGCATGCCCCAGTCAGACTGGGGTTCTTTAGAAGTGTACAGATGTATTAAAAACTCAGTGTGCACCTACAGCATGGGTGGCTCCCTGGAACCCACCGGCGGTACACAGAAATATCCCATTGCATTGCCCAACACAGCTGAGGTAACGTCAGCTGTAATGCAGGTGGGCTAAAAATTAATTTGATTACACTGTAGGCGAGGGCCCACAAAAATTGCTGTATCAACAGTACTAATGTACATCCCAAAAATTGGCCATGGCCAGCCAAGAGGGCAGGTGAAACCCATTAATCGCTTTGGTTAATGTGGCTTAAGTGGTAACTAGGCCTGGAGGCAGCCCAGTGTAACGAAAAATTGGTTCAAGTTAAAGTTCCAATGCTTTTAAGCGCATTGAAACTTATAAAAATTGTTCTGAAAAATTATTTGAGTGAGCCTTGTGGCCCTAAGAAAAATTGCCCGTTCAGCGTGATTACGTGAGGTTTCAGGAGGAGGAGCAGGAGGAGGAGGAGGAGGAATATTAGACACAGATTGATGAAGCAGAAATGTCCCCGTTTTGGATGGTGAGAGAGAACGTAGCTTCCATCCGCGGGTGCAGCCTACGTATGGCTTACGTATCGCTGCTGTCCGCTGGTGGAGAACAGAAGTCTGGGGAAATCCAGCCTTTGTTCATCTTGATGAGTGTTAGCCTGTCGGCACTGTCGGTTGACAAGCGGCTACGCTTATCTGTGATGATTCCCCCAGCCGCACTAAACACCCTCTCCGACAACACGCTAGCCGCAGGACAAGCAAGCACCTCCAGGGCATACAGCGCTAGTTCAGGCCACATGTCCAGCTTCGACACCCAGTAGTTGTAGGGGGCAGAGGCGTCACCAAGGATGGTCGTGCGATCCGCTACGTACTCCCTCACCATCCTTTTACAGTGCTCCCGCCGACTCAGCCGTGACTGGGGAGCGGTGACACAGTCTTGGTGGGGAGCCATAAAGCTGGCCAGGCCCTTAAAGACTGTTGCACTGCCTGGGATGTACATGCTGCTCGATCTACGCACATCCCCTGCTACCTTGCCCTCGGTACTGCGCCTTCTGCCACTAGCGCTGTCGGCTGGGAATTTTACCATCAGCTTGTCCGCAAGGGTCCTGTGGTATAGCAACACTCTCGAACCCCTTTCCTCTTCGGGAATCAGAGTGGGCAGGTTCTCCTTATACCGTGGATCGAGCAGTGTGTACACCCAGTAATCCGTAGTGGCCAGAATGCGTGCAACGCGAGGGTCACGAGAAAGGCATCCTAACATGAAGTCAGCCATGTGTGCCAGGGTACCTGTACGCAACACATGGCTGTCTTCACTAGGAAGATCACTTTCAGGATCCTCCTCCTCCTCCTCCTCCTCCTCCTCCTCAGGCCATACACGCTGAAAGGATGACAGGCAATCAGCCGGTGTACCGTCAGCAGCGGCCCAAGCTGTCTCTTCCCCCTCCTCCTCATCCTCCTCATGCTCCTCCTCCTCCTCCTGTACGCGCTGAGAAATAGACAGGAGGGTGCCCTGACTATCCAGCGGCATACTGTCTTCCCCCGCCCCCGTTTCCGAGCGCAAAGCAGCTGCCTTTATGGTTTGCAGGGAATTTCTCAAGATGCATAGCAGAGGAATGGTGACGCTAATGATTGTAGCATCGCCGCTCACCACCTGGGTAGACTCCTCAAAATTACCAAGGACATGGCAGATGTCTGCCAACCAGGCCCACTCTTCTGAAAGGAATTGAGGAGGCTGACTCCCACTGCGCCGCCCATGTTGGAGTTGGTATTCGACTATAGCTCTCCGTTGTTCATAGAGCCTGGCCAACATGTGGAGCGTAGAGTTCCACCGTGTGGGCACGTCGCACAGCAGTCGGTGCACTGGCAGCTTAAAGTGATGTTGCAGGGTGCGCAGGGTGGCAGCGTCCGTGTGGGACTTGCGGAAATGTGCGCAGAGCCGGCGCGCCTTTACGAGCAGGTCTGACAAGCGTGGGTAGCTTTTCAGAAAGCGCTGAACCACCAAATTAAAGACGTGGGCCAGGCATGGCACGTGCGTGAGGCTGCCGAGCTGCAGAGCCGCCACCAGGTTACGGCCGTTGTCACACACGACCATGCCCGGTTGGAGGCTCAGCGGCGCAAGCCAGCGGTCGGTCTGCTGTGTCAGACCCTGCAGCAGTTCGTGGGCCGTGTGCCTCTTATCGCCTAAGCTGAGTAGTTTCAGCACGGCCTGCTGACGCTTGCCCACCGCTGTGCTGCCACACCGCGCGACACCGACTGCTGGCGACATGCTGCTGCTAACACATCTTGATTGCGAGACAGAGGAGGAGGAGGAGGAGGGTGCTTTAGTGGAGGAAGCATACACCTCCGCAGATACCACCACCGAGCTGGGGCCCGCAATTCTGGGGGTGGGTAGGACGTGAGCGGTCCCAGGCTCTGACTCTGTCCCAGCCTCCACTAAATTCACCCAATGTGCCGTCAGGGAGATGTAGTGGCCCTGCCCGCCTGTGCTTGTCCACGTGTCCGTAGTTAAGTGGACCGTGGCAGTAACCGCGTTGGTGAGGGCGCGCACAATGTTGCGGGAGACGTGGTCGTGCAGGGCTGGGACGGCACATCGGGAAAAGTAGTGGCGACTGGGAACTGAGTAGCGCGGGGCCGCCGCCTCCATGATACTTTTGAAGGACTCAGTTTCCACAACCCTATACGGCAGCATCTCAAGGCTGATGAATTTTGCTATGCGGACGGTTAACGTTTGAGCGTGCGGGTGCGTGGCGGCGTACTTGCGCTTGCGCTCGAACACTTGCGCAAGCGACGGCTGAACGGTGCGCTGAACTACACTGCTGGATGGGGCCGAGGACAGCGGAGATGAGGGTGTGGGTGCAGGCCATGAGGCGGTAGTGCCTGTGTCCTGAGAGGGGGGTTGCATCTCAGTGGCAGGTTGGGGCACAGGGGGAGAGGCAGGGGTGCAAACCGGAGGCGGTGAACGGCCTTCGTCCCACCTTGTGGGGTGCTTGGCCATCATATGTCTGCGCATGGTGGTGGTGGTGAGGCTGTTGGTGTTGGCTCCCCGGCTGAGCTTTGCGCAACAAAGGTTGCACACCACTGTTCGTCGGTCGTCAGGCGTCTCTGTGAAAAACTGCCAGACCTTAGAGCACCTCGGCCTCTGCAGGGTGGCATGGCGCGAGGGGGCGCTTTGGGAAACACTTGGTGGATTATTCGGTCTGGCCCTGCCTCTACCCCTGGACACCGCACTGCCTCTTGCAACCTGCCCTGCTGATGCCCTTGACTCCCCCTCTGAAGACCTGTCCTCCTGAGTAAGCGTTGCACACCAGGTGGGGTCAGTCACCTCATCGTCCTGCTGCTCTTCCTCCGAATCCTCTGTGCGCTGCTCCCTCGGACTTACTGCCCTTACTACTACCTCACTGCAAGACAACTGTGTCTGATCGTCATCATCCTCCTCACCCACAGAAAGTTGTTGAGACAGTTGGCGGAAGTCCCCAGCCTCTTCCCTCGGACCCCGGGAACTTTCGAATGGTTGGGCATCAGTGACAATAAACTCCTCTGGTGGGAGAGGAACCGCTGCTGCCCAATCTAAGCAGGGGCCCGAGAACAGTTCCTGGGAGTGTTCCCGCTCCTGAGCAGGTGTCATTGTAGTGGAGTGAGGAGGCTGGGAGGAAGGAGGAGCAGCAGACAGAGGATTCGGATTTGCAGCAGTGGACGGCGCAGAACTGCGTGTTGACGATAGGTTGCTCGAAGCACTTTCTGCCATCCAGGACAGGACCTGCTCACACTGCTCATTTTCTAATAACCGTCTCCCGCGTGGACCCATTAATTGGGCGATGAATGTGGGGACGCCAGAAACGTGCCTCTCTCCTAATCGCGCAGCAGTCGGCTGCGACACACCGGGATCAGGAGCTCGGGCTGTGCCCACACCCTGACTTGGCCCTCCACGTCCTCGGCCGCGTCCACGTCCTCTAGGCCTACCCCTACCCCTCAGCATGCTGTATTACCAGTGATTTGATTTAACAGGCAGGAAATAAATTGGCGCAAGACTGCAGGCCAAATATAATTTTTGCCCTTTTGGGAAAACGAAAGGCCCCACTGCCTCTAGTGAATGAATAATCTAAGTTTAATAACTGTGCTGTGTCCCTGCTAATGTGTCACAGAACGTGACGGTAGCAGAGTTATTATAACTCTGGCAGAGCAGGTATTTTTTTTCCCAATTAAGGAAAGCAAATGGCGAAGCCAGCAGTAAAGCGTAGCTGGGTGCGTATGATTTAGCAATGTTTTTCACGCAGCTCACACGTGTCCACAGGCGTTAGGACGGACAGAGGCTGGACAAATAGATTTGTTTTCAGTTTTTTCCCACCAAAAGGCAGCACTGCGTATATTCAATGAACATGAGAAGTGTAATAACTGTGCTGTGTCCCTGCTTATGTGTCACAGAACGTGAGGGTAGCAGAGTTATTATAACTCTGGCAGAGCAGGTATTTTTTTTCCCAATTAAGGAAAGCAAATGGCGAAGCCAGCAGTAAAGCGTAGCTGGGTGCGTATGATTTAGCAATGTTTTTCACGCAGCTCACACGTGTCCACAGGCGTTAGGACGGACAGAGGCTGGACAAATAGATTTGTTTTCAGTTTTTTCCCACCAAAAGGCAGCACTGCGTATATTCAATGAACATGAGAAGTTTAATAACTGTGCTGTGTCCCTGCTTATGTGTCACAGAACGTGAGGGTAGCAGAGTTATTATAACTCTGGCAGAGCAGGTATTTTTTTTCCCAATTAAGGAAAGCAAATGGCGAAGCCAGCAGTAAAGCGTAGCTGGGTGCGTCTGATTTAGCAATGTTTTTCACGCAGCTCACACGTGTCCACCGCCCGTAAGGACGGACACAGGCTGGACAAATAGATTTGTTTCCACTTGTTTTTCCACCAAAAGGCAGCACTGCGTATATTCTATGAATAATAACTGTGTTGTGGCCCTGCCTAGACAATTCTTTCCCTGCAGTATCAATGGAGGGTGGAATGCTCTGCAGAGGCGATTTTGAGAAGCCCAAAAAAAATGCAGCACAGCTAACAGCAGCCTGGACAGTACTGCACACGGATAAATATGGCCCTAGAAAGGACCGTTGAGGTTCTTGAAGGCTACACTCACTCCTAACACTCTCCCTGCCTATGCAGCACTTCTGTCCCTAATGCCAGGTGCAACGCTCTGCAGAGCCGATTTTGAGAAAAAAAAAAAATGCCACTGCTAACAGCAGCCAACACACAGCTATCAGTGGCCCTAATAAGGACCTTTGGGGGGTCTTGAAGCCTACACTAACTACCAATTCTTTCCCTACAGCAGCTCCGGTATAAACAGCACTGTCCCTCATCTAACTCACACCGCATCTCAGGGAAGGAAGTGAAAATAACCAGAACACCGCATGGTGTTCGTTACGAATAACGAACATCCCGAACACCCTAATATTCGCACGAATATCAAGCTCGGACGAACGCGTTCGCTCATCTCTAGTAGAGATCATTGGGACCTCACAGAGTGTTAAGGCCCATTTAGACACAGCGATTATCGCTCAAAATTCACTAAAAAACTGTCTTTTGAGCGATAATCGCTGTGTGTAACTGCACTGACATCGTGCAGTTTTCGTTATCCCGTCGCTCATCGTCGGCTTTCAGCATGCTGAAAGACGACGATGAGCCTTATCAGGAGTACACAGCGGGATACAGCTGATACTATTGTTACAGCTGTATCCTGCTCCCTGATAACGCGCTGGATATGAAGAACAGAGCGGTCCAGTTCTGTTCTCCATACCCAGCGCGGAGTACTCGGCTGTATAACAGCCGGGCGTTCGGTGCAGAAAACATCTGGATGCAGAAGACAAGTCCCTGCTTCTCTTCTGCATCCTCCGCTCCGAGCACTTGGCTGTATAACAGTCGGGCGCTCGGAGCGGAGAACAGCTGTATGCAGAAGACTATCGGGGACACCCCGCTTGTCTTCTGCATCCTCCGCTCCGAGCGCTTGGCGGTATAACAGTCGGGCGCTCGGAGCGGAGAATAGCTGTATGCAGAAGACAAGCTGGGACACCCCGCCTGTCTTCTGCATTCTCCGCTCCGAGCGCTCGGCTGTATAACAGATGGGAGTTCGGAGCGGGTGAACAGCTGGATGCAGAAGACAAGCAGGGACACCCTGCTTGTCCTCTGCATCCTCCGCTGGCAGCGCAAGGTGATCGCTCATCTTGAGCAATCATTTTACGCTGTAAATGAAACAACGATGATCGATCAAAAGTCGCTTGGGCGACATCTTTTGAGCAATTATCGTTGTGTCTAAATGGGGCATTAGGCTTTGCTGTAGGGAATCCATAGGCTAGAGAAGGTTGTAAGGGCCTCCTAGAAAAGATCAAACAAGCCAAGGCTTAAGTGATCAGTGAGCTTTCAACAAACTTTGCATAAATCAATAATACAGGTAAATACAGTTTAAGAAACTTTGTAATATATCTTATCACAGAAAAATGCTTCATTCTCTATCTTGTAGGCTCCTTACCCCATCCTAAATCCATTTTAATAGACAATATGAAATAATAGTTTATGGTCATATTTGATTACATGGTGTCCACAGAAGCTTATAAAGAGGGGAGGGAGAGAGAAGAAGAGAGACACATAGACATTCTGCTGCAGCCAATAGTGTTTCCCTGTCTTATAGCTACAGAGATGACATCTAAACTGCTCAGTACTTCTCTATAATATCCTCCATGCTACTGCTTCTCCGTGTATGAGAGATATATTTCCTGAGTGCAATGTATGGAAAACATCATAGCAGCTAGTCTCCACTCACTAGCTCAGAGAAAACTGAGAATTAGAGATGAAGCCTGCAGAGAGGAAATCTGATGAAAATTTTAGGATACAAGTCTTATTATGGTGGAAATAGTTATTCCTCATGTACACACAGAAGACAGCCTCCCTCCTCAGCTATTTTTCCTTTTTTGTCCCCTCACCACTACCACCTCTTGGCATAGACTCATAACTTGTCTGATTTTCCATCATTGGGGTTGTGTAAGTGTTTCTTTTTAGCAAGCCAGGTTATTATTTTTATTGGGGTACAATTTTGGGATACATTTGATTTTTTGATCACTTTTTCTTGCAAATTTTGAATGAAGACGGGATGTCAAAAACACAAATACTGGCAATGTGCTTTTTTTAAATTCGGTTTACTTTGCAAAATGAATAATGCAATATTTTAAAAGTTTGAACTCTTAAGAACACAATGTTACTAATTCTGTATATATTTCATATTTAGCTTTTTTTAAAATGAGAAAAGGGTGTTTGTTAAGTTTATATATATGCACACACATCTAATCACATTTTGCCTGAGATGTAACTGCGGCAAAATGACAACTTTGTCTATGTGCTTGTTTTTGTTTTTTTTACAAAGAATGTGTGTGCATCACATTAGAACTAGCCAGCACCTACTGAATTTGGAGTGGCCCCAATTTATACCCAACCTGGCAACCAAGCATATAATGAGTTAATAGCAAGCCAGGCCATCCAGCTCATATTTGTGAATTCCATTCATCCTGTAGCCTATACTTCTCTATCTCCTTTCAGGTTGTAACATTCTCCTTTATGTATATTTGCAGACAGGAAAAATTAACTAGGTGAAATAGACTATTGTTGAGTCTATTCTGCAATCTTCATGCGTAATATCCACATTTGTTGGGGGTTTTATGAAGTTTTAATTTAGCCAAGTAGCTGTCTCATTTACCATATTACACCTACTACAGTCTGCTACTACAAGAATGTATACACAATGATACAAAAAAATGTGTATTTTTAGGCAACCAAGGAATGTATGTAGCAGATGAAATACTGGAGAGAATATTTATTTCATTGAGGGAAAGCTATATTACGTTAAAAAAGGCCAGAAATGCTATATTTTATGAGCAGATTGACTGTATTTTGCTGAGAGTTTGTTAAGTTTGATTTACGTATCTGGATTTTTAATGAAATGGTGATAGGTTGGCACTTGGAACTTGCCATTGCATTTCCTCCAGTATACTTTTTGCTGCTGATCCCTATTACACTCTGAAGCCTCTGAGCTTGTTAGGGTGGTAATAACAAGTCTGCCATAAACAAAGAGAATGCTCTCCAGCCTAGGAAGACAGACGAGACCTATCCATAGGGTCCACCATGAGGTCTCCTTTGAGGTACTGATGATTGAGGTGCTGGGTAATAGGCCTAGGGCTTGACAGTGAGTGAGACTATGAATGTTCAGTTGAACGTCAGACAGCGAAGGATTTTCGTACTGTCATCATACCACCCAACTTTTGAGCAATGAAAAGAGGGACAAGTATAGTGTAGCATAGCATAGCGTGCCATGGCAAATGTTTAGGACACGCCATGCCCTTTTTACACCAAGCCACACCCTCTGTATCCTGTAATAGTGTCCTTCAGTGTCCTTCTTGCAGTATGAGTGACCAAATCTGGGATGGTTAGAACACGTGCAAACGAATGAACTCATCTTCAAGTCCACTCAAGGGACAACATAAAATGGTAAATAAAGTTTAAGTAAAAAAAAACATTCTTCCCTACAAACAAAAAATACAGGTATTAGGTATCGCCACGTTCATAAAGACCTGCACTATACAAATATTATGTCTGTTATACTGCACAGGAAATGGTGAAACCAAAAAAAGTGCCAAAATGCCTAAAACAAATGAAAAATTGATCAAAAAGTTGCATGTAAGTTAAAATGGTACCAATGAAGAGAAATATACATATTATGGGTCATTGAATGTGATAATGCAAATATAATTTTTCAAGGGATTTTATTGTGCAAAAGTAGTTAAAAAAACGAAGAAAAAATATAAATTTGGTATTGCCCTAATTGTATTGACCCAATGAATAAAGTTAGCATATTACACTGCACAGTGCATGCTGTTGCTTTTTGGTCATCTGCAGGCACAATAAAAAGTGATCAAAAAGTCACATGTAGCCTAAAATGGTACCAATGGAATCTACAACTTGTCCTATAATCATCCACAGTGGTCAGTTCCACATGATTTTGCCAAACAAGTACCACGGTGCAGCGCAAACGATCAACTGAACAGCACCAAACAAATGTCACAGTGCAGCATAAACGATGGACGATGAGCTGATCACTGATCGCTCAGTGTAAATAGCAGCCGTTCAGTACTGAACAGCTGCTGTGTTATGTCAATGGAGATGGGCGGGGGAGTGTGAGGAGAGAAATCCCCTGCAGCCTCCCTACTGAGAGCTAAGGTAACTAGCTCTTGTGCAGGTGCACCAGAGCTAGTATGTGCGGGAATGAGTGTCGGGCATAGTTTACCTGACACTCGTCGTGTCTAGAGGGCCCTTTAACTCCAATGCAGACTGCCAATGAATTACATGATGAAGGACCTGCAATGGTCATGTGATTGTGATATCATCACGGGTCCTTCATCCACTGTAGCCTCGGAAACTGAACTGATAATATTTGGCAGTGATATTCAGTCCGGGCCTGGGGTAGGACATGTCTGTGGGACAACATCCCAAATCTGGGACTGTCCCCCATAATTCCAGACGGTTGGGAGGCATATGTTCTGTTTTGCTGTGTGACAAGAAAATAAATTGGCAGAAGCCAGTTTTGAGTCTAAACCTGTGTCTGGTAGAAAAATCCAACCATATAATCTTGAATATGGTGACTCCTTAAAGGAGATGTCCCGCGCCGAAACGGGTTTTTTTTTTTTTAAACCCCCCCCCCGTTCGGCGCGAGACAACCCCGATGCAGGGGTTAAAAAAACCACCCGCACAGCGCTTACCTGAATCCCGGCGGTCCGGTGACTTCAATACTTACCGCTGAAGATGGCCGCCGGGATCCTCTATCTTCGTGGACCGCAGCTCTTCTGTGCGGTCCACTGCCGATTCCAGCCTCCTGATTGGCTGGAATCGGCACGTGACGGGGCGGAGCTACACGGAGCTACACGGAGCCCCATAGAGAACAGCAGAAGACCCGGACTGCGCAAGCGCGGCTAATTTGGCCATCGGAGGCCAAAAATTAGTCGGCACCATGGAGACCAGGACGCCAGCAACGGAGCAGGTAAGTAAAAAACTTTTTATAACTTCTGTATGGCTCATAATTAATGCACAATGTATATTACAAAGTGCATTATTATGGCCATACAGAAGTGTATAACCCCACTTGCTGCCTCGGGACATCTCCTTTAAGCTAACTTGCCTCCAACTTGTCTGAGTACTTACAAATTCTTCTGTTGTAGGAGAGACAAATTAGTTTGTTAACACTATTATGTTCTTGATAGAATTTTAGAACCTCTTATATTTTTACGTTATCAATTAGTTTTCTAGATGAGTTCCCTGTCGTCTAGTTCATAAGAATAAAATAATAAATCTTGTAGAGAAAGCGATAATGTGTGATGATGCTCTCCTCTCCACTGAAAGATTCATTACACCATAATGTTATGACACCACTAAATCTACTGTGATTTCCTCTGCAAGAAAAAGTTCTTAAGCAGAAACAAGAACTGTCGCAATTTGATTGACAGGATCATCCAAATAAATTGAAACTTCAAGCTGTGTCACAGCCTAAAATAGCAGGAGCTGCTGCTGATCCAAAAACCACTCGCAGCATGTCCAAGTGAGAATTTGGCAGGGAACATATGCTGCATAAAAAAAGAACACAAGTCTTAGAGCCATGTAAGCAAGTAAACTCATTGTGTAAACATCAGCCCGGGCTATACCAAAATGTCCTCAGACTGACGAATGGCATGCAGTTCAGTGCTAGATCCTAGCCTATTATTTTCGCCTTATTAGTATTTTGGAAGGAAGTTCATTGATGTCGGCTGTTCCATAAGAAAAAATAAACAAACAAGTACTCCTGCCAAAGAAGAACCTACGATTCTTATACAGAGTGGGCGAGTAGATGCCAATCAGCTTAGCGGTATTTAAAGATACGTAAGGAACTTTGCCTGGAAGCTCTGCTGACGATGTAAAACAAGAAGACATTTCCAGAAGTGTCTGTCAAACAAAGTACAAAAATAATCAGCGCGACTAGTCAGACTTCTGGCGTCCAAGTCACTGTGGAGCCTGGTGTAGTTTCATATTAGCATACACATTTTTGCCATGTTTTTGACACTATTATTATAGACTGAGCCGAACCATCCAATGTCTCCTTGTGTCTATTTTACTGATTTGGGTATATAAAATATACAAAATAACTACAGTATAGTAAGTGTCATAAACTGAACTGATACAAATTGAATGCAAAGGAGTCACTAAAATAGATTATAATATCATTGTACACTATACATTTTTTCCATTATATATTACATATATACGTACTTTATTTAGTTATGCAAATCAATGTAATGTATCTGTTTCACTTGTATTTGGCACCACTAGACAAATTTACAACCAGTATATTTTTCAAGGCTTGCAGTGTAACTTTACACTTTTTTTTGTGTCTACTTGGTCAGACAGCAGTTTATTGTCTTTAATAGTACTGCAGCTTTTCCACACGCTCCCATCAGCTGTCAGTACTATGACAGAGAGCTAAAATAGTTAGTTTCCCCTCTGTAAAGCCTTGAAATCTGTGCTCACTGTGTTCCCAAATGCAGAATCCAATGCTTCTACATTCAGGTGTTTTCACTAAAATTCATGACATCACTGATGATATCACAGGGATACCCCGTAGCAGAGGGACTAGAGAGACATACACAATGGGGCCGCTTAACTAATGTCATTATGCATAGACCAAAATTTGGTGCATTTTTGATAAAAAACGTCATGTTACACTTTAGGCCAATTGATAAATCAAATACACTAAGCCATTATCTGGAGCAACCAGCGTCAAGTAGCTGCTGCCACGGCAAATAGGATCATGTGGTGCATCAAAAGGGCAATAGAGGCACATGAGGAGAAGATTGTTTTTCCTTTTTAGAAATCTTCGGTCAGAGCACACAGAATATTGCGTGCAGTTTTGGTACTCAAGAAGAACATATCAGAGCTTAAATGGGTTCAAATGTGCCCAACTAAAATAATAATCCGAATGGGCGGACTACAAAACCCAGAGAGGTTATCAAAATTAGGGTTATTTAGTTTAGAAAAAAGAAGGCTGAGGGGTGACCTAATAACTATGTATAAATATACCGGGGGACAATACAGAGATCTCTCCCATGTCCAAACTACTAATGACCACTTGTCAGTGAGTATGTGAGTGCTTCTCATGCTCCGCCCCTAGGGACATCATCGAAGCTTGTACCACATATATAAAACAAAGAGCCTGACCGACAGAAGAACAACACAGTTAGGGCTCTTGAAAGGGGAGGATAAAAATAACAAAATGAGAATACAACTAAGGCGTTATTAACTTATTATCTCAAACACAAATCAGCAGTCCTGACAGAAAACACCAACCTACCACCACCACAGAGATCCTGTGGGCTGAAGGACATGTGGTAACATCACTGCTGTGGAAGGAGCCATTCTGCAGTTTGGTAGAAAGTACTGTATACTGGATAAGTTGATAGCAACCACCATAAACATGTTATGGAAAATCGCTTTTCCATGCCCACCAGTGGAAATCAATTGCAGTTTTCCACTCGTGGTGGGAAAATCACAGCGTGTTTTATTTCAGCGTTGATTTCGCGTGGACGGTTTCCATGGAAGTCAATGGAAGCCTTCCGATCTGCAGCCCTTCTGCAATCATCATTGAAGGAAAGGTCACGGAATCTGCGTCATCGCCTAGTGACGACGCACCATAATCTATACTGCGCATGTGTGCCAGCACATCCGCATTACAGATTATGCAGAATCTGGAGAGGGTACGCAGGGGTCACTGGCCAGCACCGGTTAGGATTCTGCTGTGGGATCCCACATGCGGAATGTGACCTGGCCATGTGCATTCGGCCTAACGCAGATTAAACAATTGGCTTTAAGAAGTGTTAAATATTCATGGGATAATATGTCAAATACTAGCTTGCTTTAGATATATTCAAATGCTATGTGCCTATAATATAGTACAGGTAGTAACACAGCAGCTGTTTAGTTCTGTCCCTGCACAAACCTTATAGCAAGCATTTACAAATATGATAGAAAATGACTTGAGATGTAACAAAAGTAAGATAAATTTACCTTTCATTTTCTCCAGACTTCTATGTACTGGGCTTAACATTACAATGTATAGAGGTTCTATGGTGCATCAGCCCATCTGGCACTTAGAAGAAAGAATACAATTTTACACCTAATCCAGATGTACATGTAGGACCTGTTCAAAAACATTTTTATGGAACATCTGTATTTGAAGCCATATGCATTAATAGAAAAATGAAAGTAACAGAAACAAAAGGGTGATTGAGATAGAAAAGTTCGAGTAACAGAAAACTGCAGCAATCCATGCTGTTTATTGCTTTGTAAATTAATATCTTATTATTTAATCTGCTGAAAATTCTGTTACTTTACACTACTGTGTAACTGTGCTCTGCCTTTACTATACAGTAGCTACTCCGGAGTTCAGCTTGTGGGGAACACTCGCTCCTTTTGTGGATCTACTATTATATGTAGGTTTTACTGTATAATTCACAGAAACGTTTGGCTCACGGGGAGAAGCAAAAGTCACTGTCCAAGCCTACATGAAGTTCCAATGCCAACCATTAAAGTTATAGAAACCGCATCATTTTTGGTTTGAATGCAGAGATCCAGAGAGCTGTAAATTATTTGGTAAGGATTAGGTCTGGTTTCCCGGAAAACCATAAAACCGGTCCTACAGCCTATTCCTGTAAAATTACTGGACAGAACAGTACAGAGAATAACTCATAAAATCATATTTTGTTGATGGGGGTATTAAATAACAATGTCTATTTTTACCATACGACAATTTGAATGCTTAACTGTCAAATATGAAAACTTACTGCTTCTACCTTAGTGTATTTTGTCCTAGCAAATGGCTTCTATTTATATTAATGAAGAGGTTTTCCAGGCAAAAACTATTGATGACCTAACCTCAGGATCACCTGCAATGTGCTGACCACCCGACCCGCTGTCAGTGCAGTGTAGCCAGGCGTCATCATCGATAGGAGCAGAAGTGACCTATCTGGTTTCACTCACATCAATAGTTAATTGTTGAAGACCTGCCACTTGGGATATCTATCTATCTATCTATCTATCTATCTATCTATCTCATATCTATAATAACACTCATCTTCTGATCTTCTGCCACTCTAGTAGCACTCTAGTTCACAACCCTTCCAGCCTTCATTGATTACATTGTAAGAACTATGAAGTTCCATATGGCATGTGACCACTCTAGCCAACCATTGACAGTATACAATATTCACTTAGTCAGTACTATGGTCAGTGGTAACCTACTGCAGTCACATGCCGATAAGAAACATCCCAACTTGGTCAAAGTAAACCGAGACCAGCAAGTACTGTGGACCAGAAGCACTGGAGTGGCAAGGGATTAGAAGGTTAGCTTTTCTTACTAAATAATGTGACTTGCAGGTCCAGTAAGGCTGGGTCCACACAGGGGTAGATTTGCATTGGAATGTCTGCAGCAGGCATTCCGCTACAGATCAGCTGCAGAAAGCCTGCCTCCAAACTCGCACCATTTGGTGTGGATTTTGAAGCGGGTTTGAGGCCTTAGTCAGACGGGCGTTTTTTCGCGTGATTTGCGGATCGCATGACGGATGCGCATCTGCAAATCGCGTGACCGGTGCGCGCAAGTCGCCCGCAAATCGCCCGAAAATCTGCTCCTAGCCGCGTTTCATTAGAAACGGGCCGAAGCTGTCCAGCGCATTGCATTCAATGGAGACGGCAATAGAGCCGCCTCCATTTAAAGCAATGCGCTGCGGGCGAGCCCGGGATGAATTGTCGGTAAGGGCTTAAATATATAAGCCCTTCCCTGCAATTCATCCTAAAATGTGTTAAAATGAAAAAAAATTGTGTACTCACCTTCTCCCGGCAGCCGGAGCTCCGCGCGGCCTTCCTGCAGTGGGTGTGAAGGGGGTGTGAGTCAGACCTGCCCCCTGATTGGCTCAGCGCTGAGCCAATCAGAGGCATGCCTCACTCACACCCATTCATGAATTAAGCAGCAGTCACTCACCCATTCATGAATTCATGAATGGGTGTGTGAGTGAAACCGGCCTCTGATTGGTCAGGGCTGTGACCAATCAGAGGCAGATCATTCAGCAGGCGGGGTTTTTTAAGCCCCGCCGGCTGAATAGTGCCGAGAAGCAGTTCAGGAGAACTGACAGCGGCCGCGGCTGGACTCCGGCTGCAGCGGAAAGGTGAGTATACAATTTTTTTTATTTTAACACATTTTAGGATGAATTGCAAGGAAGGGCTTATATATTTAACCCCTTCCCGACAATTCACCCCGCGCACGCCGGCAGCCCATTGCTTTCAATGGAGCGGCTGTATTGCCGCTCCATTGAATTCAATGGGCAAACATCGTTCTTCTCTTCCACAGCTGTTACTGCTGTGGCAGAGAAGAATGATTTGTCTTCTATATGTTCTCAATGGGGTCGGCGCTGCTGCCGCCGGCCACATTGAGCGCATATACAGAAGAGAACAGGAATCGCAGATCGCAGATAGGTGCGATCTGCGATTTTTTTGTTCTATAATTTATCGGACGAGCGCATAAAAAGCGCTCATGTGTCCGATACCATTGCAAAGCAATGGTCTTATAAAATGGCCGGACGCATGCGCATGCGCAAATCGCGGCTAAAAACTCCCGTCTGACTAAGGCCTTATCGTGAATTCCGATGCGGAATTCACCCCCTCATTGAGCGGAAATAGCAATAAAATTGTCATGCTGCAGAATTAAATTCTACATCACATGTCAATTTCCGCACGGGTTTTGTGCAGGTTATTTACGCAGTTGTGGAGACTTTCAAAATCTCTTCCACTTTGTTGCCACTTTAAATGTCACAAAATTTTCATGTGAACGGTTCGCTTGGAAATTCCGTGGCAAATCCGCACCACCTAAAGTTTTTATAATTCACTTCGACAGTACGAGTGCCATGCATTCCTTGTAGCTCTCTGTGCTGAACTCGCTGTGCTCTTTCCACTACATCACCAGTACATGAGATAAGCAAAATCCAAGGCAATGGAGTATCCAAATAAGACAGCGCTTATTGGTTCAATATGAATAGATTACAGGCAGCAATGTTTTGGCCTCTCACAACCTTTGTGAAGCCTAATAAAACACACAACTATGTTTTAATAGGCTTGACAAAAGTTGTGAGACCAGAATCTCGTTGCCTGTAATCCTTTTATAATGAACCAATAAACGCTACGTCTCATTTAGGTACTGTGGTGCTTTGGATTTCATGTATCTACATTACTAAGTTCACCACAATTCATTTTTACTCAAGTCTAAAAATATTTTTAGATCTCTAAAAATGCCCAAAATAGGAATTTCCACTCAAACTCTGAATTTTTTCAATTGAACATTGGTTGAGAGTAGAGATGAGCGAACGTACTCGGTAAGGGCGATTTTGCAATTGAGCACCGCGATTTTCGAGTACTTCACTACTCGGGTGAAAAGTACTCGGGTGCGCTGTGGGGCGGGGGGAGGCGTGGTGGAGCAGGGGGTAGCAGCGGGGAACAGGGGGGAGCCCTCTCTCTCCCTCTCCCCCCCCACTCCCCGCTGCAATCCCCCGCTCACCCACAGCGCACCCGAGTACTTTTCACCCGAGTAGTGAAGTACTCAAAAATCGCGGTGCTCGATTGCGAAATCGCCCTTACCGAGTACGTTCGCTCATCTCTAGTTGAGAGATAGTATGGGTGGAGAAACAACACAGGTAGAGACATGACATAGAGAAAGGAAAAATGTTCTTCACTGCTAGCTGTTCTTCAACTTTCACAAAGTATAGAGAATGGACATAGATTTGTATTTGTCAGACCAGTAAAGTGTGTGATGGCAGAACATACCCATGTTATACTGCTTAAAGTCCATTTTCTTCTCTGGAGTAAATGGTATTAAAGGGGTTGTCTGAATTAAACCTTTTATGTGAAAGCCCCTGGTGGCGACTTTGGGTCATATTGTTTACAAGCAGCAGTCAACCTGCAATGTTCTGTAAATAGCCGCTACCAGGGCATTTTCTGTGTGCCCAAGTTGCACCCAAGAGGTTCGTGTACAACTCACATTGGACACCACATGGACATTTGTCCACATGCTGTCCGATACATTGTCTGTCTGCACATTGACATTTATATTTGCTAGTCCTAATTCTAATCGTCTTAATATGGTCAAGAATAGAACATGCAATTTTTTTTTTCACGCAGTCCATGTCTGCAAGAAAAAAATTGTATACGCTGCCTCATTGAATATCATAGGTCTGCATGCTACCCGTGTATTGTCTGTGTTTTTCATGTCCGACACACAGATTGAAAAAACGCTACTGTGTTGGAGGCCTTTGCATGAGAGGTTTTAAGAAAAGCATCTTGTTCACCCCATGCTCATATGAAAGTGCTGTATTATGGAATGATAGCAATAATGCAGCATATGTGTGTTTGAGCAGTAACAAGCCTAGGATCAGACGGATACAGAAGACAGAGATGGAGTCCCTCAGATTTCACTAGAGATAATAGTATAAGTGAATCTCTTTACTTTACTTACTTGAGGCCCATTCACACGCAACAATTTTTGTTTAGACGAATGAACGACTCAACGACTTTTTTGGTTTCAAACAATGAGTATTTACACATAAAGATAATCGTTTGAAATCCTCGCCATTTCCCTCGATTGCTGGGTGGTTTGGTAGTGTTTATATGTAAAGATAAGTGGAGGATTGTTTGCTCAGGTCACATGTGTTTATCTGAAGAATCTCTAGGGGGGCAGTTTTTAATTAGTGTGAAGAAATAGCCATTGTCTACTGCAGCAGTATGTGGATTGGCTTTTGAATGGGTCACTTTGTTTAGCTGGGCAAACAATCGCCCCTGCCCTCGAGTTGTTTAAGCAACTGCTGTTTAAAGCTAAGGACAAGCAAACGATCTAGCGATTATTTTGATGCACCCTGGAACTCAGCGACCAACGACAAGTGGAAAATAGTGCACGATGGCTTCAGGTTTACAGGAAACAATTATCACTCACTTTCATTCATTTGAACAAATTTTGAGTGACAGTCGTTGAATGTAAATGGGCCATTAGACTACCATGAATGTTAACTTAAGGATAATTGCCATGAAAAGAAGTGATGGCATGTTGCTAGTTTAAAGTCAGGAGTTATTGATTGCTAATAAGTATTCATCTGTCAGAAACCTAACTGATCTTCAGAATGAAGGAACTCTGCTGTAGCTCCCTTCATAGTCCATGACCGGAGCACCGTTGTACACTGAAAAATTCCAATTTTCATTCTCAGTATTCATGGAAGTCACGGCATACCTCAACCGATCAGGAAGTGATAAAATATCCTAGGGATACGCTATCACTTATTGTAATGGGAATAACCTTTCAACTTCTCTTCTCTAGATTACTAGAAATTTTCTAATTAAATATTTCACTATCCTAGACCACTAAGGTTGTCTGGGAAGAGGAAAACTAAACCAAACCCAGTTATGATCCAGAAGTGCTGGCACTTCCACTTCCAGCCTGGTTCCAACATTGGGTCATGTTGTATGGATCTTCTTTTTTCCTCTTGTTATTGGTGACGTCATTGTTGCATGGGGACTGACTGACTAGTTCACTTTAATAACTGAGCTAGCTCCCTTCTCTGTCATGGCCACTTGTGCCCAATGGAGCGGAGTTTGACTAGTCAAAAAAAAAAACACTGGTTCATGCACTCATATGCTTGGTAGCAGCAAGTATATAAGCGCATGAACCCATGTGTTTTTGCCCTTACAGACAGAGAACAAAATCTTCAGTTCTCTGTGCACAGAGAGAGAATCAAATGTATACCATGAAGAGGGTGAAATTGAGAAAAATGCAGCATACAAGTCATGTAATAGCCAGACATAGTGTTATTCTCCGTGTACACACAAGGCAACCTAGTCTGAAAAGTCATCTGAAAGTGCAGGTATGCTTTAAATAATTGCTTAATGCCCTAGCTCCTGCAGTCATGCATGACCTTGTTTATACACGGCTGTGCCAAAAAGGACTATTATTTAATCACGTCCCTCTGTTCAACTATTTCTGCAGTTTGCATTAAATACATTGGATGGATGGATGGATGGAAAAATTAAAGTGCCTCTCTTAACATTTTGGGATGTCCTTTTTTTACATAAAAGTATTAAACAAAATATACCTATTTTCTTTGCTTACCCATTTTGGTCTGGTCACTACACATTTCCTTGGACTATTTTCAAGTTGTTTGTGCTGTCCAAGTTATGATCATCTGAATACCTATGGACATCGGATGTATGTGTTAAAAGTCCAGAGGCTATTCTATCCAGTTAGGTCTATCATCTGATATTAGTGTCTTGCTTTAGTCTTTTGTTTTGTTTGTATCCTGTGTGAATATTATGTTACTCCCGGCTCTGATCTTGGGACTGGTTGATTGATTATTTTCTTGGTACAGACTCGTAGGCCTCATCAGATGGCAGTGTTTTGGTCGGAATTTTGCTTTAGTATCTGTGAGCTAAAATTAGGAGTGGAACTTACAGAGACAAAAAATATAATGAAAAGATTTGTAACCCTTCTGTGTTTGTGTTTTGGGGACAGTCCTGATTTTGTTTTTTAAATACTGACCAAAATACTGTTGTCTGAATGAGGCTTTACTTGTATGCCTGCCCAATGGCAAGAACTGAGTACTCATCTGGTCATGCTCACTACCAATATTACGAACTTAATGGCTAGTTCCACCCATATTCTGTCATAATCACTACAAATGCTGCTTGCTAATATGTATTTCTACCAGTTTTATTACCTAAATACATTTACAAATATTGAATTTAAGTTGAAGTCATATTTATGAAGTCCCTGCACAACTTATTTCAACACATCTGAAAAAGTGTGTGGTGGCTTCAAAGTCCCATGTAATTTTTACAGTTAGAGGAGTATAAGAAAACAAAATCCGGTCCGAGGGCAAAAACACACTGCCATAGGCACTATTATGTTTGCTGGTACGGAGAGAAGTTGTGCCTCAACAAGGGAAATTTATTCACTTTCGACTGCTGTTCAAACTCTCTGCCAGAGCGCAGGAGTTTGAAAGAGACCGCAGGGAGATAGGTGCTGTTCGATCTTTTCTGCAGGTAGTATTCACTATGTACAGGAAAAATAGGGCATTTCCTATCTTTTCTTGGCCGTAGTATTCAAGGCCAAGAAATCCCTATAGTCAAAATGAAATTACTAAAATCCATTGAAGTCAGTGGTTTTATTTAGTCCCCTTATGCAGCCGTGATTATCAATACCTCAACACTAATCAACCCTGAAGTGGTATTTACAGTCAGTGCAAAAACACATGGGCATGCTTTTCTCCCCTTATATGGCCGTGATAATCACAGCCGTATAATGGGACAAAACTAAACCACTGATTTCAATGGAACTCAGTGGTTTCATTTTCACTTTTGGGATTTCTCGTCCGTGAATACTACGACCGAGAAAAGAGAATACTACGTGCAGGAAAGATCAGGCAGCGCTTATCTTCCCATGGTCTCTTTAAAACTCCTGCGCTCTGACACAGAGTTTGAATGGCTGGCGAAACAGAAGAAATTTCCCTCTTCAGGCGCAAAAGTTGGGGACGTGTCTGTAGTGGAGGTGGTGGTAAAGGACTGGCCAAGTTGGCACTTCGAGCAGCTCCCACTGAAGCAACAGATCCACATTTTGCAGGAGGTCTCTGAGCACAGAGAGACAAGTTTGTGTAGCGGCAGTAGCATGCCGACTTCAGGCCTTTACTCTGCAAATGTCCCTGCCCTGCACCGCCATGTTATCAATAATGTGTCCCTGGCATTACATAACACTTTCAGTGGCAGAGTGCATTCGACCATGGACATGTGATCCAGCAAGCATGGCTAGGGGCATTACATATCCTTAACACTAGAACCGCAAGGGGGACAGATCTGTCCCCTTTCAAATTTGTTCTTCACGCCATTTGTTTAATTTTGGATGCAGTGGGTTAGTTCTTTGTGACTTTTCATCATTTAGAGTCTACATCAATTTCCCCCAAAATTTTGGTCAGGGGGTCAACCTCCCCTGAAAAAAATCTTTTACCTAAAACCGCCATGGGGACACTGTTGTCCTTTGAATAGTAATATTGCATTGTTTGGAATTTAATCTTGGTTTTAACTACATTTTTGGTTAGATCTCATTGTTTTTTGATGTTATGATAATATTTGGTCTCAAATACCACTAACTGGAAGAAAGAGCAAGGGGTAAGATAGGCAAAATGCAAAGCATAAACATTTTTCTTTTCTATGAACCATAATAACATTTGTCATGTGTATGGTTTTCCTAGCTGAACAACGAGTGTGTTGTGTGTTACTAGAGATGAGCGAGCACCAAAATGCTCGGGTGCTCGTTACTCGAGTTGAACTTTCAGTGATGCTCGAGAGTTCGTTTCGAGTAACGAACCCCATTGAAGTCAATGGGCGACTCGAGCATCTTTGTATATCGCCGATGCTCGCTAAGGTTTTCATTTGTGAAAACCTGGGAAATTCAAGAAAGTGATGGGAACGACACAGCAACGGATAGGGCAGGCGAGGGGCTACATGTTGGGCTGCATCTGAAGTTCCCAGGTCCCACTATTAAGCCACAATAGTGGCAAAAGTGAGACCCCCCCCCCCCCACACTGTCAGCATAAAGATCGTTCTCCTCTGCCACAGCTGTAACTGCTGTGGCAGAGAAGAACGATGTTAGCGATGGGCTGCCGGCGATCGCGGGATGAATTGTCGGGAAGGGCTTAAATATATAAGCCCTTCCCTGCAATTCATCCAGAAATGTGTAAAAATTTTAAAAAAATATACTCACCTTGTCCTGGCAGAACGATGTTAGCCCATTGAATTCAATGTAGCCGGCAATACAGCTGGCTCCATTGAAAGCAATGGGCTGCCGCCGATCGCGGGATGAATTGTCGGGAAGGGCTTAAATATATAAGCCCTTCCCTGCAATTCATCCAGAAATGTGTAAAAATAAAAAAAATATATATACTCACCTGGTCCCGGCAGACGGAGTTCAGCGCGGCCAGCGGCAGTCCTCCTGAACTGCTCTGAACAGCTGTGAGTAGTATTCAGCAGCCGGGGATTTAAAATCCCCGCCTGCTGAATGAGCTGCCTCTAATTGGTCACAGCCTGACCAATCAAAGGCAGATTCCACTCACACACCCATTCATGAATTTATGAATGGGTGAGTGACTGTTGCCTCTCATCTGATTGGTCCCGCTGAGCCAATCAGAGGCAGCAGTCACACACCCATTCATAAATTCATGAATGGGTGTGTGAGTGGAATCTGCCTCTGATTGGTCAGGCTGTGACCAATTAGAGGCAGCTCATTCAGCAGGCGGGGATTTTAAATCCCCGGCTGCTGAATACAACTCACAGCTGTTCAGAGCAGTTCAGGAGGACTGCCGCTGGCCGCGCTGAACTCCGTCTGCCAGGACCAGGTGAGTATATTTTTATTTTTTATTTTTACACATTTCTGGATGAATTGCAGGGAAGGGCTTATATATTTAACCCCTTCCCGACAATTCATCCCGCGATCGCCGGCAGCCCATTGCTTTTAATGGAGCCGGCTGTATTGCCGACTCCATTGAATTCAATGGGCTAACATCGTTCTGCCGGGACAAGGTGAGTATATATATATTTTTTTTTTTACACATTTCTGGATGAATTGCAGGGAAGGGCTTATATATTTAAGCCCTTCCCGACAATTCATCCCGCGCTCGCCGGCAGGCCATTGTTTTCAATGGAGCCGGCTGTATTGCCGGCTCCATTGAATTCAATTGTCAGTGCTCGTTTAATCGAGACGAGTACCGCGTGGTGCTCGTCTCGAGTAACAAGCATCTCGAGCACCCTAATACTCGAACGAGCATCAAGCTCGGACGAGTATGCTCGCTCATCTCTATGTGTTACACTATGACTTGTCGACAGAGAGGATTGACTCCAGCGAAGATCGTTGCTGCATTAAATAACCTCTGAAAATTAATCTGAGGGTGATCCAGTTGAGTCTTCTAGAGACAATGAAGAACTACAGTTGCTCATCTCAAGTTCTGACACGTCAATGATAAAAACCACTGTTGCTGCGACTACTGTATGAGGGCAGGCAAGTGTAGGTATGTTTCACCTTCAAAATGATATTGACACAATTGTTTTTTCATAACCATTTATTTTCTAGAATATTTTTACTTAATTTTTTAGGAGAGCAGCACGTTCGCTTGAGGGAAAGCAAACCCATCTCGTGGGACACCAGCACCTGTTTGGAGATGCCGCAGTTGCAGCTGTACCGAAAATGCCCCAGTCTCCAACGAAAAGCAGCCTTCTGTGACTACATATTATCATGGGCAGGTCTGTATTCATTGCGGGAGAGGTGTCAGATGAGAGTCAGTTGTGGCTGGGGGCACACTCGGCAAACAATGACCATGGAGGAAGAAGAGGGCTCCATCAACCACCCTGGTGATGGTGCAGATGACAATGGAGCAGCAGCCAAGCCACCCGACCATGATGCTGTCATCTCACGTGGACCCCTGTCCAAACCTCCTTTTGTCATCGTCTCACCAGATGGCACTCAGTGGACTGTTCAAGCTGTAGGGGAAGCCACATCTGGCTAATGGTGTGAACAGAATGTTTTCAGAGATCACCCTGGCCCCACCCATCAATCAACAGGCATCAGCGCTTCTGTTTCTGACACTCCATCTGCTGATACCACTATTGATGAATTGTGCACAGTTTGGGCCTAGGTTCATAAGAATCTTCAGAGTTTCCAGGAGAGGCTACTTAGGCAGTCTAATAAGAAACGCACCTTTTGTGGTTGGGAAACAGGTATTATTGTCTTCAAAAAATTTGAGACTTAAGGTTCCTTCTTTAAAACTTGCACCGCGGTTTATTGGTCCTTTTTCTCTTTCGCAGGTTATTACCCCATTGGCTTATATATTGTCTCTTCCTGACTCTTGGTAGGTTCGTAATGTTTTCCATAAAGGCTTGTTAAAAAGATTTGTGACTCCAGTTTTGCCCACTCGTGACCCGCCGCTCCTATGCTGGTACAAGGAGAATTAGAGTATGGGTTTGAGAAGATTGTCGACGCCAGGCGGGTCCAGGGGGCAATTCAATATCTAGTCCACTGGAGAGGGTTTGGCCCTGACGATAGGACGTGGGTTCCAGCCAGGGATGTTCATGCGCCACGCCTAGTCCAACTTTTCCACAGGGCCTTCCCTCTCAAGCCCGCTCCTGGTAGAATGTAGGATACTGTGAGGACCGTCTCTCTGTCTGTGCTGCAAGGCTGGCGGCGGTTTTTCCCAGCGCCTCTGTGATTGGGCTCTGCTGCTGTAAGGCTCCCCGCCCAAATCAGCTGCTGGGGCGGGAGTCCTGACAGCATTTAAACGTGTCTGTTTCTTTCCAGGATGTCAATGATAAAAACCACTGTTGCTGCGACTACTGTATGAGGGCAGGCAAGTGTTTGTCTCCAGGCTTCACCAACATTTTCAGATTGATCTCTTTGCTTTTGACCCTCCTGTTTTGAACTTGACTTGCCTTTGCCTGACCCTTTTGTATCGCGTTCCCTCCAGCTGCCATCCCGGATTGTCTGACCTGATTCTGTGTTCGTTTGTCCTGGTATTTGACATTGTGTTTGGTCCTGCCCCGCTTCCCTAGCTAGTCTAGGGACTGTCGCCCAGTTTTCGCCCTAGGGCTTAGCGTAGGGGGGCAAGTAGGTAGGGACAGGGTTTGCGGTCTGTTTTCAGGGACTCCCGTACCCAAACCCCAGTTCCCTGACAAGCATGAGGTTATCTTGTGAAAGTATTCTGCTTTTATTTATAGTACTTGCTTCAGGATATACATCGGAGCCAGAGTACATGTTTCTGTTCACACAGAACCTTGGTCACCTCACTGACCCCCTCTGTTTCCTTCCTTTAAAAACCCTGAGGGGGTCAGTGAAACACGTACTCCGGCGACCAATGTATATCCTGAAGCAAGCACTATAAATAAAAGCAGAATACGTTTACAAGATAACCTCATGCTCCTGACTATTTGTTCTTCATGAAGATTGTCGCTGGACTGGGCGGTTGAAGAGGTCTTGGAGTATAACTGCATTTGAATAACTGAGATCTAAGGATCGCAAGTGAGATGGAAACTTTCTTTTATTTTCTATGATATTCTAAAACTTACATGCCTAGGGAAGCACAGCCACATGGCTGAAGAGCTCTTGTTGACTTTACAGGCCCAGGCTGACATGTGGTTGACCCTCACAATTTGAAATCAGACACTGTCATATGTGACAATTTGGACATCTTGCTGGCAGCCCTTGACCTTAGAAATCTCCCATATTTACTTTGTCGGGCCCATGTGAAGAACCTGGTAGTACTGCACTTCCTAAACAATTACCCAGCTCTTCACAGTATAGACTTAACATAAATAAAATGATGTTTATTGTTCTTATTCTAAAAACAAGACTAAGGGCTGACAAACATATAACAACAGACAAACAATGTTTTGGGGAACTCAATAATCCGACCACTATCTAGAGGGCCAAAAATAGGGGGCAAGTAGTGGACAGTGGTAGCCCCAGTGGATTAATACATTAGTTACATTAGTTAGAGTCAGAAGGCGAGAGATGTGCTGCAAGAAATATATTGATTGCCAGCAATACTTTCACCGCTGAAATGAAAAAGTCTAAGGTTTATAGATTCATGGACTCAAGGATCCTAGACAAAAAAGGGAGGCTCATAAATTGTAGATAGAGTTTGCCTAACTTTCAATATTAGATGTTAGATGAATACGTGAGTTCTCTTAAATTCATAAATTCATGTATCTCATGTAGGTGGCAGAAAGATACAGCCAGTCTATAGGTCCATAGGTTCTGGTTCGACGCGTTTTCCTGCTTTTAGGAGCAGTTCCTAAGGAATCAATTTAGTATAAGTATACTATCTGGAAAAAAAGGAAAAGAGAAGGAAATAATCCTAACAAATAGGTCTGAGCCCCAGTAAAGAAATAAAGGACTCTGAGGTGCTCTTAATTTGACTTGAATGACAGAGAAATAAGACAGAGATCTGCTGGTGTGTGAGACAGTATCTAAATTAAGATAATTATGATGAAATAATCACTTGCTCAGGTGAAAAAATACAGTCCGTGTATAGACCTTACTATATTGTGATGGAATGCTTGTCTAGGGTTTGTGATAGTACTAAAGGGTTGAAGCATTCCTGCTATCCTAGTTCAATTAGTAAGCCAGTAGTGTCTATGCCCGTACATAGTAACATAGTATGTTAGGCCGAATGAAAACAATGTCCATCTAGTTCAGCCTGTTTCAACCTCCTTGTTGATCCAGAGGAAGGCAAAAAAAAAACAAGAGGCAGAAGCCAATTAGCCCTTTCGGGGAAAAAATTCCTTCCCGACTCCCTAATGGCAGTCAGACTAATCCCTGGATCAACTTCCAATAGTTCCTACCTGTCTATAAGACCTGGATCAACAACCCGCTGGTCACCTAAAATTTATATCCTGTAATATTCTTCCGCTCTAGAAAGACATCTAGTCCCCTCTTAAACTCCTCTATGGATTTGCCATTTCCATGTCCTCAGGCAGAGAGTTCCACAGTCTCACTGCTCTTACAGTAAAGAACCCTTTTCTATGTTGGTGATGAAACCTGCTTTCTTCTAGACGTAGAGGATGCCCTGTTGTTACCGTCGCAGTCCTGGGTATAAACAGATCATGGGAGAGATCCTTGTATTGTCCCCTCATGTACTTATACATAGTTATTTGATCGTCCCTTAAGCATCTCTTTTCCAGGGTAAATAATCCCAAGAAAAAAGACGGCTAAGGGGTACAGAGTGTGGGGCTAATGAATTCTTGCAGTCCGCTATAACAATCGTCACTTCTTAACTAACCCAGAAGGTCTTTGCTTAAAAGAGATCTACACTAAAACCTTGGCCACACGAGCGTGTATTTGTACGTGCATATGTGCACACAAAACCACGCATCTAGTAGAACCATTGTTTGCCTATGGTGTGTTCACATGTCCGTATTTTTAGCTTTAAAAATCCCCGCCTCTTGAAAAGGCTGTGTCTGATTGGCTGAGCATTCAGCCAATCACAGGCAACATACAGCCATTCATTGAATGACAGCTGAGATTTGTGATTTGTCACAGCGCTCAGCCAATCACAGGCAGCACTCAGCCATTCATTGAATTCAGCAGAAGTGGCACCATTGAACGCAATGGACACAGAGCTTCGTTCACGTGTTTTTTTTGCACATCCATGCAGCGCTGTTTTTTGCACACATACACATGTGCAAAACAACGCTTATGTGAACGAGGCCTAAGACTAGCAGAACTAGAGATGCCAGCTGAGCTATGCCTCATACTAGCTGGTGCAGAGAGTGTGAGAGTGGTAGATTCAAGCACTTTACTGCACTAATTGCTACTTTCTTCCCAAGTGTGAAAGCTTCCAATCTAATAGTATCTAGATTCGTTTTCTCTCAGACTTAGGTATTTTGCCTTTATTAAACTAGATGCTAAATAGCCATGCCCTGATTCAGTGTATATATACAGTATATATACATAGAGTCGAAAAATAATAAACAAGCATGTAGAGATAGAGCCTCTGGCCCTGATGGGGGACCAGAGACTTATGAAGGTCTGCGAGATCAGCCGTGCTTTTATAGCAAACATGCTTTTTAAAAGGAAGACAGTGAAGCTCCTGTGGAGCATCGCTCCCACCATACTTTGATTTGACGGAATACGTTTGACCTGCCTGGTAGGAGGGGACACAAGTTGCTATATAAGCATGGGTGATCTCACAGACCTTCATACGTCCCGGGTCGACCAACAGCTTTTAGAATTACTTTTAAAACAAGCAGCGCACCTTCTGTCTTGCTTTGCACAATTTTTAATCTAGGAGATACTATGTGGGCCTTCTTTTGTTTTCAGTGACACCCCTGTGCTTTGAGTGAACCCCACAGCACTGTACACTAGTGTTACCAATTTTTGGGAAGAATACAGTGTTCTCCAGATGAGTGGCTGTTTTTTCCATGCAATTTGGGGTCTTTGGCTGCATTGGGGACCTTCTGGCGGGCAAATTAGTGAATCAGATTTTTACTTCCATCACCTTTGGGCCTCTTTCACATAAGTGTATATCGGCCGCTGTTGTCATGGCTGGCTGATTTACACTACGATCTGATGCATTGAATTCCAATGCATAAGATCACATGGCCATATTCCCGCGGCATGAAAGCTTAGCTCCGCCCCTGCTCCTCCCATTGCAAACAGCTGGACCGGAGGAGAAGTGAGCAGGCGAAGAGGAGGCCCAACGGCATTGCGGTCTCGACATGTATGCGTCGGGTCCATGTCGTCTGAATGGGTGCACAAACGTTAGATTTGTGCACCCGTTCACGTGTTTTTACGGCGCCAGCTGGCGCACGTAAAAGCGCTTACAGCCGTGTGACAGAGCCCTTAATGAGATTCCGAATTGATTGCTCCATTTCACAATGATTTTGGTGAAATCAGCACGATCTCGACAGAAACAAATTATTTTACTAATCGCTCATCACTAGTAACAACACATAAGGGTCTCATATTTAATTCCCATAAAATAGTCTTGCTGAACATAATGCTCATGCTGTCATATTGCAGTTCTATTCAATATGATACATACGAATGTTTCAATCTTTAAATAGCTTTACTAGGCCCCAAAAATACTATTAATCATTACAATCCAAACGGGACTGGTAAACGATTGATCTACCTTTGTGCAGCAACAGCAATGGAAAGAGCCCCTTTTTGTAATGCACGAAAATGTATTTTTTATATTGTGCTAGGTTACCTGTTGCATCATTATTGACTGTTAAAAATAAATCTTAGCAGCTGGAAATGGTGTTTTTAGGCACTTCTGATTGTTTGCCAAGTGAATGAACGAATTTGAGCCAGACCTCAAAAGTCCTAGACTAATGTGCGTAGAGGCACATCAGGCCTAGGCTTGCCAGAACCTCATATTGTCTAATTAGAAGTGTGTCTTCAATAACATCTAAGCTGAGTTGTCTTGATAGAAATAATATATATGTATAGATTCCTGCAATCTGAAAAGGTTAAGCTGTTGTTACTGAGAGTTTACCCGTTATTGATATTTCTTCAGAAAACAGTCACGGATAACACATGCAGACATTTGCTTTCTAATTGCTACAGCAGGCTACCACTGTGAAGAACAAAGGGAATATTTAGCACATCGTAAATTCTTTTGGAGCCCTGCAGAGTGGCTTGAGTTCAGATTACACGTTTAAAACCAGCATTTGAGAGTAATTTGAAGTTAACTTTGAAAAAGTGGGTGGGGAGCTGTTGAATTCTCTTTTTTCCATTCTTACTTTCTGATGTACTGATACAGTGTTATCAGACCCATATTTTTCACACAGTCTGGTAGCGGACATTTAGGCACTGTATTTAAAAATTCCTATAAATTATGACTACATATATTTGAAATTGTAGAAAGAAAAGCAAAGCTGTCTTATGTAATAGTTATCTAAAGTGTATAGGCTCTGATGTTCACATGTGGATTTAAAGTAATGTCCAATTATAGGGCCATTGAAGTCAAGGCTTATGTTGAGTATGCTTTAAAGCTGGCTAAACACTATTTATTATACTCTTTATACTATTCTGCCTTTCTGTTATGTGGTGCCTACATGTTGGCAACATAATATAAATAATGCATCCAAAACATCAAAGCTTCACAATTGTGTTCTACTGGGGCATAGATAGCTAGTACTTAAAGGAGATGTCTCGAGGAAGCAGTGAATTTTTTTTTTTGCCCAGTCCCCCTAATTAAGCATACATAACTAAGCCCCCCTGTAAATGACTTTTCTAGCTGGTTCGTACTTACCGTTCCAGCGTTTCAGCAACTTATAAAAGTTTCCCCAAGATGGCCGCCGGCTCTTTTCCCTTCGCTTGCTGCAGCCCGACGTGCGCGCTCCCGAGACGCTGCCAGCTGTGTCTCCATGGCAACCAGACGCCCCGCAGCCGCCGACCGGACCCACCGCAGCCGCCGACCAGTCACCCACCGCCAGGCAGCAGGTAACCGGCGCTAGCCCCCGGCTCCCCAGCGCTACGCTCCCGGCTCCCCAGCGCTACGCTCCCGTCTCCCCAGCGCTAGACTCTGACAACAGACGAAGGCCCCGGAGCCCAGCGCTAGGCCCCGGAGCCCAGGTGAAGGCCCCAGAGCCCAGCGCTAGGCCCCGGAGCCCAGGTGAAGGCCCCGGAGCCCAGCGCTAGGTTCCGGAGCCCAGCGCTAGGTTCCGGAGCCCAGCGCTAGGTTCCGGAGCCTAGCGCTAGGTTCCGGAGCCCAGCGCTAGGTTCCGGAGCCCAGCGCTAGGTTCCGGAGCCTAGCGCTAGGTTCCGGAGCCCAGCGCTGGGCTCCGGGGCCTACCGCTGTGGCCCGGGACCTTCACCTGTTAGTCAAGATCACCCCCCGACCCATCACTTACCTGGGCGGCTTCTCGGGGCTGCTGGGCTGGGCTTCTCTGCTGGGCTGGGCTGGGCTTCTCCGCTGGGCAGCTCCAGTTTCTGCACCTTCCTCTAACAGAGGAAGGTACAGAATGGCCGCTCCAGCGCGCTCCCGAGCAGTGACAGCTCGTGTGCGCATGCGCAGAAGAGCTGTAGCGGGGAGCACACTGAAGTGGCTCGTGCTGGAAGGAGAAGACCGGACTGCGCAAGCGCGTCTAAAAAAGCAAGCTGCCAGCGAATTTAGACGGAACCATGGAGACGAGGACGCTAGCAATCGAGCAGGTAAGTGGAATAACTTCTGTATGGCTCATATTTAATGCACGATGTACATTACAAAGTGCATTAATATGGCCATACAGAAGTGTATAACCCCACTTGGTTTCGCGAGACCACCCCTTTAATGTCTACCCTGAGACTCTTCAGTGGATGAAGTTCATGTAAAAATTAAAAAAATACTGCTTAGGCCGGCTGCACACGACCGGATTTGAATTGCGGAATCCGCGATCATCACCCATGTGGATGATCCTTGGTATTCCGCATCCATTCAAAGAATAGAACATTGGCATGGAAGTCAATGGAAGCCGCCCAAACCGTTGCCCATCTGCAATTGATATTGTGGATAGGTTGGGGGTACCCGTGTCATCACCCAGCGATGGTGCAGGTAAAACAAAGACTTTAAAAAAAAAACTGTACTGTGCATGGCCGTGTTCATCCGCAATACAGAGGAAATCTGGTACGCAGGGTCACCGGCCGCAGTCAGACAGGTTTCCACTACAGACTCCTGCATGCGGAATCCAACAGATTTGTATGCTGTTGGCCTTAGTTTGTCCTTCAGCTGTCTTATAGTAATAATCTTAACACCAACATAAGGTGCTTTCTAGAGATGAGCGAGCAGCAAAATGCTCGGGTGCTCGTTACTCGAGTCGAACTTCCCGCGATGCTCGATGGTTCGTTTCGAGTAACGAACCCCATTGAAGTCAATGGGCGACTTGAACATTTTTGTATATCGCCAATGCTCGCTAAGGTTTTCATTTGTGAAAATCTGGGAAATTCAAGAAAGTGATGGGAACGACACAGAAACGGATAGGGCAGGCGAGGGGCTACATGTTGGGCTGCATCTCAAGTTCCCAGGTCCCACTATTAAGCCACAATAGCGGCAAGAGTGGGCCCCCCCCCAACAACTTTTACTTCTGAAAAGCCCTCATTAGCAAGGCATACCTTAGCTAAGCACTACACTACCTCCAACAAAGCACAATCACTGCCTGCATGACACTCCGCTGCCACTTCTCCTGGGTTACATGCTGCCCAACCCCCCCCGCACGACCCATTGTCCACAGTGCACACCAAAGTGTCCCTGCGCAGCCTTCAGCTGCCCTCATGCCACACGCTGGCCTCATAGCCACACCACCCTCATGTCTATTTATAAGTGCGTCTGCCATGAGGAAGAACCGGAGGCACACACTGCAGAGGGTTGGCAGGGCCAGGCAGTGACCCTCTTTAAAAGGGGCGGGGCGATAGCCCACAATGCTGTACAGAAGCAATGAGAACTCCAATCCTGTGCCACCTCCGTCAGGACCTGCAAACGTGGGCATAGCAATGGGGAATCCATGTGCCACACAGTATTCATTCTGTCAAGGTGTCGCGTAGCTCAATCCACACTGCAAGGGGAAAGCCGTCAGCGCTCTGCCCCCTACCCAAGTCAGTCAGTGCCTTTGTGCCAGACAGGTCAAACACCGCAATGGAAACTAAGTTTGCACCAACAGCATAGGTGGGTCCTAGGAAACCCAAGACATGAACAAAAAATTGATCTGAGCGGCCAAACATGGCAGACTTGCACTGCACCCAGGACATAGGCCTCTGCACAAACCCTCAGCAATCGCGTGCCTACAGTGGACTCCAATGCTAGCGTAGCTGTGCACGTCTCATTAGCACTGTATTGCTCCTGTAGTTTGTCCCAATGCAGTTGCCCGGATAGTAGAGCTAACGTCAGATTAAATACAGGATGGCTTCGGCCCACACTGCATGCCCCAGTCAGACTGGGGTTCTTTATAAGTAGACACAGGCAGGTACAACTCCCTAATTTGAAGTCCATGTGGACCCAAAGCATGGGTGGCTCCCTGGAACCCACCGGCGGTACATAAACAAATCCCATTGCAGTGCCCAGCACAGCTGAGGTAACGTCAGATTAAATGCAGGTGGGCCTCGGCCCACACTGCATGCCCCAGTCTGACCGGGGTTTTTAATACATAGACACTGGCAGGTACAAATCCGTAATGTGAAGTCCCTGTGGACCCACAGCATGGGTGGCTCCCTGGAACCCATCGGCGGTACATAAATGTATCCCATTGCAGTGCCCTGCTCAGCAGAGCTAACGTCAGATACAATATAGGTGGGCTTTGGCCCACAGTGCATGCCCCAGTCAGACTGGTAATATGTACCTTAACAGGAACCGCGTTGTTGGGAATGTGGTGGCGACTGCGGACCTAGTAGCGCGGTTTTATTTAGTTGGTTTTCGGAATGTGGCCATGATTATTAAGTGGGCCGTGGCGGGGGGATGGTGGGGGGGGCCTCTCTTGTTGTGTCGTTAAAGGTAAAATTCTTGGACTGCCACCAGACGGACCAATGCAAAGGTATTTGCCAAGAATGTTTTCATTGTTGGAGGAGGAGGGGGATGTTTTTGAGGCACTACGTTTCCGTGGTTATATGCACCTTAACAGTAACCGCGTTGGTGGGAAATGGCCTCGTCGCCATCATGTCTTTGGGAAGCCTCCGTTTCCACACCCCAGTGACATAGCATTAGCAGCGGTATAGGCAGAGCCCAGAATTAGTAACATTTCAGCGGTAGCATTAGGGACAGGCCCCAGTAACATATCACTAGCAGCAGTATAGGGGGAGCACAGTATTAGTTCCATTTCAGTAAGAGTAGCAGTCAAGACAGGCCCCAGTAACATATCACTAGCAGCAGTATAGGGGTAGCACAGTATTAGTTCCATTTCAGTAGTAGTAGCAGTCTGGACAGGCCCCAGTAACAATTCCGAAGCAGCATTATAGGGGGAGCACAGTATTAGTTCCATTTCAGTAGTAGTAGCAGTCAAGAAAGGCCCCAGTAACATATCACTAGCAGCAGTATAGGGGGAGCACAGTACTAGTTCCATTTCAGTAATAGTAGCAGTCAAGAAAGGCCCCAGTAATATATCACTAGCAGCAGTATAGGGGGAGCACAGTATTAGTTCCATTTCAGTAATAGTAGCAGTCAAGACAGGCCCTATTAACAATTCCGAAGCAGCAGTATAGGGGGAGCACAGTCTTAGTTCCATTTCAGTAGTAGTAGCAGTCAAGACAGGCCACAGTAACATTCCCGTTGCAGCAGTTTAGGGAGATAACAGTCTCTTTCACATTTCAGTAGTTGCAGTATAGACAAGGCCCCAGTTACATTTATGTAGCAAAAGTGTAGGCCAACCCCACTCACCTTGCTGTACCATGATTGTGAGATGAATCTGGGGACCCCAGAAACTTGCCTCTCTCCTAATCCCACAGCAGTCGGCTGCGATACACCTGGACCAGGAGCTCGGCCTGTGCCCACACCCTGACTTGGGCCTCTGCGTCCTCGCCCGCGTCCACGTCCTCTAGGCCTACCCCTACCCCTCAGCATGGTGTATTACGAGTAGAGCAGAAACTGAACGCTGTAATTAAATGTGCCGCTTATTGGCCTGTGGTTGGAGGCTGACTTCGCTTACGGAACGCACAGCAGAGCCTGGAAACAATTATGCGCAAGCCTGTAGTCAGACCTAGGTGCGTATGACTGAGCTGCTGGAATTCACAGGGCAGAACCAGTCAAGTGGCCAAAGGCCAGTGGTAGGCCTTAAGTATTTTGCTTCAATTTTTTAAAATGGGAAGGTGAAAAACCAGACAGACACCGTATGCAGCGTATATATGTATACTCTTTCCCTCTGGCGGGATGACGGCGATCATGTAACGGACACAGCAGAGCCAACAAAAAATTATGCGCAAGGCTGGGTATTAATGAGCGACTAGTACCCCCAGCACATACGCAGTAAACTAAAGACGGTCACAGGCAGGCCAAATATAGTATTTTTTTACAATTTTTGGGAAAAAGCCCACTGCCTGTCATATAGCCTGTATATGGATTTCCCTGTTGGAGGATGACTGTGGTTATTGAAAGCACAGTGCAGCCAGAAAAAATTATGCGCAAGGCTGGGTATTAATGAGCGACTAGTACCCCCAGCACACACGTAGTAAACTGAAGACGGTCACAGGCAGGCCAAATATAGTATTTTTTTACAATGTCTGGGAAAAAGCCCACTGCCTCTGATATAGCCTGTATATGGATTTCCCTGTTGGAGGATGACTGTGGTTATTGAAGGCACAGTGCAGCCAGAAAAAATTATGCGCAAGGCTGCAGTAACACCTAGCTGGGTAATAGTTAGCGACTACTACTACCCCCAGCAGACACGCAGTAAACTGAACACGGTCACAGGCAGCCCAAAGATTTTTTTTTACAATTTTTTGGAAAAAGCCCACTGCCTATTTAGACAGTATATCTCTTTCCCTGTACCACTGTCCCTGCCTCACCAGTACTGCCCCTGTACTCAGTAAAATGACTGCAGACTGAGGACGCTCTGGTCTGCACGGCCCGATATACAAAAAAAAATTTGCGCAAAACTGCTAAAAGCAGCCTCAACAGTACTGCACACGGTCAGATGTGGCCCTAAGAAGGACTGTTGGGGTTCTTGAAGACTAAAATAACACCTACCACTCTCCCTATAGCAGCTACAGCAGCAACAGCACTTTCCCTGATCTCTCTCAGCGTGCATCTGTGGCGAGCCGCGGGCGGCCCCAGTTTATATGCTCGGGTGGCACCTGATCTCCCCAGCCACTCACTGCAAGGGGGTGGGATAGGGCTGGAATGTCACAGGAGGAAGTTGTAATGCCTTCCCTGTGTTTCTATTGGCCAGAAAAGCGCACAAATTTCTCAGGGAAGGAAATGTAATGGAGTCAAGCACCGCATGGTGCTCGTCTCGAGTAACGAGCATCTCGAACACCCTAATACTCGAACGAGTATCAAGCTCGGACGAGTATGCTCGCTCATCTCTAGTGCGTTCACATTAAAAAAAAATCATTAGATTGTTCAAATTTAAAGATAATGTAAACAGAGCCAATGATTGAAAGATAAACGATAATTTGGTCACTTATCATTAATTTCACACAAGCATGAAGATCATCGTTGGCTTGGCCACAAATCATTAAAACACGAATCGCTTAGTCGTTCTCATTCACTGGCACAGTGAAGTGAATGATTCTTCTACAAAAAAAATCTTTGCACTTAAACTGAACGCTGGGCATCGTTTGCTCATCTGCTCAGGCGAACAATTATCACTATGTGTAAAAGTATCCGTATTCTGCAGCACTTTACAATTCAGAGGGTATGTGTAAAAAAAAAAATCGAGCATTGCATAGTTACAAATCAATAAATCAATCCAGAGGCATGAGGGGTCTACTTGCAAGAGCTTAGAAGCTATGAAGAAATACGGATGGCAGAAAATATGCAAAAAATATGCAAAAATACTTTTGGCTTATGAGTGCCTGACAAACCAAGTATAATATAAGTACAACATGAGTCAGTTATGTTGTTAAAAGTGACATTGGAATTAAAAAGCAATTCATTATTCTGGTCAATCACACCCATAGTTTAATAATAATAATAATAATAATAATAATTATTATTATTATTATAATCGTTAGATAGTGCCAACAGCATTCTGCAGCAATTTACAATTCAGAGCGTACATGTAGTAAAAAAATTGAGCATTGCATAGTTACAAATCCATACACAATAAACCAGAGCAGCAAGGGTTCTAATTGTAAGCACCTAATCTTTGAGGAAATAATGACCCAAAAAGGCAAAAACTGCTTGTTTGCTAAAAAGTTCTGTTTATATTTCATGGATACCCCCTTGCTGATGGGTAGGGACTTGCGTGCTCTGATAAGGTTGAAAACTGTGCTGGTGACAGTGTATTCTGCCAGTAGGGCCACCCATGCCAGACAGGTGTCAAAAGTTTTTTTATAATTTACTTAGTGAATATGTTCTACTATAGTTTTCACTTATGATGGACATATGTATATGAAGGTTATTATGCATTAATGTACATGAGAGGCATGTAACTGGCACTTATGGTGGGAATGTTGCAGGCACTTTATATTGTAACTAGAGATGAGCGAGCACTCTCTCTCTCTTTCTTTTTTCTCCCCCCAAAATTTGCCATTGACGCGTGCACTGCGTCGCGGCGGGGAGGGGCCAAAACAGGCACGTCACAGCGGGGAGGAGCCACAAAGTGGAGCGGGGTCGAACACAACATGATGCTCGTTCGAGTAACGAGCACTATCAAGTACGCAAATGCTCGAACAAGCATCAAGCTCGGCAGAGTACGTTCGCTCAACTCTAATTGTAACCTGTGGCAGCACTCTGTATCATGGATCCCTTTGTATGGTGGGCATGGGTCTGGCATTTTGTATCTTGGAGCATAGAGGTAGCATTTTAAGTAGGGGGGCTTGTGACTCTCATTGTATGAGATGCTATGGCTTTCATTTTATTTGTACACTACAGCTAGCATTGTTAAAGGGTCTACAAAAGCATATAGAAAGACAGAAAAGAAAAATGTGAGTCCCTTTTCTTTGTCCACAAGTCTGTAGCTACAATATATGTATATTTACACAAAAAGGTAAGATATTTCTAATTGAGTTGCCTTTTTGCATTCTTGACAAACTAAAAAAAAAAAAAGTTTGCATGCAACCTTTAACCCCTTAGTGACGAAGCCTGTTTGCGCCTTAGTGACGGTGCCAAATTTTGAAAATCTGACATGCGTCGTTCAACATAGCAGAACTCCGTAAAGGTTTTGCATATCCAAGTGATTCTGACATTGTTTTTTTGCCACATGTTCTACTTCATTTAGGTGGTAAAAATAGACCCATAGAATTTGTGTATATTTATTAAAAGTACCAATATTGGAAAAATTTAGAAAAAATTGTCATTTTTTCACATTTTCAACTGTAGTATCTCAAATATGTCCAAACATACTGTACAAATTTTTGGTAGGATATATATTTCCATCTGCTTACTTTATTTTGAATGCACATTTGAAAAACTTTTGTTTTTTTTTAACCATTTAGATGACGTACAAATTTAACATTACTTTTCAGCATTTTGAGGAACACTTTGTTTTCCTGCACCAAGCCAAGTTTGCAAAGGCTCATGAGTGTCAAAATAATAAATACCCCCCCCCCCCCAAATGACCCCATTTTAAAAACTGCACCCCTTAATATATTCACCCCACATTTCGTTTCAGGAATTAATTCAATTTAGAGGAGAAAAAATAAAATTTCATATTTTTACAAATATGTCATTTTAAAGACATATTTTTTTCCTATAGTGCACAGGAAAATGAGGATTGACACCCCAAAATGGATACCCCTGTTTCTCCCGTATTCAAAAATATACCCATTGTGGCCCTAATCTTATGTGGGGATGCACAACGGGGCTCAAAACGAAAGGAGTAGTCAGTGTCTTTCAGAACATAAATTTTGTTTGAAGGCATTTTAGGCCCCATAGCAATTTTGTAGAGCTTCTGCACGCATGAGCAGAAGGGGACCTCGGGTCCCGGGAGAGCAGGACATCGCGGAGGACCCGAGGTGAGTATTTTCACCTCCCCTCATGGATCCGATCCATGAGGGGAGGTGAAACGGACACTTTTTAAAACTTTTTAAAAAACTTTTTCGCGATCGTCGCTATCCACTGGATAGCGACGATCGCGGGCCCAGAGACCGTTTGCCGCCGGCCCGGAGACCGCTCGCCACGGTACCCAGGGACTTCTCCTGGTTCCCAGCAACCTTCAGGAGCCGTGAGCCAGGAGATTTTGAATTTGCCGGAGGCTCCCGGGCTTCTGCGCATGTGCATGACATCATCCGTCTGGCGCGCATGCGCAGAAGAGCGGCGCCGGGTCCAGGAGGACCAGATCTTCGGGGGACAACACGGAGAAGGCGGATGAGTAATTTCAGCTGCCCTGATGGATCCGATCCATCAGGGCAGCTGAATCTTTAACTTTTTTTGTACTTTTTTGCACTTTAATGCGATCGGCGCTATCCATTGGCTAGCACCAATCGCATTGCCGGGGGGGACTGCCCGCAGCCCAGGATGACAGCTCCATGCTGTCGGCTACATGCGGGCACTGACAGCATGGAGCTGTCATTTCCTCAGCCAAGTGGGCATTAATCCTAAGAGGATGCATATTTCTACTTCCTCTAGGATTAAAGCCCAATTAGTGAGAACGTAAAATCCCGATGGGGCCGTCACTAAGGGGTTAAGGGCTCTTTGACAGGGGCGCTGTCCGCGTGCATGAGAGGTGCGCACAGAACACGCTTCTATAGGAACCAATGGGTTCCTATTGAAGCGTTCACATGGACGATTGTTAGACAAGTGCATCCAAACAAAGATAGGACATGCGAGTGCAAACTTACATGTCAGTTCCGAGGTGCACACAAAGATAGGACTTGTCCTATCATTGCTACATGCTTTCCATACACTCCTATGCGAGCTGGAGAGCACGCAGCTCGCACCTCAGATCATGTGAACGGGCTTTTTCTCAGTGCTGAAAATAGCTGGTTCACGCAATCTTTAGAGCAGTGTAGCTGCGAGCTATGGATGCAGCTACACTACAGGCGGACAGCTCCCATGTGAAAGAGCCCTAAGGGTTTTCCAGTCCTGCAGAAAAAAAAATTAATATATGTGCAAAAATAATTTAAAAAAAACACACACAAAAATGGTTTACATATCTTTCAACTCTCCCTCCATTATGGCATAGATGGCTTCTTCTCCATGTTCCCTCCATGTCAGCACACCAATCATCCAATCCATTTGAACCTAATAAAAGAAAAAATTAAACAAATACATTTAATTAATTATGTTCTACTTTACACAAAATGTATATTTAAATAAATGATCGCAATCAACATAAAAGGAGGGTCTTTTAATTTTAAATTAGACTGAATCCTGCAATCATTCCCCAATCTCATCGGTATGTTGGCTGCAAGCAAGTTACAGAATGTGAACTATTGCTTGGCTTGACAGTTCATTACATGGCATATGAGCTCCTTAAGCATAATTATGGACAGGTGCTAATTATAGTAGCGTTGGCCTGTTTTTTCTTAGATTGGACTACAGGTGTAATTGGTTTTATGTGTTGTAAATATATAAATATTCATCATCACTGTTAGGACCATACTATGCATGTAATGCTGTGCAATTCACTGAGCAAAATGCAATACTTTAATGATGCTATTATGCTTTACCTACTCACACACTCTGTTAATTCATGAAACCCATCTTAAAAGAGAAGCTATAGGTTATTAGAGAGTTTGCATATTATTTTAGAAAAGAAAAAAACATCCACCGCTTCTTGCACACTTCGTGTGCTTTCAGACAAGCATGTGCATGTGCATACATAGGTGTGCACAAAACCATGCCTCTATTAGAACTATTGGTTCAGTATGGTGTGTTCACATGTCCGTGTTTTACAGGCATGTACCTGCAAATATAGGACATGCGTGCACCATAGGTCCGTGGTGAATGTCAAAATTCCCCAGCAGGGAGTTCACTTGTCACTGAAAACTGTGACAGCACTGTCACAGTGTACAGTGACAAGGGGACTCCCCACAGGGAGTAAAGAATCCCCTGCCACAGTTGTCACAGCAATGACAGCTGTGGCACAGGATTTCTTCATGTCCACGGGGCTGAAGAATTCCCTTGCCACAGCTGTTAGAGCTGTGACAGCTGTGGCAGAGGATCGTGATGTTCTCCCATTGTTTTCAATGGGACCGACACTTTTTCAGTCCCATTGAAAGCAATTCAATGAATGGCCAAGCACCAACTGTGATTGGCTGAGTGCTGTGACCAATCACAGTCAGCACTCAGCTGTCATTCAATGAATGCCTGAGTGCAGGTGGGAATTTTAAATCCCAGCCTGTTGAATGCTGAAAAAGATTCAGAGTAATGCAGAGAGAAGACACAGTTGGACGTGCCTGAGCCCTGGCAGTGGTGGAGAGGTGAGTATATTTTTTTTTATTTTAATTTTTTTTTACACAAACTAGGGATGATTTTCAGGGAAGGGCTTATATTTCAAGCCCTTCCATGAAAATTACTGCAGGGGTTGCTGGCATCCTATTGCTTTCAATGGGGCTGCTGGAAGCAGCCGTGACCCCATTGAAAGGAATGCTGCACGGAACTGCATTCACGTGTGCTTGTGCACACACGTGGGTGCGCGGTTTCGTGCGCACCTATGTACCACACATTCACACGCTCAAGTGAATGCACCCTTCTTGTGTAAAATTGTATATTTCTCATAGATAGTCACTTATTAGCAGGGTCCACATGATGCTGCCAGACATAGCCCAACATAAAGTTCCCAAACAATGAAAAAAAAATATCCATACAAGGTGTCCATATAATACTATATTTTGTTTCTAAATAGAATACAAAATCTTAATAATATTTCTACAATGCATCCACGTAACAATGCCGTATATGTAGTGCCCATAATACTTCCATTCCAATACAGAGTCTATTACTCTAAATCTTAGTTGATGGCGGGAGTAACATGGATCTTCTAGTCAGCAACCCCTCCACTGAAAATTACACGTGATTGTTAGGTCTATGTGTCACGTCTTTTTAAACTTGGGATAGGATACAATAAAGCTGTTCACTAATTTTGGTTAATGTTTTTGTAACTCATTGGTGTTTATTGATTGATGTCATTAAAAGGGACGTATAAAAGAGTTTTATGTGGGTTTTGTATTGGAAATCAGGATAGAACAAACTAAGTTAGATGGACTGTTGCATTCCACTGAAGTTGAAAATAAGGGATCCCGATATATATTATATATACACACGTATATGGACTTGATAAAGGTTTTCTTTAAGAGTAAATAATCCTTTAGTGACTACCAATACATGTTTTTACAATGGCACGGAAAAGCCTTTGTCTTTGTCACTGCAGGGGTTGCCGGCAGCCCATTGCCTTTAAAAGGGCTGTTGGCTGCCCCATTGAAAGCAATGGACATGAACCTTCACTCACGCGTATTTTGGCACATCCATGGATGCGTGCTTTTGCGTGCTTTTGTGTGCATAAATACATGCTCATCTCTACTATAATGTGTTCTGGCAATATGCTCCAGCCCTTGGTGTGTACAGGTCACTTAGCAACAGTCTTGCAAAGTGTTTAGCCAGGCTTAGCAAAGAGCAGATAGTCTGGGATTGGTAACTTAGATCCTCATCACAGGTTGAGCTAGCTTGGCAGTATAAGAGGTAGAGAGTGGGCGCAGGTAAGTAGTCTAGTCCAGGGAAGCCAAAGATAGAGAGTGGGGAGGAACAGGGAGAACATCTTTACTAAGTCTTCCAAGTACAGAGCCAAGCTCAAGCTTGAGAGAGGTTAGGGAGGAAGAATAAAAGAAGCCAGCTGAGGAAAGTGGAACATCAAAGTGTGAGTAAGCAAGGACAAGTTGTTCTGAAGAGTTAGCAGTGGAGAGAGATAGAGAGAGGGAAGGAAAGTAGTTTGTCCAAGGGAAAACTGCAGCAAGAAGTTAGTATGGACAAGTCGGAAACAGTCAGTTCTTTGTAATCCCAGCCAGAGAAGAAAAAGCTGGAGTGTAAAGTCAGGTCAAGAAAGTAGAATTTTAACCCTCACCTCCTAGATCTAATTGAAGTGTTTTTCTACTGTCAAAGTGTCTTAATTCATTTCAAGTAACTGTAATTCAAGTTGTGTAACTGCTGCCAAGTAAAGAACTCTCTCCCTACCAATAAAATGTTCAAGTGTTTTACCAGCCAAATCCTGCTTCCTGGAGTAACTTCCCACCATCTACACCACTGAGGTACTACACTACATGCTCCAGAGCCAAGGACTATTACTCCCATTTTTGTTTAGTTCCCTACTTTTTATATTTATTATTTTTATTCGGAATGGGTCCCTACCTGTATACGGACTGGCGTCGCGACAAAACAACATCTTCCCCACCCGACTCCATGGGTAGCGCCCCACTGGGGTATCACCATCTTACCCTGTCCCACCCTGCGGGCAGCACACATTAGCATCTGCCAAAATTTGCCATTATGTTGCACCATGTCCAGACCATGTTTACCACCTTGCCTGGAGGAGCAGCAGAGCCGTCGTGACTACCATCTTAGTTTTCCTCGCTGCTTAAGCCCTCCTAGATCTGGCCTGTTGCATAAAATACTCAGTACTCTCCAAAATATGATGCAAGACTTTTTGTTTTTTGACTAGGAATTAGATACCTTTGATCATGCAATATGTGAATATCACATGTATTATTTTAAGGAAAGGAAGTCAAGGAGAGCGCCAAACACTTTTCCAGAAGTTTGTTGGTAATTTATATCAACTCACCTGGTGCCAGACATGACACCCTAGGGTGAACATGTCAGCACCTAGTATCCAGGCAGGCATATAGCATTTTTCTTTCACAAAAAAATCCACCGAGTTGTATTACAATGGAGAGCTGCAGGTGTCACCCAGAAAAATCCGAACCCCCTAAGAGGTCGGATCACACAGAGATAAAAAAAAAAGAAAAAATGGGGCTCCTGCGCTGCTTTATATGGAACAGGGACCGATTAATGCGAAATATGCGACGCGTTTCGACGTGCTAGACGTCTTTCTCAAGCATTTTTCTTTTTTTTTTTTTATCTCTATGTATTATTTTAAATGGGGGGTAAGTTTTCATGCTATGATTTTTTTTAATTGTTCCATGTGAGCTACTTCCAGTCCTATTCCTTATCTATTTCACTATGGTTCACTTGTCTATAGCGCCTTTTACAAAAGACGATTGTTGGGCGCTCAATGACTGTAGTTGGAGCAGGCTGGGGATTGTTCTGGCATACCCGCTTCCATTCATAGTAAACAGGCAGATGCAATGGTAGACCAACAATGATTTTATGGTTTGCATGATAGATCCGATCAATGATCTACACTATACAATTATCTTGCAAACCACTCAATCTAACGAGTGGTTTGCACGATAATCGTGAAAATGTAAAAAGGGCTTAAGTCTTCCCAACCAGCCTCGAACAATATGGAGAAAGAGGGGATGGCGAGCCAATTAGAATATCACACCTCTCTATTTACACCAAACTCACAATCTGTTGGAACATTATTGTCATTGCTGAAAGACATGGCTGGGAGAAAGAAGCACGGAGGATCAGGCTGGTCAGTTATAAAATATCTCTGGGGATCTCTCTACCTCTCACTATTATAATGAGGATTACCTTGCGGATAAAATCTTCCTCTTACAGCAGCAGTAAACAGACAATCAGTCTCCTATCCATTCATGAAGTTTACTCATTAGTGCTGACTGCTACAGAAGTGCAATATTTTATTTTTAATTTACACAGCAATACTGAAATTAAAAAAGCCGGGAATTCGAAAATTCTAAAATTTGTTTTCCGTGAAAATTGAGTGAAAAAATTCTTCTTCTAATAGAAGTGTACCTCTTCAGGATTGCTCTGGCTATTCAGCAAAAACTTATGTAAAACTAAAAATAAACTCTGCTTTTAACTTATCATTTACTCTAATATCTCTCAAAGATGTGTGCCAAGTAGTTACATTCAGACATACATTCAATAAGCCTCAAAAATACAGTGGATATAAAAAGTCTACACACCTCTGTTGGCTCTTTAATGTTGTTATACCTTGATAACTATACAACCTTTCCAGTCCATATGATTTAAGTTAAACAATCACATGACAGAATTTTTTCTTTCCTCTTTTCTCTTTCCCTTCCTTCCCTAATCTTGTCCATTCTACTTCTAGTCTTAAAGGGGTTGTCCCGCGGCAGCAAGTGGGTCTATACACTTCTGTATGGCCATATTAATGCACTTTGTAATGTACATTGTGCATTAATTATGAGCCATACAGAAGTTATAAGAAGTTTTTCACTTACCTGCTCCGTTGCTAGCGTCCTCGTTCCCATGGAGCCGACTAATTTTCGCCGTCTAATGGCCAAATTAGCCGTGCTTGCGCAGTCCGGGTCTTCTTCTGTTCTCAATGGGGCTCCGTGTAGCTCTGTGTAGCTCCGCCCCGTCACGTGCCGATTCCAGCCAATCAGGAGGCTGGAATCGGCAATGGACCGCACAGAAGCCCTGCGGTCCACGGAGGGAGAAGATGCCGGCGGCCATCTTCAGCCGGTAAGTAAGAAGTCACCGGAGCGCGGGGATTCAGGTAAGCGCTGTGCGGATTTTTCTTTAGGTCCCTGCATCGGGGTTGTCTCGCGCCGAACGGGGGGGGGGGGGGGGGGGGTTGAAAAAAAAAAAAAACCGTTTCGGCGCGGGACAACCCCTTTAAGCATCTTCTCCTTAAGGTTTGTCTACAAAGTTGTTGTCCTGTACCAATTGCTGAGTATACAGAGTAACATAGTATGCAAGGCTGAAAAAGACAAATGTCCATCCAGTTCAGACTCTTCCCATTTTTCCCTGTTGATCCAGAGGAAGGCAAAAAAAAGCGCCAATGAGGCAGTAGCCAGTTTACCTCATTTTGGGGAAAAAATTCCTTCCAGACGCCATAGTGGCAGTCAAAATAATCCATGGATCAACATTTGAAAGTTCCTGCCTAACTTTAAGCCTCGGATCAGCAAGTCCTCTGGTTATTTCATGTCTACATCCTGTAATGCTATAGTGCTCTAAAACAACGTCTAGTCCCCTCTTAAACTCTTTCATTGATTTTGCCATCACCACATCCTCAGGCAGAGTTCCACAGTTTCACTGCTCTTACAGTAAAGAACCCTCTTGTATGTTGGTGATGAAACCATCTCTTCTCTAAACGTAGAAGATGCCCTCTTGTTACCATCATAGCCCTGTGTATAAACAGATCATGGGAGAGATCCTTGTATTGTCCACTAGTGTACTTATACATAGTTGTTTGGTCGCCCCTTAACCCTTTCAAATCCACTGTCTTACGTCTTCTAACATTCTGATTGAAGCCTGTACAGCTCCGATGTCAGAAGACGTCCGGAAGGGTATTCTTACTGTATATTACTGGCTGCTCTGTTGTTGGGAGCCTCTCCGGCATGTCACATACTGCAGTACTGGCTCTAGCTAGCAGATGGCGCCATTGTTAAATGGCAGAAAGAGAAAGCCCCCTAGTAAACCCTGAATCCAAAAAGGGATTGCAAAGAGTTAACAGTATTTTTTCCAGGGTGAATAATCCCAATTTTGATAGCCTCTTTGGGTATTCCAGTCATCCCATCCCATTTATTAATTTAGTTGCCTGTCTTTGTACCCCCTTAAGTACTGCAATATCTTTCCAGAACTGTACACGGTATTCCATGTGTGGCCTGACAAGTGCCTTATATAGTAGAAGAATAATGTTCCTGTCCCTCTCCCCTACACCTCTTTTAATGCACCCCAAGACTTTATTAGCTTTTGCAGCAGCTGACTGGCATTGATTGGTCCAGTTAAGCCTACAATCCACTAGTACCCCCAGGTCTTTTTCCTTATCACTTTTCCCTTGCTGTACCCCATTTAGTGTGTATTGATGACATCCGTTTCTCCTGCCCATGTGCATAACCTTACATTTATCAACATTGAACTTCATTTGCCATTTTTCTACCCAAGCCCCCAACTTATCTAGGTCCGTTTACAGCTGTATATTGTCCTCTGTTGTATTAATTATCTTGTATGATTTCATATCTTCTGAAAATATCGAGGAATGTTCCTTTCATTATGTAAAATAAAGTAAAGAAGACTACTCATACTGTGTTATAAAAATGTCAAATATCTCAGGGATGTTTACTGTAAATTGCATTTCATGACAACTAATTGCCTGCTTTGAACCATAAAGTGATATGTTTTTCTCATGTTCAAAAATCATGTAATCTCAGATATATTTCCACATTCAATGTGACCCATTATCTATACAATTCCTTTGAAAAAAACAAACAAACTGAAATCTTTAGGGGTAGAAAATTTAAAAAAAAAAACTAAAATAATATGGTTGCATAAATGTGACACCCTAAAACTAATACTTTGTTGATGTATCCTTTAACTTTATGACAGCATTCGGTCTTTTTGGGTATGTGTCTATCAGCATGGCACATCTTGACTTGCAATTTTTTGCCCACTCTTACTTGCAAAACCACTCCAAATCTCTCAGGTGAATAGAAAGATGGAAAAAACAAAAATGGGGTGGAGCTACCTAAATGGGTGAGGGACTTGGAAAGATTATAATATAGGTGCATAAGATGTGATTCTTCTCTCTCGTTAAGGTGGTGGTTCGTGGAAAAGACATAGTTGTTTGGTTGCAGCCAACCCAATGATGGTCACACTGGCAGGTGAGACTATTCTGATGGATTACTGAAGAAAAAAACGTGATGGGTCTTGGCTCAGCTGACCGAAATATAAAATTTTGTACAATACAGGAAGTAAGCACAGCTTCTCCTTTTTATTTTAAACCAGCATGAAAACATTCTTCTTGTGTCGTATCCTCTAACTTTTTAAAAGCTGCGGTAATGAGGTTGTGTGGATATCCTTTTTGTTTAAGTCTTTACGTTATAGTGTTGCTTTGCTCTATAAAGTCATTTTCATTAGTACAATTTTAATGCATCCTCTTGAATTGGCCATATGGGGAGTTCTTTTTCCACTTTTTTTTGTGGTGGGCACTCTTAAAACTAAGAAGATTATTAGTGTTGGTAGATTTAAAAAAGGTTTTGGTAATGATTTTCTTATTATCACGATCTAGAATACGATCTAAGTATTAAATGCTTCTACAGGAGTTGTTTCCGGAAAAGGATAGGTTAAAAAATTTTTGGTTTAAAAAGGTGTTAAAAGCTATACAGTCTTTATCAGAACCATCCCATATTAACAGTAAGTCATCTATATATCGATTATAAACTTTAATATTGTCATGCCATTTATGAATGGAGTAAATACATTTATTTTCAAAATCTCCCACACACAGGTTCACAAAACTTGGCACTTATCTGGTGCCATGGCCATTCCCCTAATCTGTTTGAACAATTTCCCATTAAAAGAAAATTAGTTCTAGTTGAATTCATGAATGGGTGAGTAAGTGCTGCTTCTGATTGGCTGAGCACTGTGACCAGTCAGAGGCAGCTCTCAGCTGTCATTCAATAGCTGAAAGCTGCCTCTGATTAGTTACAGTGCTCAGCCAATCAAAGGCAGCCCATTCAGCAGGGGAGGATTTTAAATCCTCACCTGCTGAATACTACTGAAAGTAGTTCAGGAGAAGAGCCGGCTGGATGCAGCTGAGCCCCGACAGCTGCAGAGAGGTGAGTATAGATTTATTTTTATTTTTTACCCTTTTTTAAGATGGTTTTCAGGGAAGGGCTTATATTTGAAGCCCTTCCCCGAAAATTAATACAGCGCTTGTCGGCAGCCCATTACTTTCAATGGAGCCGGCTGTATTCAATGGGAGAACATTGTTCTCCTCTGCCACAGCTGTGACAGCTGTGGCAGAGGAGAACGATCTTTAGTATATGTTCTCAATGGGGTCGGTGCTGCTGCTGCCGGCCCCATTGAGTGCACATACACAGAACACCGATTTGCCACAGAACGCAGTTACATGCATTCTGTGAATCATTATGTCCTATAATTTTCACCACATGCGTTTGTGCGCATGAAAAATTCGCACATGTGACCAATTCCATTGCAAAGCATTGGGTCTATATACATGCGGATCGCAAATGCAGCTGTCATACACGCGTACAAATTTATGCCATTTATAATGGGTCTGCCTGGTGGGCTATGGAGTTGTTTATGAATCTTGGGAAAGTGGTAAAATATCGGTAAGCAGGGGTGGCTAATTATCAGAAATTCCTTTTCTTTTTTATTTATAATCCCACTTTCGAAGGCATCCTCAATTAAACTGGATATAGCTTTCATTTTATCTGTTATGGGGTCTCCAACAGCGAGAATGTAATACTCAGTGTCTGATAAGAGTCTTATAGCTTCCTCTATATATATGTTGTGGTCTTGTATAATGATACCCCCCCCATCCCACTTTATTGTCATTATGGATAACAACAATCCTATTTTCTTTTAGTTTATTTAGTGCTTCTCATTTTTATTTTTAAGGTTATTTTGGGGCTTCCACCATTTATTAATTTTTCTACAGTCCCTGAGGACTAGACTGGCAGAGTTATCTATAAAATTTCCTTAATGGTATAACAGGTAAAAGCGGGATTTAGGTTTGAGACCTGTGTCATAGGAGGGAGAAGATAGATGATAACTTGCATTGCCTCTTCCTGGATTGCTAGTAAGCTGTTTTACTTTTGCTGTCTTATCCTGAATGGAAAAATGCCTTTTCAATGTTAGTTTCCTAATTAATTCGTTAATATTTATGAAAACTCAAATTCATAAAATTTGGTGTTGGAGCAAAACGAGAGGTCCTTTTTTTAATACTGTTTCTTCCACTGGGGAAAGGGTATAGTGGAATAGGTTGAAGATCCTTATAGTGCGGTCTTCTTTTTTAGGGTTTGATTAACTTTTTCTCCCTTTTTTCCTCCCCTTCCCTTTTTCGGTATTTTACTCTGAGTTTTCTATTTTTGTCCTGTTAGAATAAAGAACGTCATAATTTGTGTGGTTTGACAATCTGACTTTATTCGTTGAGTTGAGGTAGGTGTGGGAGTGGAAGGAAGGTCTAAAAAATACATGGAATGTCTAGATAAGGGTTGTTTACTTGTTATTATTGAGGGGTCTGGAATATATTTAGGTGTAACATATACAGTGACAAGAAAGTCATCTTGTGAAGAAGTAATAGAATAAGTGGATAGATCTAATTGGAAATTACTTAGGGAAGAAGGAGTTTGATTACATTGAATTGATTGTTCAAGGTGAGGAGAAGGTAGTAGGGTGTAAGGATAGGGATGGTGCTGTTGTTGACTTCTCCATAAGAAATTTGAATATAACCTCATAATCTTTCTTTTGAGGGGTATCCAGTGATGGTGATGGGCAGTTGGCCAAGGGGGTAAACAGAACAGAGGGGCTTACTTCCTGTATTATACTGAACTTTATTTTTCGGTCAGCTGCGCCTACACCCATCACATTTTTTTCTTTACAAATCTGTCAGATTGCAAGAGAATCTCATGTGTACCGCCCTCTTTAAGTCAACCTACAGATATTCAATGGGATTCAGGTCTGGGCTCTGGCTTGGCCATTCGAAAACTTTGATCATATTCTAGCGAAGCCATTTTTTTGTTGATTTAGAGCTATGCTTTGGGTCTTTGTTGTTCTGACAGGTGAAATTCCTCATTACCTTCAGCTTTTTAGGAATGACCTAAATTTTGTGCCAAAATGGACTGATATTCGGAACTCTTCATAATTCCCTCCACCTTGACTAAAACCCAAGTTCTAGCAGCAGAAAAACAACCTCATATCATAATGTTGCCCTCACCATGCTTCACTGTTATGGTGTGCTTTTGGTGATGCACTATGTTGGCTTTGCACCAAACATACCTTTTGGAATTATGGCCAAAAAGTTTAACCCCTTAGTGACGAAGCCTGTTTGCGCCTTAGTGACGGAGCCAAATTTTGGAAATCTGACATGCGTCGTTCAACGTGGCATAACTCCGTAAAGGCTTTACATATCCCAGTGATTCTGACATTGTTTTTTCGCCACATGTTGTACTTCATTTAGATTGTAAAAAGAGACCGATATTATTTGTGTATATTTATTAAAAGTACCAATATTGGAAAAATTTTGAAAAAATTGTCATTTTTTCACATTTTCAACCATAATATCTCAAATATGTCCAAACATACTGTACAAATTTTTGATAAGATATGTATTTCCATCTGTTTACTTTATTCTGAATGCACACTTGAAAAACTTTTGTGTTTTTTTTAACCATTTAGAGGACGTACAAATTTAACATTACTTTTCAGCATTTTGAGGAGCACTTTGTTTTCCTGCACCAAGCCAAGTTTGCAAAGGCTCATAAGTGTCAGAATAATAGATACACCCACAAATGACCCCATTTTAAAAACTACACCCCTTAGTGTATTCACTGAGGGGGGTCATGAGTATTTTGACCCCACCAGTTTTTTTCAGGAATTAGTTCAATTTAGAGGAGAAAAAATAAAATTTCATATTTTTGCAAATATGTCATTTTAAAGACATATTTTTTCCTATAGAGCCCATGAAAATGAGGATTTACACACCAAAATGGATACCCCCGTTTCTCCCGTGTTCAGAAATATACCCATTGTGGCCCTAATCTTATGTCTGGATGCATAACGGGAGCCAAAATGAAAGGAGTAGTCGGTGTCTTTCAGAACATAAATTTTGCTTGAAGGCGTTTTAGGCCCCATAGCACTTTTGTAGAGCTCTTGAGTGGCCAAAACCAAAGAGAACCCCCACAAGTGACCCCATTTTGAAAACTAGACCCCCTTAACGAATTTATCTAGGGGTGTACTGACCATTTTGACCCCACAGTTTTTGAATGAATTCAAGCCAAGCAAAAGGAAAAAATTGTGATTTTCGTTTTTTTGTCAATTCTGTCATTTTAAAAACAGCTTTTTTTGTACAGCACACACATGAATGAAGTCTTTCACCCCAAAATGGATACCCCTGTTTCTCCCGTGTTCAGAGACATACCCATTGTGGCCCTAATCTCATGTCTGGATGCACAATGGGGCCCAAAACGAAAGGAGTAGTCGGTGGCTTTCAGAACATAGATTTGCCTTGAAGGCGTTTTAGGCCCCATAGCACATTTGTAGAGCTCTTGAACGGCCAAAATCAAAGAGAACCCCCACAAGTGACCCCATTTTGAAAACTAGACCCCTTAACGAATTTATCTAGGGGTGTACTGACCATTTTGACCCCACAGTTTTTGAATGAATTGAAGCAAAGCAAAAGGAAAAAATTGTGATTTTCGTTTTTTTGGCAATTCTGTCGTTTTAAAAACTGCTTTTTTGGTACAGCACACACATGAATGAAGACTTGCACCCCAAAGTGGATACCCCTGTTTCTCCCGTATTCAGAGACATACCCATTGTGGCCCTAATCTTTTGTCTGGATGCACAACGGGGCCCAAAATGAAAGGTGGCTTTCAGAACAGAAATTTAGCATAAGGGTGATTTAGGCCCCATTGCCCTCTTGTAGAGCCCTTGAGCGGCCAAAACGACAGAGAACCCCCACAAATGATCCCATTTTGAAAACTAGACCCCCTAACGAATTTATCTAGGGGTGTACTATGTATTTTTACCCTACAATTTTTGAATAAATCTAAGCAAAGCAGTAGGAAAAAATTACAATTTTCATTTTTTTGGCAGTTGTATCAATTTAAAAACAGTTTTTTTTTGTACAGCACACATAGGAATGAAGACTTTCACCCCAAAATGGATACCCCTGTTTGTCCCGTGTTCAGAACCATACCCCTTGTGGCCCTAATCTACTTAAAGGACGCATGGCTAGGCCTATAATGGAAGGAGCGCCCGTTGGATTTTAGGGTACAACGGAATAAATTCCAGGCCCCATTGCCCACTTGTAGAGCCATTGAGCGTCCAAAACTATAAAGAACCCCCACAAATATCCCCATTTTAAAAACTAGACCCCTTAACGAATTCATCTAGGGGTGTACTGCGTATTTTGACCCCACAGTATTTGACTAAATTTCAGGAAAGCAGAAGGAAAAAATTACGATTTTCATTTTTTTGGCAATTTTGTCAATTTTCAAAACTTTTTTTTTGTACAGTGTACATAGGAATGAAGACGTTCACCCCCAAATGGATACCCCCGTTTGTCCCGTGTTCAAAAACATACCCATTGTGGCCCTAATCTACTTACAGGACACATGGCTAGGTCTATAATGCAGGGAACACCCGTTGGATTGCAGGGCACAACTGAATACATTCCAGGCCCCATTGCTCATTTGTACGGAATAAAAATTGACTCCCTAAAATCCCCCCCCCCCCCCTCCACGCCCTTTTCGGCGTTCCCCAAATCTTAGATAAAAGTAATAATGTGAACTGTGTAGTATTTCCAAAGACGGGTAATTATGGAGGCTGGTTGGGATGGGCACATAGGGCAATAAAATCGGGTATCCCCCCTCCTCTCATGCTTTTTGGGGGTCATTTTTTGATCTCAGTGGCGGGGATGGGGTGTAAAAAGTGGCGTTCCGTGAGTCTCCGTAAGCTTGATGAGGTGCGGCGGTCTCACACAGAAGACGCTCAACAAGCTGCTCCTGGAACTGCAGGAAGGCGAGCGTTCCCGGGGCTTCTTGTAAATTGCGTATTACAGGTAGCGGTCTGAATAACGCCGGGCTCACGCAGCCGTAGGTGGAATCTGCTTGTGGAGGCCTGCAGCGGATCCCATCTGTGAGTCCGGCTGTGACCCTGCGTACGGCCGCGTAATGTACTGCGCATAACTGCGTACTTACACGGGCGGTCATGCGCAGTACAATTTTTTTTGTTGTTGTTTGTATTTCCCGCACCGTCGCTTAGCGATGACACGGGTACCCGCAGCCCGTATACAACGTAGTTGCATATGGGCTGCAGGTATATCCATGACCATGGAGCACAATGGGCTCTATGTTGCGGATATCCGCGGTAAAATAGAACCTGCTGCGTTCTCTTTTCTGCGAGTGGATTACACAATTCCAACCCGCTAATGTGAGCGGAATTGTGTAATCCAATGCGATTGATCTGCGTATTACCGCTAATCAAACGCATGCGGAATCCGTAATTCGTATCCGGTCATGTGAGACCTGCCTAAGGTAGATCGCTACCATTTTTTCACGTGTCCGGGGAACGCTCAACGAGGCCACCCGTCACTGCTCGAGGCTCTCGGTGACCGCTGGTCACCGAGAGCTAGGAGATATTAAGTTTCCTGGGCTCCCCGACTCCTGCGCATGTGTCCGGTGTTTTGCCGGCGGTCGCATGCGCAGAATACGGGAAAGTTCACGGAAGAAGATTGCGTCGGGGTGCAAATATGGAGGCCTCTGGTAAAAAGTTTTATCTCCTCTCACCGATCGCATTGGTGAGGGGAGATGAACCTTCCCCTTTTTTTAACTTTAACGTGATCGCCATTATTCTTTGGATAACGGCGAACACGTGATCAGGAACCGCTCACCGCGGCCCTCCGTGAAATCTCCAGGCTCTCGGCTAAGTTTTGTAGCCAGGAGCAGGGAGATTTTAAAAAACCACGGCTTTTGCGCATGCGCCTGCCACATTGGCGACGGGCGCGTGCGCAGAAGCTGGGGTGAGGTCCGCGGATAAATCCGCAGGTCTTAGGTACGTCATTTCATCCTCCCTCATGGATATGATCCGTGGGGGGGAGATGAAACGCAAGCTTTTTTTAACTTTTTAAAACTTTTTAAAACTTTTTTTTTTACTTTTTGCACTATTTTTTTTTTACCTTTTACCCCTTTTATTTTTATTTTTTTACTTTTTGCACTTTTTTTTTACTTTACATGATCACTGTCATCCATTGTATGACAGTGATCATGTCCCCAGTGACATCCCTCTGCTCTTGGCTACACATGGCTGCCAGGAGCAGAGCAATTTTGAATTCTCCGGGGCTCGAGCCCCTCTGTGCACGCGCCCGATGTCAATCATCGGGCGCGCATGCGCAGACGGGGATTTCGGGTCCCGGGACATCGAGACATCGCAGAGGACCGGGGGTGAGTATCTTCACCTCCCCTCATGGATCCGATCCATGAGGGGAGGTGAAACTTTACTTTTGTTTTACTTTTTCAACTTTTTCGCGATCACCGCTATCGCAATGGATAGCGGTGATCGCGTGCCCGGGGACCGCTCACAGTGGTCCCCGGTAACACCTCCTGGTTCCCGGCTACCTTCAGGAGCCGGGAGCCAGGAGATTTTAAATTTGCCGGGGACACCCGGGCTTCTGCGCGTGCGCGTGACGTCATCGGCTGGCGCGCATGCGCAGAAGGCCGCCGGCGGGTCCGGGAGGACCAGATCTCCGGGGGACACCGCCGACAAGCCGTGTGAGTATTTTCAGCTGCCGTGATGGATCCGATCCATCATAGCAGCTGAATTACTACTTTTTTACACTGTTTTATTTACTTTTTTGCGATCGGCGCTATTCATTTTATAGCGCCGATCGCAATGCTGGGGGGGACTGCCCGCATCCTGGGATGACAGCCCCATGCTGTCGGCTACCTGCGGGCACCGACAGCATGGAGCTGTCACGTCCTCAGGCCAGTGGGCATCAATCCAAAGAGGATGCATAAAACTATGTCCTCTAGAATTAAGGCCCACTTTCTGAGGACGTAGTTTCCCGATGGGGCGGTCGTTAAGGGGTTAATCTTGGACTTATCAGGCCATAACACGTTCTTCCACACACGTTTGGCAGACTTGATGTATGTTTTGGCAAAACTTGGACATTTTTCTTTGTTAGAAAAGACTTCAGTTTTGTCACCCTACCCTAAAGCGCATATATATGAAGAATATGAGAGATAGTTGTCACATACACTACACAACCAGTACTTGCCAGAAAATCCTGCAGTTCATTTAATGTTGCTGCAGGCTGATTGGCAGCCTCTTGGACCAATTTTCTTCTGGACTTTTCATAAATTTTTGAGGAACGTACAGTTCTCGGTTATAAGTCTCTCTGTAGGGTCTATCCCGCGGCACTCACGTGGTATGCAATTATTCAGCAGAGGTATCCAACAGTTCTTGGTTACGTCACTGTTGTACCAGATTTACTCCAGCTCTTGATGACCTCCTTCACTGTGTTTTATGGAATATGTAATGCCTTGGGACATTTTTGGTAACCTTTTCCTGACCGATGCACTTTATTTTGAATATGCACCTGATTATGCTTATGATTTTTGGAATTATCTTATAATTAATATTATTGAATATACATATATATATATATATATATATATATATACATACATGCATGTGTGTGTGGTTGAAAACACTTGCACTATTGATTGCTTGGGAAAGGTTCAAGAAAACTGAAATGCTAAAATGAGTGAATCATCAGGTCAAGTTTTTAGATGTGCTTTCTCAGTGATTCTTCTTCTGAGTTTTGTATCAGGCTTTTTAAAGAGACGTACACCTATAGCTTTTATGGTGAAAACCTACCTGCAATTTGGCGTGGAATTCCGTAGCTGTGGATTTGGTTGTGTCCTGCAACACAATTCCGTCCTGTGTGGAAGGTCCCTAACCAGAAACAGGGGTGGTATTAGTTGACTGTCTTGAAATTAACTGATTAGCATAAACAAATATATAAAATAATAAAAAAACACAAGGTTATGAACTTACCATCCTTTATGTAAGCTGCTGAAATAAACTCCAAAATCTCAGTAGAGGTTCCTGGGTTGAAAATTGTTTTACTTTGTACAGCACATGTTAAGGATCAGTAAAAATGTTGTCCTCAACAGAATCATCGTTTCAGATTTGTAAAGTTGATTGATTGGTCCCACGCTGCTACATAGTTTTTGCTGATTAACCACATACACATTTTTGCCAGCATGTCTCGTTGCGCTTTTTTAAACTTAGTGCTTTTCTGGCCAGATAACAAAAGCAGATTTCAAGAAATGGAATGAGATCTGGCAGTAAAGAATTCAGTCCTAAATACATGGCTGATCTTAAAATTTTACTTGACATGAAAGAAAACGTTCAGCAATAGAAAGAAATGCTAAACACTGGAATTTCAAATGACACATATTGTATGTTGTCAAATATGCTGGTGTTTCACTTTTTCATAAGACCTCTTTATACTGTAGAGCTTATACTTGGGTTTTGTGCTGTCATTTGTACCGCACACCCCAATTATTTCTTATATTAAATCTAATATAACACAGAGGAGAAAAGGCCAGGGCAACTTTATGTAGTATGAAACTGTAGCATGAAGGTTCTCCTCCTGTGCTGAATGAGTTAACAAAAGCCTTGGTTACCAAGAAATTAAAATGTATTTCTCCAGTAAAAAAAAAAAACTGCCCTCTAAATTCTTTTTCAATAAAAGAGCCTATTGTCCCTCTTATTTGGCTTTGTGGTTTTTAACAATTTGTTTATGTATCTGAATGGTCTGAAAAGACAGATGTATTTTATGTAACTCTCCATGTAAGCTTTTTTCATTTCCTTTATAAATTGCTTTTCCATATTTTCATGTTCATGTATAAAAAATGACCTATGATGCATTATTACCTGATCAGCATGAATAATAATACAGTATACATATTTCACATCAAGGATACAAAGTAATGTTGCCCACCGCTGGTCCTCCACTTGCAGTGGAATCAGAGCCTGCTGGGAGTTAGAGATGAACCCAGCCGGCAGATTACATGACAACCAAACCTCCCAAATGTTGATCTAACAATGTATCCTTCACATACAGAGTAGGAAAAGTCATCTGTTGTGCAGTTTATTCCTACTTATGGGTGTATGATAAAACAGATGCCCGGTTATGGACTTGGAAATTTATATATCACTACTGTTGAGTAATATTTGCTTGAAGGGTTAGACCGATCTTGGCCAATCACAACCGAAACGGTAGTACCTCTTTGTGTGTGGCAGTCGGGATGGTTGGGAGCATGGAAACCGTTGAGAGGCTCTGCTGGGCTGATTCCATAAATCCTATTCAGTCTTAGGGTGCCTTCACATTTGGGAGAAAATTGCTTGTTTTTTGAGCAATGCGAGAGTGAGTGAAAACAGAATTATAAAACCAATGACTTTCAATGGTTTCATTCCCACTTGCGATGTTTGCACTTATGCGATGTTGAGTGAAAAAATATTGCAGCATGTGCTATCTTTTTGCATTTAGCTTTTTTTTAATCTCCCATGTTTCCCTACGGAGCTTCATTTTTATTGCATCGCAACACACAAACTTGCAATTTTCGTGTGACACAATGTGTTTTTATCATTAGAAACCCCTATTGTCTTTTACTAGAAAAACGCGTGAGAAAATTGCAAGTGGCAGCGATGTTTTTGCAAGTAAAAGCACCATTGACGCCCAGACATCTAATGAGCAAAAATGCGATTTTGCCATGATTTTCTCGTGGCAAAATCGCGATAGCCAGTGTGAAGCCCTGAGGCAACCTTCTCAGATGGCAGAATCGTTGCAGAAATTCTGCAACGGAATGCCTGCAGCAATTCTGCAAGAATTCCACAGTGGGCATATCTGCAACTAAATGGTGCTGATGTGGCTGTGTTTTAACTTGTGAAACACCTGCAGAATTCAACTCTTGTATTTCAAGGGCATAAATAGACATGCTGCAGAATCCAGGTGAGACGATTTTCTTCATTCTCCCTCCATGACTTGCACTGTAAAAGCTGTGGAATTTCCTCAGAGATTTCACTAGTGGAAATTCCGCAGCAGATCCTGCATGTATTAAAGTGGTCTTATAGTTACAGAAACAGCATTGAACAGGCTGCTTAGCTGTTTTCATAAAATCCAGCCATCTGGATGCATCTGAGAGCAGGAGGTGGTGAGCGGGGTGGGGTTGCGAATGCCCATTCTAGAGACAAATGTGAGTTCCAAAGGCAGTACCTGCAATTATAAGACTTTTATAGCATATCCTGTCATAAAAGTCTGAGATGAGAATATCCCTTTAAAGTGGATCCGTGATCTGGATATGCTGCTATATGTAAAGCCGCATTTACATGTAAAGATTATCGAATTTGAGCAATAATCATTCCGTTTGAAAGCGAAAAAATTTGCTTACTTGTCGTTAGCTGTTGTTTAAGCTGATTTTTCAGTCAGCTTAAAAAACCTTGTAAGCTCTCTGGCTTGTCGTTCCGCGTAAATGCTCCCCGATTAGCGCTTCCCATAGGGAAGCATTGAGTGAGAAGTGGACGAGAAGCTGGCAGAGTGACTTTCTGTTTGAATGCTCTGCATGAGCACTGACGATTAGAGATGAGCGAGCATACTCGTCCGAGCTTGATGCTCGTTCGAGTATTAGGGTGCTCGAGATGCTCGTTACTCAAGACAAGCACCACGTGGTACTCTTCTTGATTAAACGAGCACTGACCATTGAATTCAATGGAGCCGGCATTTAAAATCCCCGCCTGCTGAATGAGCTGCCTCTTATTGGTCACAGCCTGACCAATCAGAGGCAGATCTCACTCACACACCCATTCATGAAATGGTCCCGCTGAGCCAATGAGAGGCAGCAGTCACTCACCCATTCATAAATTCATGAATGGGTGTGTGAGTGAGATCTGCCTCTGATTGGTCAGGCTGTGACCAATTAGAGGCAGCTCATTCAGCAGGTGGGGATTTTAAATCCCCGGCTGCTGAATACTACTCACAGCTGTTCAGAGCAGTTCAGGAGGACTGCCGCTGGCCGCGCTGAACTCCGTCTGCCGGGACCAGGTGAGTATATATATATTTTTTTATTTTTACACATTTCTGGATGAATTGCAGGGAAGGGCTTATATATTTAACCCCTTCCCGACAATTCATCCCGCGATCGCCGGCAGCCCATTGCTTTCAATGGAGCCGGCTGTATTGCTGGCTCCATTGAATTCAATGGGCTAACATCGTTCTGCCGGGACAAGGTGAGTATATATTTTTTTTATTTTTACACATTTCTGGATGAATTGCAGGGAAGGGCTTATATATTTAAGCCCTTCCCAACAATTCATCCCGCGATCGCCGGCAGCCCATTGCTTTCAATGGAGCCGGCTGTATTGCCGGCTCCATTGAATTCAATGGGCTAACATCATTCTTCTCTGCCACAGCTGTTACAGCTGTGGCAGAGGAGAACGATCTTTATGCTGACAGTGCGGGGGAGGGGGGTCTCACTCTTGCCACTATTGTGGCTTAATAGTGGGACCTGGGAACTTGAGATGCACCCTAACATGTAGCCCCTCGCCTGCCCTATCCGTTTCTGTGTCGTTCCCATCACTTTCTTGAATTTCCCAGGTTTTCACAAATGAAAACCTTAGCGAGCATCGGCGATATACAAAAATGCTCGAGTCGCCCATTGACTTCAATGGGGTTCGTTACTCGAAACGAACTCTCGAGCATCACTGAAAGTTCGACTCGAGTAACGAGCACCCGAGCATTTTGGTGCACGCTCATCTCTACTGACGATCTTAGCGGTAATGTCAAAGCTCCCGCAGTTGGCCAAAAGACTGTCAGCACGTGTTAAAGGGCCTTAAGAGTAGCATATTATAGATACAAATCCATTTCCCTATTGGGCAAAATGGTGGAAAAATAAGTTCTGTTTGTCTGGAAGCAGAAATAAGATGATTCAGCCAACTTAGTTATTTTGTACCATTTGACTAATAGAGGAGCAAACCTACAGTACATCTATAATATGCTGTGATTACAAAGAGCAGCATATTCAGATCATATATTGATTTAAAGGGGTTGCTCTAGAAATAAATATTCATTTATTCTATTAGAACATGTAAAATATTACAATTTTTCAATTGGAATACTTAAAAACACTGTTCTTACGTGTAGATATAGATGTTCCATTCTACTTATTGCACTTCTTCCGTCCATCTAACGTAACCCGTGCCTGTATTCTCAGTGAAGCCTCAAGCACACTTCCCATTATCATGCTAGCTATCACATAGCTTTTTCCTGCCTTCTACTATATCTAAAAAACTGTATGGGGGAGAAAATCTAATTTAAAAAGCTACAGGATAAGATAATGACAAACAGGATAAGAAATGACCCCTTATATGTGTAACAAAACTAGAACCTCATGTTTTCTCTGTAGTTTATAGATACCGTTTTCTCTCCATCCCTCATGCTGCCTCCCGTACAGTTCTGCATATGAACATCTCCGTGTCTCTGGGGTACAACATATTATCAATTTAAATTGTATTTTATATGATTAATACTCTGTGGACTCATTTTACTCACTTTAATGGTCCCTTGAGTTCGGAAAAGATTATTTTATGTTTTGAAACAATCTCATAAAAATGGATTGGCACTTTTGATTGCTTGCACAGATGTTCTTTTCACAAACATTTCCCTCTGTTGGATTGTGGATCTCAAAAGAGGTTTACTAAAAATAATCAATAATTACGGTGAAAAAAGTCAAATGTTCAGACATCCAAGACCTTCAAAACTGAAGGGCAGACATTTGAATTGAAATAAAATACTACATCACCATTCTTAGATAACCACATGTGTGATTGTGTATACACTCTTTGTCAAAAAAATTAAGATCCTAGAAGGATTTGTTTTGCGGCAAAACTGGGCATGCAGTTCCATCTCAAGCAGATATGCAAATGATTAGAGATGTGGTGTGATTAGATGAACAGTCTTGCCAGCCAAGGTCCTAAAAGTGCTTCCACCCTTGACCTATAAAAAGGCTCTCAGAGGCTCCTTGTGTGTAGTGGTCTCTTCTTCAGCTCGTGTAGAGCTTTTTGACCACTAGACGCCCTTTACGATGCAGTCAAACAGATTTCACCCCATTACTAGAGTCTGAGACGGGCGCATTATGGGGATACAAGAAGCTGGATGGTCGTATTGACGAATTGCCTGCTACCTGGGCCGTTCTGTCCAGACTGTTAGGAGGTGTTGGGTCCACTGGATGAATGAGGGCACACACACAAAGAGATTGGCCTCAGGATGCCCTCAATGGACCATTAGTAGAGAGAATTGTCTGATTGTCCAACAAGCATGAGCATCTCCAATTGTTTTGCTTTGTATGTATCAAAATGCTTTTAGGCCAGGCTCACACGAATCGGTCAGATTCCCCTTGAGCATATCCGCAGCAGAAGACCTACGAGTGATCACTGAAATGAATTGTGAATAGTTCTGTATGCATGCGGTTTCCTGCATGGATCTACACGCATGGACAGTATATCATCCATCTGGAAGAAAGCTTACAAGTAGGGAATGACATCAGAACATTCAGCAGTCGACCCCCGAGGTGATCATTTTCCTCTCTCCCTCCCTTTCTCTATCCAAAGCCCCAAAATTCTGGCTTTTGTACCTCATCTCCTAGCAAGCTGCAAGTGAATTCATGCCCATATGCAATATTAATTGCGCATGCATCAATAGAGATCAATGTAGCCAATACGCGTGGATACAACGCTAAAATAAAGCATTTTTCTTTCACTCACAGAAATCTCAATTCCTACTCGCATGTCTGAGCGTACTAGCAAAAGTCCTCTTTCCTTTTCAATGCCCGAATATTACCGCTAATCGTCCACGCAGCCATTGCAGAACCCGCAATTCGAATCCAATCGTGTGAGACCGGCCTTACTCATACAGCTGCACCATGAAGTTCCACCAAACTAGTGTCTTTTACAATTCTGTTTTGAGGAAATTGCAGCCTGTCTCTGATTTATGTTACATCCAGGGCAAGTTGATTATTTCTCATATGTTGGGGTTTTAAGATTGAAGCCCTTAGAGACAATATGAACTGTACATTGAAATAAGGGTTAGTTACTGACTGCTGTAGTTGGAAGAATGCTAATAAGACTATATGCAAGTCTATTCATAAGTATACTTTATGGCCAATTATCCCTAATGCATTTGTCGGTAAGAGAGGTGTCACAGACAATTTGGATTTAATCCAAGTCATAAAGCCACCATTACATTTGTGCTTTATAAAAGTATGGATACATAATGTTATGAGACTTGTAATAATTATATCAATGCTCCTTGGGTCCTATAAACACAGGTCACAATCCTTTTTGATATCCTTGTGCTTTGTATGTGGTTCTAAGTAGAACATCTCATTACTACCGAGGGCATAACAACCAGAGAGTAGCAGGCAAAGCAGTTGCTGTTGGGTCCAACAGTCAAGGAGGACCCATCTCCTTCTGAAGTAATGTGCATCTAGTGATTACTGTGATGGTAGTATGGAAAAGTGCAAGGAACGCCGAAAAATTAAAGACAGAAAATTTGTAAATCAAAGTGTTACAAGATGCAGGTGACAGTAAGGGTATAATAATCATAGTCTTTCATGTTCTAAAGTGACTGCAGGTAGTCATGGTGGAGCTCTGGGGCTCTATAGTTACTTATTCTATTCCTTTATTACCACCATAACTACATTTACTTATTCACTTACGCTTGACCACAATTATGATTTTATGATGCCCAATACCACTTTGACTGCCTGTTAATCCCTTAAATGGTCACATTGATCCAGAGCTTGGGAATCCATACATCACTCTTGACCTCAATAAACTTGATTTTCCATATCCTTTAAATAATTCTAATTCATTGTTCAGTAGATCACAAAACACCTTATACTTGTGCATGCCACACTGGAGTTCAAGTACTTCAGCAATCTCTGGTGCTGTCACTGAAGTGATTGGAGCAGCAGCACACGTGAGGACCCCACTCCATTCACTTGGTGCAGCAACCCAGACCTAAGAAGTGTTTAAGCAGTGGGGTAAAAATAAGATGGTAGTCGCGGGTTCTACTGGTGGTGTACTGGGCCAAGCTACAGCCAGTGGTAAAAATAATCATTTTATTTCAACTTGTTTTTATTAAACATTTTTGCATTAAACATGGTTTCCATACTATTACAAAATATATATATATATCCGTATATCAAGCATGTTTATCAAAACATATATTTGTGTAGAAACGTGAATATCCTTAACTTGTAGGAAAACATTTCCTCTATCCTTGTCAATAGAATTTAAACATTAATGATGGTATGTGCTTTTCCTGCATTCTCGCTTCATATGGAGGGTAGAGGGTAGAGGGAAAGGAGAAAAAACAAAATAAAACAAAAATAGACCTTCAACATATTTCAACAACCTAACCAACCATGGACCAAGTTGACACCATTAATTTTTTTAATTCTTTTTATTTGTCTTCTCCGTCTCTCCTTCCCAACGCACCAGCTGTTAGTAAAGATGTTCGCCTTATGCTGAGTTTACACGGGACGAATGTCAGCCAAATGACACCCAACACTCGTCCCTGTGTGTCCTCGCTCCCATGCTCCTGCTCAAGCTACTATTGCTGGCTCGCTCACAGAGCAGCCAGCAGGGGAGCAGGAGATTTCTCTCTCCTCGCTCCCTAGCCCCCTCCCCATTGACATGACACAGCGGTCGCTCAGTACTGAACGGCTGCTAGTTACATTGAACGAGGAGCGATCAGCTCATTGTCCATCATTTATGCTGCATAAACGATGGACGATCAGCTGATCACTCATTGTTCAGTTTAAATAGCGGCCGTCTAGTACTGTTATGTCAATGAAGAGGGGCGGGGGAGCGAGAGGAGAGAAATCTCCTGTTGCCTTCCTACTGAGAGCTAATGATACTAGCTCCCGTGCAGACGCATGGGAGCTAGCATGCATGGGGACGAGTGTCGGTTATCTTTTGCCCGACATATGTCCTGTGTAAACCAAATATTATTTCCTCACGGTCACTATCTCTGGGCTGTCTTCTCTCAGCTATCTCCAGGACTAGACTTCCTCCACGGTTAGGCTCCAGGACTAGCCTGCCTCTGATGAAGAGTAAGATCATCTCTTAGTTCTTCCCCAGTCTCTATCTCAGGCTCCCCTGGACTAAACTGGCTAACTCTGCCCACTCTCCACCTTACATACTCTCCTTCTCCACCTATACTGAGCTAGGGGAAATCTGTCTACCCAATCCCAGACTAACTAGGGGTGATTGACAAGTCATAGAGCAGGTTAAGGTTCATTCTGCAAAGTCATACCATGTTAGCTGGTAGGAACACCAAATGTTAACCCCTTGCTGACCAATTAAAGTGGTACACCCATAGTTGCACACATATACAAATATACACATATATATATAGGTAGCAATAACAATGCTATGGGACCCCAACTCTGGGATACTACATTTGTGACAATGCTGTCCACATTCTTGGAATTGCTAGGGGGTCCCAGCAATTGGAGCCCCAATGATCATAGAGCTTTTCTCTATCCTGTAGATAGGGGATAGCTTTATAACTTGGCACAACCTCCTTAGGTGGTTTCATAAGGCTCTTAATTTATATAGGGTGGACAGGAAGGGTTTTTTATAACTGCCATACATCATGCAGGGTCTGTGACAATAGAGCTCTTGACATGCAGGATACTGACACAGAAATGGAACTCTTGAGAGCAAGCCCTGTGAAAGAAAGACATTTCTGTCAAATATATACGGCAGATGTCATAAAGGTAAGGTAGATTCTCCTTAGTATATACACATAGAGGTGAGGAAGATTCTCCTCAGTATATACACTCAGAGGTGAGGTAGATTCTCCTCAGTATATGCACATAGAGTTGAGGTAGATTCTCCTCAGTATATACACAGAGGGATAAGGTAGATTCCCCTCAGTATATACACAGAGGTGAGGTAGATTCTCCTCAGTATATACACATAGAGGTGAGGTAGATTCCCCTCAGTATATACACAGAGGTGAGGTAGATTCTCCTCAGTATTTACACACAGAGGAGCGTGGGAGTCTCCTCAGTATATACACATAAAGGGGAGGTAGATTCTCCTCAATATATCCACATAGATGTGAGGTAGATTCTCTTCAGTATATCTCTCGGATTTTTGCATAGTTTTTCATGCTTATAATTGAATATTGCAGTTTTGACCCTTTAACTTTTCCTATTTAGGACCCAAAAAATGGTTGTAGCAAATGTCACGTTTGTGCAGTACAGATGTGTGCTATTAATTACATTACATAGAGGGGTCACTTACATTCTCACTTAAAATTGAATAATCAAGTTGCAACCCCTTTACTTTTCATATATAGCATCCAAAGAATGGTTGTGCCAAATTGTACGTTTGTACGACACTGGGAAGTTGAGAATTAGATTAGGTACATAACATAAGGGGTCACTTACTTTTGCACTTAAAATTGAATAATCAAGTTGCGACCCCTTTTCTTTTCCTATTTACGACCTAAAGAATCCTCGTGCCGAATTTCAAGTTTGTACGACACTGGGAAGTTAGAGAATTAGTGGTGAGTCAATCAGTGAGGGCTTTTGACTTTATATATATACATATTAAGTCTGATGTTACTTAATCTGCTAGTACAAATTATTATATATGAGCCATATTTGTAGGAGTCAGAGCTTGAGTATGTTAAAATAGAGAGCTTGGAGTCCAAGTCAGAGTTATGGAACACATTCATGTATTTTCAGGGTATTTCTTACATGGTGCAGTAGCATGGATACTATACTGTATATTCACATACAAATATTCATGTTAAAACCAGAGCCTCTAAAGGACGTGAAAGTAACTACAACAGTTTACAACTTCTAGATATTTACTTATTTTTGATGAACTGTATTATTTATGTACAGACTAAACACAGTGTTACCATGTGTAGTAAAACTTGTTCCCTGTACCACCCACTTACAATGTGCCAGCATGGAGAGAACAGAACAGCTTTTCCCATGTTATATATTTGCATGTCATATATTTCAAACATTTAGGAGCGCCCAGTAAATTTACTTCAGCTGTTCTCAACACATGAGGATATCTGCTATAGAATTCTGCAAGCACAAAGTATGAGAAACAGGCAAGTGCAAGTGCCCTGACAGATGTTATAAGGACCTTGGTGTTAAGTGCCTTTTCAGGATATTAAACCAACATTAAAACAAGCGAAAAAATGAATTGTCACTGACATTATGTTGGCTTATTTGGAGACCCTTTCTGTTTCATTTTGCAGTCTGGGAACCATTACATTCCATAGATCAATATTCTCCACTGTGCTGGAATTTAAATAATGATTTCCAATAAAACCTATTTCAGACTGTTCTGGCTAGAGGACAGAGGCAAGCCGCAAAACATAATGCACTTAAAGCCTTTTTTTTTAAGACCTGAATAATGGAGGAGAGATCTAGAGATAAGGCACAGAAAAAGCATTTTGGTTGTGGCCAATCTGTTTAGCTAATGGCTGTAAACTGACACCCCTAATGAAATAAAAATGTCTATGTGCAAGTGCACATATTGTTGGCAGCAAAAGAGTAGCTTTGTAATAGGTATTAAAAAAAGACACAATTTTATGTTACATGTTTTGGTAAACTTCTGGAATGTTTGTAGGATGCAGCATGTTCATAAAAAGATAAATAGATAGATAGATATGAGACAGATAGATATGAGATAGATAGATATGAGATAGATAGATAGATAGATAGATATGAGACAGATAGATATGAGATAGATAGATAGATAGATGAGATAGATATGAGACAGATAGATGTGAGAAGATAGATAGAAAGATAGATAGATTAGATAGATAGATAGATAGATAGATAGATAGATAGCTGTAGTCCCCCATGTATGCACACACACTAGAAACTAACCAATTTTGTCCTTACTACCGCATAAAATATAACATAATGCACCATACACATAAATAGTACCGCTATATCATACAATTACATACAAGGGATAGATAGGTAGATGAACAGATGAATGATCGACAGCGCATTAACATTCTACTTATCTATATATTTTAAAAGTAATTGCAAGGCTAAACATGAGGCTCAAAATACTATCACATAGTAATGTGGTGCTAAATGTAAAAGTTTTGCTGAATTTGAGGTCTGTCGGAAAAAAGGCCAGAAGAGGAAGGCCACAAAACATCAAATTAGATTGATAACATAATCAAAATAAAATAAACTGTATACTAGATAGAGAGCACTGTACATGTGAGTCACTCTACATAACTAGATGCTCCTTGACCTGTTGCACTGCATGAAAAAGTAAAAAAAAAGTTCAAAGCAAGGCCCAAATCAGCAGGGTTGCCAGCCTGATTATTTCTTTTTTTCCGAACAGCTGATTAAAAAATCATAGATAGCTAATATTTTTAAGAACACATTGAAAAGCTATAGTAAGTCATAAGGATTACTAGTAATATATGTCTACACCTCAGCATACTGGTATGAACCAATTAGCAGTATTCACTGTGGATTGCAAAATGATGAGACCTGCAATCATAGTAATCTATACACAGTCCTGTACAAAGTCACGGACACTTCGATAGTCCTGTAAAAAGTTAAGAACCCATAGATTTGTTTTTACAGACTGACTACGAATTTAGGTTTGGCAACCCTAAAACCCAGCATCAGGCAAATCTTGGTAGAGTCCAGTGCCTCATGATCAACACTTTGGATAGCTATGGATAGGGGTTGACAATGGATCAACTGTAACTCTGTAACCAAAGGGCGTACACACAGCTGGCCCAACAATGTATTAACTGGGGAACACAAAAGGGCTTTGGTTTGATTAGTCAATGTTTTCTGGAACAGCAGTGGCAATATATATATATATATATATATATATATATATATATATATATATATATATATATATATATATATGTATTCATCTTGTTAGGCATGAAAGATAGAAAAGTTGATTCACTGGTTACCAAAAGGATGAAACAATAATACTCTTCCACTTAAGTATAAATATCAGCTAGATAAACAATATATATTTTTGCCCTGTTATCGCCATTTCTCAGCATAACTATTTTAGTTCCTACCAGGCTAACATGGTACTTAGATTGTTCAAAAAAGAATGCAAGTCAAAAAATGCTTGCCTTTTGTCTGCTCTTTACATAATCGTCTCCAAAATTTCATCTGTGCTTCCCCCATTCTCTGGAACTGACTATCTCAAATGATCAGACTTTCTAACACTGTTGAAATCTTGTGAAGCAACTTGAAAACCTACCTTTTCAGAAAAACCTACAACATACAATAATCCCCACAGCCACCACACTACCATATGAACAGAGTCTACCCTCACCTACTATCTCGCTTTCCTTCTCCTCATGGGCAGGGCCCTACCTCCTTCTCTACTGGTCTGTCACCCATTTACTCAAGTTTAATCTTGTGTTTTTCACCTGTATTCAAATCCTGCTTCTTGTTATATTTGTTTCTTCACCCTTCCAGCACTATCTTAATGTTTTTCCATACCTCTACACAATCTCTCCATCTATAGTGCCCCAGATAGTAGTAATGCCATTCTTTGTACTCTATACAGTATATTATCTCCCTTTTATGTCCCAACTCATTAATAATGACCCATTTATGAATCAACAGCATAATAATGCCTTCTTTATACCACTGAGTAATAATACTCCATTAATGGCCGTTTGATAGTGCCTCATATATAGCACCACTGAATAATAGTGTCCCCTGTATGGCCCCAATGAGCAGTAGTGTTCTCTGCATGGACCCACTCAGTATCATTGCCATTGTACAGCCCCACTCAGTAATACAGCCCCCTATTTGGCCTTACATAGTAATACTACCCCCTGTATGACTCCACTCACTAATATTGCCTCCTGCTTGACCCCACTCAGTAGTATTACCCCCTGAATGTCCCCACTCAGCGTTATTGCCCCTTCTATGGCCCTGCACAATATGCTGGTCCTGCACCCGTCTTTAAAAAAATATGTGGAAATGTAGAAAGAATATGTGGAAATGTAGAAAGAATATTATATTCACATTTTCCACTCCCTCTCTGCTCGGATCACTGTCTCTGGACGTACTTCAGTCCCAACAGTCTGTCATGTTCCGTCTAAGTATATGACCGCTGTAGCCAATCACTGGCTCAGTTGTACCAATGCTAAACCCAGGGATTGGCCACGGCCAACAGCAGCATGTTACTGGCTGCAGACAGATGAGCAGAGATCATTGGGATAACTAAGAATCAAAAAGGACAACAAGCAAAGTGGATAGCAGGTGGAAAAGGTGAGGATAATGAGGTTTTTTTTTTACATTCGCCCATTTTTCTTTAAAGACAGGTACCTGGGGGGCATCATGGGGTTGGGCGACCTGAACAATTGCCCAGTTTTCCAGCCCTGCACTCCTAACAAGGCTTCCCTAAAAGAAACGGTAGTGAAATACACGTTGGGGTGTGTGCATTGCTCTGGTTGGTGTTGTAACTATGTCTTGATATGATCTCTGTTCATTGATTTGTAGACTTATAGTGATTCTTAGGAGTAGATGCTAATTGGACTTTATGGCATGATGCAGATTACATGACTATCCAGCAGTGTTACTTTTAATCTTCTGATTGAAGGTCCTGCATAGTTATTTTACCAATCCCAGAGTATTGCCTGATTTTTAATGTCTACAGTTGTTTTTTTTTTAAATAGTATTTCATAATGTTTTTTAAAAAACATTTTTTGATATTCTGGTTGTTTTTGTTCCATATACTTTACTATATGCGCTTTAAAGTTCTAAAAAGCAAAATCCAAAGCAATGAATTATATTTATGTAAAACATGGCTTTTAGAGTGCATTCACACTTCCATTAGGGCTGTTAATTATAATTCTGTCTCTGTTCCCTTTTAGAGCAAAGAAAAACAATTAAAATGGAAGTTAACATTTTCATTTCATTGGCTTTTGAAAAAAACAGAAAGCAAATGGAAAGCTTTCAGTTTGCTTCTGTACCGTTGTTTTTTGTTTTTTTTTAACTGAATGAATAACGCTGCAGACTGTGCTATTTGTTCCATTACAAAGTGGTGCATGGGACTTATACCATTTATGGGTCTACTAAAGTCATAGTTACATGTGGACCACAGTAACGAATCATAGCAGAAGAAGATATTACTTCAATATTCGATATGTGTAGGATTGTGGGAACAATATAACTCAGAAAGTCTACATTAATTCAAAACCTAATTTTTTTTTTTTAAATATCTGTTAATTTGATACCTGAAAATAATAGCCCCAGTATTAGCTAATCAGTAGTTTGAAAAATCTATCCAGCTTCGCCAACATCCCCAAACACTGGCGTAACTATAGGGGATGCACGGGATGCGGTTGCACCTGGGCCCATGAGCCTTAGGGGGCCCATAAGACCTCCCTTCTCCATATAGGGAGCCCAGTACTATGAATAAAGCATTATAGTTGGGGGCCCTGCTACAGGTTTTGCATTGGGGCCCAGGAGCCTCAAGTTACGCCTCTGCGTTAAGGGGTTAAGAGAAGTTGGGGGGCCCCAAGATAAACTTTTGCACCCGGGCTCATGAGCCTTTTGCTATGCCCCTGTCCCCAAAGTTCTATTTCATTGTCTCTGACAGAGAAAATTATGGGTAGTAGCAGTTTGAAGATGACAGTATTTGCAAATTCTCTGCTACTCTGTCATTACAAACCCATCAGGCCCAGCTACTCAAGTTGGTAAAACATTTTACTTCTCTTTTTTTTTTTAAGGGCTGCATTACACGATTTGCTTATATTATGGCATAGGACATGGTTGAATATTATCAATATGGCACTACATGCCAGTAATATACCTTCTCAATAATAAGACTATGTCTAACTTTTTATCACTGTCAGCGGCCATACTTACTGATACAAAATACAAGGTTAGATATAAGCACCACATCCCTCAGGATGCAGAGAGACAAATTTCTACACGTAGGTGCAATATAATAATCAACAACCATTCACACACCTATCACATATTGGAGGGAGTGGCTGCTTAGTATTATACTTGCACGTAGATAAGGCATTTAGAGGATGCCAGTCTCACTGATACATGTAGTGCACCATGCAGGCTTACAAACTATCAATGATACCACATATGATTCATTCTGGTGGATTGCCATGCACCTCAAAAGTAAACCACACTGGTACCCTGAGCTCCCCCAGCATTTACAACCTGACTGCTTACTGCAAAGATAATAATAAATAATAATAAATATGAGATATTCATGACTATTTTGGCCAAAACTCGCAAGTTTGCAATCCATGTCAAGGGTCAGCGCTTTAAATACTGGGGGAGCCCAGGGTGTCAGTGCCATTGTGGCTCACTTTTGAGGTGCAGGGCATCCCATCAGGAAGAACCATATGTGGTGTCATTAATAGTTTGTAAACCTGCATGGTGGACTACACATATCGGTTGGTCTGCCACCCTTTGTATGCCTTATATGTGCAGTAATGGTACTAAGCAGCCACTTCTCTCAATATGGGATTGGTTTTTGAGTGGATGTTCATCAGTATATTGCCCTGTGTAATGCTCCTCCAACTGGAGACTATAGCAATTTAGGTGTGCATGCTGAAGGATGTCAGGTCTATACCTGCCCTTGTATTTTGTATCAGTATATCTGTAGGGCCTCATGTCCATTGGCGGGTCGGATCCCGACCCTGCTCGCGGCTGGCGACCCTGCATACCTGTCCGAGCATTCTTGTTTCTGTACTACGGATGTGTGCGGAAGTGCCGGCGGGCACACCAGCGCACATGCACAGAACAGTTTTTTCTTTTCAAACTCCTGCTTTCCCGCGGAACCCGCTGCCTGTCCGCAATGTCAAGTATGGCTGCCTTCTATGTTTTTTGAATTGATGTGTCCTTTTTCTATGATTTGTATGTCTCTTCTTTGCATTGAATTGATAGTTGGAAAGTATACAAAACGCTACCTAGCTTATTCTGAATATCACTCCTCTCAGTGAGTGCTGTGGCATGGATGGTGGTTCTCAAAATATTTAACCAAATATATTTTAATCAGGTACTAAGAATTTGTGGTCATATAGGGAAAGTGTGAGAGATAAAGTATCTTTAGAACAGCCCGTGGCCCAAGATATATTTAATCCACTAATAGTTTGTATAAGTGAGTACACAACTACAAAATTCTTTGTCTGAATTTTTTCATAATTATATATAATTATAGAAAGTGAAGTGGTTACTCTATTAGTCCATTGGGGTGGAATTGGGTTGGGATGAAGACAAGAAAATAATCAGTTTGTGATGGCACAAACACATTTGTCTTAGTGTACACTGTCAAAGTCGATGTTTAAAAATACAACTGCCAATGTATTAATTAATATGACCGTATAGCAATGATACAAGACAGTTATGAGTATGAGTCAAGACTCTGCATTTGTGAAGAATACAAACTAAACGGGAAAAATTACAGTAGGGCATTTATCATGTTGTCCTCCACGTCATGGAGCAATTTAGTCAAGAGTACCATGAGGAGTTTCTTTTTCCAATGTAGATATGAATCTAGTTTTCTCAATGCAAACATTTTGCTCAACCAGAAGTTGATCTAACTTTACCATTCGGTGCTGGGTGACCTGCAAGTAAGATCCCAATGGATGGAGGACTTGACAGCAAACACAAAAACAACATATTTTACTTGTCCATGTTCTTCGCCATAATATTTGGTAAAAACTCCACTTATTTCAGTAAAAACCAACAGTAAAAATAAAATCTCGCACTCCTTAGTAAGATTGAAATGCATGTGAACAGTATGTGATAAGAGTTCACTTACTTCTGTGGGGGTTCCTCTCCATGAAGAACCCCCTAAACGAAGAATTAACGTTTTGTGTCTAAAAGTCCACTGGTAAACTCCAGGCTCTTCCAATGGAGGTGTGGAGACCACAGCGATGGTTAACAGGAAGACTATTTATTGGGCTGTTTACAAACAAAATTCTGAACACAAAGAAAATATATACAAAAGAGTATAAAGTCTATTGCCAAGCGTTTCGGAGTTTCATACCCCTTTCTCTATGTATTTCAGTAGAGCGTCTCCAGAATGGACGCTTTTTGTTTTATTTTACTCTCATGGGAGATGTGTATAGCTAATTGGATGTATCTACCAACAACTGGAGTTCTAGACTCTAGACATCAACCACACTTCTACTCTACTGTAAATCCCAGGAACACGTTTTGGTTTATGATCTCCGCCAACGAAAGGTATAGAAAAGCAACCGAAACTGATATGAAAACATTGCGTGCAATGGTTGTAAAAGTAAAATCAGCCATTAAACCCATGCGTATAATCCCAAACTATGTACTTCATCCACAAGAGGTCAAGCACATTCCATATCCCTTCCATTAGATTTCTTAATGGTGACCACTTGATTGAGAGTGAATATATCCTTTAATAGTATGCTAGTTAAGTTTGGAACCTACGTGAGGATTCATCAATCTTTTAGTTATAATGTCACAGTTGTCTTCTACTTATTGGGCTTATTATGAATTTTTCCTTCCAAAACCCCGTTTGCTCATTATTTGTATAAACATAAGTAAGTCAGTATGGGAGCCCCTCACTTAATAAATGATTGTGCATATGTATACTTCCATGCATATTCTTGAATAGGGTTTGTTATTTTGATTTATTCTGACTTGCTTGACTTTCTTTGTGCCTTTAGACAGCAGACAGGAAAGCCCTGTCCAAGTGCGCAGCGACTGAAGTGCTGTGGTTAAAATGGTTTTCCCTGGATCTCCCTCACAGCCAACAGTTGTCTGATTTCAATCAGTGGCAGCTCTCACCACATGTCCAGACATCAATCTTCTCCAGACCGTGGGTGAGAGTGTCACAGCATGGTGTATGTTCCAGGGAAAAAATAGACTCCCCTGCCACTTTCCCTCATCATCCAATAGTAAATGTTTTTTTGATTTGCTATTTGCTCAGAGGAAATCACATTTTGAACCATTGGCATTTTCCAGAGTATATCGTCTCTAGCTAGTAGAAGCACACGTGTAACACTATATAAAGCAGGATGACATTGCTGAGCTTTACATATTAGGATCCCTGCCGTAAAAGCATTTTCATGCTACGTAGGCATTAAAATACAAGCAAAATAAGCATTTATTAATGCAAACTGTATACTATGGAGAGTATTCATTAAAAAAACTACTAATAAGTTATATAATCAGCGCTGATGGGACCGAAAGTTGGCTGTCGCCTTCATTTACCGTATATCTAAGGGCTTCAGTAGACGAGCGCTTGCACAAATACGCTCACCGCTACAGAGCTTATTTGCGCATAAACAAGTCCAAAGTCTGTTTTGTTTTTTTTTTGCGGTTCAAACTCCACGCTATTGCGTGCGCAAATAAAAAAGCCAAAACATAACGCAGGACCTATCTTCTCTCGCACGCCTATAAAAAAGGGTGCAAGAAAGATAGGACGAGGCGTATATTTTCTTGCAGAAAGGAATTGTCCGAGGAAAAATGCTCGTGAGAATGAATCCAATGAAATCAATAGCTTTGATTCGTCATGTGTTACAGGCGTGAATTTCGTGAGCACAAAAACCTCCGTTCGTCTCTTTCAGCCCTTAGAGGCGATGCATGAAAATACTTAGAATCTTCTGTATGTAGGGCTGAATTAGCAGGGCAGATATATTATTTTGCAGCACACACTGCTATTGACAGGTTTTATTGATTTTTTCATTTGCGTAAAGTAGCAGCAGTATTTCATTTATTAATCTATGTACAGAAGCCGAAAATACCATTATTTATCCGAAGGAATTTCTCACACGGGATGGCATTGTCCCCAGGATGCAGGGCTTCTTCAGATGATCGTATTTGCGTGCGGTTTTGCTCACGTAAATTATATATGTGCACAATGCACAGAGAATAGAACCCAGTGATGTCAGTGTGTTTGTTCTCATTAAAAAGCCCCCATAGAAGTCTATGGGAGGTGTGTAAATGTGTACGCAAGTGTGCAATATGCTGCGCAATTCCCTGAAAAACAGAACACATACGGACCTCGTAAGGCTAAATAGCCTTTTAAATCAGGATGGGGGGGTGTCTTGAGCATGCATGCAAATAGACCCTACGTGCAAGAAAAGCACAGACGTATGCGCCAGTACGCTCACAAATCTGCTTTGTTTACGGCGCAAATGTTTTTTTTCTTGCGCCCAGATGTTAACTGGAAGTGAATAAACAAATATGATTTACGCTGCCAACAGCTTGTTTTGGGGGCATTTTTCCTCACTTTTGGTTCTGTTGGTTTTTCATAAGCTTGTCTATAAGAAAAAAAAAAAAAAAAAAAATTCATATAAAAAATATATGTTAAAAAAAGCTCCAAAAAAATCGATGAAATTTATGGCGTTTTTTACAAGCTGCAAAATATTGTTACAATATAATACAAAAATGTATTATGCTCTGCATGCCAGTTTTCTGGGATACCAAAGTTGCTATTTTGGTGCACCTTTGGAGTTCTTATACTTGACCCAAACCGTTTTCAAAAAGTAGGTGGGGCCTAGCATTAGGCACTGTAGCTGCACATGGCCCATTACATTTGCTATGATGCAGTCTTTGTTAGAAACTAGTGTACATTATAGCAGAAAGCTATGCCAAGTCGGAGCTGGCATGGCTTTCGATCTGGTGCACATAGGTGCCGCCTCTTATTGCATTTCTCACTCTGAGCCTGGTATATAGTTAACTTGCAATGGCCTATGAAACGCCAGTGTAAGTAAGCGTGCCCCTATGGGTAAAGAAAGCCTTAGTGTGTCCCTATATTCCAAACTTCTACCCTGAGCCATTGAACAAATACTGTTCCTCAATGTCCAAATACTGTTGGAGCACAGAACAGATAGAATGATAAAAGCAGTCCCTTGGTGCCAAAATACTGGGTGTATGCCAGCGGTGCTAAGAGGTTTCTTTATTGAGACTATTGCTACCAGATAGGGACCAGGACTGTCTGTGAACCAATCAAAGACAGAAGTAGGGAAACTGAAAGGTAGACTACCCATGAGTCTGAAATGGAGGGTGTGACCCATAGACATGGCCAACTGGAAATATGGATAATGGTGGCTTCAGAGAGCTCATTGAGGGGAAACAACCAATGAATATTATTGTTACCCACTAGAGATGAGCATGTATACTCGCTAAGGCACATTACTCGAGCGAGTAGTGCCTTAGCCGAGTATCTCCCGGCTCGTCTGTAAAAATTCGGCTGCCGGCGCAGGTGACAGGTGAGTTGCGGCGGTGAGCAGGGGGGAGTGGTGGGGAGAGAGGGAGAGAGATCTCCCCTCCGTTCCTCCCCGCTCTCCCCCACCCACCGCTCCCTGCCCCCCGCCGGCCCCCGAATCTTTAGAGACGAGCAGGAGGATAATCGGCTAAGGCACTACTCGCTCGAGTAGTTAGCCTTAGCAAGTATACTCGCTCATCTCTATTACCCACTCATATTGGGTTGACTGTTGTTGTGAACTATGTTGCTCAGGTAAGTGATCAGTATAGCGCCGTCTTGTGAAATAAGTACAAATCTTCCAACCATCTCTGTGTCATGATTCTAAGTCAGGCTTGGAGCTTCTTATTTTGACCAATGTGGGCAGGTAGCGTGGTCAAGTGAAGCCAGAGATTGGTACACAGGAATAGCAATAGTATGTTTAGAGGAGCAGGCAGGTGGTGGAGCTTGACTACAAGCAGAGAGCACACTAATCTCACAAAGAATGAGTAGAAGGGCCAGGATTTATAAGGAGTCCAATCATGGAATAGGGCGGAGCCAATCAGGAACTGGATCAGGAGCAAGGATTCAGAAAAGGAGCTTATCTAGAGAGCTGGATAGCTCAACAGGAAGAGCCACCGCCTGGAGCACACTGAGACCCTGGGTTTGAACCCTAACACCCTGATTTTGGGGTCTGTTCTATCACTCTGGGAACCAAAGGCATGTCCCACAATTGGCATAGAGGAACACACACTTTGCAGGAATCCTTGTTGCTAATATAGTTCCTTCACTCACTTCTGGGTAGCAGGATCAGCTGATCATTGAAACCAGTCTCTGGGCTCAGCCATATGCTTTGGCCACAGCAATCGCATGATCCTATTATTTGCAAGTGAGGGGGACAGAATCAGCAGGAAACAACAGAAGTAGAGCTAAGTTTTTTTTAATTTTACTGCATAAATAGGGGAAATGTGGGGCACTATTATGGAGGGCCACATGTGGGGGTAATAATACCAAAGGGCCAGGGGCTGTCTGGCAAATTTTAGATTGGAGGGCAAGTACCCATGACCCATGTGTAGTGGTGTATCCTTAGCTTGTCTACCTCCACCTACAGTATAAAAATAGCATAGGTAATTGGGTTTTAAATCCAACCTCAGTTAAAAAACTCAGCCTATTGGTGTTGTTTTTATGTTGCGATCGTACTCTGCACATATTTGCATCCCAGATAGTTTATCGGTACTTTTCAATGCCGTATAAAAAAACTGCCAGGGATAAAAACTGTGAGACGAAGACTAGAGATGAGCGAGCACCAAAATGCTCGGGTGCTCGTTACTCGGGACGAAATTTTCGCGATGCTCGAGGGTTCGTTTCGAGTAACGAACCCCATTGAAGTCAATGGGCGACCCAAGCATTTTTGTATATCGCCGATGCTCGCTAAGGTTTCCATTTGTGAAAATCTGGGCAATTCAAGAAAGTGATGGGAACGACACAGCAACGGATAGGGCAGGCGAGGGGCTAAATGTTGGGCTGCATCTCAAGTTCTCAGGTCCCACTATTAAGCCACAATAGCGGCAAGAGTGGGCCCACCCTCTCCCAACAATTTTTACTTCTGAAAAGCCCTCATTAGCAATGCATACCTTAGCTAAGCACCACACTACCTCCAACAAAGCACAATCACTGCCTGCATGACACTCCGCTGCCACTTCTCCTGGGTTACATGCTGCCCACCCCTCCCCACCCCTGCACGACCCAGTGTCCACAGCGCACACCAAACTGTCCCTGCGCAGCCTTCAGCTGCCCTCATGCCACGCCACCCTCATGTCTATTTATAAGTGCGTCTGCCATGAGGAGGAACCGCAGGCACACACTGCAGAGGGTTGGCACGGCTAGGCAGCGACCCTCTTTAAAAGGGGCGGGGCGATAGCCCACAATGCTGTACAGAAGCAATCAGAAATATAATCCTGTGCCACCGCCGTCAGGAGCTGCACACGTGGGCATAGCAATGGGGAACCTATGTGCCACACACTATTCATTCTGTCAAGGTGTCTGCATGCCCCAGTCAGACCGCGGTTTTTTATAAATAGTCACAGGCAGGTACAACTGGGAATCCCCAACTCCGCAATGGGAATTCCGTGTGCACCCACAGCATGGGTGGCTCCCTGGAACCCACCGGCTGTACATAAATGTATCCCATTGCAGTGCCCTGGACAGCAGCGCTAACGTCAAATTAAATGCAGGTGGGCTTCGGCCCACACTGCATGCCCCAACCTGACCGGGGTTTTTAATTCATAGACACAGGCAGGTACAACTCCCTATTGTGAAGTCCATGTGGACCGACAGCATGGGTGGGTGCCAGGAAGCCACCGGCGGCACAGAAATATATCCCATAGCATTGCCCATCACAGCTGACGTAATGTCATGTTTAATGCAGGTGGGCTTCGGCCCACACTGCATGCCCCAGTCAGACTGGGGTTCTTTAGAAGTGGACACATGTAGTTACAGCTCCGTGTGGACCGACAGCATGGGTGGGTGCCAGGAAGCCACCGGCGGTACATAAATATATCCCATTGCATTGCCCATCACAGCTGAGGTAATGTCATGTTTAATGCAGGTGGGCTTCGGCCCACACTGCATGCCCCAGTCAGACTGGGGTTCTTTAGAAGTGGACACATGTAGTTACAACTCTGTGTGGACCGACAGCATGGGTGGCTCCCTGGAACCCACCGGCGGTACATAAATATATCCCATTGCAGTGCCCAGCACAGCTGATGTAACGTCAGCTGTAATGCAGGTGGGCAAAAAATTAATTGGATTACACTGTAGGCGAGGGCCCACAAAAATTGGTGTACCAACAGTACTAATGTACGTCAGAAAAATTGCCCATGCCCAACCAAGAGGGCAGGTGAAACCCATTAATCGCTTTGGTTAATGTGGCTTAATTGGTAACTAGGCCTGGAGGCAGCCCAGTTAAAATAAAAATTGGTTCAGGTGCAAGTTTCAATGAGCATTGAAACGTATAAAAATTGTTTAGAAAAATTATATGACTGAGCCTTGTGGGCCTAAGAAAAATTGCCCGTTCGGCGTAATTACGTCAGGTTTCAGGAGGAGGAGCAGGAGGAGGAGGAGGAATATTATGCACAGATTGATGAACCAAAAATGTCCCCGTTTTTGATGGTGAGAGAGAACGATGCTTCCATCCGCGGGTGCAGCCTATGTATTGCTTAGGTATCGCTGCTGTCCGCTGGTGAAGAAGAGAAGTCTGGGGAAATCCAGGCTTTGTTCATCTTGATGAGTGTAAGCCTGTCGGCACTGTAGGTTGACAGCCGGGTACGCTTATCCGTGATGATTCCCCCAGCCGCACTAAACACCCTCTCTGACAAGACGCTAGCCGCAGGACAAGCAAGCACCTCCAGCTGCTCCTTTGACACCCAGTAGTTGTAGGGGGCAGAGGCGTCACCGAGGACGGTCGTGCGATCGGCTACGTGCTCCCTCACCATCCTTTTACAGTGCTCCCGCCAACTCAGCCTTGACTGGGGAGCGGTGACACAGTCTTGCTGGGGAGCCATAAAGCTGGCAAAGGCCTTGGATAATGTTCCCCTGCCTGCGCTGTACATGCTGCCTGATCTCTGCGCCTCCCCTGCTACCTGGCCCTCGGAACTGTGCCTTCTGCCACTAGCGCTGTCGGATGGGAAGTTTACCATCAGTTTGTCCACCAGCGCCCTGTGGTATAGCATCATTCTCGAACCCCTTTCCTCTTCGGGAATGAGAGTGGAAAGGTTCTCCTTATACCGTGGGTCGAGCAGTGTGTACACCCAGTAATCCGTAGTGGCCAGAATGCGTGTAACGCGAGGGTCACGAGAAAGGCATCCTAACATGAAGTCAGCCATGTGTGCCAGGGTACCTGTACGCAACACATGGCTGTCCTCACTAGGAAGATCACTTTCAGGATCCTCCTCCTCCGGCCATACACGCTGAAAGGATGACAGGCAAGCAGCATGGGTACCCTCAGCAATGGGCCAAGCTGTCTCTTCCCCCTCCTCCTCATGCTCCGCCCCCTCCTCCTCCTCAACGCGCTGAGATATAGACATGAGGGTGCTCTGACTATCCAGCGACATACTGTCTTCCCCCGCCTCCGTTTCCGAGTGCAAAGCGTCTGCCTTTATGCTTTGCAGGGAACTTCTCAAGAGGCGTAGCAGAGGAATGGTGACGCTAATGATTGCAGCATCCCCGCTCACCATCTGGGTAGACTCCTCAAAGTTTCCAAGGACCTGGCAGATGTCTGCCAACCAGGCCCACTCTTCTGTAAAGAATTGAGGAGGCTGACTCCCACTACACCGCCCATGTTGGAGTTGGTATTCCACTATAGCTCTACGCTGCTCATAGGGCCTGGCCAACATGTGGAGCGTAGAGTTCCACCGTGTGGGCACGTCGCACAGCAGTCGGTGCACTGGCAGATTAAACCGATGTTGCAGGGTCCGCAGGGTGGCAGCGTCCGTCTTGGAGTTGCGGAAATGTGCGCAGAGCCGGCGCACCTTTCTGAGCAGGTATGACAAGTGTGGGTAGCTTTTCAGAAAGCGCTGAACCACCAAATTAAAGACATGGACCAGGCATGGCACGTGCGTGAGGCTGCCGAGCTGCAGAGCCGCCACCAGGTTACGGCCGTTGTCACACACAACCGTGCCCGGTTGGAGGCTCAGCGGCACAAGCCAGCGGTCGGTCTGCTCTGTCAGATTCTGCAGCAGTTCGTGGGCCGTGTGCCTCTTCTCTCCTAAGCTGAGTAGTTTCAGCACGGCCTGCTGACGCTTGCCCACCGCTGTGCTGCCACGCCGCGCGACACCGACTGCTGGTGACGTGCTGCTGTTGCTGACACATCTTGATTGCGAGACAGAGGTTGCGTTGGAGGAGGAGGAGGAGGGTGGTTTAGTGGAGGAAGCATACACCGCCGCAGATACCAGCACCGAGCTGGGGCCCGCAATTCTGGGGGTGGGTAGGACGTGAGCGGTCCTAGGCTCTGACTCGGTCCCAGCCTCCACTAAATTCACCCAATGTGCCGTCAGGGAGATATAGTGGCCCTGCCTGCCTGTGCTTGTCCACGTGTCCGTTGTTAAGTGGACCTTGGCAGTAACCGCGTTGGTGAGGGCGCGTACAATGTTGCGGGAGACGTGGTCGTTCAGGGCTGGGACGGCATATCGGGAAAAGTAGTGGCAACTGGGAACTGAGTAGCGCGGGGCCGCCGCCGCCATCATGCTTTTGAAAGCCTCCGTTTCCACAAGCCTATACGGCAGCATCTCCAGGCTGATCAATTTGGCAATGTGCACGTTTAACGCTTGAGCGTGCGGGTGCGTGGCGGCGTACTTGCGCTTGCGCTCAAACAGTGGCGCTAGCGACGTCTGGACGCTACGCTGAGAGACATTGCTGGATGGGGCCGAGGACAGTGGAGGTGAGGGTGTGGGTGCAGGCCAGGAGACGGTAGTGCCTGTGTCCTCAGAGGGAGGTTGGATCTCAGTGGCAGGTTGGGGCACAGGGGGAGAGGCAGTGGTGCAAACCGGAGGCGGTGAACGGCCTTCGTCCCACCTTGTGGGGTGCTTGGCCATCATATGCCTGCGCATGCTGGTGGTGGTGGCTCCCCGGCTGATCTTGGCGCGACAAAGGTTGCAGACCACTGTTCGTCGGTCGTCAGGCGTCTCTGTGAAAAACTGCCACACCGTAGAGCACCTTGACCTCTGCAGGGTGGCATGGCGCGAGGGGGGGCTTTGGGAAACAGTTGGTGGATTATTCGGTCTGGCCCTGCCTCTACCCCTGGCCACTGCACTGGCTCAGCCTGTGCCCACACCCTGACTTGGGCCTCCGCGTCCTCGCCCGCGTCCACGTCCTCTAGGCCTACCCCTACCCCTCAGCATGCTGTATTACCAGTAGTGCAGAAACAGAATGCTGTAATTAAATGTGCCACTTATTGGCCTGTGGTTGGAGGCTGACTTCGCTTACGGAACGCACAGCAGAGCCAGGAAATAATTTTGCGCAAGCCTGCTGTAACACTTAGCTGGCTGCGTATGAATTAGGACAACTACCCCCAGCACAGACCCAGTACACTGAGGACAGTCACAGGCAGCCCAAATAGATTTTTTTTCCCAAATGTTTTTGGAAAGGCCCACTGCCTATATTCAATAAATATGTCTTCTGTCCCTGCCTCACCACTACTGGCCCTGGAGTATGTAAAATAACTGCAGCCTGTTGCACTGTGGACTGGAATACAGCGGTGATGTAACAGCCAACACAGAGCCAGGAAATAATTTTGCGCATGCCTGCTGTAACACTTAGCTGGCTGCGTATGAATTAGGACAACTACCCCCAGCACAGACCCAGTACACTGAGGACAGTCACAGGCAGCCCAAATAGATTTTTTTTCCCAAATGTTTTTGGAAAGGCCCACTGCCTATATTCAATAAATATGTCTTCTGTCCCTGCCTAACCACCACTTCTGGCCCTGGAGTATTACTGCAGGGCGCAATGCTCTGCACGGCCGATATACAAAAAAAAAAAATGTGCAACACTGCAAAAAGCAGCCTCCACACTACTGCACACGGTTAGATGTGGCCCTAAGAAGGACCGTTGGGGTTCTTGAAGCCTAAAATACTCCTAACACTCTCCCTATAGCAGCTCCACCAAGATACCACTTTCCCTCCTCTATGTCAGAACGCATCTGTGGCGAGCCGCGGGAGGGGCCGATTTATATACTCGGGCGACACCTGATCTCGCCAGCCACTCACTGCAGGGGGGTGGTATAGGGCTTGAACGTCGCAGGGGGAAGTTGTAATGCCTTCCCTGTCTTTCTATTGGCCAGAAAAGCGCGCTAACGTCTCAGAGATGAAAGTGAAAGTAACTTGAACATCGTGTGGTACTCGTCTCGAGTAACGAGCATCTCGAACACGCTAATACTCGAACGAGTATCAAGCTCGGACGAGTACGTTCGCTTATTTCTAACGAAGACCAAAGAGGTCTCCATTTCACATATTCTCCCATATGATGTCATCTTACTTTCTGTCCCCATGCAGTTTTCTATAGGATTAAACCAGTGCTGGATTGTAAAAACAGTATGTGAAAAGAGCCTTGACTTTGCTAACCAGCGTATTTTATTAAATACTTCCATTTTATGATTTTCTGCATTGTGCCATTCTTCTGTTATTCGACTGGAAAAGTCTGAATAATTTGAAAACTGGGTGTTACTATTCTAGTCAAAGGGTTGTGGCCAGTAGGTATGAAGAGCAAATAAATATACAGGCGCAGAGCATGCAGTGCATCATTTCTGTCCCTTATGAAATCTCAATACACAATATATATATATATGTATATATATATATATATATATATATATATATATATATGCATCAATCCATAGATAAGTGATAGGCCACCAGTCAGATTATAAAAAGGGAGGATGTCAGTTCTACAATCACTTAATAGCTATAAGTTGGTGCTTCCCACATACCAAGTGTTGGCATAATGCAGATGCCTTACGTGTCACTCATAAGGCATCACTAATACATACTTCCGTTGAATATTTGCCACACAAAAGGGCCATCCAGTACAACAATGAATAAAATGTCAAGTTAATATGTGTTACAGTTTGCAGTCACCAGCTTTTAAGTTCTTCTGACTCTCTTGTTTCCTGACTTTGGCAATCAATGACTACGTTCCTGTCTCTGCTATTGACCCTGGCTTGTGATTTTGACTATACTTTAGTCCGCTGCCTGCCCTGACTTCTGGTTTGAATTACCATGCTGAGCCTGTTCTCCATGACCCAACCTATGGCTTTGTTTCTCATGCTGAAGTTACCGCCTGCCCTGACCTGGACTGTCTGACTACGCTCATGTTGACACCCTCTGGTACCGTGGGCCTTAAGTAGCATCAGCTGCAACAGTTTCGTGAGTTTCAGCTTTGGAACATCGTAGTAAAGCCTACATCCTGACTGATGGGGTTAAAGGGTGAAGACCTGGACCTCAGGTGTTGGCTGAGGATTTGACCTAAACAATATCGGTGGCTCAGTAAATTCATGTTCATGGATCCTGATAATAATGACATCTCAACTGGATGTTGCCAAGGATAATCAAGACGGGCATTTAATACAGCAGTTTCTACTGAGACAAATATATATGTGGCTGTTGTAACTCAAATATGCCCTGAATATTCACTAAGAGCAGCTTCACCCGGATGTATTTGCACTCATATTTGTGCGTGCAATTTGCAGAGAATAGAACCCATGGATCTCAATAAGTTTAATCAAATTTTCATTTTTGCGCATGCATTCTGCGCACATGAAAAAGACATAACTTGCTCTATTTTAGTGCACATTTGCACACCAAAGCCTGCATAGGAATATGTTGAGAGTGCAAATGCGCACTTGATACCTGTGTAATTGCGCATTATGCTGCATAATTTTGTGAGAAAAAGAACATATATGGAACTAATTAGGTTACATAGCCTTTGAAATCACAGCATTGGTGTATCTCACGTCCATGTGAAGCGTAAAAAAGAAAAAAGTAAAATGCGCAAGCATTGTATGCTTGACAAAGTCGCCTGCTAGAACGACGAAACACGTTGCATCTTAATAAAGGAAGCTGATTTACTATGTAGGACTGTCCGGTGGTTTATCCTCGGGAGCGCTAAGGGATTTTTTCTTCTTCACCTGTATTGTGGCATTAGGGTGGCTTCACACGACATATTGTAAAATATGCTCACTCCTGCGACTCCTGCGTAACTTTTTTGCACAGAGAACAAGTGTACTTTGCACACTTCCCTGCGCGACTACAGGCACCGCTAGTTCACATGGGTGGGGGATTCTGCTCTGTGCAGCTTGCTAAGGGCTGGTTAGCTGTGCTACAAAGTCTCCACAGTCAGCAAATGATGTGCTTGTGCTGTTGTATACCACTAGAGCCAGTCCTGCATCTGACCGTACACAGAAGCTAGTAAAGCAGGGTTTTGAACCTTGCCCAAGAATCTCTTGGTAGCTTTAGCACCACTGATTAATCAGCGAATATCCATATATACATGGTGATATTGTTATGGGCTACTTCCCAAGCCTTGGGACAAGATCTGCCCTTACATCTTCTCCCATGTTTCTTTCAGTTAAAGATCACATGACTTACATTTCAGACAGAAGTGAAAGTTGATACCACATCTCTTGCTTTGGGACACTTTCTCAGACTTATTTGGTGATTATTATTACACATGTATGTTGGCTAAGGAAAAAAAAAATCATTCATTTTCTCGAAAAAAAACCTCTGACCACACTTGGACTAAAACAAAGAGATTGTTCTTAGTTAAGAATATTGCCTGTCATCATATTTCAGAAAAAAATTTGTAATGCCAAAAAGCTATGTCAAATATATCCACTTGGAGTCTTCAGCGGATAGAAAAGACTGACCTCAAAACTCCAATTAATTTGCTAAAGTAGTGATACCTCATTTAACTTCTTTTTTCTTCGATTGTACAATCATCAAAATGATAGTTTTCTATATGGATAGCTGGATGGTTGATGGGTGGAGTTTTGGAGTTGCCCTTTGAGTTGTGTATCGTTTCTTTGTTTGTACCTTATCTTATATAAACTCAAGAAAATGTGTTTGTTTAAAAAAAATAAATGCTAAATGGACTTTGCTATGTGATTCTGTTAGTATGAGTAATATATACTATAGATTAGGGAAATACACATAATGCAGTTCCTTAGTATACAAGCCAGTGAACCTCCAAACAAGAAGATCAGTTTAATTCAGTTAATATTTAAGTTTGTCGAGAAAGTGTATTTTGTTTAGAGCTTACTTATACGGATGTCGGCGTTTTTACGTTAGCCCACCGGCGTAAACAGGCGCACAAATCTAACGTTTGTGCGCCTGTTTAGACGGCCCCTGCGCATATTCGCTGAGCCCGAAATGCGGTTGGGCGGGGAAGAGACAGTTTAGCTTTGTCCTGACCTATTTGCCATTTCCCTCCCCCTCACTTTCTCTCAGCATGGGGAGGAGGTGGAAAAAGGCGGGAGCTAGTGTGCTAAGCTCCCGCCCCCTGTTCTTCCCTTGTCGCAGCCAGCAATGGGAGTGGGCGAGATGGGCAGAGCTAGTTGCAAACAGCCAGCAAGGGGCGTAGAGGTGCAGGGAAGGGGGTGGGAGTTTAGAAGTCACGCTGCTAAACTCCCTCCCACTTCACTTCTCCGGCAGCTGTCATAGGCTCCCATATGATCCTGTGCAGCCGCCGCTGGCATAAGAGCGCCCGACCAAAATGCACTTTTTAAAATGCACCTAATGCGCTTTTACGCCGTGGAAATATGCCCATGTGCACTGATAGCCCTTACAGCCGAACATAAAATCTGTCTAACGCACACATTTATACTGTGTAAACGTAACTTACAATGCTCCTGAAAATGCAACCCTAAGTGGCTAAACGTCTGGCGAGTGACCACCACCAGAGTGGCTTTTCTTGTTTAATTGTGTATAGATTAAGGGTGGCTTCAGATGGCCGTATTTGTGTGTGTTTTTGCACGTGAAAAATATTTGTGGGCAATGCACAGAGAATAGAACCCATTGATGTCAGTAGGTTCGTTCCATTAACGATTTTTGTGCGCGCATTACATGCATGTGTAAAAAAAATACAACCTGCTCTACCTTTCTGCGTATTGCGCAGCAAAGGCCCCCATAGAAATTGATAGGAGGTGTGCAAATGTGTACTCAATATGCAAGCAAAGGCAGGACACGCTGTGCAATTTTGTAAAATAAAAGTACACATCTGGACCTTATTAGGCTAAATAGCCTTTTAAATAAGGACGGAGGTGTCTTGTGAACCGTCTCTACGTGCCCTGAGCGTCGTTATTAAGAAAACACTTCAGTTTCTCAGTCTGTGTGGTGCTGTTACATGGATCATACCACAGAAACAGTACAGTTACTGATGATGATCACACAGCTCCTGTCACACAGTTATAATAGAGGAAATCACAGCTCATTCTCCTGACTGTATACTGAAGATTATTTAGGTGACTATAGAAGCTAATGATAATTAAATTGTTCCGCCAGCAATCAGAAATGTTATAGCCACTAGCTAATGCATCATAAAGCTGAGGTGAGGGAGGCAGATACGAAAAAATATGTTTTAGCCAGTGTCACCCTTGAACCATGTACATAACATGCCACAGTCTAGCTATCTTCTTACAAGAGGCATTCATTAAAGATTTCCCCTGACCCACTTCTATTTATCGCAGGATGCTGAAACTTGACATGTGTAAGTCGCTATAGGTTATGTGCCAATTTGCAACTCTGAACTGATAACGGTCTATCTTTTACAGGTTCTGAAGTGGTGCGAGGTCTGATAATGGACCCAGTGGAATACAGAGCAGTCATCAAGTTCCTTTACTTGAAAGGCCGTACACCAAGGGGGGCGTTTGATGAGATGACAGAGGTTTATGGGGAGGATTCCCCATCATATGAAGTAGTCAAAAACTGGCATCATCAATTCAAATGTGGTTGGACTTTGGTGGAAACGGTTCCAACTCCAGGGCAACCCCACTGCGTAATCGATGAACACACCATCCAGCAAGTGGAGGTTGTCATTTTGGAAAATTTATGCATAACCATTTGTGACCTAGCCCAAAATGTCAAGATTAGTGTGGGGTCATGGAAAAAAATCATTTAAGACCATCTTCATATGCATAAGGTATCGACTTGCTGAGTTCTCCAGCTGCTCACACCTTTCCAGAAGCAGGAACGAGTTGAATGCTCCCAGGCTCTATTGAGGATGTGCCATGGAAACCAAGAGGACTTTTTCAACAGACTGATCACATAGGATGAAAGCTGAGTCCATCACTATGATCCACAGAATAAAGTCCAGTCAATGCAATGGAAGCAACGGACTCACTGCCTCCAAAGAAGGCACTTGCCGAACCCTTGGCAGATAAGGTCATGCTCACAGTCTTTTGGGATCAGCATGGAGTAGTCTTGATGGATTTCCTAGCAAAGGGTACCACAATTACAGAGGCATACTATGCTTCATTTCTGTGGAAATTGCAGGAAGCCATCAAAACCCAGAGACGCCTTCTGCAAGATAATGCCCCAGTTCAAAACTTGCATGTTGCCTGGATGGAAGCACGCGGCTGCGGGTATGAAATTCTACCACATCCCCCTTGTTCCCCTCAGACCTCCAACTCTTTCCAACAATGAAGTCATTTTTGAAGGGCAAGCATTTTCCAGATAATGAGACTCTGATTTCCGAAGTCACATCATGGCTTTTGGAACAACCTGTTGCCTTCTACAAGCTAAGTGTTTACAGTTGCATAAAAAGATGGGAGAAGTGTGTGTCCCTAGGTGGCACTGATGCAGAGAATGAATAATAACTGTGCCAGGTTTCGTTGCTCTCAGTCTACAGGAAGTAGGTCAGGGGAAGTCTTTAATGAACACCCCTCGTATTGGTCATTCCAGCAGGATAAAGACCAATGTCACCTGTCATCTCCAGTTGGTTATATGAACATGGCAATACATTCGGGGTATAAAATTTTCTGGAATTCTATAGTTACATAAATTGAATTTTCTGACAAATATAATATACTAGAAATATGTACCAAATGCAGCAGCCAATGAGCATATAGACAGTATTAAGACAACGCTACCCAATAATTCTAGACAATGTAAAACTATAATTTTACAATGTGCTGTACATATTAAAAGCATTGCTTGATGATAGTCGAGGTATCACCTACAGATACAGTGTGTACCCATGGGGCACATATGCTACAGGTAGAGAACCTAAGTATTAGGGCTTAGTCACACAGGCGCATCGGCGCCTGTGTTACTGCAGGAAGTAGACGGACGCACTTCAGGACGGATGTCTCTCTGCAGCGCCAGAAGAAAGAACATGTGACCGGCTTCATTGCCGGTCATGTGTTCTTTCTTCAGCGCTGCGGTGGGTCGTCTGTCTTGAAGTATGGCCGTCTTCTTCCTGCAGTAAGGGATCAGTCACACGTGCGCATCGGCGCCTGTGTACGGGTGCCGATGCGCCTGTTTGACTAAGCCCTTAGGGTAGCTGCAGACCGCAGTTTTGTAAAAAAATTACACATGTTTAGTGAAATTTTCTCTACCATTCTTTGCTGTGTGTTTCTGGTAGCACAAAATGCTGCAACCAAATGTTAGCTGTAGGTCCATTTTTTTGGAGCCATAGCAATTAGAGCAGGCTGTTTGGCTTTTTTTCTAATATTTTTCATAAACTTCTCTATAAGGAAAAAAGTACCAGAAAAAAGCTCATATGAAAAAAACACCATTTTAAAAAAGTCTCTTAAACAACACATTTGTTTAAGAGACTTTTTTAAAAATGGTTAAAAATCATCGTCTTTTTCTGGGGGTAAGAAACACCAAAAAGTAACTAGAGTGTAGGAACCCTTAAGTGACATATACACTTTATACTTCTCTATGTGTTTTTAGGGCACAGCTATGGCACTCTTGCCCTATGTCTTTGTCTCAATAGATTGCTTTAAATTCATTTCTAAACTCATTGACCGTATCTGGAGTGTTGTAAAAAAAAACACCAGCAGCAAAAGTGGCTGCTTAATATTGTATGTTATTAATTTGATCTTTAGCACAAGTATGGTACCACACATTTGGAAGCCATCCAAAGTGTTCAGTAGAAGAAAATAAGACACTGCTGTCAGTGGTTTTACGCAGCCACTTTTTTCAGAAAAGGAAAATTTGTTACAAATGACTTCTTCAGCATATGTTATTAATTTTACTGGGTTGGCTATTTGCCAGTCAAGCTTCAGTACCAGTCTGATTACTTTAAGTTGAAATGAGAAGGACTCCTGAGGTCATTAACGAAGACGGACATAAACATTTTTAGCTTAACTGTTTTGGCGAGGCTAGCCACCCTGAGCACTTTATTCTGTGCGTCTGCCAATTCCTCATTTATTATTAGGAGTCTTTAGCCAAAGGTGGAGCTCTGTGTAGAAAGCAAATATGAAAAGGTCCTCTTGAAGAAACTTGTGTGTAACTTATTTTTGGAGTAGGAGCAAAATAAATTTGCTTGTATACTTTTTACTTTCTTGCAAATAGTTCCATCATGCAGGAAATAACTGCAAAATTGCTAAGACATCATTGAGAATGTCCTTGTATTACATCATGATTTTTAGGATTTTTTAAACTTTATTTTCCCTTTTTTTTTTTCCTTTTTGTTTATATTTTATACTGTTTAAGCTTTTTGGTGGCTTCAGATGACTGTATGCACAATTGCGCATTGCTTCAGCACTACTTTGATTTACACGCGTATCGCTGCAAAGTACTGTACTTTCTGCACATGCCGGGCCTTTTCACATGCGCATGCAAAACACGTCCATCCTGATTTAAAAGGCTAATTAGCCCAATGAGGTCTAGATGGGTTCTCCTTTTCACAGAATTGCACAATGTATGGCGCATATTCCTGCATTTTGCAAAACGCGGGAACGGACCCATTGAAGTCAATGGGTTCTGTTTTCTGTGTTTTGCATAAATATGCCCATCTGAAGGCAACCTTATAGAGGCATGCCAGCATCAGCACATGGCAAACCTGGAACAGGGTCCACTGGGATTTTGGGGCCCGTGGTGAACTAGTTTTACGATTGTGAAACAAAGGTTACAATAGTATAGTAACATAGTATGGTTAAAAAAAACATATGAGTGCATTCAGCACCCGCATTCCAACCAAAAGCCACACATCTTGGTGAAGATTGTGATGTAGAATTGAAATGGCTTAAACTTATCTGCAATCATATTAGCCATCAAACTCTGTAATGAAAAAGGTTCGGTGTTAGCCAGTAGAGCAAAGTGTGATTGTTCCCAGCAAGAGAAACCAAGTAATCTTGTAGATATGATACCTTTTAATGGCTAACAAAAACACATGATGATGTCATCATATATTTTTGTTAGCCATTAAAAGGTATCATATCTACAAGACAACTTGGTTTCTCTTGCTGGGAACAATCACAATCTGTAAAGAAACTCGCAGGTTTTGGTGCAGAATTTGCAGCTGCAGAATGAAATGCAGATTTGGGTGAGAAATGCAGAATAATGCCACCATGTGTGAAAGTATCCTAAGTCTATTCTTGTTCAACATTTTCTCATGCACTATTGATCCAGAGTAAGGTCGATCTCACACGAGCGAGTTTGAATTGCGGAATTCACCTTTGTCATCTGCACAACTGATCTGCGGCATTCCGCATACATTCACACAAATAGAGCATTCACATGAGTGACCAGCAACTGCAATTTCCGTTCACGGAAAAAAAAAATCACAGAATGCTTTATTTTTGCACAGAAAATGGCACACAACCCTTCCGCAATTGAGATTGCAGAAAGCAGGGATTTAAAAAAAGAAAAACTGTACTGCACATGCCTGATGGCGAGCCGTGCGGACCATCCATAGTACAGATCTTACAGGTACGTGCAGATGCCGGCTGGGCACAGGGTCGGATACTACTGCGGGCTCCCGCATGCGGAATCTGATCCGTTCATGTGAGATCAGCCTAAAGCAAAGAAAAAAAATGTCTTGCTTTAAGGAAAAAATAATTCCTTCCAGGCTTTAAATATAAGTGGAATTGAACGATTGAACTAATTTGCTTGTCACTGCACTAATCTCCAGTAAGGATAAGCAATACTTTCCGTATTGGTTTTACATTAGACAGAAAATACTACATATTTCAGACCGGAATGTGATCCTCCCTCAGGTGAGTATAGCAACCAGGATAAATCCGCGGATCAACAACCCATCTCCACAAATCTAGTACCCATATATTGCAATTTTATTACTTTCAAGAAAGCTTACAGACTTCTTTAAAATTATCCTTAGTTTTTTTAACCACATCAACTTCCTTAGGAAGGGAGTTCCATGGTCTCACCACTCTTACAGTAAAAATCCCCTTCCATTCTGGTGTAAAAACCTTCTTACCCCTAGGCGTAGTAGATATAACTATCTTGCAATGGCTTGCTCCATTGATCCCCTCTTTCATATCTTGTAATTCAAAGACTGAAACAGCCTTACACTAGTTGTAATAATGAGCTTTAAACTTTAGGCTGTATCTGTTCTGTTCAACAGCAGCTCTGAATGCATAGTTGGCCACCAGTAGACCAAGGAACGGCCCACACATTGACGTGCATTTGCATGTCCTAACTTTCGTCAGTGATACAAAAAAGAATAGGATATGTAATGAGCTTTTTCACGTGACCACAGGCCATAATTGGTCCATGTGCTGTCCGTGAATTAACACGAACAGCACATGGACCCAAATACGTTAGTGTGCTGGAGGCCTAAGAGAGTATAAACTGTATTTTGGTTACATGATGGAAAAGAGCTACACAAATACTCTAAAAGTACCTTTACATGGGCCAACTGTTGGGCGCATAAGCATCCATCAGCTGTCCCATTGAGTATCACTCTTTTGCTTTTACACAGGAGTCTGTCAGAAAATTGAGGTGGAGCTGCCCACCTCCATTCACAGTAAACAGGAGTCAGTCAAAGAATGAATGACTCTTATTTCTACTGAGCAAGAAACCTCTCTGTAGTCATTCCATTTCTGTGAACTGAAAAAGAATAACTAGTGACCAATAAGCTACTTTTCGCTCAGTGCCTTGTGGGGATCCATGTGTACACAAGCAGAGAGTCTCCCAAAAACGCTCATTTGACCGATTATTATGGCGACTGATGGCCTCTGTATAGGTACCTTTAGACAGAAATTACTATGTCATAAGATAACACTGTAAAATTGGGAACTTTGGTCTTGAGAGTATGTAGATTAATATTTCTAAGTTCCTAATATGTTGTATAACACTGTGTGACAATGATACATTGCATTAAAGGGGTATTTCTATCACTTAAGGCCCTTTCACGAGCAATGATTATTGCTCAAAATTCGTTCAAATGGCCAAAAATGAGCGATAACTTTTACATGTAAACACGGATAGTCGTGCACTATTGCTTCAATTATCGTTAGCCAAGTTTTTTAGGCTGGCATAAAATCCATTGTTGGTCGCTGGAAATTCATTCAGTTTGAATGCAGTATGTTCAGTGCTTCCAGGGCCCAGTAATGGCTTTGTTTTGCTTTGCATTTTCAATGAATGTAATCTTTACACAGCTGTGAAAGCAGTGAAGAGAACAATGGACTGTTCCCGCCAGATGTTTGCTCAGCTGGGCAAAGTGTTTATGCAATAATAATCGCCTAAACATGCACCCAGCTGAGCAAACAACTCATGGAGGAAAACACAGATGATTACAGCAATTAAAATGTCAGCAGCTCCCTTGGATTTGATTCTATCTTTCAGCAGTTTGAGTGATTATCTTTGCTTGTAAAAGGGCCTTTACTGCTGTGGCATATCATTATGATCAGTGGGGGTCTGACCTCTAGGACCTTGCCGATCCAGAGAACAAAGCAATTGATGTGAATTTGGCATTACTCCTGCACAGAAGCACTACAAGCCACCTGTTATACAAAGAACTGCAACATAACTCTATTCAAGTGACTGGGAGGGTGCCTAGGACCAGTGAAGTAAAAAGTTGGGAAGTGGCCAATGTGTTTAAATAGTGCAGCGACTCCTTAATTCTAAGGTACTTGGACCCCCCATTGATCAGTAAGTTATCACATAGCCTAGAGATATGTTGTCACTTACATTAGAGGGAAAATCCCTTACATTTGGTCTTCTAGTTGTGGTTCACACATGGTAGTACAAATACAGGTAGCACAGATCCCAATCCACATTTAATGTCTAGCTGTTGAAAAGCCAGTCAGTCAGCAGTTGTTTATGAAGTTGGCTCAGATTTTAAGACAATGGTCTTTTTTATTTTTAGTCTAGCTCCTCCTTGTGAGTTTGCCAATGGAAGCAACTGAGTAAGCCAAATTGCCAATTCGTTTCATAAAACTGGATAGCATTCATGACCTATGCTTCAGTCTAGCCGTGACAGTACATCTATTTTGTACCTTTATGAGTTCTTATTTAATCTGGCAAAATAAAGCAGCCAGAATCAATCATAGCTTAAAATATAATGCTGCAGTATCTACAGTTTCTATCACCATTTCTTATTTATTGAAACCATCAAATCCTGTATAACTTTTCAGCCATCCTCTGTTCTTTAATGATTTGAAATAAGCAGATATTCAACTCTAATCCTGCAAACTAGCAGGTAATATTTTTTCAATTTTCTTTCACTGCAATGGCACATGTAGGTGAAGACTGAGATAATGTATAGCAGGCGTTCTTGCCCTAGACTAGTGCTAACAGTCCATTTATTACTGCAGCAGATGCACTGGCTTCTTGGCCAGCTGGAACCCTTTAAGTAAGATCTAGATGGCAGCCTGGTCTGTAGACTGGAAATATGCACTCTGGCACAGAGAGAATATTCTTACTTAAGCTACTCCAAATAATACCCCTGTTTTGCCAGTCTTTCTTCATCTCGTCTGTCTATTAAAAAAGGACATCAAACATTAAATCCTATTCAGAGGGGCATGCTGTGATTCATTTATTAATTTAACACAAAGCAATCTTCAATTTTATTCATTTCCGTAGGTATTACTGTAATGCAATATTTAAATTCACATTACAGCTGCTTTTGGGAGCACAAAAACATGATATTCTCTGTCTCTAGATACTCCATTCTCATTTCATATGCCTATACATGCTGGTGGTTCAGGCCAATAAACCCATTGTTGGCAGGATAGAATGTGATTCCAACACATGAAAAACAGAGTCAATTAAGTTTTATTAGGCCATATTGGGAGGTCCCTGCTAAGGACCCCCAAATCTGAACTGTTGTAAAAAAGGGTAGATATTAAGTAGCTAACAGTAAAGTGTACCTGCACTTTCAGATGATTTTTCAGAATAAATTGCCATGTGTGTGCATGGGGTATAACACAATATCTAACCATTATATGACTTGTATCCTGCTTCTGTCACCAATTTTCCCCTATGCAGGTTTTATCTATAATTTTCAGTTTGTTCCAACAGCACATCTGTATAAATCACTGCTTTCCCACTCCGTCCTCCCTCCTCCCCTCTGCTGCCCATAGACTTTAATGAACAGCATGATCACTCTCCGTCATGTCCTGTGTTCTGTCTAGTTATATATGATGCTAAAGAGTGGAGAGTAAATTAGAAGGAAGGGAGAACCCTTGTGACCAGCACTTCAGAAGAATTTTTTAGCAGAAAAATGGCATTTTTGATAAATAAAGTGATTTGTTCTTTTCCTAGTTGTTATATTGGTTACCATGTAAATACAAGTTGTTGCAAAGTTCAGTGACCAATGTACTATATAAAATGCCCTATAAAATAATTTCTGTGATGAGCTAAAAATGCTTAAATTTACAGGTCAAAAGCCTGCAATTGGACTACAACTAAATTCTCAATAATATGTTTTTGACTGAAGTACTGTTGGAGGAACTTCACACATATGATGTTTATACCACAATTTAACATTTTTAACTCAATTTACAATATTCCTATTCGAAGCAAACATTTGATTTTATACCTGAGGCTGTACAGTAATCTGTAATTGTCGCCATGAAAGGCACTTGGGGTGAGACGAACGGGCAAAATACAGTGTGATATTGTGAAGACACAGCAAACACAACTACTATAAAACAATTGTAAAAAGATGGTTGTGATATTATATAAAATGGGATTTGAAAGTTCACATGTAACAAGAGATCCTATAGTGACACTAGATACGCTTTCCATTGAGTGAGCATTATGTGTAGAAGGAGAGAGGATCAAGGAGTACATACTCACTTGGGATTTTTTTTTACAAATCTAGCTAGTGTTGCCATATTGATAAAAATGTATTTCTAGAGTGGTTCTCCCAACCAACCAGTTTTGCAAAGCGACAACTTTGTAAAACCCTTTCTCTCTCTAAAAAATGGTAGGAAGTTCTGTGTCTCTCCACTTTTGTGGGATTAAGAGTTTCGCAGCTAAGAGCAGCATAGTCAGAAGATCGTTAGCTGAGGGATGCAGGTGAGGAGAGGGTTTCCACAAAAAATCCAAACTCCAGGTTAATTTTAATACTGGTTGAGTAAATTCTGTTAATTTCTTCAAATGTAGAGTAAATGGCCAGAAGGGCAAAATTTGTTGGCAATCCCGCCAGATATGCAATAGAGTACCTTTGTGGGCATTACACCTTCAGCATTTGTCTGGTGACATCTGATTTAAATCACATAGAAATTCCATGAGTATCGTAGTAAGCTTCTTTGTTACAATGTAATTAATTGTAAGTGTAGGGATTGGAAAAAGGGCCCTCAGTTGGTCGAGGTTGGTCAAAATCCAGAAGTCACCAAGGGTCTGTTTGCAAAGATAGGTGGTATTAAGATGGCTAGTGGCATAGGGGAAAGTTAGAAAGTTTTTGATTCTGAGCTTGCATGTGTCTTACTGTAGTTCTAAGAAAAAAGTTTGGTACTGTGTTAGCCAGTAGAGAAAAAAGTGATTGTTCTCAGTAAGAGAAACCAAGTAATCTTGTAGATATGATACCTTTTTAATAGCTAACAAAAAGAGATGATGCTTTGGTAGGTTAGAAAGCTTGCTATAACATCATGTATTTTTGTTAGCCATTAAAAGGTATCATATCTACAAGATGACTTGGTTTCTCTCACCGAGAACAGTTACATTTTACTGTAGTTCTTGAACAACCTTTATGGTTCATCTGGTAATAGGGCTAATGGGTCCCGATAGATTTTGTGAAGCAGATTTTGTCCAGAGGCAGTAAAACTTGTTGGCCGCTAAGAGGTCTCTTTCCATGCTAATTGTTGGTGAGATTATAGAAAAATCTACTAACAAGAGCCATTTAAACAAGTTCACTGCTTTCTAATTGCCATAAACATCTGGTAGAATGAAGCTACCTTGTTGCTTTTTCGAGGTCAGAAAGCTGTATGCTATTCTAGTCCTTTGCTTAGTCGTCATGAATCTAGCAAATCTAGCAAGATCTATCTAATTTTCTTGAAATTTCATTTTGGGATAGCTATAGCCTTAAAAACATTTTTTTTTACTAAATAAAATTGGTTTTGTGTCATCACATTCAAAGATTCATAACATTTTTATTTTTCAGTTGATGTGTGCAAGGGCTTGTTTTTGCAGAAAAGCTGTCGTTTTTATTGAACCCATTTTGAGATACATACAACGTGTTGATAGCTTTTATTGCCCCGTTTTGAAAGACGGAATAAACACAAAAAGCTGGCAAAAAATAGCATTTTTTTCAGGCTTCATCATGCAAATAACATACCATAATAACTTTACAGTTTGGATCTTTACAGACACAGCAATGCCGATTATATGCAAGGTATTTTACTGTTTATTATTTTTATAGAATAAAGCAAAAAAGTTTGTGTATTTTTTCCTAGTTTTAAAAAATATTTTTTTTTTACATTTTATTAAGCTGCGGTTGCTATTTACCATGGCATCTAAGGGGTTAAACAGCCGGCATCAGAATTTGTCTGTCAACTGCTTCAGATATCAACGGGCAGGAATTGTGAATGAAGCTCTACAGGTTTACAGCAAGATTAGTGTAACTCAGAATCAATACAACATACATTATAAAATGGATTTAGAAAGCTATAACTTTTTATGTATATTAGATCTATATGTAAACTGTAGAACTGTTTAAAGTAAACATATGCATGAAGGTCTGGATATATTCCCCCTAGATTAAGTATTTTAATATTCTTTCAGTTGATTGTGAGTTACCTTGGCCTAGAATCCATACAAAACATCCCATATAAAATACCACAATTTAGCAGGCAGCAATGAAAATAACTTAGTGGCAAGTGATAGTCAATGTCAGTTCATGAAAAGTTTAATTTGTGCTAATGTTTCTTAATGTCCCTAATAGTTCATCTTTACTAATGATTTGGCAGCAACCTCTCTAGTGATAGTTTTTCATTCTAGTGCACATAGAAGCCAGCCTACTTTACAAATACGACAGCATAGATTTATAGTTATGGCAGTCATAGTGTCTAAGGCCTCATATGTATAATTTCACTGGGACCTATTATGTATTTCCATTTTTGTTCATTCCTTTTCCCCATGACCTTCCTTTGCAGTTGTGAGCAAGCCAAACCTCAGTAGCAATTTTGCTCCTTATAGGATCCATCTCAGCCAAAAACCCTCATGAAATCCAGGAGCATTGTGAAGATCAAGACTAGTTTATTGCTCCAAGATGTCCTGCCAAAGGTTTACTACATAGCATGGTCAGGAGTCAGGCGGTGTGTTTTGTTTGTGCGGTGTTAAAAAAAAAAAAGGCTAAAAAGAAGCCTATGCCAAACTTCCAGATTTTTCGTGCTTTTGTACACCAAATGAAATAATGAAATATCTGAGTGAGTGAACATTTGAGTGACTCTTAGTAATAGCAGGGTAACTTTCTGTAAGCTGTGTAATTGTATCTCATGATATAATGGAGTACATGAAATATTAATTTATGAGGATTAACTTCAAGGTTGTTAAATTAACCACATACATGAACTAGTTTCCTGTGGTGTTCCAGTAATTATTCTCTTCTGTGTCCCACAGAGCTGGTGATTTGGAGTGTGCGGGTATGTCTTTAGTCACCTACACTTTGCTATTATTTCTTGTTTCTGAGAGCCAGAGATGACAATTTGCAATATTTGTATTATTAACTTATTGATAAACTATGTGCACCATTCTATTTGTAGTTTACCAAAGTATGTATGTATTTAGTCAGTTTATAATATCTTAAGGAGTCTTTGGGAAAAATATGAATATTTTCATATTGGAAAAGTCTATAGAGAGTGTTATGTGCATGAATTTATAAAATCCTTTGTTGTTATCTACCTAAATCAATCTATTATAAAAGTTGTATGAGCCAAGTAGTTTGTCTTGCACTGCACCTTGTACCATTAACTTGATTTTACCTTCTATTTACAGTATACTGGTTGAAATCAAGCAGAGCAACATTCTAACCCTTTATTGAATTTTAAAATTAAAGGGGATCCCAGCTGGGGTTTCCTCTGACCAACAATCAACTTACTGACACCTGGATGGACTGCAGCCCTAGCCACTGTCTCTGTTTGAGGAGTCATCTCTGCCGGAAACCATTGGGCCATTAACCTGTCACAAAAGCTTCTCCAAGCATTGGTCTTGCTGCTCCGTGTCAAGAGGAGGAGACCACATCTTTGTGGGTGAACAACTTTTTTAAAATTCAAAACTCGGAACACATATGTAATCTACGACAGAGGAAAAAATCTCCAGATTGCTCTCTGCTGCTCAACCCACTACCTGCGCTAGCGACCCTCTTCCTTCACACCTCCTACGGTCCCTTTCCCCGGCTGTCATTACCCACCTCACTACCATCTTCAACCTTTGCCTGACCTCTAGTATTTTCTTCTCCTCATTCAAACACTCCATCATATCCCCTCTGCTAAAAAAACTGACCCTTGAACTGACCGACGCTGCCAACTACCAACCCATCTCCAAACTACTTGAATGCCTGGTCTACTCCTGCCTTACACGCTTTCCCTCTGATAACTTTCTTCTTGCCCCCGTCCAGTCCAGCTTCTGCCCCCTACATTCAACTGAAACTGCCCTCACAAAAGTATTAAACGACCTGATGATGGCCAAATGGAGGGGCGACTACTCCCTACTAATCCTCCTTGACCTCTCTGCTGCATTTAACACTGCCAACCATGACCTCCTCCTTGCTATGCTTCACTCCATTGGCCTAAAGGACACTGCTCTCTCCCTTTTTCTCAAACTCAACCTCTCAAAAACTGTCCTTGTCTTTCCTTCCTCAACCAGCCGACTTCCCCCCAATATCTCCATAATAGTATCTGGCACCATCATAACCCCCAGACAGCAAGCCTGCTGCCTTGGGGTCACACTGGATTCTGACCTCTTCTTTACCCCCCATATCTAATCTCTGGCCCGAACATGCCACCTGCACCTCAGGAATAGTGCTAAAATCCATCTGTTCCTCACCACAGACATGCTAAAGACACTTGTTGTCACCCTCATCCATTCTCAACTCGACTACTGCAACTCACTGCTCATTGGCCTTTCCTGCATCAGACTCTTCCTTCTCCAATCCATACTAAATGCAACAGCTAGACTCATCTTCCTATCCAGCTGCTTCTCAAATGGCCCTGTACTATGCCAGTCACTGCACTACATCCATCCACTACAGAACTAATTTCAAACTCATCACCCTCACCCACAAAGCCCTCCATGGCACCACGCCACCGTACATCACCTCCTTCCTGTCCATACATCACCCATCCCGCACGCTCTGCTCTGGTAACACACTCAGACTAAACACCCCTCTAATACGAACCTCACATGCTGCCCTCCAGGACCTCTCTAGAGCAACACAGATCCTCTGGAGTGCTCTTCCCTAAAACATTTGAACAATCCCTGATGCACGGAACTTCAGAAGCACCTTAAAGATGCACCACTTCATAGAAGCATACCAAACCACCTGATCTCGTCCCATATTCCCACAATATGCTCCCTGCCCCTTCCTATGGTGTTAAGCTTCTGCCTATCATGTACACTTCATGAGCCGCACCTCCTGTACTACTCCATCCCGTTTGTGTCCCAAAAAACTATATATCACATGTTATTGTCACATTGCTGTGTTCCCTCTTGCTCCACTGCCTGCCCCTGTACCTTCTTTATCACCCCCACCCTCTTTGTCTTCAAATAATTGAATACTACATGTAACTTTTGTAATATCTGTAATTTTCGTATTGCTTGTGTTCCCCATGTACCTCGAAAGCTCTGTGGAATAAGTTGGCGCTATACAAATAAAGATTATTAATATTATCTTTCTCCCGCTGCTGGACTTGACTTCGGGATGGTGCTTTAGCTGACTTGGATATCGGTTGCTAATTCTGTCCTTGCCAGATGCTCTGCTTTCATCCAACCTCTTTGATCCTTCTCCCATGGTCTGCTTTTTCAGAGCAAACCACGGGAACAGATCCTCACACACTCCTAACTGCTCAATGGACACTGGCTGTGTCACACATGTCATAGGATGCTATTTTATCTGTTTCTCGCGTTGCTAACACCTGGCCCTTGTCCTCTGTTACCACATGGCACCATCCCTCAATCAGAGGACCAGCACCTCAAGGTACAAAATCTTTAAGAAACAAGTCACAACAATGAAACTAAAATAAATAATGATAACACAAATAATTCCAGGGGCATCCTGTTACGAAATCAATGACAAGTATAAAATGTTCAGAAATGATAAAAACTCTAATTAGAAAACAAAATCAAAAATAGCACTGAAAACTTCTACTCATGTTGCCAAATGGCTAAAGCAATATATTCCTGAATAGCATCATATGATCAGATACAGGTATAACATGAGTAGAGGGGAGTAAGTCTTATGGAATTCTAAGTTGACTAAGAACATAGCAGGTTGGGTAACTAAAAAATAATAAAGCAGGCGTATACAGAAAAAGAGATAATAGAGAGACAAAAAGTAGCAGAAAAAAAGAGAAAAACATAAAAAAAGGACCTATAGTGGCATTACAAGACAGAGCCTGAGACCCCAAACAGGGCTAATTTTGCAATAGTGCCAATGGAGCACTGGCTCCTTGCCCCCCATTCCCCTTATTTCAGGGGGGCTCCTGACTGTCTGCTCTTCAGTGCGCTGAGGGGGCTCCAAATCCTAGTCCTCGACAGTTCAACAAATCCGGTGAGAAGCGGCTGGTCCAATTTTCTGCTGGTTTAAAAAACACTTGCATACCTACCTCCTGCACAGCACCCCGCTCCCCCCCCCCCCACCCTAAGGTGTTCAGGGCTGTGCGTCTTCTCTTCTTTTCTTCCAGGGTCAGCTTGGGTGCGATATATGTGCCATGACACGTGACCAACGCTAGCATATCCTTGAGGCAAGTTTTTGATGCAGTTTTTGTGCTGATTTCTTTAGCTGTGAAAGATCTGCAGCGAATCAGCTACGTGTGAATGCACTCTTAAAGGGATTGTCTACCCTGGACATTTGCTTTCCCCAATGATAAGTTGATTAAAAAGACTCCCACTGTAATTTCCATGTTTGAGTGCTGAATTCCAAAAGCTTTACATTTTGCCAGAAGTTCCCCTTGTTTGCCAAACTTTCCAGATTCCTTGTGGGTAATCCCTTTTATTCCCTGAAGGCTGAAGTTAACCTGATTTGTCTAAAATTTGCAGAACTGGTCACCGAAATACTGCAGTGTAAAATCTGCAAGCACTCATAATAATAATAAAACTAATTTAAAAAAGGGCAATTACTGTACTTCCCATTGAAAACAACAGAAAGGTTTATCCTTGAAGTGAATATCCAAAATAGAACACTATTTGTAACTTAAATTAGTCCAATATTCTATGACGATTGAAAAAAAAAAAACCCTTTAAGAAGCTATGAACAGATTAAACCACCAACAGTTACAGAACAATAAAGTCAAGATATTTGCAAATCATATCTTGCATTGTTTTCTGAAGTCAGCATACCTGGCAAGATATCCTTTAACAATTTCCCACACTGCATGTAAATAGAGTCTAAATGGTCTGGTGGGCGGACCCAGACCGTCTTTGCTGCTCTTACTCTGCTGCATAACCCAAGCCACCTCTGCCTAAGTGACGTGAAATATGTCTCCTTATGTCATCCACAGGATGATGCAAATCATATGCTATGAGGCCACGGACCAGCACATGCATAGAGTGCAGGTACATTTTTCAGGTATGCTGACTTCAGGAAAAAATACAACATATGATGCATAAAGATTTTGACTTATTGTTCTGCAGCTCTAGGTGGCTTAACCTGTTCAGACCTGTTGTAAGGTTCTCTTTAATTTCTCAGTGTATCTTTATAGCAGTTGAAACTCTATTTGTTTGCTACAGAGTTCAAATCCCTTGCATGGACAGAGTTTAAAGTTAAACTCCTGGCTGCCCGCAGTCAACACTAGAGGGAGCCTTGGAACTTACTGCATACTGCCTTATTATTGAGTTTGAAGTATGCCATAAGTTCCTAGGTCCCCTTTATCGGTGGCTGAAATCAGCCAAGAGTTAAACATTTAAATCTGTCTATGCGGTAGATTTAGAGGTAAACAAAGCTCTGACTATTATAGAAACATATTAAGAAACTAATCAGCACAATCTGAGGACAAGATGCACTTAAAGGATGATCATATATTACTGCATATATGTTCAAAACTGTTCTAGTATTAATACCTCCGTGTGACCTCATGATCAGATGCTGTGATCTGCCAGTGTCTTTATAAAAGACTACAATGTATCCTTTGTAGAGATGGGCGAGCACCCAAATTTTCGGGTTCCGTTATTCGAGTCGAGCTTTTTATAAGATTCGAGAGCTCTACTCGAGTAACGAACCCCACTGGCTACAATGAGGGACTCAAGCATTTTTGTATGTGGGACGCCGGGCGCCGAGCTTTTTTTTTTTGGTTTCTTGGTTCTCTCTCTCTCTCTCTCTCTGTCTCTCTCTGCCTGCCTAAAAATTTTCCATTGACGCGCGCTGCGTCGTGGCGGGGAGGCGCCAAAACTGTCACGTCACAGCAGGGAGGAGCCAAAATCTGGGGCGGGGTTGAACACGGCTTGATGCTCGTTCGAGTAACGAGCACCATCGAGTACGCTAATACTCGAACGAGCATCAAGCTCGGCAGAGTACGTTTGCTCAACTCTAATCCTTTGTTTACACTCATACACAAAGGGAAATATACTTTTGCAGTTTGTTGCATTATTATTAAGGTTTTAGAGTGAAAACGAACCCCAAACCTCTGCACAAGATTTTCAGATTTAAACAGAGCAATTGCACTAATATGCCCGTGCCACAAACAAATGTTAGACAGATGTCTTTGGAAGAATTTCCAAAATCCTCCCCCGTGTTGCTTTAAAATCATGCTTATGCAGGTAAAATGCTGCAAGAAATAAAAAGTGTTTTGGGCTATTTCCACTAACAATATACTGTAGCAGGGAAGCTAAAAGCTATGATCTTCTTATTTCTTATGCCGTGCACTAAGTATGTGTAAGTGGAGAAACATAGATACTATGAAAGTCAATCCGCACATGGTACATCACTGCGCGCTGTATGCAGAATACAGAATAAGGGCAAAAACAGATGGGCACATGCACTAATACTGTCACCGCTACATTAGTAGTATAGGTGAGAAAAGCTAGGACTTGCGCTATCTTTCCCGCATATAGTTAATCCTATGTGCAGGAAAGATAGGGCAGGACCTATGGCATTTTCTAGCAGTTTTTTTCAAACTCCTGCACCTTGGCATGGTGTTTGAACGTCTGGAGAAGGTAAAAAAAACCCTACTGATGCTCAACTACGGTCCATAGCGGCGAGCTTAGTTGCACATAAACCCGTGTGATGTAGTGCCAGATTCATCACCACAGTTTTCGAAAGATTGTTAATATCCATGTGGTTTTGGGGGATAAAGTTAGGGACCTTATGTGCCTCACATTGAGGGTTCCTTCACACGAGCATATGTGTTTTTGCGGTCGTCCACACGCGCCGTTAAATTGCATGAATGAAGAAATGACGCGATCAAGTCTCAAGCTTAATTAGCGTTTTCTTGTCCATTCAAATGGCTGGGTGCGACCTATTAGCGAAAGGATACACCGCAGCCCGAAAATCCTTTGATCGGTATAAATTCTCGGAATGACTTCAAATGCGTCCTCGGCCCCCTTCTTTTCCCTATCTACACAGCCCCTATTGGACAAACCATCAGGAGATTTGGCCTCCGATACCACCTGTATGCTGATGACACCCAGCTATACACCTCTTCCGGTGACATCTCTGCACCTTTCCGCCAAAACATGACTGTCTGTCCGCTGTCTCTAACACTATGTCTTCTCTCTACCTAAAACTAAATCTCTCTAAAATTGACTTACTGGTATTTCCACCCTCCACTAACCGACCTCATCCTGACATCTCCATCTCAGTGTGTGGCGCCACCATAACTCCTAGACAACATGCCCGCTGCCTTGGGGTCATATTTGACTCTGATCTCTCTTTTACCCCCTACATCCAATCTCTGGCACGAACATGTCATCTGCACCTCAAGAACATCGCAAGAATCCACTCTTTTCTCACGGTGGACACGCTAAAAACGCTTACTGTTGCCCTCATCCACTCCCGGCTCGATTATTGCAACTCGTTGCTGATCGGCCTCCCCTGCACCAGACTCTACCCTCTCCAATCCATCCTGAATGCGGCAGCCAGGCTCATCTTCCTGTCCAGCCGCTACTCGGATGCCTCTGCCCTGTGACGGTCACTGCACTGGCTGCCCGTTAAATACAGAATTCAATTTAAACTCGTTACCTTCATCCATAAAGCCCTCCACAGCACAGCGCCCCCCTATATCGCCTCCCTCATCTCAATCCATCACCCAGCCCGGGCTCTCCGCTCTGCTAATGAAACCAGACTGAGTGCCCCTTTAATTCGAACTTCTCATTCCCCCCTCCAAGACTTCTCCAGAGCAGCACCGGTCCTCTGGAACGCACTACCAAAGGCCACCCGAGCAATCCAGGACTCGCAGAACTTCAGGCGTGCTCTACAAACGCACCTCTTCAGGGAGGTATACCGCATACCCTAAACAAACCCCTCTGTACTCCGCCTGATAACATGCTCCCTGACCTACTGACTGCAATCCCTGCTAGCCATCATAAACCGCTCCTGCAGTCATACCGTTTCTGCCGTCACACGGCTAAATGTCTGACCATTGTCTATGTGTATAACATCGCTCACTCTCCACCTCGCCATACCGTGCACATCTCCAGCCCCTTTACCTTCTGTATCACCCCACTATTCGTAGTATGTAAGCTCGTTGGAGCAGGACCCTCACCCCTATTGTATCAATCAACTGATTACTATATGTAACCGTGGTTTTGTAATTTTTGTATTTTGTCTTTCTGTATTCCCCCTGTCTATGTAAGCGCTACGGAATATGTTGCCGCTATACAAATAAAGATTATTATTATTATGTCTAATAGAGGCACCTGTAAGCTTTTCCCTGCGTTGGACGTTGCTAAACTGCCTCCCCCTCCTTATTTTTCCAGCTCCTATAGGAGTCTATGGGAGCTGCCAGCATATATCGGTCGAAAGATAGAACCAGAACTATCTTTTCCAGACGAGCGTAAAAGCGTCCGCTGGAATCGGTAGTGTATGTGCTATTTTTTCACGCCAAGTGATTGTTCGCAGCGCAAAATCACCCATATGAGTGAATGCATTGGAATCCAAAGCATCAGCTGGCTGTGATATTCGGTCCGGCGTGAAAACACGACCACATAGCCTAATGCTGTATTTAAATGGCAAGGAAAAATTATGCTTTTTGCTGCAGCTTTTGCAAAATTGCAACAAAAATCTGCAAATTGGATGGAATGCGTGAACACACCTTAATACTAAGTGACCACATGTTCCATATATTATGGGTTTATGCAGATGGTTGGTCCAGTAAAGTCACACATTGTTAATATAAATATAGGTAAATCACATCAAAATGCTGCAATTTTGTGGCAATTTCACAAAAAACATGACTTGATTGCAGTGTCTGAATACATTCTTATTAACAGATTGCCCATCTTTGATGGAACAGTGCCTGCTCTGTAACTGCTCCATACAGTAGCTGCAAAGTCTAAGAGGGCACATTGAAGATGACTTGGAGGAAGCTCAGTGAAAAGCCATCCGACATGCCATGGTTGTGCTGTCAACTTAATTATATCACTGGATCTCTTAAAGGAAATCCCCCGACATCATAGCAGCCAGAATTGTGTACTTTGTTGATGTTGGGGGGGGGGGGGGGGGGGGGGGCTTGTAGGCTCCCCTGGCTTTGGCTGCTGTCATGATTATAACAATGCCACTGATGTACACAGCTATGGCCGCACTAGAAAGGACAGTGCAGTACAGTCAACAGCAGAGGTCCATATTTAGCTATGCAGCTGGCTGAAAATGGATTTCCCTAGCAACACTTATCAACTGCATAGCTGCATAAGGGTATGGGCAACAGTTCAAGACAGAGGCATTTTTCACTAAAATTGTACACAGTAGGCTGATTAAACATATTGCAAAAATGCTTAGAATCACCTACTCTGGAAACGGAAAATATATGACAGTTACATTTTGAGAAGCATTTTTTCTGTACTTAGATAATTTTTTCCTTTTTTTCCCTACATTTTCAAGACTCAAATGAAACAGGTTCCTGTGTGAATAGACAGTGATCCCTGAAGATTGGATTCCTAAGGCCTGTGTCACATCAACATATTTGCGCAGCACTTTGCATGCCCAAATTATGTGCGCATTACTCAGTGAATAGAACCTATTGATTTCAATGAGTTCCTTCAGATAAGCATATTTTGAGTGCAGCATGCTCTGTCTTTCTAATTAACTTCATTGTCCATTTCAATGAAGGGAAGCAGGTTTGCATGTTTTTTGCATGCTCAAATATGCATGATTTGCATGTGCAAAAATACAGTAAAACATACACATGAGCACTCAAATACACAACATCCATTGTGCACGCACAAAGCACAAATGCACATAGAAATGTTATTAGCCGTTTGAGTACGGCCTAAGGGTGGATACCCACTAGCGATGCGACAACGATGATTATAAAACCAATGATTTTCAATGGTTTCATACTCATTTGTGATGTTTCAGTACAGCTTCGTATCGCAGAGAAGAAATCTGCGATATCGCTCAGTGATTTCAATGGGGCCAGTGGCAGCAGCGCTAGCCCCATTGAAAATATGGGGAGCATATCACGGCCTTCTGCCACAGCCATGACAGCTGTGGCAGGAGTTTCCTTCATCCCCGTGGGGACCATGAGGATAAAGGAATCCTCTGCCACAGCTGTGACAGCTATGGCAGAAGTCCAGAATGCTATCCCATTGCTTTCAATAGGGTCGGCGCTGCTGCTGACTGCCCCATTGAAAGCAGTGGGTTGTAGGCAACCCCCGCTGAATGATTTTCAGGGAAGGGCTTGAAATATAAGCCCTTCTCTGAAAATCATCCCTAGGTAGTAAAAAAAAATAAATTAATTATATACTCACCTCTCCGCCGCTCAGGCGCATCCTCCGGCTGGTTCCCCTGCACTGCTGTAAAGCTCTTTCAGCAGCCGGGGATTTAAAAATTCCCACCTCCTGAAAGGGCTGTGGTGATTGGCTGAGTGCTCAGCCAATTACAGGCAGCACTTAGCCATTCATTGATTCATTGACTTCTGCCACAGCTGACTTCTGCCCGTTCCCCACGGGGATGAAGGAAACTCCTGCCGCACCTGTCTTGCCAGGGTAAAAAAGACATTTTAAGAAGATGTTAAATGTTATATGAATCAAGCATACCTCAAGTGAACAGGAAAGTGATTGTTCACTGGTATCTGCCATTTTCTATCTATAAAGAAAAATCGGCCTGGGAAGAGCTCTACTTATTTTTTGTAGTTAACCCCTTCCCGCTCCAGGGCGTACCGGTACGTCCTGGCAGCCTGGTACTTCCCGCAATAGGGCATACCGGTACGTCCTGGAGATAGCGCGGGATCACATAAGATCCAGCGCTATCCCGCAGCAGGAGCCGGCTGTCAGTCACAGCCGGCGTCCCGCTGCAACAGCGGCAGGGAAAGAGTTCACAGAGGGAGCGGACTGGCGTCCTGTATTGCCTGTGCCTACAATCGCTGTATAAGCGATAAGGCATGGCAGAGCAGTAGCTCTGCCATGCCTTATAACAGCGATCATAGGCACAGTGTTGTAAGTCCCTCAGAGGGACTCAAATAGTATAAAAAAAAGAAAAGAAAAGTGTAAAAAAAGAAAAATTTAAAAAAAAATGTAAAAAAAAAACTTTTTTTTATGCTTTTTCTAATATTAGCATAAAAAAAGGGAAAAAAAATTAAAACCCCACATATTTGGTATTGACGCATCCGTAACGAAGTGTACAAAAAGTTGAACACACTTTTTATTTTGTACGATAAAAAGCGTAAAAAACAACGCTAAAAAACAGAGGCAAAATGCTAATTTTTAGCATTTTGCCTCCCAAAAAAATGCAATTAAAGTGATCAAAAAAGCCGTACATTCCCCAAAATGGTACCAATAAAAACTACAGCTCGTCTCGTAAAAAATAAGCCCTCATAGAGCTCCGTACATAGAAAAATAAAAAAGTTACAGGACTTTGAATACAGCTATAGAGGAAAAAAAAGATTTCCAAAAAAAGGGGGTTTTATTGCAAAAAAGTGTAAAAACCTAAAAAAAAATATAACAATTTTGGTATCGTTGTTACCGTACCGACCCGCAGAAAAAATTTAGTGTGTCATTTATGCTGCATGATTAACGCTGTAAAAAAAAGAAAAAGAAATCTATGGCAGAATTGATGCGTTTTCTCTCCCTGTTATCATAAAAAAAAAATTAAAAAATTTTACGATATTGTCTATGTACCCAAAAGTGGTACCGATAAAAACTACAGCTCGCCACGCTAAAAACAAACCCTTATACGGCCGCGTCCACGGAAAAATAAAAAAGTTATGGCTTTTGAAAAATGGAGATGGAAAAATACCAAAAAATCGCTTGGTCCTCAACGCCAAAATAGGGCATGTCATTAAGGGGGGTTTTCCATGCAAATACTATTGATCGGCTGGGGTACACCGCTCGCGACCACAGTTGATCAATTGATTAAGACCTGCAATACACAGGGGTTGGAGTAAAAGCAGTTGGCTCTGACCCCTGTATGGTGACTGGTGCTTGTAACTGCAGATGCAACTGAGTTAAATGAGACCTGTCCGAACTCAACGGCTCATTAAACTTAGCAATGCAAAACTGCTGTGTTGCATTGCTGACAGTGGGTGCCCAATCAGCTGATTGGCTGGGGTCCCAAGCTGCGGAACCAGATTAGAGATAACTTTACAATTATCTGACTGTTAATAACAATTATATAACTATACTGGACCTTTGACTGACCACTATAGAAAAATATTTCAAGATTGCGACAATTTATAAAGATATTAGATCAACAAGTAGTAGCGGTTATAAGGAAGTTTTACTTGTTTGTATTTTATTGAGAACTAAGACTGAGGAAAATAGCTTTCTGTTCCCAATCGTATTGACTGAAATGATTAAACTTTCTGCTTACCATTAATTTAATCTACAATGAACCCAATAATTCACAGCAGATTAGCATTTTCAATATACAGATCAGTACGACAGATACATATTTCATGGACTGATACTTAAGGGATAAACTGCTTTCAACTCATAATGAGTTGATGCGATATTAAAAATGACCACATAAAATTAAGTGGAGAACCATCGAAAAGGAATGCACTCCCTAAGGGAGTCATCACCAAGACACAGCTGTTCCTTGCGCAAGAGAAAGTGTCATACCATGTAAGTAACATGTCCTCAAGCAACAAACAGAGTAGTGTAATAGTGACTAACAATACAGTCATAGCTAAGCTATAAGGAATGAGCAGCAGTGCCATGTCTTAACTGGTTGGCTCATTGCCTCCAGCCGTTGACATATTGCTGTCTTCATACCATGTCCTGGAATAGCCTAATTTCTAGAATTTTTAATTCTGCAATGCATGACATTTAAAAATTCAAACAACAACTATATGTTTCATTTGTTCAGTAACATAGATTACAATTTACAGCCCTGCTTTCTAGTCAATTTTTGAAACTTACTTTTGAAATGTGGATAAACGTATTCAAGCAAGAAAAATTAAATTAGAGGAAAAAGTACATTATTGTAAGAGCTTTCATCCTATGGAAGGAGCTTTTGAGGTGATCTCTACGGTGAGTATTTATATTTAGTTCTTGGCCAATTATAAATGTTAGTTGGTTAATGACAAATGTCTTCTTTGTACTTGCCGAAAAATAAAAATTTGCTTTGTTTCATAAAGACAATTCATGTCTATATATGTATGCCCATTATGCTTAGAATCCCCCTCTATTAACCAGAGCTTCTAAGACAAAGCGACTCTAGTTGACCTGGCCTATCCTTGTATTGCATGGTTAGCCATTCATTCGAATGACCAAAACATAATACTACTGCACATTTTCCTTACAGCAATCATGCAAGTTGGTTGAAAGAGCTTGCTGAAGCAGGACCAGTGTCGTTAAGCTGATCATTGGGTTGGCTCCTATCTAAAAAGGGGTTTAAATGGTGAAAATGTAAAACATTTTTGAGCTTATTAAATGGAATAATTTAATAGCATATTATTAGCATTTCTGCTTTGTGTAAATATACCCTGAAACAGTACCTGTCTAGCAAGACTACAAATCAGACTACAAAGTCTCAGAAAGCAGTACATGATCAGATGTTCTAAAGAGATTCAAAAACAGACCTGAAATAAAATTGAATTCTACCAGTCTGAAATGGGGCTAAAAGCCATTGCTAAGGCTTTGGGGCTCCAGAAAACCACAATAGGACTCATTATCTACAGATGGAGATAGCTTATAATAGTGGTAATCCTTCCCCGGAGTGGCTGGCCTACCAACATTTTACTAAGAATACATCAATGAATTGTCCAGGATATCATAAACCAACCTAGATGAACATCTACAGAAGTGCAGGACTCACTTGACTCAGTTAGAATTAGTGTGAAGGATTGCACAATAAGGAAGACAATGGGTAACATGGCATTCATGGGAGAATTGAAGGCAGAGAGTTGAAAGCACAAACAATTACTAAGAAAAAAAAAAGCTTATCTCATATTTGCAAAAATATCTAGATGACCCCTAAGACTTTTGGGATAATATTATCGGGACTGATGTTGGAGATTTTGAAAAACATGTGTCCCCTTGCGTCTAATGTAAAGCTAAGATTGCATTCTACAATAAAGACACTATAGCAACAGTAAAACCTGAGGGTCATGGGATCCATCAGAAAATGCTAAAGGAGAATGTCCACCTGTCAATTGGTGAACTAAAACGCAGTTGGGTTATGCAGTGACAACAAAACGAGACTGAGGTGCAACGGCATAGGTCAGCTAAAAATGTCAAACAATGATGATGTTTGTGGAATGGAAAAATTGCTGACCAAAGTCGTGCCCCGAAAGTAGATGGTAAAAGGAGACATATTGTGTGAACCTAACGATGTTTGTAATTGATATTTTGGAAAAAAACAAGTTTTTCTCAGAGGAAAAATGATAAAAATGCTCTAATAACTTAAACTCCTCCAAGAGAAGGCACAGATCCTAAGACAAATTTAGGGGGCCCAAACTAGGTGTGAAAAAAAGTGTAATATTGCAAAAAAGAAAGAACATGCTGCAATTTTTTCTCTGCATAGCATCGCAAAACGGTGCCATGCAGGGAAACATCGCAAGTGTGAATGAACCCATTTTATGTTCACATAGCGAACATCGCCTCAACCTAGTTTACTTAAATGTAAACAATTCTGGAAATAGGAGGGGGGCAAAATTCCTCAACAGTAATATAACAGATTATCGTAAATGTTTCATTGCAGTTGTTACTGCCAAGCGTGGAACAACCAGTAATTAGGTTTAGGGGGGTAATTAGTTTTGCACACTGGGGACATAGGTTTTGAATAAATCTTTATCTTCAATAAATGGAATGACGATTTAAAGGCAGTCAGCTCTATTTTTGTGCGTTTTAGCGGGTTTTAATGCACCTCATCATCAATCACAATGATGGGGTGCGTTAAAAAAACGCCTGGCGAAATCGTGGTTAAACACCTATGTGAGAGCAGCCTTGGTCCTATCAGCAGAAGATGCTGGGGATAATACTTTTTCAAGGTTCTGTATCCTGTGGATAGCTGATGGGAATGATTCTCTGCTTTTCTGTAAAAATGACAGAACATAAGAAGAACATACAGTAATAAGCAATATTAATGTGAAAAAGTAAAGTTCATGTAGGGAAAGTTAGATCTGTCATGCAATGTAGGGGTGCCAACCGTTCAGAAATTTCTGGACAGTCCATAAAAATACGGGACTTTTTTCCAGTGTCCGTAAAAAAAAAAATAGATGCATCGGAGCTTTTTTTTTAGGCTGGTGGTACTTTAACCTGTTATTATGACTGTAATTATCATCATTTTACAGCTCACAGTACATGCTAGTGATGGGTTCATATCACTATCTGGCCTAGAAACATGTATCACTTATAATCTTTATTACTCATTATGCTTTTCCATGGCTGTCCTTTAGGAAAGTTGTCCAGAAATTAAGAAAAATTCAGGTTGGAAATGAAATGAATGGGATGCAGACTTGGCACAGAATCTGCACCACAATCCGCCATGTGAATATTCCCTTATTGTATTATTACAAAATCTATTTAATTTTCCAGTATTAAAATCGAAGAAATCAATACGTCTTGTAAACCATCCCTTTTATATTTTGTAAGCCCATTCATCATAAAAATTCACGATGAAAGTTATACCTACTGCATCCTTTAACCCTTGGAGACAATTTTGGCCTTGTGGATGTAGCCCAATTTTTCAATGCTGACGTGCTGTAATAACTTCGGAATGCTTTTATTCGTGACATATTGCACTTTATGTTAGTGGAAAATTTGAACCAATATATTTTGTGTTTATGTGTAAAAAAATTTCTAATTTTACAGAAAATTCTTTAAAAATGTGCAATCTTAAAACTAATTTTACTCTACTTGTAAGACAGATACAGCAAGCAAAATAGTTAATAATTAACATTTACCGCATTTACCATATGTCCCCTTAATCATGACATCTAAGCATCGTCTATTTTTGTTTTTGGGGGGTCTTTTGGGACAGAAAAATTGCCCATATAGTTGCAAGCTTTCCAATTTTGAAGAAAATATTCAAAACCTGTTTTTAAAGGACCAGATTTGTTCTGAAGTGACTTTGAGAGGCTAGCATACTAGAAGCCCCCATAAATCATTCCAAGTTAAAAACTACACCTCTGAAAGATTTTGCTATAATATTTACGAAGTCTGTAGGAACTAAAGCTAAGTGGAGGAGAGATTTGAAAATCTAATTTTTTGCAGAATTTTGACTTTAATAAATTTATTTTCCAGAACACAGCAGAAGTTAGTAGATAAAGAAAACTCAATATTTATTACCCTCAATTTGCCATTTTTAGAAATATCGCACATGTGGCCCTAGGGCACACTATGACTCAGTTGGAGCCATCAGAAATGAAGGAGCGCCATGTGGATTTTAGGCCTTAGTCACACGGGCATTTTTTGCTGCGATTTGCGGATCGCATGACGGATGCGCATCCGCAAATCGCGTGACCGGGGCCAAAAAATCGCCCGAAAAAACTGCTCCTAGCCGCGTTTCAATAGAAACGGGCCGGAGCTGTCCAGCGCATTGAATTCAATGGAACCGGCAATACAGCCGGCCCCATTGAAAGCAATGCGCTGCGGGCGATCTCACGATGAATTGTGGCAGAGAAGAATGATTTGTCTAGTATATGCTCTCAATGGGGTCGGCGCTGCTGCCGCCGGCCCCATTGAGCGCATATAGAGAAGAGAACAGGAATCGCAGAGCGGTGCGATCTGCGATTTCTGTTCTATAATTTATCGGACGAGCGCATAAAAAGCGCTCATGTGTCCGATACCATTGCAAAGCAATGGTTTTATAAAATCGCCGGACGCATGCGCATGCGCAAATCGCGCGAAAAAAGCCTGTCTGACTAAGGCCTTATTGGGACAATTTCCAGGCACCATTTCAGGATCACAGAGGCCTTGAACTGCCAAGATGTAAGAAACAACCCTTAAGCCCTTCACGGCTGGAGACAGTAAATGTACATTGCTGCCTGGGCTCTGTGCAGCAGCAATATAAATTTATGCCAGCCACTCTGCAGCAGGCAGAACACCCAAAACAGACTGTTCCTAACAGCCTATTCAGGTGCTTTCATCGGGACCTGATCGGCTCATGTTCCCGATTGCATCAGCAGTGACAGCCAATCCCTGCACTGGGCAGGAAAGTTTATATACTACAAACTTTCCTAGCATGTCAGAGCTGCGTCAGTATGTCTGACTTTCTCTCCTCCACTCTCCAGTCAGTGTGAGATCAGAGGAGGGATAAGGAGAACACAGTGTGTAAAATAGCACACACTAACTCCAAATTAACTCCTTGCACACGTTGACCCCGCATTAACCCCTGCTATTACAATCACCTATACTATTTAATTAGCATAGGTGATTATATAGTATAATATAGTAGTCATTTTTAATAATTTATCTAGAAATTTATCAAATTTTCAAGGTATCTTCACCTGTAAGCAATTTTCGTGCAGATGCACACCATTTGGTGCAGATGCACACCATTTGGTGCAGATTTTAACACAAATCTGCAGCTGATTTCACCATTTCAATCATAGGGGTAAAGTCTGTTGCGGATTCACATCATAATACGCATACAAATATGCAGTGATGTAATACGGTATTTGATGCTAAATTTCAGCAAAGGAAAATCTGCACCAATTCCCTTACATGTGAACTTACTCTTACATTTATTTATTACACAAATTAATTATTACATCTGTTTCATGAAATTTAGTTGCCAATAACGTCTATATGCATTGAAAATTAAAAATGAAATATAATTTTGTGCTTCCAAAATAATATACCGTATATACTCGAGTATTAGCCGAGACAATAAGTTTCACCACAAAAAACTGGGAAAACTTATTGACTCGAGTATAAGCCGAGCTAGACTCGAGTATATACTAGATTTTAAAAAAAACCTCCATACTCACCTCCCAGCCGGCGTCTGTGTCTGTGTGATATGCTGCTTGAATTCTCCCCGCTGTCATCCCCCACCATCCTCTCTGCTTGGCTCTGTCAGTGCTGTGTAAGTAAGCGCTGTGATTAGATTGAGCGCCAGCCAATCACAGCTGGTGCTCGATCCAATCACTGTGCTTACTTACACAGCACTGACGGCAGGGGATTTGAAAGCCGAGCAGGGAGATGACAGTGGGGAGAATTCTAAAGCAGCTTGATTGACTGTGAATGATCGAGCACCGGCTGTGATTGGCTGATGCTTGATCGAATCACAACTCTTACTTACACAGCGCTGACGGCTGGGGATGACAGAGCCGAGCAAAGAGGACGGCGGGGGATGACAGCGGAGAGAATTCAAGCAGCCTGCCGCACCGCCGCCGGAGACACAGATGGCTGGGAGGTGAGTATGGAGGGTTTTTTTTTTAAGCCTTGCCTGACTCGAATATAAGCCGAGGGGGGCTTTTTCAGCACAAAAAAATGTGCTGAAAAACTAGGCTTATACTCGAGTATATACAGTACATAAAGTAAACAAGTGGAAATATATATGTGATAAAAAATAGTACAGTATGTATATACATATTTGGCATACTGCAATTGAAAAGATATATAAATTGACAATTGTTAAAAATTTTCTTTAATTTTTTGCATTTTTATTAAAGATACGCATCTAATTAAAGTACAACATATCACAAAAAAACAATTTTAGGATAACTTGGATATATAAAACTTTTACAGACTTGTTCTCTGTAAAAGTGGCACATGCCAGATTTCAATAAACTACACCTCTAAAAGAAACGGTGTAAAAGGTTTTAGTGAGTATCTTGTCCACACATGCGTTTTAAAATTGGGCTTTGAAAATGATTAAACTGTTTGTAAAAAAAATCAAGCACACAGAAGAAGTTGTCGTTTTGTTGTAAAACTCAGCTTCCAGTCACATCTCAGGCAGATATGCAAATGCTTTGAGTTGTGGCGTGATTAGATGAATAGTCTTGCCACCTGAGGTCCTAGAGGTGGTTGCATCCTCTTCCCATAAAAGGCTCTCAGAGGCTACTTGTGTGTAGTGACCTCTTTTTCCGCTTGTGTAAAGCTTGTTGACCACTAGGCATCTCTACGACATCTCAAAGACATTTTGCCCAGTTAACAGAGTTTGAGAGTGGGTGCATTATTGGAATGCGAGAAGCTGGTTGGTCCTATCGATAAATTGCCTGCTATTTGGGTTGTTCTGACTAGATTGTTAGGAGGTTTTGGGATGCATGAGGGCACACTCAGCATGCAACCAAGCTTAGAACACCCTTGACAGATTACCAGTAGAGAGAATCGTCTGACCTTCTGACAAGCACGAGCAGCTGCATCTATTTCATTGTCTGCCATCCAGAGGTTGTGGCACTATCGCTATAAGCCTCTGTGTCTGTTGGAACCATTTCCAGGTGCTTGGCTGAAGAACATTTGGTCTCCTAGAGCCCATTACATCAACTATCTTTGACTTCCACCATTGCCTCAGTTTTCAGTAGTGTCATGAAGGATGAAACTGGACTGCTATGGATCCAGGTTTAGCTTGGACACTGATGATGTCTGGAGACCTAGGGGTGAGCACATCAATCCTGCCTTTGCCGTGGAGCGGTACACTGCCCCCACTGCTAGTGTCATAGTCTAGGGGGCTATCGCATCTGACAGTCGGTCATGGCTAGTAGTGGTAAAAGGGACAATGATAGCTCAGTGGTATGTTCAGGACATCCTGCAGCCACATGTGTTGTCTCATGGCAGGGCTTCCAAGAGGCATTTTTCAGCATGATAAGGCTCGGCTGCACACAACGAGGATGTCACAGGAATGTCCCCACAACATTGCCACATATATGTGGCCTGCCCGAATGGCCAGATTTATCGCCAGTAGAACATGTATGGGACCATCTGGGAGGCCACTTCAACAGCCTATGAATTTGCATGGTCTAGAGACTTAGTTACAGCGAATGTGGAGCGATATGCTGCAGGATACCATATGGAACCTGTTTACCTCCATGCCCCCCATATCACATCTTGCATCCAAGCTAGAGGCGGCACAACAAGGTAGTAGAGCCTCCCTTCAAGTGTTCAGTTTTCCGCAATAAATTATCCTTTTGCTCTGATATTGTAATCACTTATATCAATGTTGCAACCACACATAGAAAGTTTAATTCCATTCTGGCAACTCCTTCTAGGTGCTTGATTTTTTTTGACAATGAGGCCTCGGTCAGACGACCGTTTTTTGCCGCGATTTGCGGATCGCATGACGGGTGAGTGAGTGCTGCCTCTGATTGGCTCAGCCCAGGGACCAATCAGGGGGAGCTCTCAGCTGTCAGTCAATAGCTGAGAGCTGCCCCTGATTGGTCCTTGCGCTGAGCCAATTAGAGGCAGCACTCACTCACCCATTTATGAATTCATGAATGGGTGAGTGAGAGCTGCCTCTGATTGGTGAGGGCTGTGACCAATCAGAGGCAGCCCATTCAGTAGGCGGGGATTTTAAATACTGAATACTACACAGAGCAGTTCAGGAGAACTGCCGGCCGGCCGCGGCTGAACTCCGGCTGCAGGGACAAGGTGAGTATATATATTTTTTTATTTTTACACATTTTAGGATGATTTTCAGGGAAGGGCTTATATTTTTAAGCCCTTCCCGAAAATTCATCCCGCGCTCGCCGGCAGCCCATTGCTTTCAATGGAGCCGGCTGTATTGCCGGCTCCATTGAATTCAATGGGCGAACATCGTTCTTCTCTGCCACAGCTGTTACAGTTGTGGCAGAGGAGAAGGATCTTTGTAGTATATGTTCTCAATGGGGTCGGCGCTGCTGCCGCCGGCCCCATTGTGCGCATATATAGAACACAAGGAATCGCAGATCGCGGATAGACGCGATCTGCGATTCCTCGTGTCCTATAATTTATCGGACATCCGCATAAAAAGCGGCCATGTGACCGATCCCATTGCGAAGCAATGGTTCTATATATGCGCAGATTTCATGCGCATGCGCAAATCGCACGAAAAAACGCCCGTCTGACCGAGGCCTTAGTGTTATTACATTTTTTTTTTACAAAAAACATGGAGCTTTTGACCCAAAGTTTACTTTTTAATGAGGAGTAATGGATGAAAAATCACCCCACAGTTTGTTACTCTGCTTCTATGTAAAAGCCCCATCTGTGGTGAATATTTAGGCATATGTGAGGGTTCAGAAAGAGCACTATTTGGCTTCTAGAATACAAATTTTGCTAGAATCATTTTGGGAGGCCATGTTGCATTTGCAAGCCCTTGAAATAGTCAAAACAGTGGACCACCCCAAAGGTGAATCTTATTTTGGAAACCAGACCCTACAAAAATTAAAATAATCAAGGGGTGTGGTAAGCCTTTTGAACCCACAGGTGTTTAGTGGTAGTTGTTTACATTATGGCCATTAAAATGCAAAATTACCATTTTTTTTAAAAAACACATAGGTTTAGCTTCATTAAAAAAAAAAAAATCATTACAAACTTTGCTAACCAATTTCTTATGAGTACTGAAATGTCTCATTTGTGGATGTAAACTGCTGTTTAGATGCACAGCAGGGCTCAAAATGCAATGAGTACAGATTTTAGTGGAATAATTTCCATACACCGTGTCACATTTACAGGGCTCCTGAGGTGCAAATACACTGGTGCCTCCCAAACCTGCCCCAAATTTGGAAACTACACTCCTTAGGCTATTAGTCTAGGGGTATAAGAAGTAATATCGCGTGGGTTCTAACTGGCAAGAAGTACATCAAGGCTTGATAATTTTTTGAGGGAAGGAAGTGGATGGGGAAAACACTAATTCCATCATTGTTATACTGGTTTTATTTTTATTGCAGTCACCAAACACTATGAAAGACATGTAAGCTTTATTTTATGGGTGAGGCCTGATGTCCACGGGTGGTTCGGATTCCGTGCACGGAATCCTGCACAGAATTCAGCCCTGCCTGCTGCCAGTGAGCGCTATTTACCTGTTTTCCCAGGTAGCGGCGTCTGCGCGGATCCTTACACTCCAGGGTTCGCTGTACTGCACATGGCTCACTATTAGACATGTGCAGAACAGTTTTTTTTCTTAATCTCATGCTTTCCTGGGGGGATCTGTGGCAGGTCCGCAAAGTCAGCTGCGGATGTGCCATGGATTGTACAGCTTCCATTGACTGCGGGAATTAATTTGCGGATGCCTATGCTTCCCTATGAGCGACTTGATTTGCAGATCTCTCGCGTGGGTGTCCCGTGCGGGTTCCGCAAATCGAACCCGCCTGTGGACATCGGGCCTAAGTATGATTATGATGATCAAGGGCAGAGTTACAAGCTCATGGCCCTGAGTGCAAAAGTTCGGCTTAGACCCCCATACTGCCCCCTCCCAAATACCTCCTACACACACACAGCCACTTTGCATGGCTACTGGCCATGGTTCATCCCAAAATATACATAAAGACAACATATATAATCAGATTGAATATCTATAAGAAAACCTTTAATACACGATGACTTAGATACAGCAGTCCAGCTCTATCAACCTCTATATAATTTAGTCATCATAGTCCCCATACAATAGTCAGATACTAGCTCTACTCAGAGATAATGATTACCGTGCAGTTACCTCCTGTGATCACAAGTGCCATCATCTCTGATTGTTGTTCTCCACTTTCTTTTTTTCTCCATTCATCCCTAAAGAACTCTTAAAGCTACAACTCATATCTGCACACTCTCCCCCTCCTGCTGCAAACCTCAATGCCCCTCACAGTGTCTCCCACAGTAAACGTGCTACCTCTTATGCTCTACAAAGTAATACTGCTGGTACACAGTAATAATTCTGCCGTAGTGACCACCACAGGAAGTAGTGCCTGCTTTGTGCCTCCACATAGTAATAGTTTCCCTCTGTGCTTCCAACAAAGTAATAATGCCCACATTGTGCCCCAGAAAAAAAAAACACACACACACACACTACTTGCAATGTAATAGCGGTCCCTTTGTGCCCCTTAAAGGGTTTGTGTAAGTTATTTTTTTTAATTCCTGCTTTCCATGTATAAAAATATTAATTGTATACTAACCTCTCCTTGCTCCAGGAAGCTCCAGTGCCGCAGCTCCATTCTCAGCACCAGGTCTATGGTGACAGTCTACACTGTTTATGAAACATCACAGGCTGCTGTAGTCAATCACAGATTGGGATCTGTGATTGGCTGCAGCACCATTTGGCAATCTGCACACAGGCTGCTGCAAGCTGTCAATACAGCATGATAGCGGAAACCTGAGGATGCGGTGCTCTAGCTGCAGTGGAGCATGTAGAGGTGAGTATATGATTGGTATTTCTATACATGAGAGCACAACTTTTTCTAAACATTTAACTCACGTGACCCTTATATAGTAACAGAGCCCCCTCTGTGCCCTTATATAATTAAAGAGTCCCCCTGTGCTGCTATAAACTAATAGAGACCCCTTTTAACCTAGTGCCCCCTGTGCCCCTTGCTTGATAGGCTGGTATGAATGTTGACAGTTCCTTCCTGTTCCATAACAGAGCAGCACTGCGCACATGCTGCCTGTTGTGCGGCCAGAGCTTCTCCTACTTCTCCTGATCACAAGCTGCTCCTAAGCAGTAGTCATATTAGGAGAAGCAGGAGGAGATGTTCACCACTCTGGCCGCATAACAGTATTCATAATGCTTGGATGGACGGGGAATATGGGAGGAAAAAGCCCAATAATATTGGTGGCAAAGGGGACCTCTAGGTCCCAGTAACTTAGGGTCCTAGTCATAGATGCACACCCTCCAACCCCTATTACTGTTCCCATAAAATTTGCAAAAGAGGATCCGCAGCAGACTGGAGATGTCATAAAAAACTTCTTTTTTATTTTCAATCCATAAAATAGGATTCCCGCAGCGACGTTTCGGCCGGTAAACGGCCTTTTTCAAGCATCATATTCAGACAACTATAACATTTTTATTTTTCCATCTACAGTGCTGAGTGAGGGCTTGTTTTTTGCTGGTTAAGCTGGCATCTTCATTGGTACCATTTTGAGGTGCAGAAAAAATTTTCATTGCTCTTTATTGTGTTTTAGAAGTCAAGCTGTTAAAAAGAAATCCACTTTAAGGGCTCGGTCAGACAAGCATTCTTTTCTGCGCGCCTATGTGCGCAAAAAAATGCGCTCCACGGATGTGCAAAATGTGCATGCATGAAGCTCTGTGCTTTTTTTTACATGTGCTATGAAGGTCCCCACATCACTGAACACTGTGACAGTACTGTCACAGTGTTCAGTTATAATGAGACTTCCTGCGGGCACGAAAGAATCCCCTGCCACAGCTGTCACAGCTGTGGCAGAGGACCCCGATGCTATCCAAATGCTTTCAACGGTACTGGTGCTGCTGCTGCCCCATTTAAAGCAATCGGATGAAGGCAACCCCTGCAGTGATGATTTTCAGGGGGTGGCTTGAAATATAAGCCCTATCCTGTAAATGATCACTTACTGTTAAAAAAAAAATTAACTCACCTAGAAGCACTGTCCGGATCTTCTTCCCATCTCTGGCAGTCTTCATCTGTATTCTGGTGGCCGAGGATTGAAAAATCCCCACCTCCAGAAAGTGATGCCTCTGATTGGTTGAGCGGTGTCTCTGATTGGTGAGTCGAAGAGTACTTCTAGGTGAGTTAAGTTTTTTCGTTTTGTTTTGTTTTCCTACAGCTAGGGATGATTTTCGGGGTAGGGCTTACATTTCAAGCTACCCCTCAAAAATCATCGCTACAGCAGCGCCGGCCCCATTGAAAGCATTGGGATTCTCTGCCACAGCTGTGACAGGGAATTCTTTCATCCCCACTGCAGTCCCCTCATCACTGAACACTGTGACAGTGTTGTCACAGTGTGCAGTGATGAGGGGAGTCCCCGTGGGAATTAACGGACATCATACAAGGTCTTTACGCGCAGCACGGATCTTACTGGCACACATTATAGACACGCATGTCCTATATTTTGCAGGTATGAGTATTTTGTGCCTCTAAACAATGGAGATGTGAATACTTCATAGGTAACCAATGGTTCTAATAGACGTGGTGTTTTGCGCACATAGGCACGTAAAAAAAATTGCTCATCTGACCACGGCCCTACACTAATTTTTATTAATTTACTCATATATCTTATTCCACAGGTCAGTACGTTGCAGCAAAACTATATATATATATATATATATATATATATATAGTTTTGCTGCAATCCTACTGACCTGTGGAATAAAGGTATATGAGTAAATTAATAAAAATTAGTGTAGGGCTGAAAAAGTATATATATATATATATATATATATATATATATATATATATACTCTTGCACAATAAAATAATGTTTGATTCCACTATTATTCCTGCATTGCCATATCCTTGGAGATATAACTTTTTTATTTTTTTTGGCTACAGAACTATGTGATTACTTTTTTGTGGGTTAGGGTGACATTTTTATTGGTGCCATTTTGGGGTGTATGTAACTTCTTGATGTCTTTTCATTTTATTTTTGCAAAGTGTAGTGTTGAAGAACAGCAATTCTGGCATTAATTTTTATTGTTTTAATTGACAGCATTTACCGTGTAGTATAAATGTCATTTTATAATATAAAACATAACTTTTATTAAGATGCTAACTTAAAAAAGGAGAGATTATAACTGTACTGGCACAAATCTCCAAATATCCAAACCTCACTGACATGAGGAGACCCCAATCATAAATTAACCTTATGGAGTCACCCCCTTTGGAGGTGTAATATTGAGACTGAGGAGCATATAGGTACCATAACTTGTCCTGCAGAAATACCAGTAGTGCAGATCTAGTTTCCTCTCTGCTAACACTAAAAAAACTTCATCTTCATCTCATATAACACTAGGCAGGTACAAGGCCTAAAAGCCAATAGCCTGTACAAATAAACTCCTTACTCCAGCCATTATTTTGAAAGCAATTGAGCTAGCCTTGCTGCAAAAAAACTCCCAGCAAACCTTCCGACAGCAGCTCTGTCCCTAGCTACCTCATTAGGGGCATTGATAATATTTTCTACGAAGATCAGAGAATAGATAATAATAAATATAACCAGCCATGATGGTAGACTGGGCATCAGATAGTAACAACTCATGGCACAGCCACATGCTGAGTTTCATAGCTCAAAACCCTGACTCTGTCCTAGACTTAACCCACCTGCACCAATTGGATAGGAACGAGCAAACAAAATACTGAAGTAGCGCATGCATATATTGGCATGTGCACTTGTCCAACCAAGCAACAGAAGTTGATGATGCCTAACAATGCCCACACACCCTAACTTATACACATGTGCACAAACAACTCCTTGCTCCACTACATCCAAATACCGACTATACGACAATCACAACGGAATTGATGATTCTCATGGTAACAAGCTTAACACAACTTGTATTCACTTCCCTGCCCACAGTAGTAAAATCAAATTGCAACAGCATCAAAATATAGAGCATATAAAAACATTGCTCTTACTATACATCCCATAGCATTGCTATAAGAACTTAGTTCGCTAAGCAGGATGCTAATATACATATCAATAGAGCAACATATGCCTGCGGTGATTGAGAAGGTCATATCCAAATAGCTTGTAAACAATGGAAATTCCATAATAATTATAATCTTTATTCATATAGCGCCAACTTATCCCACAGTGCTTTCAAGCATGGGATAAATGCAAACAATACAACAAAATTACAATGTGAGGTACAATCAGTTTGAAACAATTGGGGTGGGGGTGGTATAGGAAGTACAAGGGGGGAAGGGAGAGCGAGGCATGGGAGAACACAAGCAGTAGAGGATTTCATGTGGAAATCAGTTATTAGAAAGCAAACTTTGTGGGGCGGTAAGGAGGTGCAAGGCTAGAGATCGTATGTGATAGGCAGGGTGGAAGAAGTGGGGAGCCATAGGTGGGGCGGGGACTAGGTCAGGGGATTCAGTATGCTTCCCAGGAGAGGTGCATTTTTAAGGCACGTCTGAAATTTCGTGCCTCGGAAATTGTCCGGATGCCTTGGGGTAGAGCCGTTCAGAGGATGGGTGCTGCTCTGGTGAAGTCCTGGAGACAAGCATGTGAGGTTCGTATTAGAGAGGTGTTTAGTCTGAGTGTGTTAGCGGATCGAAATGAGTGGGCTAGTTGGTGTATGGACAGGAGGGAGGCGATATATGGTGGTGCTGCGCCATGCAGAGCTTTGTGGGTGAGGTTGAGGAGTTTAAATTTAGTTCTGCAGTGGATGGGCAGCCAATGCAGTGACTGGCATAGTGCAGAGGCGTCTGAGTAATGGCTGGATAGAAAAACGAACACGCATTTATGAATTGGAGTGGAGCGAGTCTAGGCCGATGAGTAGTGAGTTGCAGTAGTCAAGGCAGGAGTGGATGAGGGTGACCATGAGTGTCTTTAGCGTGTCCGTGGTGAGGAACAGTCGTATTTTAGCAATATTTCTGAGGTGCATGTGGCATGTTTGGGCCATAATCCATCAATCACAATGTAACCAAGGAGAACTCAGAGCTCTATGATGGACAAACATTGGCTTAATCACCACATTCTGATGATAGCAAAAAGAGGAAAAGAATAATAATAAAATCGATGGGCATAAATATGACATGAACCTCCCAGCGAGGGTGTTTGCTGCAAGTACTTATAAACTAACTCACATAAATCACGTCCAGTGGGAAACTACAATCCAACCATATCCCATAAACACACTGATGATCAAATGAAGGAGACAAAAGAGAATCTCTCATTAAGGCCAGAAGGTGAGGCAGTTTGGAGCCATAAAATATAGGCCATCTCCTTAGGCAACAATTTTTTATCAAATCTCCACACGGCCATTGTCACGTTTCAACTCAATACCTTGAAACCCCAAGACCTCTGGTCTACTAATATGAAATTCCCTCACATGGCAAAACAGTGTATCCTTTTCATGGATGATGTTATCTGTGTGTGCTATAATCCTACGGTGGAATTGTTTGTTGGTTTTACTCAAATAATTTTTGGGACAAGGGCAAGTGGCCATATACATGTCATTTTGAGATGGACAGTTAAAAAACGCTTGCTTTTTAAAGGTCTGTCCCATGGTGGTCTCAATCAGTCTGATTTTATTTTCCTCATCCATTCTTCTTCGTAGCATCCCTCACAGTTTTGTGCTAAATCATGATGATATGAAGCATCCAAAACAAGTTTGGGGTAACCCTTCTTTATGAATGTACCCCTTAACACCCTTCTTGAAACTACTTAAAAGGGTTGTCCTGTGAAAGCAAGTGGGGTTCAGCACTTCTGTATGGCCATATTAATGCACTTTGTAATATACATCGTGCATTAAATATTGGCCATACAGAAGTTATACACTTACCCCCTCTGGTGCTGGCGTCCCCGTCTCCATGGCGCCGACCGAAGCCTTTTTCTGCCGGAATTAGACGCGCTTGCGCTGTCTGCCCTCTTCTGTCCGGCTCCGGCGTGCTCGTGCTGCAGAGGTCTTCTGCACATGCGCAGAAGACCTCTGCAGTGCTGGCACGCCGGAGCCGGACAGAAGAGGGCAGACAGCGCAAGCGCGTCTAATCCAGGAAGAAGGCAGCTTTAGTCGGTGCCATGGAGACAGGCACGCCAGCACCAGAGGGGGTAAGTGTATAACTTCTGTATGGCCAATATTTAATGCACGATGTATATTACAAAGTGCATTAATATGGCCATACAGAAGTGAGTAACCCCACTTGCTTTCACAGGACAACCCCTTTAATAGAGGAAAAATTACGACAGATTCACAAAAATTGCCCCTAGGAATGCTCTTCTTCAGAATAGAGTGGTGATGGCTTTCCCAGCTGAACAGATTATTTGTGGCTGTTGGCTTCCAATAGACTGTTATAGACAAATTGCCTTCTGTTATTTTGCTACTCCTTAAATTCAGAAATGTATGGGCTAATTCATTGAGGGATAAGCCTATCTCATTTTGATTCAGCACCATGGCAAATTCCAAAAAAAGTTAATTGGAACCAGAACACAGAAATCATCTATATAATGTAACCATAAAAGTATGGCTGATGTCCATTTGTCATTTGCATTGAAAAACATGGTTCTCTCTTCCTACGAGCCCAGGAATAGATTTGCCTATGTAGGGGAACAAGGGCTCACCATCGTGGTGCCCCTGAGCATGTGGTAAAATTTGCCATTGAAGAGGAAATAACTATGCTCCAATGTGAATAACAACAGTTGGAACACAGATTTGTTATGTGCCTGATAGTGAGTACCTGTGTGTGAGAAAAAACATGATGGTGCTGAATCAAAATGAGGGAGGATTATCCTTGCCCTATTGAAATGAATAGAACACTGAATTAAACTAGGTAGGATATTTCCATCAGCCCATTGAAAAGAATAGAGCGTCAACTGCACATGCAGGGCCAGTAGTCCATTCATTGTGACATCACTGCAGGGAAAGAAGTGATCTCTGCAGTGACAGATAGAGGGAACACAGGACCCACGTTCTTGAGATCGTTGAGGGGCTCAGCAGTGAGACCCCTACTGATCAGCAAGTTATCATAGAGGATAACTTGAAATCTTGGTACAGCCCCTTTAAGGAATAGCTGACAGCATTTTGCTATGTCAGGGAGCATCAAGTTGTGCACTTACATTTTGTAAATATTGTCTTTTCACTTTGAACACAGTAGTGTACTTCCTGACTGTTCATGAAATCATATTTAATGATAGGTTAATAATGAGATATGTATGTATGTGTAAAATAGCGATTCAATCCCAGATCAGATCTAGATTTAAAGATTATATTGCAGGTCTACTTGTTATTCTTCACACTCCGCATATGCAAGTTCCCTATTGTTGGGGATACTTGTTGATTTTCTGAAAATTAGAGAGATTTTGAAATTGTGCAGCATAGCCCTTGGACTTGATCCCCTATTAAAACTTTAAAATGTTTCATAACAATTAGAAGGAAATGATGAAAGTTTCTATTTTCAAAGATTGACTGTAATAACTTCAACCTTCCGGACACAACACAGAGTCTTTTCGGGATACATTACACTGAAAGCGTATTCTGCAAAGAGTTCACATAATTAGGCACGGGATTCTTTTAACAGCTGTAGCGATTTCACACTCAAGGCCTAATACACAGGAACGTTTTGACCTGGCGGGGTTCCAAGTTCTATTAAATGTGGAAGTTGTAATTTCCTTTCCTGATTTTTCTTGGTCCTTCAGATTTTCATATAGTTTCTGATTCCCTAAAACAAATTAAAATAATTAAAATGTAAATATGATGGTATGGCTAGTTAGTTGGATTCATTGTTCCATTAGTATATGGAATAAAAGAAACGTAAATCATACATGTTCGTATTTTGCTATAGACCAATACCTAGGGTGAAATCTGACTATAGACATCAGTTTGTTTGGTGGGTTTTTTAATGATCTGCCAACAATTTAACATCAGTGGTTTGATTTTTACATTAAGAAATAAGTAATATCCAGGATCCTACTTTTTTGTGAGCATAGAGCCAAATAATGCAAAACTGTCCTATATATTGGTAAGCAGTATCCAGAGACCATACTATTTTGCCAACAGAGCCAAGCTTTGTGAAAACAGGTTCCTATTTTGTCTATCTAGTGCCACATCTTCACAATCCCCTCCCTTAATGGTTTCTACAGATGTGTGCAAATATGGTCATGCAAAATAGACAATGCAATGTGCATATAATAGAATACAATTGATGTGCACAAATTTTTTGCACGTTCATTTCGTGTGCATGCAGAAAATAGGTCCTGCTCTATCTTTCTGCTAATCGCGCAGCAAAAGCCCCCATAGAGGTCTACGGGAGGTGCGCAAATGCACACACAAAACACAGGAACATGCACAATACGCTGCGCAATTCCGTGTAAAACAGAACACATCTGGACCGTATTAGGCTAAATAGCCTTTTAAATCATGGCTGGGGTGTTTTGCACAAATATGTGAACAGGGCGTGTATGTGCAAAAAGAACAGAATTATGCACCAATACGCATTAAATCTACCTCATCAACCTCGTTTACCGCGCAAATTTGTTGCACTGAAATGGTCATCTGAAGAAGCCCTTACAGGGTAGATACCGCTTACCTCCTCCATGTGCCTGCATTGACTGAATTTGTCCAGACTATGTTTAGCAATATGAATCACTTATTTGATATATCCTGCTGAGCATCCATTAAATAGACCTTATTATACAGCACTATGTTAATGGCACTTTAGAAGAACAAAGCACAAAAAGCAACATGTGTATATATATTTAATATATAACAATTGGTTAGAGTGTGGCTATGTGGAGGTATTACATTAGCAATAGAGTGATTGATGCTGCTATCGGGTTATTGCTATTAATTTAGCAAAGATCCCAATAGTATCTGTGTTCAGCATGGTAAGACAGTATTCAACAATGTATAGCGGCAGTATTAGGACATGGTATGATGGTATTACTAGAACTATTAATGATGGAATTTTGTCTCTCGTTAGAGCTATACATCAGGAGAATTACCCAGTACATACAGTACCTCCAACGGATGCCATTGTATGCGCACACAGAGCCATCCATTATCCATAGGCTCCCAATTGTAAAAAAAAGAAAAAAGAGGATACTTTTTTACTGAATACCTCTTTATGGAATAGTGATATTATTTAACCCTTTCCAATCCAATTTATATCCTGGTTTTTCTAGGGGGCTTACTCTTTTTCTGCCATTATACAACGGCGCTATATGCTGGTAAAGCCAATACTGCATGAGGGGACACGTTGGATAGGCTCCGACACCAGAGAGGCTGGCAACATACAGTAAAAGAACCCTGACGGATGTCTTCCAACATTGGAGCTTTACAGCCTTAAATCATAATGTCTTCAGACCTCAGACAGTGGATTGGAGAGGGTTAAGCATAAAATAAATACAGTAGATATATATGTTGGACCCCTTTTGGAACGGGACAGCCATTTAAAGGGAGGAGCGAATATATACGATTATATTAGTCAGTCAGTGAAGACCTGTGGGGATGGGGATGTTGGTGGGGGCCCCAGGTTGAACCTTTGTACCAGGGTCCAAGAGTATTTATCTACATATCTGATGCCTGCCTTAAGAGAATGGAAAGACTCTCATTTACATCCATAGGCTGAAACCAAGCATAATGAAGAAGAGTTCTTTAAATATTAGTTATCAGTTGGACATGATCAGGATGACATTTATCGCTCTGATTTAACAGCAGGCAGAGAACTTAAAAATGACAAAAAAAATTGAAAACACAACTATATTAAAATGTTGCTTTTCATAACAGAACAGTTTACTTCTTTTTATATGAAACCAGATAAGTCATTTAACTAAAGCAGTGGGGCTGAAATACCTAGTCTCCATTGTAGACAGAGAATCCTAAGACCTCGCCTTTTGCCTAAGCATCCTCATTAACACATCATTTGAAGTGGGGTAATTAGGGGAGATATAGGGAGCACACAGTATAATATATCATACTGCATCTTTATTGTTATCCAGTGTTCAACTTCTTGTGTAAAAAGCAATGATATTATAAATAACACATACATTATAAGCAAAATGTTGTGTGCGGGATTACACATGTTCCTTGGTTGTTTGACATTCTCTTGTCCATGTTTTGGTGATATGCTCTTTCACATAATTGGTGAGGAAAAAAATAGAAAAGCAGATGCCATTGAGAAAGTAGTTGACCATATGTTGGTTTTTAGCAAAATAATTGAAGTCCAAGGAATATTGTAAATAACAGAGTCAGGACCTTCTATATTAGTTTAACATATCAATTATAGCTATGTGTACACTGAGGAACAATTAAAACGTCAGTGATATCTGTGAGAACCCTTATAGTACTGAACTAACAAACTTTTATGTTAGATTTGAAAACACCGCAGAACAAACACTTTCTGAATTTTTTATAATTTAATGAGGGTCATTCTATTGTGTTTCTTAAGACTGAAGGTCTTCCAGATCATCACTGTGAATATATGAAAGATACTGTATATATATATATATATATATATGTATGTATGTATTTGTATATATAGTAATCTTTCCATAATTATTCCTTTTATGACTGTGGATGTGTATATTAAAGAAAATCCTTCATCTTTGCATTTGTAGAATAACCCTTCTGCATATATAAAAACAGGACAGAAGTGCTGATTTCATTGCTGAAAATCTCAATACTGACACTCTCTCTTTCCTAACATTTTTACCTTGAGAAATGGCCACTTTATCTGTGCAGTCAAAAATTACATCTTTTAAAAATTGGTATTTTATTCAATGAAAATGTTACAAATCATGACCCCAGCTTTATTTGAAACCATCATATAAACCAATAGCAGTGATTTGTAAATACTGGTTCGGGTTAACAAGACGAAATCCCAAGCTGTCTGACATACAGCAAGCCATAGCTGACAGTTTTTAAACTGAGCGTCCTGGTTCTAACAAACTCCTCCAAGGATGTACAGCGTAAGCATAATATGAATGTTAAATGGCGCTTGCTCCACCTGTACCTCAGTTATGCCCATTCAAATGCTTATGCATTTTATACTCACAGGCTCTAATGTTTCGGAATACTTAGCTACTGCAATGCATTATAAGTTATACGGTATGTATATAAGTTACAGAGTGGGGAAAAGATAAATAACTTTTAATAAAGTAAATAATAAAAGAAAAAAGTTACATAAGTAAAAATATTACCACATTATTCATTCTGGCATAAATGTCAGACACTAGCAAAAACTTGCCGAAACAGAGACCAGCAGATTTCAACAATGGCGGAGATACATTTCATCCACTTACCATTCAAAGGTTCCCTTTCAGGATTTTAAACATAAAACCTGATGGAACTCTTGGACAGAGGCAATGATGTAAATGGGTTGTTAATGACTCCCCGTATTTTACAATACAATGTATCTATCCAAGTACCAAGGTCAAAATCTATGGTCACTGGTAGCAGTTCATTACAAGACTAATCAGTTGTCAGACTGTCAAAGAGTGATTACAGTATTTGGTGTCTAACATTCAGGTGGCTTATAAATAATGTTGAGTTCACCCAAACCAGTAAAACCCTTTTTGGGTTGAAATCTGCTGAAAATGTGGTTCGGAGCAAACCGGTGTGTCCTAGCTGAACCCACTAAAAAAAGAAGAAGGTGGTCCTGTGACTCAGCAGTTAGCACTGTTAGCTTGCAGCAATGGGGTCCCAGGTTCAATTCTGTCCAAGGATAACAACTACATGGAGTTTTCATGTTCTCACTGTGTTTTATAACAATCACCTTTATTTGCACATACATATTATGCAGGGTTTTACATCACATGATATTTTCTGTCCGCCATTGTGGCTCACAATCTATATTTACCTATTAGTATGTCTTTGACATGTGATTGGAAACCCACAAAAAAAACCTACAAACTCCATGCAGACGTTGTCCTTGGTCAGATTTGAACCTAGGATTATTGTCTTCCACGATGCTGTCACTTATAAGATTGCGCTACAGAGAGATAGGGAAGAAGATATCCTGTTCTACTATGCCTGAAGTGTATGAAAACAGCATAGCAGTATGTCTTCCATTAGCTCAGGGAAAAGTGAAAATTAGAAATAGAGCCTGCAGAGGAGAAAACTGGTGAAAAATGCAGGATACAGTGTACATGTACACCCACATGGCAGCTTTTTCTGAAAAGTTAGGGCCTTGTGACAGGGTCAAGATAGGGACATACTGACCCTGGAACATGATGTGACTAATGTGTAAAGAGATACATGCCTCTTATATATTAAAATGTGATTGTTTTCCTAAGAAAAAAACAAGTAATTTAGTAGATATGATACTTTTAATGGCTAACAAAAAGACATGATCTTGTAGTGAGCTTCTTCAGGCTTAATGGAGCAGATCTGAAGATGCATTTATATAAATACATATACACAGGATCACATGAAAAGGCACAGACATGGCATGATTAATAGCACTCAGATAAATACCAGAAAGGGATGATCAGAACAGTAAATACTTAATTAGTCCAGTGACAAGGGATGTAAAAGTTTTATGATTCCTAAATTGATGTTAGAGGGTCACCAGGCAAGAGTGTTACCTCGGCTCTAGGTTTTTGAAATATTCAATAATAGGGATTTATTTGGTCACCAACGACTCGAAAAATGTAGTAAAAACAATTAAAAAGTCATATGTACCCCAATATGGTACCAATATGCAGCAAAAAACAAGCCCTGACACAACCCCATCGAAAGAAAAATAAAAAAGTTAATAGCGTCATATGGCGACAAAAAGCAATTTCATTCTCTTAAAGTTTTATATTTTTAAATGTAGTGAAACATAATAAAAACTGTAGAAATGTATTAACATAGTTGTACCAACCCACAGAATAAGCTTTTCATGTCATTTTTACTGCACTGTGAGTGCTGAAAAAATAAGACCACCCAAAAAATGGTGTTATTGCTTTTTTTTTTTTTTCATTTCATCGCAAATGTTTCTCGATACAGTATATTTTACACTAAATGACACCATTAAAAAAATACAACTCCTCCAATCATAAACAAATGCTCATATGGCTGAAAAAAATTATAGTCCTTGGAAAACGAATTAAAAAAACGAGAATGAAATATTGAAAAATGGCTGGTTAGTAAGGGGTTAAGGTCCTAACCTTTGACAATTTACATATAACATTTCATAGTTGCTGTATACTGTACATATTTAAGTACCGTATATATAGACATCATCGAGTATCTCAAAGGCAAAACCACTCACTATATGCAGTAGAGTACCCCATATTCTAATTACCGTAAAACTTTCCTAACTAATTAAAGGGCCCTTGTAATTTGGTTAACCTATTTTACAACTTGTAATTTTTCCCAGTTCTCATAAATACAATTGTCATAATTTATAGAAAAATCCAGTGCAAATTATACATGAAAGAATATATATGGACTAGCTATGGATTTATTATGAAAGGCTTTAGCTGGGCTGGGGTCTCCAATGTATGTTTAGGAGTACAGCTGGTACATTTACTGCAATTTTATAAGCACACCTCCTGAAAAAACTTTTCCACGTCTGTCGAATGGATATCATTCAAACGAATGTGTATGTATGGACTTATCAGAGGCTGTTATACTATAAACGTGCATTTAACTGTTGCAGCTGTGACCATAAACTTAGAAACAGAAAGGAAAGAAATCTTAGTCACAAAAATGGGCATGTCATAAAAAAACATCATGTAAATTCTTATATAAGCTGAGCGTGTGAGTCACCAGAAACCATAATATCTTCTATTTTGAAAGTGTGAGACAGACTGCTAAACACAATCTCACTTATATGCTTTCAAATATGTGAAGTTGTAAAATTGTCTTATGGAACACATCATTTTTATTTCTCTGGGATGGTCCACATTACTGTGGATCTGAACAGTAGAAGACTCAGTCCCCAGCATTTCTATCACTAAATCAATGCTCAGTGAACAAAGCTTATGAAATTAGTGACTCTAAGACACCCATGCTTTAGCTTTCCTCTGGCTATGTCATTTGTCTGCTGTCACAAGAATCAAGAAACTTTAAAAAGTAGCTACACTTTCAGATAAGTTTTGACATCAGGCCTGATGAAAGGCCCATTTGGCTCAGAAACATGTAGCCCATTGTATCCATCCTTCAAGCTTCTGAGCCTGATCATGATTTTTGGCAGCGCCTTTTTTCTCCACTATTTCTTTTTCTATTGTGTTGGACCTGTCACCAGGAACATGCCGGTAGGGCTGCGTCCATTATAAGCCTTCAGGTTGCTGCGCAGTTACACAGCACAGCCAGGTGAGAGGCTCCACATCTGTATATGTTTCACTAATACATTTATTAAGATACTTGTACTATGGAAGCATTTTTTTTTCTTTTAATTTACAATAAAAGTATTGATCAATGAAAGTCCCATTGCTGAGACTCCGCTGATTGCTAGAATGAAGGGGCTGCAGCACTCACCCAAGCACTGGGGCTCCTCAGCTGTCTTCCATAGTTTTTGGCTGCTTCGAGTAGCTGAAGATAGCCAACATAGGGGTGTATAGAAGGCGCTATACACCTCTAGGAGGGCCGTCTTTAGCTGCAAAGACAGCAAAGGGGGCACAGTGCTCAGGTGAATGCTGCAACTCCCTCATTCTAGCGATTAGTGGGGGTCTCAGCAGTGGGACCACTGATCAATACCTCTGACATGGCTCTATGGCATGTCAAACATTATCTGAATGTGTAGCTACTTTTTAAGGGTATCTACACATAGGACAGATTTAAAGTGGACAATCTTCAGAAATTCTGCAGCGGAAAAGCCATACTAGTTTGGTGCAGATTTGCTTGCAGATTTATGACTGCAGAATGTTTAAAAATCTATCTGAATGCAGAATTCTTTTCAGGCAGGACATCTGAGGAATAACAATACCAAGAGACTGATAAAAAGAACCTATTGGTGGCCTTCTACGAGATGTGATGTTACCGTTATATGGCTTCTTGTTATGTTTGTGCTAGAACTAAATACTCTCGACTATCCGGCTGGGAGGTTGTTGCCTTTGCCTAAGTGGAATAAACTTTGGACACACTTGTCCATGGATTTTATCCCTGGTTTACCCCCCTCTGGGGAAAATACTGTTGTTTGGGTGGTAGTGGACTAGCTCAGCAAGATGTGTCATTTAAAGGCTCTCATTATTCTCCTGAATGCAAAGACTTTGGCTAAACTATTCATCTCTTGTGGTGAAGTTGGTCTAGTCCACATATCCCTTGGAGTTGTCATCCTGATTTAGTTAAAGGGGTTGTCTCGCAAAAGCAAGTGGGGTTAAGCACTTCTGTATGGCCATATTAATGCACTTTGTAATATACATCGTGCATTAAATATGAGCCATACAGAAGTTATTCACTTACCTTCCCTGCGCTGGCGTCCCCGTCTCCATGGCTCCGTCTAACTTCAGCGTCTAATCGCCTGATTAGACGTGCTTGCGCAGAAGGGTCTTCTGCCTTCGGCTCGGTCTGGCACGGGTGGCTTTCTGGCCCCGCCCCTTCTACGCATCATCGCGTAGCTCCGCCCCGTCACGAGGGGGTGGCTCGTAAACGCACAATACAGACTGTGTTTGTCTAGCAGTAGCCAATTGTCTATTTGATATATCATCATCACTGCAGACCAAGAGAGACCTGTTAAGGAGCAGGAAATAATCTGTACAGAGCAGGGAAAAGATGGAAAAGGTAAGTCTTTTTTCTTTAATTTTTTAAACTTTTATTGGAGAATAACATTCAGCTAATACAAACAGATGCAGTTACCACTTTTTAGGCATCAAATGAATATAATAGGGGAATCTATGTAAAAAATGTGAAGTATAACATTATAAATAGAGATGAGCGAGCACCAGAATGCTCAGGTCCTCGTTATTCGAATCGAGCTTTTTGTAAAATTAGAGAGCTCTATTCGAGTAACGAACCCCATTGACTTCAATGGGGGACCCGCCGTTTGCCGATCTTTTTTTTTTCTCCTGTGTTTGTGTTCTCTCTCTCTCTCCTCCGCCAAGCCAGCCACAAATTACCATTGACGCGCGCAGCGGGGAGGGGTCAAATCTTAACGTCAGCGGTAGGGAGGGGCCAAAACTGCGGCGGGGTCGAACACGGTGTGATGCTCGCTCGAATAGTGAGCACCATCGAGTATGCTAATACTTGAAAGAGCATCAAGCTCGGAAGAGTACGTTTGCTCAACTCCAATTACAAATATTATATTCCATAAATATGGAAGATGTGGGTGTGAAGGCTCATAGACACTAGGGGAAGAAAGAGGAAAAAAGGAAATGTGGGGTCCAGAGATTATGTTTAACAGAGGGAGGATAGAGCATTGGAATCTATATATTGATATGCCAGAATTAACCATAAGATTCCATATAGGCCAGGTTATATATCTGACTATACTACGAAATTGATAGTTGATCTAGCAAGTAATGAAGGGCATTTTATGTAAAAACAGTGTTTGAAGAATTACACCATAATCTCCATAACTTGTGGAATTTTTCAAGAAATGTCCTGTTTTTGAAAACAATTTTTTCATAAGAAATGATCGTGTCAATCATGCTATGCCATTGAGCCACAGTTGGGGGTTGCCTATCCATTTCATCGATATTACCTTACAGGCTATAAAAAGTGTTTCTTGTAGTAAGATTCATATATGATGTTGCCACTGTTCAACATCCAAAAGACCCAATGAACAAACGTCTGGAGTACTCAGAATCGGGAGTCCAACTACTTGGCTAAGTAGGTCTGACACTTCAGACGAAAAAGTTTGAATCTCATTACAGTTCCACATTAAGTGAAAGAATCAGCATCAGGTGTTGAACACCTGTGGCACTTAAAGGTGAGTCATCTATTCATACGATATACTGTAGTAGGGGTAAAGTAGCATTGGTGTGAAATGTAGAGTTGAATGAGTTTATTTGCCATTTCCATAGCAAAAGATCAGTCTTCGTTTGTAAGAGAGCATATAAAGCCTCTTCATTCGTCTTCTACCTTGACCTGCAAAGTGGAGAATTTAGATTGGATTTAATAGGTGTACAAATGGAAGATCAATCCTTTAGGTTCCTGTGTATGCAAAATCCCAATTAAAAGGTAAGATGAAATAGATAGACAAGACTTTGGGTATTGTATACATACAGCATAACATAGTGAAGAAACCTGTGAAAGACAGATCGGGAAATATCAAACATCTGTTGCATTTGCTCAAAGGATTCAAAGGTCTCATGAATAAACAAATGTGATAGTGACATCACCCCATGTTCAACCCAATACCCGGAGTCAGAAAAGTTAAAAAGGTGAGGAAGTCCTCTATTATTAAACAAGGGAGTTTGAGATGGAAGTGCAGAATCCACAGAGCAGGCTCACAACCGAGGAGACAGCGTGGGTAGTGATGGTCATTTGTCATGGTGGCTCTACCGTCCCCTCTCCAGTTTCGAGTAGCACAGGACCCATCCACGTCGCCACAGGGGGAGGTCATGGGAAATGAAAAGGGATGGTAACCGGGCAAAGTTTCCTGAAAGTCCTTAGTTGTTGCAGGTTATGCCACTGTTCCTTTCCTTTGGTGTGACTCCTTGTTGGAATAAACAGAGCCGACACAAAGTAGTACTTTTCTGGACACACAGGGAAATGGTTGATGATGTCCATTTTACTGAGCAACATAGAATACAATCCCATGGTAGACTTGGCACAGCAGCAGTGGAGGTACAGGGGGAAATACATACAAAGTCCATAGTCCCAGTTATCTGGATTTTACTTTCTCTCCTGGAATCAATGGTCTCAACACTGGTTTGTGCACAATAACTCACGGATCAATTGAATATGAGCAACTCCTTCTCTGTCAGAACCTGACATCAGTACATCAGGCAACCTCTCCAACACCTTACAGACTGACTGATTTCCTTTCCCTCTCACAAAACTCAAAAACTCTTTTTCAAATGCACCTTGCAAACACATATATAAAGCACGATTGCGGTACTAACAAATGATACATTTCCAGACATACTCAGATACTTAACCCTTGAGGGGCTGCAGACAAGCAATACACATGACACTGATTCATGCTACAGGCAAAACAAAGATATTACAAAGGCACAAGACAGACATAGATCATTCAAGCACACTCTGAAACTTTCCAGTCACTTCAGGCTACTACAGAAGCTCTTGATATCTGGTCACATATTTGGCTAAATCCCATATTTGAATGGCTAGTTCATGTATAGCTAGAAGGTATCTAGAATATAACCTTTGATTTTACAAAACTGTCTATGGAAGAATGGAGGAGAAATAGTGCATCAAGTGTTACTCAGTATTAAGGCCCATTTAGACACAATGATTATTGCTCAGAATTCACTCAAAAGCCATCTTTTGAGCAATAATCATTGTGTCTAAATGTGCCCATCTTTCAGTTTTCTGCCGAACGACGGTCTTCAGTTCGGCTTGAAAACCGTTGGTGAGCAGAACAGCTGATAAGACGGACCGCACGCTGTGTTCTGCCCGGGGACTGCTAAGAACAGCTGATTACATTGTCTCAGCTGTTCTCAGCCATCAGCCCCACCACAGAGCAAAAGTAATTTATTCAAAGAACATCAGGTGGTCCTCTGAATACATTCAGCTCCCTGTTGCTCACAGGTTGCTAATTGGTACTAATAGGAATTAGTACCAATTAGTAGGTTATGCAAAAAGATCGCTCAAAAGCCATCATTTGTGTGCCTAGACATGCCTTTAGGCAGAGGTTCATTCAAAACCCAGAATCTTAAATAATGCAATTGTCCTGCTATAAAATAGAATTTAAAATCTGGCAAGCCATTCTGGCTAAGTCTTTAGGGCACAGCAGTGTCTCAATTCAAATTCTATTTCTGGAGTTTCCTCATATAAAATATCACATTAAGAAATTTATCGCATTAAAGAATTGCTGCGGTAATATGACATCAGTATGTTGTATGCTGTAGAGAAATTTCAGAAATATTGTGATTTTAATGAGATTTATTCTACTGGCTTTAAACATATGACGAGAATTCCATATTTTGAATTTATCTTTAAGGAAAGAAAGCAGAGAGGTAATATTAAGATTATATGAATATTGGCAATCCCTAGGGATATATGATCATAGGTGCTTAAATTGAGCACAATTTTGAGATGGCAAATTTCTTTTCCTATTGTTCATCCCTTTCCAGCAAAAGGCATGAACATAGATTTCTCCCAATTAATAAGTAAATTTGAGAAGTTTCCAAATTTGTCTATAATAGATATAGCATATGGCAGAGTATGTGATGGGTCAGAAAGGAATAATACCTTCAAAGACTGGATCTTGTCTAATAAGCAATGTTTAAAGGTTCAATAGTTAAGGTGAATTGAAGAGTAACAATGGGCATCCTTGCTCTAAGGTTAAAGGAAGGGGAGAGTAGCCCATTCTGGAGAATTGTAGCACTAGGCATCCTATGTATGATGGAAATCCATTTAATGAAAGAATTGCCCAAACTGAAACAATTCAATACCTCTAGTAGATAGGGCTATTCAATTGAATCAGTGGCCTTTGTGGTATCCAAGGATACGAAGTCCCAATCTTGCTGTGGTTTCCAATCTATCAGCGTTACTGCTTGCAAATATCTGATATTATCTCATGTTGACTTTCTAGGAATGAATCCTGACTGGTCTGGGCGAATAATATTGTGAATAACCAGGTTCAATATATTTGCTTAGAATTTAGTCCTTTATTTTATAGTCTGTGCTTAGGAGGGATAAGGGTTTTAAGATCCACAGTCTTCAGAATTCTTATCCAATTTTAGTAGGACTACAATAGATGCCCCATTAAATAAATCTGGAAATCAACCCTCCTCCATAATTCTGTGAAAAAGAATACGCAACCGTGGGAGTAAAATTTCACTATACTGTAAATAAACTTCTATTAGAAGGCCATCTGTGCCAGGTGATTTGCCCTTGGCCATAGAAAGTTTAGGGAATTCTACCTTGAAAATCTCCAGTCTCACATGTTGCTCAGGACTGGTATAAATGCCGGTAAAATTGAGTAAATCGATAAATTATAGTATAGGATCTGTACGCATTCAGTTCTCAGGGAAAACAGATCTTCAATTTTGGGGTAGTTGAAGAATTTTGATAGACTATATGTGCTATTAGTTTACTTGATTGATTGCCAAATTCGAAAATTGGCTGGTGAAAAATAGTTTACGATGTGCCTTTGCCTTTAACAATTGTAGATACTCCCAGTCATTCACCATCTTGTTCTATTACAATCAGTGTGGTCATTTATGTATAATCTTTCTGCTGCAACACTCAAAATGTTTAGATCCTCCTCTAGTTGGACTGTCTTTTTTTTAATGTACACCCATGTAGATAAGATTTGAAGGTGTTCTAAACCACCATAGTATCAGTATCAGAGCCAGGGGGGTTTAAATTGAAAAAAAAATTGTAATTGGTCTGGGATTCTGTCCGTGGGTCCAAAAAGGGATAGCCAAAGTGGGTGTACCATCAATTTTCTAATAGATTGTAGAGCTGGGGGTGTTAATGCAAGTCATAGCAGAGAATGGTCTGAGACACCACGAGGTAAGTATTCTATGGCTTTTATCAGAGCAAATAAGGATGGGGATCCTAAAATGTGATCACTGCTACTCAAAGTGTGCCTGTGAGGTGTGTGACAGGAGAACTCATGAGAATGAGGATGACATACCCGCCATAGATCTAGCCATCCCACTTCAGCCACCACAGCAGCTAATCTAGTAGTGGTATGGGAGTAGGATCCTGGTGAATTCCCCCAAAATGATTTAATAGGGGTACACTAGTAAGTTTAAGCCTCCCGTACATATGGTAGCTGCATCTGGATATAATGTATCAAAAGAGATTTCCTCTACTATTATAGCTAAAGAGGCAGGTGGCAGGTTGTATATACATAAAGGCATGTAGGGGACACTACTATACTTTGCTGCCACAAAAATAGAACTGCCCCCTGGGTCCATCCTAATCTGGTCCTGCTCCCATCTGAGAGAATTATGTACAAGAAGGAATGCTTCTCTAGAGTACATGGTATGGCATGTATGTCAGTTCCATCGGACCCAGGATTTCTTTATAAAGGTGGTGATTGTCAGACTAAGATGAGTTTCTTGTAAAACATAGCTCTTTTCCGGGGGGAGGGTCCACGGGTGATCTGCAGCAAAATATGCAACAATTGGGATTTGCTGCAGCTTTTGACTTCCCCTATGCTACATTTAAGCATACCCTAAATCTACGCTGTATGGTTTTACAATTTTAGGGCTCCTTTCTATGGGTGTATTTTACATCAGTATTTTGTGAGCCAAAACCAGAAGTGGGTCCAAAATATGCAAAAAATGCAAATCTTTTGATTATACTTTCTCTCCACTGATTTCTGCTGCAGAATTCAACCCTTGAAATACGAGGATTAAAGCCTCTTTCACACAGGCAACAGCGACATTGCCGTGAGACAATCGCAGCGATATCGCCGCTGTGTTCTGTGAGATATCGCTGCATTTTCTTGCAGCAATATTGCGATCTTGTGGCGCCACTAAGTCGCACAACCTTGTAGTGCTCCTTTGCTGGGATTTTCGGGACGACTTGAAATACAAGCCATACCCTGAAAAAAGCCCTACCTGCATTAGGGCTCCTGCACACTTGCGTTTTTCTTGCACGTTTTTTTTCACGCGGTTGTCAATGGGACTTTCTAATGTTAAAAACGCATCGCACAAAAATTGAAAAGTACCAACTTGCGATGCGTTTTTAACATTAGAAAGTCCCATTGACAATTGTGTTAAAAAAACACAGCGATATCTGTGAGGCCTAAGGTCTCACATCTATAAGTGGGTGAGAGCCCTTAGGCCTCATGTCCATGGGGAAAATCAGGCCCGCTACGGATTCTCCATGGAGAATCCGTAGCGGGTCCCTCCTGCCCCGCGGACATGAGCGCTGAAAAGAAGAATTAATAAGAATTAACTTACCCGCAGCGGATCGGGAAGGTCTTCTCTTCTTCACGGCCGGATCTTCTTTTTTCGGCCGGCGGATGCACTCGGCACGTTGGCGGCGTGCCGCGCGCATGCGCCGGGCACATCCGCCAGGCCGAAGCAAGAAGATCCGGCCGTGAAGAAGAGAAGACGTGCCCGGTCCACTGCGGGTAAGTTATTCTTATTTTAAATGGAGCATGGTCCGGATTTTTTCATGCTCCATTTTTTTTTAAATCACTTTTATTGACCATCTGCGGGTATTTATCTACCCGCGGGTGGTCAATGCATCCCTATGGGATCTTAAATCATATTTTGCCCGTGGACATGATGCCTTAAAGAAAAAAACAAAACAATTCATTACCTAACAGGCGCTGTTCGCTCAGCCGCACTTCTTCTCAGGAGCTCCAGCACTTGTTTGTAGTTTTCAAGCCAGTGTTTCCTCCAGGAAGCACTGGCTCTGACTGGTTTCTTGAGCGCCGCGGTTCAGCCAATCACTGCAGCGCTCGATGACACAATCACAGCCATTTAGAGCCTGTTAGGTAATATATTGGGTTCTTTTTAATCCAGCTAGGGCTTATTTCAGGGCTCAAACAGTAGAAAGGCTCCATAGGGAACCATGGGCTACAAAACATATCAAATTGCGCCAATATTCAGCAACCAACATTTTTTTCCTCAAAATGTAGCAGCCTACAAAACATCACTAATGTGAAGGAATCCATTGGAAAGTGTGGGCTTCACATACATGCGATTTGTAGCGATGTCACATAAGGGTAAATCCGCATTGATCAGGTGTAGATTTGGTTACTGTGATATTCTTGTGTATCTGTGGCTAAATTTCTGCTGTGAAAAGGCCAATGCAGATACGGCCAACGTAAAGGCTGCCTTTCAGTTCCTAACTTGCCTTGTACTATGTTGCCACTGCCTAAATGAAGGATATTAAAAGTAGTTGCTTGGTTATGGGGCTTAGACTATTGTGAATACTGCCAAGCAGAAACATCAGGTTGATCTGGTTTGAGTGAATTTAAGCTGAGAAGGGGTTATGATTTGAAATTAGATTTTGAAGCTTTCTGCAGATATTTGTGTTTGTAGAGGAGCGATGGATGGTGGAACTTGGAAGTTAGTGTGTGGTCCTGTTGGCTTTAAGAACTATTGACTGAAATCAATGGTTTAACTTTACTATAAATCTAATTAAAGTGTTTTGTTGCCCAGAATATCCAATCTGATACTATGACATAGTACGATAACGCATAGTGTCATTATATTGTTATGTAGTATCAGGCAGAGCTCTCAACCGGTGGTTGTCCTGTTGGCAATCCACCACCTGCAATAGGCTGTAACAGAAAGTTGGGAGTTGTGTTTTTTTAAGAGGTCAGGATAGACAGATTAGGGGGAGTGGTATACACTACTTAGGCATGAGGTCTTATTTTTTTTGCAAACTAGCGTGGGGTTTTATCTAGCACTTCCCTGGTAAACTGCCGTCCTAATTAGAACTAAGTCCTTCATTAGAACTAAGTAGGATGGAAATAATCAGTTTGCTGCAAGTCCTGAAATTAGCTTCATTCATACTTTTTATTAGTTCATATGTTACATTTCATCCATTACTTTGGGAATGTGCAATTTTGGAAATCTTGCAAATAAGTAATTTGTCAGGTATACAGCCTGCTAAAAATTCTATACTTTACCATAGGTACCTTCCATTACACTTGGTCATGTATGTACAGTACATGTCCAGGAGTTATCTGGATTCCTTGAATCAGTTATTGTATTTTTTCACTTTGCTGAGGAATATGTTGTGAATAAAAGTTCCTCAAGATCTGTTTCATAATTTGCCTAATATATATTTATTAAAACTGCTCCCTTTATAAGATGAGATCAGATTCCCTATGACTACAGTCTTGGTGGCTTCAACAGAATCGCCAGTGTGCTAAGTGAATGGGAAGAGCATTATTGCAATGTCTTTCAGTATGTTTTAATTGTCCACTGCCTTGGGTGGAACCAAGCCGCGGTAGTTTGTCAAGCCCAGAAGATGAGGGGGCCATTTTTTGCTGAAATGTTGCTCTTTTTGGGGGGTAAAAAGCCCCATGGAGGTGGCTTTTTGTTGTCGAGCTCCTTTACATGGGTTCTTCTTTGCTCAAAAGATCTGATATATGGTTGCTTGTTTGCCGTTCAAGTAAAAACAATCATGCTGCTATTTCCTTTATGACAATTAAGTTTACTGGCATTTAAGACGGGATCCATTTCTGACTTTGCTATGGGGGCTCATTGATCCTTGTATTCTGCAAACAAAGATCTATAAACAGCACCTAAATCTTGTTGATAGCGCAAGAAGGGCAGGCATGGAGAATATGAATTCCACTCACCCAACAGTTCCTGCTAATGTATTCATTGTATGCAAATAAGGAAGATGGAACAATACCTCTGCAGTGCCTCCTATTGATGGCAGCATTCTTGCAAATCAATGCTTGACCCTGTATACAGGTCTATAGAGCAATGACTAGGAATTGAAAACCAAGTCAGAATCCATACACAGAGAGCTGTTTCAGGGTTTTTGCCCCTCATCAGTGTGTAGTAGGATTCTGGCTTGGCTAGTGAGAAGCTTATGATGTGAGTCGGTAGGGATATTATCACTCATCTAAGGCACCATAGGAGTCTATGGAGGTGAACAAATGTACAACTGATCCCTGCAAAGTTGCAAAATGATCTGCACAATTTTGCAGGGAAATTGAATTAGGCAGCACAGCCCTTTTAATTACAGGACGGGTGTATCTTGTGCCTATGTGAATGGTCCTCGGGAGCACAGGAAGTACAGTAAAATGCGCTGAAATGCATGTGTAGTGTGACCTTCTCAGCGTAAAAAGTTGCGCTGCTGTGAGTGTTTTCGCACTCACAGTCCTCTGAAGCCGAAAGATAGGGCAAGACCTACAGTATCTTTTTTTCGCATGTATAAAACTATGCGCGAGAATCACGTTAGTCAAAATGAAACTATTATAGTCTCTGGTTTCATTTTGTCCGGGCATGAAAATCATGGTCATGTGTTTAAGCCCTTAATGTGATTTAGGGCTTTTTCACACCAACGGCGTTTACACGTAGAATAGGCGCGTGAAAAAATTGTGTCTAATAGAACCATTGGTTTCCTATAGAAACGTTCAGATGAAGGAATTTTAGAAACACAAAAAGTTTCACCTTAAAAAGATAGGAACTGCCCTATCTTTGGTGCATGATTCCCTGGAGTTTCCATAGACTCCTATGGTAGCAGAGGTTTAGCTGTGTCCGACGAGTGGAAAAGAAGATTACAAAGTCATTAGGAGGATTTCTGCCGACTGAGGGAATTCCAAACGGCTGCAGCGCCGCTAGACCCAGAAGCACATTTTAAATGTCCCACTATAAACTACTGTTACAGGGATGAGGGGAAGCCCTGAGGGTTCCCTAAATCCCTGCGGGGACTAACAGGAGTTTACAGCGGGACATTTAAAGTGTGCTTCTCTGCAGCATGTTTTAAATGTCCTGCTGAAAATAGCAGGTAATTCCTCCAGCCCCGCTGCTGAGCAATTCTCCAGTAGCCGGGGCAGTAGGGGACTCCCTCCACCTCATTCTCCAGCATTGGGTTCCCTAAGTGATTTACTCATAGCGGGGAGAGAGGAGGCAGGGTTAGAGGGCTTCCTTGAGAGTGGGGGCGGGCTAGTGGAATCCAAGCTCTAGCCCGCCTCTCTCAGCTTGCTATGGGAATATCTCTCGGGGATCCCCATAGCCCTGCTCTCTCTCTCTCTCTCTCCCTGCTGTGGGGAAATACGAAAACTCTGCTGGGTTTCATCTCCCCTACTGGAGGAGCTGAGCTTTTTTTTAAGCAACATGCTGCTCCAGTGAATGCAGGATTTCCACGCACATGCAGCTCGGGTCTTCTGCGCGTGAAAAATTGCCCATTCACGTGACTCTTAGTACAGTTTAGATGCAATTTCTTTGCATGCCTATACTGCACTAAAACCAAGCCCATATAAAATAGCGCTTAGGCAAAGAGTTGGCTGTCCTGTTCACTTTCTCAAGGGTGCAAAAAGTATCTTTCATTTTGTCACATTAAAGGCTTCTTCAGATGACCGTATGCACAATTGTGTATGCTTCAGCACAATGCATTTGTGTCGTGAAAGAAGTAGATTTGAGTACATACTGGTGCATAGTACTGTAAGTTTTCTGCATGCAGGGCCTGTTCACATGAACGTGCAAAGCACCCCTTCCCTGGTTTAAAAGGCTATTTAGCCCAATGGGCTTCAGATATCTTCTGAACAGGTCCTATTTTTTACATGCGCTTAAAACATGTTAATGAGAACCAACCAATTGACATCAATGGGTTCTATTCTCTGCAAATTGCATGCATATATTTTACGCACTTAAATACGGTTGTCTGCAGAAGCCCTAATAGTTATAGTGGTTGGTGGTCAAAACCCAGTGCAATAACCTCAGTCAGTGGTAACATAGTAGAAAGTAACAACTGGTGCCCCAGCTTACTGATGGGTTATGTGTGTAGTTTAATGGGACTGAAGCCAATGTAGTTGCCCCTAGTACATCAGGCGTAGATGTTATACCACTACACATGCGAGGAGTTCTGGGAACCTGATATATAGACCTAGTTTTCATCTATTGTTGTTAGTGGTGTATGTGACCGGGAATGGTTATCCCTGGATAACTTGGCCCGATATCATGCTCACCAAGGTGCGATTTACCCGCGGATGCAAGGCGTTTTTCTGTCAAAAATACTTCCCATCACTTAAGGTAAAGTCGCGATCCTCCGGCGCTGCTTTCATCTGCGTCGGCAGATTGTCAAGTATTTCCCATTGTTTTTAATGGGAAACCTCGTATTACACTCACGTACACATTGTACACCGTGCGGTTTTTTTCTGTGTCCCATTGGAAACAAAGAACGCAAAAATATAGGACATTCAAAAGAATTGGTTTTATATTTCTTCGAGATTTCTGCATCTTGCCATGTGAAAGCATCCTGACTGAATGTTCTGTAGGGTAAGCTGCAAGTAGGGGTCAGCTGTTGTCTGGTGGTTCAGGGCATATGCCTGACCAGTGCATTTTCCCATTGTTGAGATCATGAATTGACCTCTATCCAAGCAATGGCCGAAAGAGGTGGGACGAGAGACTCTAACAGATAGCAGGCAGCCGGGCTGCACACTGTATGGGCATGTCATCGAGTAGGGCCTGAGTCGGATAGTAAAGGCAGGCAGTGACGTTAACTGCCAAGTGTGAAGTTGTTGCCAGTGGGTGCCCCCACCAGCCATCATCTTGTGTGAGGCAACCACAAAACTGTGGGAGGCCCTAACCACAAACTCTTTAAACAAGTTATCTGCGTCCAGGTCTCCACCTTATTTCCATACCATTGCAAAAGAGCTTACTGCCCAAGTTCACTCCATGTCTACTTCAGGGCTGTGCTCATCTGATTTCTTATAGACTTATAGCTTACTCACATGGGTGCAAGCGTATTTCGATCTGTGAGTATGCAGCATATTCACATACCAAAAGACGTCTACTCCTTGCGCATTTTGGCCCTACTGCAATTTTTTTGCACACAAATATACAGGGTATTTATGCATGCAAAACATATGTATATTGACTATATATTTGCACTAGCTCCTACACTTCTATGGCCTATTTCAGGCCAAAATACGCAGCAAAATAGGACATACTGTATTTTCTAGCATGAATGAAAACCATGTAAAAAAATACACAATTGTGAAAGAGCCCATTAAAATCAATGGGGTTTTATATACTCCATATTACTCTCATCAAGCAAAGCATATTTACACCCGTGTGAACAAACCCTTAGCCTGCATAGGACCCTGTAAGACACAGATATAACTGTTTTTCCAAAGCCCTCACATCTGAAGGTATTGTTTTGCATGCAAACAACATATTGCTGTGGTCTACAAATACGTTATTCTCTTTAGTACTGGATTATTAAGGAAGGGTGTCTATAATGCAGTGCATGGAGCTTTAGCAGTTCCTTTGAACTTTGTTAATACCATAGAGGCAAATGTAATTGTTTTGGTCATTTTCCACTGGAACTACTACTATGAATTCCTGCTGGCATCTCAGTTTCACAACCTCTGCCCTTCTTTGGGTACGAAAGGAAACCACATAAATTATCTAACTGCTTCCAATCTCGGGAACATGAGCTGTAAGTTCCCCGACTGTAACCCGTCTTAAATAACACATACGTAGTGCACTTTGCAGCAGGAAGAAAAAAATAAATTCCTTATAAAAAGCAGCTTCCTAAATTAACACTCCAGAATAAAAAAAACATAATAATGTATATATAAGAAACACATCTATTTGCAGGCCATAAACATTATCCTCTACTAATTTGGCAAGATATTTTAACACATTAGAAGCAGTGCTGGCAAACTGTTAATCCCACTTTTGGCAATGTGTACTTTTTAATTTCATTTTCCTACAACTGTATGAGTTTCCTATCAAGCTTTTTGTTTGCATTTATGTGTTCCAGTCAATTTGCAGTTTTATTTTGCAGATTTTAGTAGCCAGGATTTCTTCAGAATGATTACTACAGCACTGTACGGTATTTAACCCTATATTTGGCTATTTTTTAAAATCTTTGTTAATAGGAAGTTAATAATAATAATAATAATAATAATCTTTATTTGTATAGCTCCAACATATTCCGCAGCGCTTACAAAGACAGGGGGAATACAGACAGACAAAAGTATAAAAATTACAGAACCACGGTTACATAGTAATCAGTTGATGGAAACAGTAGGGGTGAGGGTCCTGCCCCAATGAGCTTACATTCTACAAATAATAGGGTGATACAGAGGGTAAACGGTCTGGAGATGTGCACGGTATGGCGAGGTGGAGTGTGAGGAATGCTATACACGCAGACAATGGTCAGACGTTCAGACGTGTGACGGCAGAATCGGTATGACTGAAGGGGCAGTTGATGGTGGCTATCAGTCAGTAGCTCAGGGAGCAATGTTATCAGGCGGAGTACAGAGGGGTTTGGTTCAGGGAATATGGTATGCCTCCCTGAAGAGGTATGTTTTTAGAGCACGCCTGAAGTTTTGTGATTGCCCAGATAGCCTTTGGTAGTACGTTCCAGAGGACTGGTGTTGCTCTGGAGAAGTCTTGGAGGCGGCAATGAGAGGTTCAAATTAAAGGAGCACTTAGTCTGGTTTCATTAGCAGAGTGGAGAGCCAGGGCTGGGTGATGGATTGAGATGGGAAGCAATGTAGGGTAGCACTGCGCTGTGGAGGGCTTTATAGATGAAGGTACTGCGTTTAAATTGAATTCTGTTTTTAACGGGCAGCCACTGCAGTGACCGGCACAGGGCAGAGGCAACCGAGTAGCAACTGGACAGAAAGATAAGCCTGGCTGCCGCATTCAGGATGGATTGGAGAGGGTAGAGTCTGGCGCGGGGGAAGCCGATCAGCAACGAGTTGCAATAATCGAGCCGGGAGTGGATGAGGGCAACAGTGATTGTTTTTAGCGTGTCCACGGTAAGAAAAGAGCGGATTCTTGCAATGTTCTTGAGGTGCATCTGACATGTTTGGGCCAAAGATTGGATGTAGGCGGTAAAGGAGAAATCAGCATCGAATATGACCCCAAGGCAGTGGGCATGCTGTCTGGGAGTTATGGTGGCGCCACACACTGAAATGAAGATGTGAGGTCGGTTAGTAGAGGGTCAAAACATCAGTAGGTCAGTTTTAAAAAGGTTTAGTTTTAGGTAGAGAGAGGACATAGTGTTAGAGACAGCGGACAGAGAGTCGGTGATGTTTTGGAGGAAAGGTGCAGAGATGTCATGGGAAGAAGTGTATAGCTGGGTGTCGTCAGCGTAGAGGTGGTATTGGAGGCAAATCTCCTGATGGTTTGTCCAATAGGGGCTGTGTAGATGGAGAAAAGGAGGGGGCTGAGGACTGAGCCCTGGGGGACCCCCAACAGCAAGGGGAAGAGGAGGGAAGGTAAAGCCAGCAAGCAGACACTGAAGGAGCGGTCAGATAGGTAGGAGGAGAACCAGGAGAGAGCAGTGTCCTTTAGGCCAATGGAGCAAAGCATACTGAGGAGGAGTTTGTGGTCAACAGTGTTGAATGGTGCGGAGAGGTCGAGGAGGATCAGTAGGGAGTAATCACCCCTCAATTTGGCTGTCAGGAGGTCATTTGACACCACTGTAAGGGCAGTTTCTGTCGAGTGTAGGGGTCGGAAGCCAGACTGTAGGGGGTTAAGAAGAGAGTTCTCTGATAGGTAGCTTACAAGGCAGGAGTAAACCAGCTGTTCCAATAATTTGGAGCTGAAGGGGAGATTAGAGATGGGTCGGTAGTTGGCAGCATCAGTCTCTTCAAGAGCCGGCTTCTTTAGCAGTGGGGATATGATGGCATGTTTGAAAGAAGAGGGAAAGATGCCAGAGGTCAGAGAGAGGTTGAATATAGTGGTGAGATGGAAGATAACCACTGGGCAGAGGGACTGGGGGAGATGTGAGGGGAGAGGGTCGCTAGCGCAGGTGGTGGGGCTAGCAGAGGAAAGCAATTTGGAGACTTCTTCCTCTGTTGTTGGTCTGAGTATAGACAGTGAACAAGAGCTAGATGCAGTAATGATGAAACTAGGGTTAGGGCTAGTCTGAGACTGGGAAGTTATTTCCTGAAGGATGTCATCAATTTTCTTTTTAAAGTAAGCAGCCAACTCTTCAGCACTGAGATCTGTCACAGGGGGCTGTGGTTTAGGGCTGAGAAAGGAGTGAAATGTATCAAAAAGCCATTTAGGGTTGTGAGGAGATGAAAGAGATTAAATAGACTTGTTTGGCATGGTGGAGGGCGAGGTTGTGGGTTCTGAGCCTGCTGGATGAAACGCATTTGAGGGGTGAGCTAGGGTTGTCGTGATCTGCATCAGATGGCTTAGGTCACAGGGGGTGCTGCTTCATCCAGGGCACATTTGAGAGCGGTAGGAGGGTCTGGAGAGATGTTAAGGAGCATGACAGAGAAATAGCGGAGGTTATGGTCTGAGAGCAGAAGAGGGGAGTTAGTGAAGTGGGAAGCAGAGCAGAGCCGGAGGAAGACCAGATCGAGAGTATTGCCATCCCTGTGAGTGGAAGAGGCTGTGAATTGTTAGAGACCAAGGGAGGAGGTGAGCAATAGAAGCTGAGAGGCAGTTGGGGAGATGGGGTCGTTAGTGGGGATGTTAAAATCACCTAGGATGAGGGTTGGAATTTCACAGGAGTGGAAGTGGGGGAGCCAGGCAGCAAGTTACAATGATGATGTTTCTGTTCAAGGCATAACATATACCCTGGCTAAAGAAGTATCTGACTATGACTTGGCTATGTTGTTGGGAGGGGCCACAGAGAGGTAATAGCTTGCAATGCAGAGGGTTCCTCAAGGTGGAGTGGGGACTATCCAGGATAACTGGTAACATGGGCCATGACGTGGGTAAGGTGGGAATATCCCCACCATTTCCAGTAACAGGCAACGCTGGGGATAGGTGAAGCTATTCTCATTCCAAGCCAAGGCCAGTATACCTATTGCAGTCTTCCTGCTCAGTTTTCCTTGGGCTAGATGGGATCGTTGGTCACACCCATGTAGCATTAGGCAGACCAGCCTATGTCATGAAATGAATAGCCTCTACATGGTGATGAATTATAAACAAATTTATTGGCTGGTAGTTTGTCCATATTTTGGAAGTACACAAGCTCAAATGTTGGAAACAAATAATAAACTGAAGAATAGCCACTTGCTACGCATGTGGTGCAGTTGTTATCTCTCAGATCCAAGAGCCAGGGGTAATAAAGTCTCTCTCCATCTAGCAGTGATTGGGTAATATATTAAAGTACTTTAGGCGCTGAGCACCAGTAATCAACTTTCCTGTGGTATAGGCATGTGGCAGGCAATGCATCTCCAGAGGGGTATAGGCCCAAAAAAGTCTTTTTGGAATCCATCTGATTACTTCCTTTGACTTAAATTGTCTATGAAATCAGAGCTCTCCGTAGGAGAAGTCATGTTCCTGTGGCGAAGATGGAGGCATTGATGCAATCGCTCGCATGGTCTACAGCATGTCTGCTCACTTCTGCGGCATATTCACATTGAGTCTCTCTCCAGCCTTTTTGGATACTTCCACACCATCATGTGCCCTCCACCTCCAATACATTGGAACGGCAGCAAAAGACACAGGAACAGCACAGTGGCCGTAGGCTGGTAAGTGGCAGCAAAACACAATATTACAAAGATTTCACCCATTGTCATCATCATAGATTAATACCCAGATAACATTTCTGTGCAACCCCAGGCACTTCCCCTCTACAATGTTAAGAAAGGCCAACTTAAGAGGGATTACACCAAAAATCAAAGTAGTCTCCTGTAAATAATATTTGACTTGTCTTATCAAGTTATTAAAATCCATTCAAATCCTGTATAGCTATTTCTTAGTTACATACAAATATAGCAATTAGAGATGAGCGAACGTACTCGTTACGAGTACTTACGCACCCGAGCACCGCCATTTTCGAGTACAGCGGTACTCGCGCGTAAAGATTCGGGGGGCGCCGTGGTGGCACGGGGGTAGCAGTGGGGAGTGGGGGGGAGAGGGAGAGAGAGAGGGCTCCCCCCTGTTCCCCGCTGCTACCCCCCGCACCGCCGCGCCTCTCCCCGCCCCCCGGCGCCCCCCGAATCTTTACGCCCGAGTACTGAAGTACTCGAAAATGGCGGTACTCGGGTGCGTAAGTACTCATTACGAGTACGTTCGCTCATCTCTAATAGCAATCTTTATCCTCACAGATGGTGCTCTACTGTACACCATTATGGTAGTGAGACGTTCTAATACGGTGAGCTATGATAAGAATTAGCATTTTACTGTGCTGTCTGTGGAGTTAAAGATTGCTACATCAGTAGGTCATTGGAATAATTGGCTGACGCCCAATATGACAATTTTAGCACCTCCTTTTACTCTTTCGTACTCATTTTGTATAAGGATGGTTATTTGTGTAAAATGTCCACGAAAGCTAATGGTGAATTTTGCAGTAAAAAATGTAAAATGTACCTTAAAGTTAGATAACAATTTTTTTTACACATGTATGTATTTAATAAGAGTTGATACAGCCCACTCTTGACCCTTTACAGTCCTAGTGAAAGCTAGAACTGACTGTTTTTGCAGAGGGCCACTCAGCATAAGTGATTTGACTACTGCTTAATTGTGTACTGCTTTGCACTTCATTAATGTCTTAAAGGCACCCAGGATGAGCAACACAGTGGCTCAGTGATAAACATTGTTGCCATGTAGTTGCACTGTTGCTATGTGGTCCTAGAATCAAATCTAAGTATAGATAACACCTGCATAGCGTTTGTATGTTTTAATGTCTTTATCCTTATTCTCATCTATTCCTGATGATTCCTCTGTTGCATGTCACGTAAAAGCTTATTAGACCCCAGTATGTTCTTTCTTGTAGTCAATAATGTACCTGACTTAGAAAATATTTTGTTCTAAAGAGTGTAACAAATTTACCAATTTTGCTGTTGTTTATCACAATTTAAAGGTTATATAAATATTATATTGCAGTCATTAACTTTCCCCCGAACTGCATTTCCATCTGGCCCAGACAACCATGAAACCTTCTTCCAGTTATCATGCACATTTACAGAGTTTGCCACTTAGCCATCTTCAGCTTCTTGCTTGCATTGTTTCTTGATCAGTGTCAATAATATGCAATGCATGATGCTGGTATTATTATTTAATCATTTTAGTAATTGTCAGATTCACACATACTGCAATGATAAGCCCCTTTTTTTCTTAAAGTAGTGTATTAAATAGAAAATCCAATACTGTTTTGGCAAAGCAGAAATGTTTTTCATGTGGAACAAAAAGAGCCAAGAATAATGTTATTTTCAGGTATATAGATTGGCAAAAAGTGCAACAGGATCAAAAGTAGAAACCTGAAATAATAAAAAAATACCATCTTAAAAAGAGTACAATGGTAACATGACTGACTGCTGAAAATGAGCTGAGCTTACGGCTTGGTTGGGAACATAGGCCGATAAAAATGTTTCAGGACTTAGCTATATATAAAAAGCATCAATAAATAATGTTTTATTAGTTCATGTAGCTCACAAAGAAAAGCCTTCCAAAGCCTTCCAAAATGCATTTGTAAGAGGACCATGAGTCCATCAGATGGGTCAGCAGAACCTAAGCAATCTGATATACTGAAGTTTAGGTTTGCCATTGTGTCTGTGAGGACTACATACTGAGAAGAACTGTTGGTTACTAGAGATGAGCGAACGTACTCGTCCGAGCTTGATATTCGTGCGAATATTAGGGTGTTCGGGATGCTCGTTACTCATAACGAGTACCACGCGGTGTTCCGGTTACTTTCAGTTTCCTCTCTGAGACGTTAGCGCGCTTTTCTGGCCAATTGAAAGACAGGGAAGGCATTACAACTTCCCCCTGTGACGTTCAAGCCCTATACCACCCCCCTGCTGTGAGTGGCTGGGGAGATCTGATGTCACCCGAGTATAAAAATCGGCCCCTCCCGCGGCTCGCCACAGATGCCTTGTGACTTAGCTGAGGGAAAGTACTATCGTGCTGGAGCTGCTGTAGGGAGAGCGTTAGGAGTTAGTGTAGGCTTCAAGAACCCCAACGGCCCTTCTTAGGGCCACATCTACTAGTGTGCAGTACTGTGTTAGCACAGTATTTTATTTATTTTTTTCCAAAATTGGATCTGCAGAGCATTGCGCCCTGCAATAGGGACAGAAGTGGGGGTTAGGCAGGGAGAGTGTTAGGAGTTAGTGTAGGCTTCAAGAACCCCAACGGTCCTTTCTAGGGCCACATCTATCCGTGTGCAGTACTGTCCAGGCTGCTGTTAGCAGTGTTGCATATTTTTTTCTTTTTCTCAAAACCGGCTGTGCAGAGCATTGCACCCGGCATTAATACTGCAGGGATAGAATTGTGTAGGCAGGGCCAGAAGACATACATTATTCATTGAATACACGCAGTGTGGGTGTTCCTTGTAAAAAGCAGGGAAAAAATTCTATTTGGCCTGCCTCTGACAGTACTCAGGGCTCTGTGTACGTGTGTGCTGTGCGCTGAACGTTCAGAAAAAATCAGACGCAGTCAGCTACGTTTTACCGCAGGCGTGCGGCAATTTTTTTCCTGCATGGGAAATCCCTGATCTGCTGTAGGTAGCGAATTACTTTGCATCACTGCAGTTCTGGGACAAATTGGCAGGGCCACAACACAGTTATTAAACTTAGTATTCGTTGAATACACGCAGTGTGGGTGTTCCTTGTAAAAAGCAGGGAAAAAATTCTATTTGGCCTGCCTCTTACAGTACTCAGGGCTCTGTGTACGTGTGTGCTGTGCGCTGAACGTTCAGAAAAAATCAGACGCAGTCAGCTACGTTTTACCGCAGGCGTGCGGCAATTTTTTTCCTGCATGGGAAATCCCTGATCTGCTGTAGGTAGCGAATTACTTTGCATCACTGCAGTTCTGGGACAAATTGGCAGGGCCACAACACAGTTATTAAACTTAGTATTCATTGAATACACGCAGTGTGGGTGTTCCTTGTAAAAAGCAGGGAAAAAATTCTATTTGGCCTGCAGGCTTGCGCTAATTTATTTCCTGGCTGTGAAATCACTGGTAATACAGCATGCTGAGGTGTAGGGGTAGGGGTAGGGCTAGAGGACGTGGACGCGGCCGAGGACGCGTAGGCCCAAGTGAGGGTGTGGGCACAGGCCGAGCTCCTGATCCAGGTGTGTCGCAGCCGACTGCTGCGCGATTAGGAGAGAGGCGCGTTTCTGGCGTCCCCACATTCATCGCACAATTAATGGGTCCACGCGGGAGACCTTTATTAGAAAATGAGCAGTGTGAGCAGGTCCTGTCCTGGATGGCAGAAAGTGCTTCCAGCAAGCTATCATCCACCCAGAGTTCTGCGCCGTCCAGTGCTGCAAATCCAAATCCTCTGTCTGCTGCTCCTCCTTCCTCCCAGCCTCCTCACTCCACTACAATGACACATGCTCAGGAGCGGGAAGACTCTCAGGAACTGTTCTCGGGCCCCTGCTCAGATTGGGCAGCAGTGGTTCCTCTCCAACCAGAGGAGTTTATCGTCACTGATGCCCAACCATTGGAAAGTTCCCGGGGTCCGGGGGATGAGGCTGGGGACTTCTGCCAACTGTCTCAAGACCTTTCTGTGGGTGAGGAGGACGATGACGATGAGACACAGTTGTCTTGCAGTGAGGTAGTAGTAAGGGCAGTAAGTGCGAGGGAGGAGCGCACAGAGGATTCGGAGGAAGAGCAGCTGGACGATGAGGTGACTGACCCCACCTGGTGTGCAACGCCTACTCAGGACAGGTCTTCAGAGGGGGAGGCAGCAGCAGGGCAGGTTGCAAGAGGCAGTGCGGTGTCCAGGGGTAGAGGCAGGGCCAGACTGAATAATCCACCAACTGTTTCCCAAAGCGCCCCCTCGCGCCATGCCACCCTGCAGAGGCCGAGGTGCTCAAAGGTCTGGCAGTTTTTCACAGAGACGCCTGAGGACCGACGAACAGTGGTGTGCAACCTTTGTCGCGCCAAGATCAGCCGGGGAGCCACCACCAACAGCCTCACCACCACCAGCATGCGCAGATATATGATGGCCAAGCACCCCACAAGGTGGGACGAAGGCCGTTCACCGCCTCCGGTTTGCACCGCTGCCTCTCCCCCTGTGCCCCAACCTGCCACTGAGATACAACCCCCCTCTCAGGACACAGGCACAACCGTCTCATGGCCTGCACCCACACCCTCACCTCACCAATGTCTCGCACCGCACAGTCCAGCCGTCGCTAGCGCAAGTGCTGGAGCGCAAGCGCAAGTACGCCGCCACGCACCCGCACGCCCAATCGTTAACCGTCCACATCGCCAAATTTATCAGCCTTGAGATGCTGCCGTATAGGCTTGTGGAAACGGAGGCTTTCAAAGCTATGATGGCGGCGGCGGCCCCGCGCTACTCAGTTCCCAGTCGCCACTACTTTTCCCGATGTGCCGTCCCAGCCCTGCACGACCACGTCTCCCGCAACATTGTACGTGCCCTCACCAATGCGGTTAGTGGCAAGGTCTACTTAACTACGGACACGTGGACAAGCACAAGCGGGCAGGGCCACTACATCTCCCTGACGGCACATTGGGTGAATTTAGTGGAGGCTGGGACAGAGTCAGAGCCTGGGACCGCTCACGTCCTACCCACCCCCAGAATTGCGGGCCCCAGCTCGGTGCTGGTATGTTCGGCGGTGTATGCTTCGTCCACTAAAGCACCCTCCTCCTCCTCCTCCTCAACCTCTGTCTCGCAATCTAGATGTGTCAGCAGCAGCAGGACGTCGCCAGCAGTCGGTGTCGTGCGGCGTGGCAGCACAGCGGTGGGCAAGCATCAGCAGGCCGTGCTGAAACTACTCAGCTTAGGAGATAGGAGGCACACGGCCCACGAACTGCTGCAGGGTCTGACAGAGCAGACCGACCGTTGGCTTGCGCCGCTGAGCCTCCAACCGGGCATGGTCGTGTGTGACAACGGCCGTAACCTGGTGGCGGCTCTGCAGCTCGGCAGCCTCACGCACGTGCCATGCCTGGCCCATGTCTTTAATTTGGTGGTTCAGCGCTTTCTGAAAAGCTACCCACGCTTGTCAGACCTGCTCGTAGAGGTGCGCCGGCTCTGCGCACATTTCTGCAAGTCCCACATGGACGCTGCCACCCTGCGCACCCTGCAACATCGGTTTAATCTGCCAGTGCACCGACTGCTGTGCGACGTGCCCACACGGTGGAACTCTATGCTTTACATGTTGGCCAGGCTCTATGAGCAGCGTAGAGCTATCGTGGAATACCAACTCCAACATGGGCGGCGCAGTGGGAGTCAGCCTCCTCAATTCTTTTCAGAAGAGTGGGCCTGGTTGGCAGACATCTGCCAGGTCCTTGGAAACTTTGAGCAGTCTACCCAGGTGGTGAGCGGCGATGCTGCAATCATTAGCGTCACCATTCCTCTGCTATGCATCTTGAGAAGTTCCCTGCAAACCATAAAGGCAGCCGCTTTGCGCTCGGAAACGGAGGCGGGGGAAGACAGTATGTCGCTGGATAGTCAGAGCACCCTCCTGTCTATATCTCAGCGCATTCAGGAGGAGGAGGAGGAGCATGAGGAGGATGAGGAGGAGGGGGAAGAGACAGCTTGGCCCACTGCTGACGGTGCCCCTGCTGCTTGCCTGTCATCCTTTCAGCGTGTATGGCCTGAGGAGGATGAGGAGGAGGAGGAGGATCCTGAAAGTGATCTTCCTAGTGAAGACAGCCATGTGTTGCGTACAGGTACCCTAGCACACATGGCTGACTTCATGTTAGGATGCCTTTCTCGTGACCCTCGCGTTGCACGCATTCTGGCCACTACGGATTACTGGGTGTACACACTGCTCGACCCACGCTATAAGGAGAACCTTCCCAGTCTCATTCCCGAAGAGGAAAGGGGTTCGAGAGTGTTGCTATACCACAGGACCCTGGCGGACAAGCTGATGGTAAAATTCCCATCCGACAGCGCTAGTGGCAGAAGGCGCAGTTCCGAGGGCCAGGTAGCAGGGGAGGTGCGGAGATCGAGCAGCATGTACAGCCCAGGCAGTGCAACAGTCTTTAAGGGCCTGGACAGCTTTATAGCTCCCCACTAAGACTGTGTCACCGCTCCCCAGTCAAGGCTGAGTCGGCGGGAGCACTGTAAAAGGATGGTGAGGGAGTACGTAGCGGATCGCACGACCATCCTCCGTGACGCCTCTGCCACCTACAACTACTGGGTGTCGAAGCTGGACACGTGGCCTGAACTCGCGCTGTATGCCCTGGAGGTGCTTGCTTGTCCTGCGGCTAGCGTCTTGTCGGAGAGGGTGTTTAGTGCGGCTGGGGGAATCATCACAGATAAGCGTACCCGCCTGTCAACCGACAGTGCCGACAGGCTAACACTCATCAAGATGAACAAAGCCTGGATTTCCCCAGACTTCTCTTCTCCACCAGCGGACAGCAGCGATACGTAAGCAATACGTAGGCTGCACCCGCGGATGGAAGCTACGTTCTCTCTCACCATCCAAAACGGGGACATTTCTGCTTCATCAATCTGTGTCTAATATTCCTCCTCCTCCTCCTGCTCCTCCTCCTAAAACCTCACGTAATCACGCTGAACGGGCAATTTTTCTTAGGGCCACAAGGCTCACTCATCTAATTTTTCGAAACAATTTTTATATGTTTCAATGCTCTTAAAAGCGTTGAAACTTTAACTTGAACCAATTTTTCGTTAAACTGGGCTGCCTCCAGACCTAGTTACCACTTAAGCCACATTAACCAAAGCGATTAATGGGTTTCACCTGCCATCTTGGTTGGGCATGGCCAATTTTTACTGAGGTACATTAGTACTGTTGGTACACCAATTTTTTGGGGCCCTCACCTACAGTGTAATCATAGCAATTTGTATGTTCTTCGCCTGCACTCATGGTACAGAAGTGTGTGTGGGGTTGGCCTACACTTTAGCTACATAAATGTAACTTGGGCCTTGGCTATACTGCAGCTACTGAAATGGAACTAAGACTGCGCTCCCACTATACTGCTGCTTCGGAATTGTTACTGGGGCCTGTCTTGAGTGCTACTATTACTGACATGGAACGAAGACTGCGCTCCCGCTATACTGCTGCTTCGGAATTGTTACTGGGGCCTGTCTTGAGTGCTACTATTGCTGACATGGAACGAAGACTGCGCTCCCGCTATACTGCTGCTTCGGAATTGTTACTGGGGTCTGTCTTGAGTGCTACTATTGCTGACATGGAACGAAGACTGCGCTCCCGCTATAATGCTGCTAGTGATATGTTAGTGGGGCCTGTCCTAATGCTACGGCTGAAATGTTACGAATTCTGGGCTCTGCCTATACCGCTGCTAATGGTATGTCTCTGGGGTGTGGAAACAGAGGCTTCCCAAAGACATGATGGCGGCGAGGCCATTTCCCACCAACGCGGTTACTGTTAAGCTGCATATAACCACGGACACGTGGAGAGGACACGTAGTGCCTCAAAAACATCCCCCTCCTCCTCCAACAGGGAAAACATTCTTGGCAAATGCCTTTGCATTGGTTCGTCTGGTGCCAGTCCAAGAATTTCACCTTTACCGACACAACAAGAGAGCCCCCCCCCACAATCCCCCCGCCACGGCCCACTTAATCCTGGCCACATTCCGAAAACCAACAAAATAAAACCGCGCTACTAGGTCCGCAGTCACCACCACATTACCACCAACGCGGTTACTGTTAAGGTGCATATAACCACAGACACGTGGAGAGGACACGTAGTGCCTCAAAAACATCCCCCTCCTCCTCCAACAGGGAAAACATTCTTGGCAAATGCCTTTGCATTGGTTCGTCTGGTGGCAGTCCAAGAATTTCACCTTTACCGACACTACAAGAGAGCCCCCCCACCATCCCCCCGCCACGGCCCACTTAATCCTGGCCACATTCCGAAAACCAACAAAATAAAACCGCGCTACTAGGTCCGCAGTCACCACCACATTACCACCAACGCGGTTACTGTTAAGGTACATATTACCAGTCTGACTGGGGCATGCAGACACCTTGACAGAATGAATAGTGTGTGGCACATAGGTTCCCCATTGCTATGCCCACGTGTGCAGCTCCTGATGGCGGTGGCACAGGATTCTATTTCTCATTGCTTCTGTACAGCATTGTGGGCTATCGCCCCGCCCCTTTTAAAGAGGGTCGCTGCCTAGCCGTGCCAACCCCTCTGCAGTGTGTGCCTGCGGTTCCTCGTCATGGCAGACGCACTTCTAAATAGACATGAGGGTGGTGTGGCATTAGGGCAGCTGAAGGCTGCGCAGGGACACTTTGGTGTGCGCTGTGGGGGGGAGGGGGGGGCGGTTGGTCAGCATGTAACCCAGGAGAAGTGGCAGCGGAGTGTCATCCAGGCAGTGATTGTGCTTTGTTGTAGCTAGTGTGGTGCTTAGCAAAGGTATGCCATGCTAATGAGGGCTTTTCAGAAGCAAAAGTTTTTGGGAGGGGGGGGCCCCACTCTTGCCGCTATTGTGGCTTAATAGTGGGACCTGTGAACTTGAGATGCAGCCCAACACGTAGCCCCTCGCCTGCCCTATCCGTTGCTGTGTCGTTCCCATCACTTTCTTGAATTGCCCAGATTTTCACACATGAAAACCTTAGCGAGCATCGGCGAAATACAAAAATGCTCGGGTCGCCCATTGACTTCAATGGGGTTCGTTATTCGAAACGAACCCTCGAGCATCGCGAAAAGTTCGTTCCGAGTAACGAGCACCCGAGCATTTTGGTGCTCGCTCATCTCTATTGGTTACATTACTTTTTTAAGATGAGACACTGTGGAGGCAAAGAAGATACTCAGGACCACATAACGATATTTCAATGAAGCTTTACTTGAAAAATTAGTAACAAACAAATGGTCACAGTCTCTACTAGTATCACAATATATAGGTGGTATGCCTGATGATAGCATGTAGTAAGCAGTCTTGCGAGTTCAACATTTTGAAAATAAGGTTCCCAGTCAACAGCTTGTTTCTTTGCATCAATGACTGCAGTGTCAGTCACATAGCTTCTTAGCTAACCAGAAGACATCACAACGGGAGCACCAGCACACAGTTTTTTTGATCCCTATTTTCACTAGCTTCTGACCTCACCCTGCTCAACATGGGAAGTTACTCAATTAGCACTGTTCAGTTACATAACTTCAAAAACATACTACATAGCTCCAGTTATGCCACACCACATGCCATTACCTGCCACTTACCTGCCATTTAATCCCTTAGTGACCGTCCCCATATGGCTTTTGATGGTGGCCACTAATGGGCTTCATTCTATTGCAGTGCCTTTTTATGGCAATGCATTAGAAGAATGGCATGGCTCTTCCGTACTGCTAGGAACAGAGGCCGGACAGCTCAGGACCTGCTCTAACAGCAGGGAATGTAAAAACCTCCGATTTCAGCTGTTTAACTCTTTACATGCTGCTGTCAACATAACTGCGGTATGTAAAAGGCTGACAGACAAAGGAGGCTCCCTCTATCACCATTTGGACCCCTGATATGCAATTACAGGGTCTCAATGATTACCATGGCACCCAGAGGCTTGAAGATGACGTCTGTGTCTGCCATGAATGGTGGCAATATAATATACTGCAGTATGTAATATACTGCTATACTAAAATATAGCAGTGTATTATAAAAATGATAAAACATGGTGTATTATTTATACTGCATGTTGAATGCCTTTAAAAATAAACATGCCAGAATTGCAGATTTTGCTAATCTATGGCTCTTAGAATGTGGCAATGCAGTGTTTTTTGTATACAAAAATAGCAAAAGATAAAAAAACTGTGCAAACTAGGTATCACCAGATTACAGCTGACCCACAAAATGTTATCACATTATTTGTTTTACATGCTGAACGCCGTAAAAATGAAACCCAAAAAACAAATGCCAGAATTAATTTTTCCTCCCAACACGGGATATTGACGTGTCATTTTCTAGAATTTCATGGTGGGGACAGTAAAGATCACACCTATAGAGCAGGTTTGGCTGCTGTGCGACGTGCCACATGGTGGAATTCTACGCTGCACATGTTGGCCAGGCTTAATGAGCAGCATAGAGCAATAGTGGAATCCCAACTCCAACATGGGCGGCGTAGTGGGAGTCAGCCACCCCAATTCTTTACCGAGGAGTGGGCCTGGATGGCAGAAATCTGCCAGGTCCTCGGAAACTTTGAGGATTCTACCCAGATGGTGAGCGGCGATGCTGCAATCATTAGCGTCACTATTCCTCTGCTATGCCTGCTGAGAAGTTTGCTGCAAAGCATAAAGGCTGACGCTTTGCGGTTGGAACAGGAAACGAGGGAAGAGAGTATGTTGCTTGAGGAGGAGGAAGAGGGGGAGGAGCAGGAGGAGGAGGGGGAAGAGACAGCTGGGCCCACTGCAGAGGGTACCCATGCTGGTTGCCTCCCATCTGTTCAGCGTGTATGGCCTGAGGAGGAGGAGTAGGAGTAGGAGGAGGATCCTGAAAGTGATCTTCCTAGTGAGGACAGACATGTCTTGCGTACTGGCACCCTGGCACACATGGCTGGCTTCATGTTAGGCTGCCTTTCTCGTGACCCTCGCGTTAGACGCATTCTGGCCACTACGGATTACTGGGTGTACACCCTGCTTGACCCACGGTATAAGGAGAACCTTTCCACTCTCATTCCCGAAGAGGAAAGGGGTTTGAGAGTGATGCAATACCACAGGGCCCTGGTGGACAAACTGATGGTTAACTTCCTATCTGACAGTGCTAGCGGCAGAAGGCGCAGTTCTGAGGACCAAGTAGCAGGGGAGGCGTGGAGATCAGGCAGCATGTTCAGCAAAGGCAGGGAACACTCTCCAAGGCCTTTGTCAGCTTTATGGCTCCCCAGCAAGACTGCGTCACCACTCCCCAGTCAAGGCTGAGTCAGAGGGAGCACTGTAAAAAGATTGTGAGGGAGTAGCCGATCGTACCACCGTCCTCCATGATGCCTCAGCTCCGTACAACTATTGGGTGTCAAAGCTGGATACGTGGCACGAACTTGCGCTGTATGCCCTGGAGGTGCTGGCTTGCCCTGCCGCCAGCGTCTTGTCAGAAAGGGTGTTTAGTGCAGCTGGGGGAATCATCACGGACAAACGTACGCGCCTGTCAACTGCCAGTGCCGACATGCTTACACTCATAAAGATGAACGAAGCCTGGATTTCCCCAAACTTCTCTTCTCCGCCGGCCGAGAGCAGCGGAAGCTAAAGAATCTTTTCGCTGCAACCGCAGATAAAAGCACTCTTCTGTAATACTGGGAAAATGGGGCATTTAGCTTTGTCAATGTGTCTCTGACACTAGTCCTCCTCCTGCTACTCCTCCTCCAGAAACAACATGTCATCATGCTGAACGGCCAATTGTTCTGTGGCCCAAAAGGCTCATCTACATCTACCAATGTTTTTACAATTTTTCTAAGTTTCAAAAGTATTGAGACTGTTACATGAACCAATTTTTTCAACAGGGCTGCCTCCAGGCTCTGTTACAAATTAAGCAACAGTGAGCTGTATCTTTAAAAAAATATTTATGGGTTTCACCTGCCCTCTTGGTTGATAAATTTTTCAGAGGTACACTTGTACTCTTGGTACACTAATTTTTCGGGCCCACGCCTACACTCTTATCCAACTAATTTTTCCGGCCTTCGCCAACGCTCATGGTATCCCAATGTTTCAGAGGTTGGCCTATACTATTACTACAGAAATTTTACTGGGGTCTGCCTGCCTGCCTATACAGGGGTCTGCCTATACTGCTGCCACTTACATGTTACAGGGGTCTGCCTATACTGCTGCCACTTGAATGTTACAGGGGCCTGCCTATACTTCTGCTACAGAAATGTTACTGGGATCTGTCAATAGTCTTACTACTGAAATGATACTGGGGTCTGCGTATACTTCTGCTTCAAAAATGTTACTGGGGTCTGCCTATACTTCTGCCACTTACATGCTACAGGGGTCTGCCTATACTGCTGCCACTTGAATGTTGCAGGGGTCTGCCTATACTTCTGCTAAAGAAATGTTACTGGGATCTGTCAATAGTCTTACTACTGAAATGATACAGGGGTCTGCGTATACCTCTGCTACAAAAATGTTACTGGGGTCTCCCTAGACTTCTGCAACATAACTGTTACTGGGGTCAGCTTATACCTTTGCTACAGGAATATTACAGGGGTCTTTGTATATTATGGGTGCACTAAGTCTTCCCATCGCAGTGTTCTACCTATCTGGCCCCCCAAAAAACCCAGACTGACTAGGACACCGTCTGTGTGTACCTGCTAGCCACCCATACTGCAGGTGCACACAGACTTGCCATAGCGGAATTGTACCTGCCTGGCACTTTAAAAAAACCAAAACAGAATGTCTAGGGCATGGAGTGTGGGCCGCAGCCAACATGTATTTCCTCTCACATAACCTCAGCTATCTGGGGCACTGCAATGGGATTTCTTTCTGTACCGTCTGTGTGTTCCTGCTAGCCACCCATGCTGCGGGTGCACACAGACTTGCCATAGCGGAGTTGTACCTGCCTGTCCCCAAAACACTGACAGACTTGGCAAGGGTGCAGAGTGCAGATGGTTTACCCCTTGCGTTGTCGATGAGGTATCCGACACCCAAACAGAATGAGCAGTGTGTGGACACATGGAGTCCCCATTGCTATGTCACTCGCAGCACCTTGGGCCACACAAGGTGTTTGCTGGGACAGAGGCTGACCCAGGGCCCTCTCACATACTTCCCACACCGAGTATTGCTGCATTGTGGAGATGTGTAGAAGTGCTGGGCTGGCAGCGGAGTCCCCTTTATGCCCACATTTGCAGCTCCTGACGGAGATGGCACAGGATTGGAATGAAGATGGAACGTCAATCTATTATCAATTCTCAACAGCATTGTGGGCTATCGCCCACACTTTCAAAGAGGGTCGCTGCCTGGTCCTGCCAACCCTCTGCAGTGTGTGCCTGCGGTTCCTCCTCATGGCAGTCGCACTTATAAATAGACATGAGTGTGGTGTGGCTATGAGGCCAGCGTATGGCATGAGGGCAGCTAAGGGCTGCTCAGGGGCACTTTTGTGTGCGCTGCGGACACAGGGTTGTGCGGGGGGGGGGGGGGGTTGGCCAGCAGGTAACCCAGGAGAAGAGGCAGCGGTGTGTCCCGCAGGCAGTGCTTGTGCTTAATTGGAGGTAGTGTGGTGCTTAGCTAAGGTATGCCTTGCTAATGAGGGTTTGTCCGAAGTAAAAATTGTTAGGGGGGGGGGCCCACTCTTGCCGCTATTGTGGCTTAATAGTGAGACCTGGGAACTTGAGATGCAGCCCTGCATGCTGCCCCTCGCCCTATCCGTTTCTGTGTCGTTTCCATCACTTTTGTAGGTTTTGCAGATTTGCACAAATAAAAATCTTAGCGACCATCGGCGATATACAAAAATGCTCGAGTTGCCCATTGACTTTAATTGGGTTCGTTACTCGAAACGAACTCTCGAGCATCGCGGAAAGCTCGACTCGAGCAACGAGCGCCCGAGCATTTTGGTGCTCGCTAGAGATGAGCGAGCACCAAAATGCTCGGGTGCTCGTTACTCGGGACGAAATTTTTGCGATGCTCGAGGGTTCGTTTCGAGTAACGAACCCCATTGAAGTCAATGGGCGACCCGAGCATTTTTGTATATCGCCGATGCTCGCTAAGGTTTTCATTTGTGAAAATCGGGGCAATTCAAGAAAGTGATGGGAACGAGACAGCAACGGATAGGGCAGGCGAGGGGCTACAGGTTGGGCTGCATCTCAAGTTCACAGGTCCCACTATTAAGCCATAATAGCGGCAAGAGTGTGCCCCCCCCCCGCACTGTCAGCATAAAGATCGTTCTCCTCTGCCACAGCTGTAACAGCTGTGGCAGAGAAGAACGATGTTAGCCCATTGAATTCAATGGAGCCGGCAATACAGCAGGTTCCACTGAAAGCAATGGGCTGCCGGCGTGCGCGGGATGAATTGTCGGGAAGGGCTTAAATATATAAGCCCTTCCCTGCAATTCATCCAGAAATGTGTTACAATAAAAATATATACCGTATATACCGGCGTATAAGGCGACGGGGCGTATAAGACGACCCCCCAACTGTCACCTTATACGCCGGTAATACAGCGGAGCAAAGAATAAAATTCATTACTCACTTCCCCTGGCGTTCTGCGGTGCTGCTGCAGGCTGTCGCTCCCTCCTGGTCCCCGGCAGAGCATTGCTTTCTGGACGCAGGGCTTGAAATCCCCGCCACCAGAAAACACACGTGCCTTCAGCCAATCAGCCTGTGATTTCTATGGCCTAAGAAGGACCGTTGGGGTTCTTGAAGCCTAAAATCACTCCTAACACTCTCCCTATAGCAGCTCCGGCATCAACAGCACTTTCCCTGAACTACGTCAGAATGCATCTGTGGCGAGCCGCGGGAGGGGCCGATTTTAATACTCGGGTGACACCTTATCTCGCCAGCCACTCACTGCAGGGGGGTGGTATAGGGCTTGAACGTCGCAGGGGGAAGTTGTAATGCCTTCCCTGTCTTTCTATTGGCCAGAAAAGCGCGCAAATTTCTCAGGGAAGAAAATGAAAGTGACTCGAACATCGCGTGGTACTCGTCTCGAGTAACGAGCATCTCGAACACCCTAATACTCGAACGAGTATCAAGCTCGGACGAGTATGCTCGCTCATCTCTACTAACTACCAGTCTTCACTGAGCTGGCTGGTGGAAACTAGATGCTATGATGTCTTCCATACATTGCACACATAGGAGAGCAGGTCTCTATCTCTCTGTAGAGTATATGTGATTTCAGTAGCTGCCAATGACAGTTGATAAATACTGTTAATTGCAGCAGCATGTCTGTGTCAGTCTTTCTGCTTCTCTCACTCTGCAGCAGCTCCTTCCTCCCCTCCTGCCTCTATAGACTTCTATGGGCAGCCTGGAACAATATTCAATTTCTACTTCTTGTTATGTGCCTCTATGTGCTTTTTTTTCTTTTTTACTAGAGACAGACTGCACTGGACAACAGACAGTGAACAGCAAATTAGAAGGAAGGGAAACCCTTAGTGAGCGTCACTTTAGTGTGATTTTTCCAGCACGTAAATAGAATGATTTGCACTATTGCTAATTATCACATTGGCTATCTTATTAAAACAATTTGTCTTAAAACGAGATGACCATTTAAGTCATTCTGAAATCTATCCCATGTCTAATCAAATACATGTGCACAAGTTTGTTCTAAGTGCAGTAACCGTTTAATATGACGTTGCAATATTTCTCTTTGGTAAGTCTATGTGCAGCAACAATCTTGTAACTGCTTAGGAGAAACGTTTTCGTACTACTAGTAAACAAGTAAATGTAATTTCTCTTCTGTTATTTATATCGAAATGCCAATATGATATATAATAATTTTCGCTTACATTAATGGTATAAGTGAAGTACACACAGCACTTCCATCTGATTTTTTTATAGACCTCATATGGATTTGCACTAACTTCTATGAAATGTAAATAAGAAAACATCTTAGAGGAAGGACCTCAGAAACAAGAGCTTGATTTGTTTTCCCTTTTACAACAGTCTGCGGAGTATAAAACTCTACATATCAGAATTGAATTTGTCATCCCCAGACCTCACAGGAATTTGAGGAACTGAATAGTTAGAAAGCCATCCTGGTATTCTTCATTGCTTTAATCAAAGTAGAAGTTTCAATTTAAACATTCAGGAAATCTACTCTTATTTAAGGCAATCAGTTCAATGCTGACAGGCCCTGGCTTGGCTATGTTACATTTTTTGGCACTGTGCGTAGTTTGATTGGTTTCAGCCACAGAGTATTTCTTCACATATACTGCACCTCACATATCCAATCCCCATAAAGGTATATATAGATATTTACTTGCCCTCTCTTTAACCTTGGTGATGTATATATAATGTTATGTTACATACATGCTGCTGTATTGTGGTGATTTGGTGATAGAAATTGTTAGTAAATTGCTCTAATATGCAAGATTATTCAACTAATCATGGTGCAGTAATCAACGCTGAGGACTGATTGGTTGCTATGAGCAGCAAGGCCAGATTTTCTCTTTGAGGACTTTCTCAGATTATTCCATTAAAAAAAAAATAAATAAAATAAAAAAAAATTAAAAAAAAAAAAAAAAAAATATATATATATATATATATATATATATATATACACACACAGGGGCGTAGCTAAAGGCTCATGGGCCCGGGTAAAAAACTTGAACCCCCCAACTTCTATTAACCCCTTAAGCAGAGGCATAATTTGAAGCTTCTGGGCCCCAATGCAAAACCAATAACAGGGCCCCCAACTATAATGCTTTATTCATAGTACTGGGCTCCCTATATGGAGAAGAGAGGCCTTATGGGCTCCCTAAGGCTCCTGGGCCTGGGTGCAACTGCATCCCCTGCATCCCCTATAGTTATGCCAGTGTGTAATATATATATATATATATATATATATATATATATATATATATATATATATAGTACCATCTTTATACAGTAGTAAAGCTACTTTAAATAATAAGCAATACAAATGGAACTATGCAGTGACCCAAAAAGGTAATACAAAACTATCTTATAGTTTAAATTCATCCATGTGGCTACCCTTTACTAGCATGATAACAGTCTCGCACACTCTTTGCATTCTCTCAACCAACTTCATGAATTAGCCACCAGTAAGGAATCTATGTATGCTAAAGAACTGTTGGCTGCTTTTCCTTGACACTTTAGTCCAACTTAGCTTGCTCTTCTACTTTGTTTAGGTAACACCCAGGGGCATAACTATACGGGATGCAGAGGATACGGATAAACCTGGGCCCAGTTGTCTTAGGGGGCCCATAAGGCCTCTCTTGTTCATATAGGGAGCCCAGTACTATGAATAAAGCATTATAGTTAGGGGCCCTGTTACAGGTTTTGCATTGGGTCCCAGAAGCTTCAAGTTACGCCTCTGGTAACACCCATTCACTTCTTTGGACGTTACAGAAACCACGTAGAACAACCAGTTTGACTACTTCTGGAATCCTGCCCACCGATGGCTGCAGAGAGAAGACAGATCTCCTGATCTCAGCCATGATCGGCTGAGATGGCAGTTCCCCTTTAAATGGAATATGCATTCTCTTTGGAAGTTAAAACTTTATTTTCTCGTTCATTTTGTTTTTCAATTTAATATTGGTGTACTGTTCACAAGTAAAGCTGAGGTTTCAGTTTACTGAAGAACGCAAGTGCTTTTTGAGTAGGTATTAGCAGTACTTATGAGTTCTTAGCAATAACATACCTTTTTTTAGAACTGTTCATTCATTATGATACCACTGCAAAGTTTGCTAGGTAAACCTGAGTGACAGACACCCATAGTTATCCTTTGTAGGAAGATAATGCTTTTTTAATTAGCTGTTAGGATATTGAGTTTCCCTTTGTGTGGTTTTCATGTTGCTGTACCTTGAGATTGGGCGTGAGGAGAAAAGACGGTGACAATTTTTTTCCTAGAAGCAAATGCAATAAAAAATGCATAAATATAATATTTCATAAAATACTTTCTGCCAAAGACTCGTCCTTGTATGATATATATCTACAGATACATTCTAACAATGACAACATTATCCTTTATGATGTGGTTGAAAGTATATATGAAATCTTTGATTGTTATAATTTTTAATACCAAGGGCTCATGTCCACGACCGTGCTTTTACCGCGTATCATGTGTGCGTTGCATGGACGCGTGATACGTGGTGAAGGAAGTCTATGAAAGTTAGTAGAGTTTCATTGATGCATGCACACTGTCGTGTGGACATGTGTGCAAGAGAAATAAATTGCAGCATGCTCTATTGCACCCATGCTCTGTTCAGAGTGGGGAATTTAAAAAAAATTACACTGAACATGTCTATGAGCATGTGATTCGTGGGCATGCAGTGCCATATGCAGCCATACGCAGTCTCTGCCAACTCTCTGCAGTTGATTATGAGCAATTTATTACTATGAACCACAAATGACAGTATCAAAAAATTAAACTTAATACCCACCTATTTTAGAGCTATACATACAGTGGCATTAACTCATTTCTATACCATGTCATACTATTATGGTGCAGTGAAGACTCGGGCACATTCCAGTGCAATGCCTACAATTGGAAGACCTACATCTGAATTATTGATGACTTATCCTCAAAATAGCTCATCAGTACTTGATCAGTGGTGATCCATCGCTTGGAACACAAGCCAATAAGCTGTTCTCTAGACCGCTATCAGTGTATACAGAGCCATACGCAGGCAGCTCTGTGCACTTTGCAGTGAGCAGGGTTGGTATTGCAAGCACTGGTTCTGTTAAATTCAATGCTAATTTTTTCATCCCCAAAATGAATAAAAGTTAATAAATTCTATGTACCCCAAAAGTGTGCCAGTAAAAAGTACAATTCATCTTGCTAAAAGATTACCTTATTGGATTTCTAGTCAGAACAGCAACTATGTGCAAACCTTTCTTTTTCATGGTGTAAAAACATTTCCTACACCATACTGCTACTTTTACTTTATCCTTCCAATCTTGAAATTGACAAGTTAGAGCTACATTCCCCCATGTTACTAATATTGTTACCCAGCAGCTCAACCGCACCCCTGTTGCCTAGCTAAACCTCCTTGGTTCTGGACCACATCTCCCCTAAGCACTACAGCAACAATAGCCACCATCCAACACCAAGTGAAGGCATCATTAAAGCTTACTTTTCTATGTGAGTCCCAGCCAAGGGAGCTTAGCCTGACAGTGGGGAAGGGAGGGGGGGGGGGGGGGGGTTACTGGGTCAATACCTTATCAGGTGCTGTGTTCTGGCAGCAGCAGTCACCATGCAGTGCTTTAACTAGTAGAGTAGGAACCGACATAAAGAGATTACTGTAGAGTGGTGAGTGGGTTTATACTAGCATAATGTGTATTAAGAACCTGATTCACATTCATTGTTATACATTTTGCCTAGCAGCAGTACATCAATGTAAAAAAAACAGAGCTGCGCACACATTTTTTATGCCAGGGTTTTCTGGTTTTGGCTGTCAGGCTACAGCTGATGTTACGTCTTTCTTAACCACGAACTGGCGAACTGGGAGACAAAACTGCGAATCGACTTCATATTCACTGACAGGCAAACTCAGACAGAACTGCAAAACTGAGAAAGAGACTTCATACTTGCCGACAAGCGAACTCAGATGGAAACGCAGAACTGCGAACGGGACTCCATACTCAAGGACTCACATAAACCAACGACTGATAAGCGCTCAAAACACTTATCTGCATACCTGCACACATAGCCAAAAAGAATAACTAGGATGTATGAGGTATTTGTTCGTATTTTGGCCAAGATACTTAAGCCCATGAGCCCGCTTCAAGGGTCCTTGCTGTCTCGTGGGTCCCTACTCTAACAAGCTGACTAACCCCAGGAAAACCTGCCAGCATGCGGGGCGATCGTCCTAACAGGGACGACCTCTCGCTGGAACCTAGGGACCTACCATATCCTAGATGATAAAGAATCCACAGCAAGACACAGTTCACACTACATGTATAGAAATCTGCACAGACATGCAGGAACATGACACTGATCACTTCAAAACAAACTGAACATGCCCGCTCACACTACACGCTCAGCGACATGCACAGACATGCAGGAACATGACACTGTTCACACTGAACATACGGAACAGAGGAAAGACCAGCCATCACAGTAGAGGAGCTGGTATATATGAGCAGCAGACCTGGGGAATTGGCTGACTGGGAAAATCCACATCCAGCCAGCCCAATCAACCACACCTGTGCAGCCATGCTACTGGAAACCATGTAGCACAACAGATCCTGGCAGAACACTCTAACAGCTGATAACTATGTGGTGCGTATTAAGTTGCTTGAAGGTTGGTCCGCCCCTGTGAGATGACTGTTGCTTTGTAGTTATGCGGTCCAAACTCTTTCAATGAATTTACCATCACATCTTTCTCAGGCAGAGAGTTCTTTAGTCTCATTGCTCTTACTGTAAATAACTCTTTTCTGTGTTGGTCTAGAAATCTTCTTTGTTCTAGATCACACGTGATTTTATGTGGCCTGTGATGAGGTCCATATGTAGAAGGACCAGTTCTCCACTTTCCCTGCAGGACACAGCTTGGCAGAGGTGATATCTTGGATTCTGAACTCTGGCACACACCTCCATTTTGGTTTCAGCAACTCACAGGTGGTGGCACAGCTCTGACAGCCCTACCCAGGCTTCCTAGCCACCCTCCAAAGTAGGAAGCTCACTGCTAAAGAGATAGAAGGGGATAAACACCATCATAGTGCATAGAGATCCAGAGCCATATTAAGGAGTAGTGACATTTAGGGCTCATTCACACAGGAATCTGTAGTCTTGGTCCATGAAATATGCAGTATTTTTAAACTGAAACTGTGTGCATTTGGAAGTTCTTGCTTTTCTTCTCATGTGTATTCACTGCCTAGAGTCCTAGAGATTTTATAAGTAGCCCTTTGATGGGAACCATAATGCTGATGTGGCCCTAGGTGAAAATGAGTTTGATACCCCTGCTCTAGACATAGTAGATGTCCACTTGTTATAGTTACTCATCAAAAGTGTGTAAGGCCTTAGTCAGACGGGCGTTTTTTCGCACGATTTGCGCATGCGCATGCGATTCGCGCATATATAGAACCAATGGTCTGCTATGGTATCAGTCACATGTCCGCTTTTTATGCGGATATGCGATAAATTATAGGACGCGACGATTCGCAGATCGCGCCTATCTGCGTTCGGCGTTTTATGTGCGCACCAAACAAAATCATTTACTGCAGCTAGCTGCGTTTTTTTCGCCGGCCAGTCAATGTTTCATGCGCATTTTGATGCGCACGGCGATTTTACTCCGGTCAGATGGGCGTTTTGCTGTGACAATTAACGCTGCTAGGTGCAGATTTTTCCCGCGATTTTTCGCCCCCGGTCATGCGATTTGCGCATGCGCATCCGACATGCGATCCGCAAATCGCGCGAAAAAACGCCCGTCTGACTAAGGCCTTAAAATTGTATTAAAAGCAAAGAGTAGGCACATAAATACCAAAAATGGTATATTACAAATCATTTTAAAAAATTTAAAGGGCCACAAAGATGTCTTTTCATTCATTAGCCCTTATTCAAATGGGCTACAAAATCTCCCTATAAAACATTGCTACAATGTGAAGCCCATGGTTTCCAATGGGTTCCTTCGCATGAGTGATGTTTTGTAGCGAGATTTTGTACCCCGTGCGGATGCAGCCTCGCATACATGAATTTTGGAGCAAGATTTTTATAGCCCATGTGAAAGAGGCCTTATAGTCAGCCAGTATATAGATCAGCTAGTATTACATTATTTTTCAATATATATTTTATTGAGTACATCAGCAAGGATAGACATGTGTTCAGAGCATGTAAGAAAGAATCAGTTAGGTAGGAAACAAATGAACATTGTAGGATACCTAACAAGTGCTTGGCATTCCTCATTTTCTCTGCAGGTGCCTGATGGCGAGGAAATTATAAACAAGAAGGGAGGTCTTATATATACATTTAGGTAAAGAGACGAAGGAGGGAAGTCCCACACATCTCCTGTAGTATGGTTCAGTCCTATTACATTATGTAGTTATTGCTTTTTATATGAAACCTCCTAAAAACTACAGTTGATTTGTAAGGCGTTAGGATACAAGTGTATTGTGTTCTTGCTAATACTCTACTAGTTTTAAAATATGTAAGTAAACAGAGTTCAATGGTGCGGGCATGATAAATGAGTCAGGGGCTCGTAATAGTAGCTGTGGTAGAGTGAGGAGATTGCTCTTGGAAAGTAGACTGTCAAGCAGGCTACATGATGTAGCAGGTGACTTGGGAGGGGCAGTGTGATGGCGTGGCCATGGTAGATGAATCAGGGTTTTGTAATAGGAGTTGTGGTAGATAGAAAGAACACATTGGTCTAAATAGGCCGCCAATTGGACAAGGAGGTCACATGATCTAGAGTGTGAAGTGGGAGGGGGGTGCTCTGAATGTCAGGACAGTTTTGAACATTTAGGTGATTTTTTTCCCAGTATCCATATTTCCTTGAGAAAACAAGCCTGTTTGGATTGATAAAGGTATTTGTGATTTTTCTTTTTTAACTCATTTTATTTTTTAATAGGTTTTTAGGAGAAGCCCTTTAAGTGGACTTCACATGTAACAGCTTTTCACCATATTTTTTATACAAGCCATTTACTGTTTACACATATAGTAATAATAATAATCTGTATTTATATAACGCCAACATATTCCACAATGCTTTACATATCCGAGGATACATACAGAGGCAAAGTTAGACACAACTTACAATATAAATCTATATTCGAACTGAACAGTAGGGGTGAGGGCCCTGCCCACAAGAGCTTACAGTCAATGAGAAAAAGAGGTAAAAGTGCTTGTTCTATACATTGGTCTGGCCATCTTATATAAATGGGATATGCTATGTGAGTCAGGCATTAACCAATATTTACATATATACATAAGTGCATTCATATGTATGGTGTGAGGAGGATACTGTTATCAGGTTTGAAAGGAGTGGGTAGAAAGAGGATAGATGGGAAAGAGTTAGATTAGGGGATGTGATATGCCTCTCTAAAGAGATGTGTTTTTAGGGAATACTTAAAATTGTGGGTGTTGGCGATTAACTACATAGTCGAGGGTGGCACATTCTAGAGCCCTGGAGTCTTAGAGATAGTACAGACTATGGCAAACCACCTTCCTCAGTCTCCAGGACTGGATAAAATCTTTGTCAGCTAACTAAACTGCATCTCTGCAGAATCTGTACAAGTGCTGCACTGAGTTAAAAGAAATCATATGCATAAATACAAGGGCAAATGAAAACCTAGAAGGAAATAAAATAAACCAGTTACACTGGGCAGGACAAAAAAAAACACATGGAAGGAGGAACTATGGTGCTTCCCATAGGGATTGTTTAAAGTTTGAATTAACTCTTCATGTCACCTGTGTAAAGTACTTGGTAGGGGAATAAATCCTCTTATGTATATGTGCTGCTGTACAGGACATCCTGGAAAAGACTGTTATTTCATCAATTCTAGTATAAACGTTTCTCAACAATAAGTGTACAAGACTATATGTAATCTTTTCTTTAATGTTGTCTCTATTTTCACCTAAATGAAACACAGCAGTGTAAAGTACACAATAATATACATATATATATTTCCAAATAAATTGCACGTGTGTGTGTACGCAGGCATGCACAATGCATTTGGAAAGTCTTCACACCCTTTCCCTTTTTACATTTTGTTAGGTTATGGCCTCATGCAAATTAAAAATGTCTAATTTTTCCTCATCATTCTACACTCAATATCTGATAATCGCAAAGTGAAAACAGAATGTTAGAAATCTTTATACATTAAAAAAAATAAAAAACTAACATTGTACCTTGACATAAGTATTCAGAATAGAGATGAGCGGGCACACTCGGATAAGCCAGTTACTTGAGCGAGCCTCACTCTTCTCGAATAACTGCATTCTTGTCCGAGCGTGCTCGGGAGGGGAGGGGGGTAGCAGGGGACAAGGAGCTCAAATATTCTGTTTTCGCTTTGTCATTATGGGGTATTGAGTGCAGAATGATGGGGGAAAACTTGTATTTTTTTAATTTGCACAAAGCCACAACATAACAAAATGTACACTGCATAATACACAAATCCTACAATTAAAGGGAACTTCACTCCACTTGATTGAAAGGGCATCATTTAGCAATGTGTTTATCAAGGGACAATATTCTCATGGATTGGCATGGTGTATTCATTCCATCACTCCTGCCAAATTCCTGTACCCATATTTCCATTCTTTTATATCTGTCTTAGTCAATTTAAATTGGACTTCTCTACTGCTAAAGATGCCACTCTGGCAAAATTTACACTAAAACTATGAATTACGTCTGAAAAAGCTGAAACATTCTGTCAAACGTATGCCCTGGACTTATGCAATGTATGTCTTCATAGTTGAATGGGATAGGTAACCTTACTCCTTGAGGAGAGCACCTAGAAGGTGAGTGAGGAGATTTATAAGGCCATGCATGCTCCTCTAGGGAATATGTTCTATTATTAAAATATAACTTTTATTATAGGACTTTATTTAAAATACACTAAATCACACCACCAAATGGCCCAGCACACATCAGAAAACTAGACGAACATAAACATACAAACACCCAAAGAACATACAGGACAGGGGATAGGTATATCACCTTATCGTGGTGATCCGCTATACCGATGTTAATTACCGTTCCCTTAATAGATTTACAGGTACGGTTATATTACTATTTATACAGTGGTAATAACGGTATAAATTTTATTTCAGAAGGCTAAGGATGATAGACAAATAATATTTAATCGACGCGTTTCTACGGCCCTGATGTAATAAGTGAGCCGATTCATCAGGATCAAGACGAATAGCCTCTGTCTTTTGTACTCAAATGCCCCAAATAAAGAATGGTTCGTAGGGCTTATAACACTTATATGTAGTTAGTTTGTGATTATTTCTATTGTCCTTCTAGAGGTACAGGTGGTCGGCGCCTGCGACCGATAATACCACTGGTTTATACTGTATTTAACATGGTGGTATATTTGCCTGGGCACAGAATTGCCTGAAGTGTTTCTAGTACTTGTGATGGAGTAGTTCAGAGGGTTAAAGAGTGTAACTCAAGTATATGGGGATATCCCCTCTTTTTGCGATCAGAGCCGATGTTGGCACTTGCATCAAATATGTGGATGATGTGGTATTTAGCCTTCTGAAATAAAATTTATACCGTTATTACCACTGTATAAATAGCAATATAACCGTACCTGTAAATCTATTAAGGGAACGGTAATTAACATCGGTATAGCGGATCACCACGATAAGGTGATATACCTATCCCCTGTCCTGTATGTTCTTTGGGTGTTTGTATGTTTATGTTCGTCTAGTTTTCTGATGTGTGCTGGGTAGAGATGAGCGAACGTGTTCTTCCGAGCTTGATATTCGTGCGAATATTAGGGTGTTCGGTATGTTCGTTATCCGTAACGAACACCATGCGGTGTTCTGGTTACTTTAACTTTCTTCCCTGAGACGTTAGCGCTTTTTTTTGGCCAATATAAAGACAGGGAAGGCATTACAACTTCCCCCTGCAACGTTTAAGCCCTATACCACCCCCCTGCTGTGAGTGGCTGGGGAGATAAGGTGTCCGCCTGATATAAAAGTCTGCCCCTCCCGCGGTTCGCTATGGATGCATTCTATATGCGCTCAATGGGGCCAGCGGCAGCAGCGCTGACCCCATTGAGAACATATAGAAGACAAATCCTTCTTCTCTGGCACAGCTGTAACAGCTGTAGCAGAGAAGAACGATGTTTGCCCATTGAATTCAATGGAGCGGCAATACAGCATGTTCCACTGAATGCAATGGGCTGCCGGCGATCGCAGGATGAATGGTCGGAAAGGGGTTAAATATATAACCCCTTTCCTGCAATTCATCCAGAAATGTGTTACACTAAAAATATATACCGGCGTATAAGGCGATCGGGCGTATAAGACGACCCCCCAACTGTCACCTTATACGCCGGTAATACAGTGGAGCAAAGAATAAAAATCATTACTTACGTTTTTAGATGATCTGCGGCGCTCCTGCAGGCTGTCACTCCCTCCTAATCCACGGCAGACAAGCTTTCTCTATGAAAGGCTTTAAATCCCTGCCTCCAGAAAGACACGTGCCTTCAGCCAATCACAGCCAATGACAATGATGTCATTGAATGGCTGTGATTGGCTGTGTTTCTGGAGGCGGGGATTTCAAGCCTTTCGTGCAGAAAGGAATACTCTGCCGTGGATTAGGAGGGAGCGACAGCCTGCAGGAGCGCCGCAGATCATCTGAAAAAGTGAGTAATGCTTTTTATTCTTTGCTCCACTGTATTACCGGCGTATAAGGTGACAGTTGGGGGGTCGTCTTATACGCCCGGTCGCCTTATACGCCGGTATATATTTTTAGTGTAACACATTTCTGGATGAATTGCAGGAAAGGGGTTATATATTTAACCCCTTTCCGACCATTCATCCTGCGATCGCGGGCAGCCCATTGCATTCAGTGGAACCTGCTGTATTGCCGCTCCATTGAATTCAATGGGCAAACATCGTTCTTCTCTGCTACAGCTGTTACAGCTGTGGCAGAGGAGAACGATCTTTATGCTGACAGTGGGCGGGGGGGGGGGGGGCACTCTTGCCGCTATTGTGGCTTAATAGTGGGACCTGTGAACTTGAGATGCAGCCCACCATGTAGCCCCTCGCCTGCCCTATCCGTTGCTGTGTCATTCCCATCACTTTCTTGAATTGCCCAGATTTTCACACATGAAAACCTTAGCGAGCATCGGCGAAATACAAAAATGCTCTGGTCGCCCATTGACTTCAATGGGGTTCGTTGTTCGAAACGAACCCTCGAGCATCGCGGGAAGTTCGTTCCGAATAACGAACACCCGAACATTTTGGTGTTCGCTCATCTCTAGTGCTGGGCCATTTGGTGGTGTGATTTAGTGTATTTTAAATAAAGTCCTATAATAAAAGTTATATTTTAATAATAGAACAGATTATCTAATCTAATATTTCTGGGGTACTTTCACAGTGAAATTGTATTTCATTTAAAGGACCCCACCTGTCCCAGTGACGACCTCTAGAGAATATATAGCAAATAAGGAAGATGGAACAATACCTCTGCAGCGCCACCTATTGGATGGCAGCATTCCTTCATATCAATGTCAAACCCTTTATACAGGTCTTTGTAACAATGATTGGAAACCCCAATCATTCTTTGCAGAAATGCTGCCATCCAATGGGTGTCGCTGCAGAGGTATTGTACCATCTTCCTTATTTACATAGTTGGACACACATGCCAATGACCCTTATCAGAAAAAAAAAAAAAATCATGCATGATAAATGCTTTTCAATACAGTTAAAACAACTGAGTATTGAACTATAATTGCCAAGTGTATGCCAAAAGCACACTTTTTTTTAGCTTACATTGGCTTAGTAAAGTCTATGGGTGCATGACATGTAAATGTCAGGAGATGTTTGTGGCGTATACTCAGAACATTCACTCAAGACCTTGTGTGAACCTTCATGTACAGAATCTACTAAGACAATGATGGTTTTAGCCATATGCATGTGATTATTCCCAAATTAGTTTATCACTACAGCTTTGTATATGTTGCTCCTTCTCAGTTTAGACTTCATGTCTTTCTTGAGATGTTACATTTTCCACAGATATATAACAAGAGCTTTCTCATTAAATGTGCAAAAGGAAAAGCAGGTCTGACAGTCTGTCTTGAACACAGATTTTATTGCCATATACAGTAGTATCATTTTGTAAGAATGTTTAATGTGTCTTGATTGAGAAAGAACACTTAAGTTCAGCTGCATAGTATAAAATATCTTCCCTGAGTAAAGGAAGAAATCTACAGGCAATGATAAGCCCTGTGCATTTGAAATATAGAATAGAAGTAGCATCTGTCTGTATGGATTGGACTCCTGCGTGTATAAGGGTGTGTTCCAATGTACAGGAACCGGGCTTGTGGTTGTCCTTGCCGATTAAGGTTGGCAAGATCATGCAGCTATTGGCAGCCATGGCTGAGCAGTGTCTCAGTCGCAAGCCGGTACCTGTACGTGGGAACGCAGCCTAAGAATCCCAACATTCAGAAGTCTAATCACTACACACTGATCAACAAAGATTCTTATTTCCTTATCAGGTTACTTTAGAGGGCTTAGCCAAGCTTGTCCACTTCCCAGGTCCCTGTTTCAATAGCTGATTTATTCCAAGCATCTTGCCAGTACACATTCCTGGGAGCAAACCCATGGAAGAATGAAGTTGCAATTTCTATATCTCCCTCACAGAGAGGTTTTGCTCATGCTCTTGAGAAAGGTCATAGGTAATTTTCTCGGTTTACTTCGGAGAAGCAATAGAATGTTTCACATTGGGCAGGATTGTTTAATTTTAAATGACCACCTATGAATAGAATGTGAGTTAAAGGGACACGGCAAACACTTTTCCAGAGAAAAAAGATTGAGAAGCCAGTATGTCAATTAAAAAGTATTTGCTTTTCTTTATTTCACTTGTGCCACTACATATCCACACATAAAATCCAACAGAGGACACGTTTCAGCTCCTGCTGGAGCTTTGAGCACCTAAATGAACAATGCATGTAACTTCCTCTTATAGGAAGTATAATTAGTGTACAACGTGGCAGAAATCCCATGGGCATTAGCCCTAAAGTAGTAAAATAGTACATTAAATAGTACAAATAATTCATTCAAGCAGATAACGAGAGTCTACATCGCTTGCCAGGTTTCAATACTGCCCATAGGGTGAATAAGTGATTAATTCTTCCTGGTAATCTGGTGATAAATCACCCTCAGGGCAATTTACAGTCCTTCCTTCTATTCAGCAAGCCCCATTTAGACACAACGATTCTCGCTCAAAATTCGCTGAAAGATGTGTTTTGAGTGAGAGTTGTTGGGTCTAAATGCACAGACATCGTGCAGTTTTCGTGCACAATTCGTTCCTCGCAAAAGTCTTGTTTTCTAGAATTGAGCGATGAACTCTTATCAGCGGTGCAGGCTATTATCACAGTTGGCAGCACTGATAAGATTCTTTAAGATTGTGTCCCGCTGATAGTTCACAGCGGGATGCGAGCTTTAAGTGCGAAGAACAATGCAGCTGTTTGCTTATGCAAAACAGCTGTATTGTTCGCCGAGCGATAGCGGCGGTGTCCTGCTTCGCCTGCACAGCTCTTTAGTAGCTACTTAGCTACTATAGACTATGCAAACATGATCGCTCAAATCTATTTAAACGATTTTTAAATGATCATCTATCAGTGTAAATAGGGTCTAAGTCTTTTACTTGCAGAGTACAGTTAACCCACCAGCGGGCCGTTTCCTATACGGTGGTTATCACTGATGTCAATGGAGGGAGGGAAGGACAGGGCACACAGTCCCAATAGTGAGAAATCCTTCTGCTTCTTTAACCCTTTAAGGAGCAGGCTGTTTTGCACCTTAAGAACCAAACTCTTTTTACGGATTTGACCCATGTGGTGGCTTAACTGCCCTATTTTTTCCTTCAGCTACCAATATTATTTTTGCTAATTTTTTTTTTCTGTGACATATAGGGGTATATTTTTAATGTCTTTTTACTGACTTTTCCCCCATTTTTTAGCTTTAATGGGTGTTAAAAGAAATTTTATTTTTTTTTTAACATTTTTATAGTTATTTTTTTTAATTAGTATATTTACATTAAAATAAAATATGGGAATGGGATTCTCATTTTGTTTCGGACATTTTGATATATAATACGTATGATTTGGATTACAGGGTGTATACTATGGCAGTTTTGGTTGGCGTTGGCTTTGGGTTCTTTTCATTTTTATGTATATATTTTTATTTTATTCTGTAATTTTGTTGTACTTATTTATGTAATTATGTTTTTTACCATCTATGTCCCCCATGATGTCATATAAGACCTACTGGGGGACATTCACATGTTTTTTTTTTTATTTGACACTTTTCCCCTCATGTAGCTAAGGCATCCATAGGAGCTCCAATTACAGGAGAAAGCATCCACTGTAGTGACAATAATCACTGGCAGAGCTGATCAGGGTCTGCTAGGACCCTGTAGCTCTGCTGTGACAGGGGACCCTGGCAGTCACGTGACTGCCGTCTTGTGTAGTGGAAGTTATACTTTCACTTTTTAGTACATAGCACTCATTGAGGAAAAAAGCGGCAAGGGAGAAAAACCCCTGCTGCCTTACCCTCAGGGTTATAATCTGTGACTAACAGCTGACAACCCGACATGCTTCTGATTGAGTGCAGAAGCAGGGGCTTTAATTCCCCGCCATATTTTTACTATCAGCTGAGATTAAAGCCCGGGACCAAGCGCTGTAAATTTACTGTGCCTGGTCCTTAATGGGTTAAATGCTGCTGGTCAGCTTAATCTTCTTCTAGGGCCAGAAGCTCAGTAGGGTTGCAGTTTTACTCACAAACTACTATGAGGATTATCTCCTGCTTCTGGACTGCACACTAGCACACAGACTGATATTTTGCCTCCTCACTAAGACTCCCAGGCTGTGCTCTTCTCCCCTCTTAAAGGAGAAAGCACCATGAACAGAGAAATATATGTAAACACAATCCACAGTCTGTATAACACATCACAGATGTTCCTTCTAACAAATTTAAACCGCAGAGCAGGGTTCTTGCATCAGTGACAAATATGAAGTGTCTGAAAAGGAGGTCAAGAGGAGTGGGTGGGTTGGAAGATGGCATCCGGAAGACATGGTTAAAAGTCACACATTGATTTGAAGAAATGCTGCAACAGGTGTTGCTACAAAAGAATTGTTCCATCTCCTTATGTGCAGGTCTGAAGGAAACATACCACACAGGCCTGTCACCTTCTAGCATCCATGTAGAGATCAAAAAACTGTGACATTCCTTACTCGTGGACTGATTGAATATTTACTTTTCATAAAATTGTCACATTCTTTACTAGTGGACTGAGGCCTTAGTCAGATGGGCGTTTTTTCGCGCGATTTGCGGATCGCATGACGGATGCGCATCCGCAAATCACGTGACCGGTGCACGAAAATCGCCCGAAAATCTGCTCCTAGCCGCGTTTCATTAGAAACGGGCCGGAGCTGTCCAGCGCATTGCATTCAATGGAGCCGGCAATACAGCCGGCTCCATTGAAAGCAATGCGCTGCGGCTGGCCTGCAGTGGGTGTGAAGGGGGTGTGAGTCAGACCTGCCCCCTGATTGGCTCAGCGCTGAGCCAATCAGAGGCAGGTCTGACTCACACCCACTGCAGGCCAGCCGCGCGGAACTCCGGCTGCCGGGACAAGGTGAGTATGTATATTTTTTTTATTTTAACACTTTTCTGGATGAATTGCAGGGAAGAGCTTATATATTAAAGCCCTTCCCGACAATTCATCCCGCGCACGCCGGCAGCCCATTGCTTTCAATGGAGCCGGCTGTATTGCCGGCTCCATTGAATTCAATGGGCAAACATCGTTCTTCTCTGCCACAGCTGTTACAGCTGTGGCAGAGAAGAATGATTTGTCTTCTATATGTTCTCAATGGAGTCGGCGCTGCTGCCGCCGGCCCCATTGAGCGCATATAGAGAAGAGAACAGGAATCGCAGATCGCAGATAGGTGCGATCTGCGATTTCTGTTCTATAATTTATCGGATGAGCACATAAAAAGCGCTCATGTGTCCGATACCATTGAAAAGCAGTGGTTTTTAAAAATCGCCGGACGCATGCGCATGCGCAAATCGCGCAAAAAAACGCCCGTCTGACTAAGGCCTGATTAAGTATGAACTTCTCTGCTCATCTTGTCTGGTATTGTTTTAAGTACAAATTAGTCTCTGATTTCTGTGCCTTTTCATGCCTGTACATTTGTATTTATATATGCCCCATCCAAATCTGTTTCGTCATGCCTGAGGAAGGATCCTGAGAGGATCCCAAAGCTTGCAATAAGATCATGTATTTTTGTTAGCCATTAAAAGGTATCATATCTACAAGATTACTTGGTTTCTCCTACTGAGAACAATCACTTCTTACAAACTTATCACATTTCAACCACAACAAAATAAATTAGGAACTGAATCTGAACTACTGTGCCCTTGCTGAAGAACCAGCTTCAAGCATAAGTGACTTGTTATACAAAGTTGCTCCTAATTTGTGATAGCTTTAAATGAGTTACTGAAAAAAACAACAACTTTTAAGTTAAAAAAAAAGGACATGCTACGAAAACTACCCCACATAGTGCCAGCGGGTCTCTAAAACACATACAAGAAAGGTATATAAATCCATGTATGTACTACACTTTTTCTTAACTCTTTATTCATCTTCATCTGTTCATATGTTTTAAGTGACATATATAATGCTTCACTTCAAAGAATACACACAGTATCTTGGAAAGCAGTGAGCAGAGCAGTTAGTTACTGCTTGTGTAACTGTGTAGTCTAGTCAGAGACATAAGCAGCAGTGTGTGGCTGTGTGATCCATTTGGAGGCCAGGGAGACTGGCACTGCCAGCTTGGAATCCCAGAGCCATCAGGCGAGGAATAACGGCCTTGTGCTCCCAAGAAAATCATCTCTGGGCAGTCGAAACCAGCAGAGTCAAAGTAAATCCTCCATAGTAGTAGCAACCACATCGCTGATTAGCACGTTAAGGCCGAAACAAAGGCACCTAGTGTATAGAGGGGCAGAAGAAAGAAAAGTTATCAAGTCCCAAGAAAATTGCTGAATTGAGGTGGACTTGAGTTATACAATTGAGAATGTTGCTCTGAGTTCAATCCCAGTTGCGTGAAAGAAACTGTTACATTTACGAAAGACTGCTTCCAGTATACTGTAAATGTTAAGAGCATATCCAGTCTACTATGTTGTGTGCACATGCTGAAATAGTCATTGTTGAAGTTTATCTCCATACAAATTGTTAAAAGTCTGATTGTCCACCTGCAGTCTATACAGCAAATAGGAAGGAAATCCACGTAACTGGAAATACCCAAGTAAAACATCAGTCTTTGTTAATCTCTTGTTAAGAATTCAATGTTTCGGTGCTGCAGGGCCTTTCTCAAGCCAAAAAATACAAGATTAGACATGCAAACAGGCATCAGAGTAAAGTATGTTACCTCCTGCCTACATTAGATAAGGCAGCATTACTAAACTTATTAAATAGGTTAGGGATGTGTCTTCTGATGGCAGTTGTGGCCGAAGCCCGGCTCTTGTGGCATGTTTCTACTGCTCACATCAAGGGTGACACTGTAACACTCTTGCTTCTTCTATACAGCACCTAAAGCATCAACTGAGATGACAGGTTCTTTCTAAACTGTGCACCATAATTAAAAATAAGCCCTGGCAGGGGCTGTCATTCCGCCTTAAGCCACCTCTCCTGCCCTGCATTGGTTTAAAATAGTGTTTCCCAAAATTAACCTTATGGAATCCTAACAAGCCATGTCTTTCCATGATTTCCCTTGTTGCACATGTGATTTAATTAGTTCCACTAAATCATATGTGCATTTTCTATCCCCTGTATATCTCTAGTTGTGGTGCTGTTATTTATGTCATACCAAACCATACTGGCAATACAAACAATCATTTAGAGCATTCTTTAAAGTGGTAAAATGGCTAACTTGCAATTACTTTACAATGTAATGTAATACGAACATAGCTCCAGGTGCCAACTATGAGAATAAAGTGAGTGCCAAGGGGTGGCATGACAGTAAGGCATTGTCAGCCTTGAGGACATTGCAAAATAAGAGGATTACTACTTGTCTTTTGTTGTGAATGTCACCTATGTCAACTCAAACTTTTAATGAGAATGGCTGGACTCCAATTACATTAGAACAGGTGTCCGAAAATACTAGGAGACGGGAACGAAAGTTTATATTTCCTTTTAATAATATAAAAGAAGGGCTGCAAATTAATAAAAGACATATCACTATTTTACTTAGTGGTGTATGGGTTTCCTTTAAAGTAAATAATAGCTTGGTAATCACTGTTGAAATCACTGATAATCTCTAAAGAATGAACCTAATGCTTACATGCATAAATAATACTATAGGTGTTTACACTGTAGATTAACGTTACTTATATCGATGTGCTGTACATTCTTCCTAACTCTGGATGTTCAGGGCGGAGAGGCTCTTACTAGGTACACCTGGGACAAAATCTAATACATACACAATAATACAATATGCAGCACATTGAAAAAGCATATTGAAAGAGCATTTCGCCAGTTTTGGCATCTACTGCTTTACCAAACAATGACTAAGGGACCTTTCACATCTTAATCTGCTGATGCGAATTACCATTCTATAACCAGCGTGTATAGGAGTGTCTTGCAAAAACACTCTGATCATGTGAAAGGCCCTAAATGATGTTTTCACTTTAGTAAATGTATTATTAAACAACTTATATGTCATTTGCATCCAGGAGCCGGCTGGCAAATTTTGACCTGTGGGGCAAGTACACAGCACCAGCCCATGAGCAATGGCCCACTCTAAGGCCGGCTTCAAATGACCAGATTTCTACTGCAGAATCCACAGTCAGCGTCGGCGTGAAGGATCCGCAGCAAACAGCATGCTTTAAAGGGTATGTAAAATCCCTTTTTCCTTCACACTCATGGAAACTATTTGGAAAAATCACAGCATGCTCTATTTTGCTGCGGATTCTGCGTGGATGGCCTCCATTGAAGTCAATGCAAGCCGTTCAGAGCCAAACCTACTACATAACAAAACAATGAAATACCCCAGGATCAAGCCAGGCAATACAGGAACTATCAGCAAAAAAAGTTGCCACATGGCAAGACATTAGCTTATAATCATGAGAAAGTAAAAAACTATCTTTATTTCAAAATACCTAAAACACCAATACTTGATTAAAACATACACAGAAGACACTACTCAAAAGTACCAAAAATCAGAACCACAAAGGAATGTGTGTATTAGACAAAAGGTCTCATAATTTTCCTAAATACACAGAGGACATTCAACACTAGGGGAATGAGATGCAGACAAGATTCCTAGGTAAAGTGTAGGACTCAGCACCCAACCCAAAGCTAAAAAACAAGACACAATAACCCCCCCTCCCACCCGCCCACTTTCCAACATGTTTCTCCTTCACAGGCGTCTTCAGGGTAGACCTGGGACCATATTAGTGTATGTATTTAGAACAAAACACTATCGGAAACAGCATATAGTTGGCATTCAGTTGTATCACCTTATTTGGTATACATGGTATATATGGAGTGAGTTTGAATAAAGCATGCAAGTATGGTACAGATGAGCAAACAGTCAACAGAGGACATGGTTGTAGCTGCATTGCAGATTTAGTGCAAGTCAGGAAGCCAGTGGCTCTAAATGTTGCGATGGTTCTGGGTTCTCTTCCTTTTTAGGAATCTGGTACAGGTCTTGTGTTAAGGACCACTAGTGTGGACCCTCTGGGTCAACCTACCTGCTTGTCGTAAGACCAAACCAGGCGAGGTTGACAGCTGAACCCTGGCGAACAGAGGGTTTGGTGATGGGAAGCAGACTGGTGATGTGAAATAGATGGAAAACCTTGCCCTATGCTAGTCACGGAGATAAGAGGCAACCCTGCCTAGAAGCAGGGTAGGCGTCCTGATAAGAACGGCCCCACAATCTGCCTCTAGGACCTGATTAACTGTTAAGGAACACAGAACACATCACGGTATACACCAATAACACAGAACAGGACCAGAAGTGGTGCAGGTATGGGAAGGCAAAGGACTCGAGTACACAGACAAGACTGAGAAACAAGAAGCGGGATATAGAAGACAGGGAACGTACAAAGACTAGAGAGTCGTAAACACACAAACTCCAATAAGGCACAAGATAAGCACAGATGAGACGAACAGAGACAAGACCTAAGCTGGTTGTCAGAAGCAAACATACAACAACACTGAGGCAATGAGGGAGGACTCCCAGCTCAGCCAAATAGCAATGCAATTATTATTCTACAGCTGAGCTGGAAGCACTGGAGCAGATAACCATGGAAGTGCTGGAAAGAAGTATGCAACAGTTCAAGTTACAGGAAAAATAGGACCCTGTGTCTGTCAGCACCAGCAGGTGAAGGACAAGTCTGAACTGCAGACCTATTATTAAAATATTGCAGTATATGCTGCAAGTGATCACAAATTCAAGTCCTCTGTGGAGACTAAAAAAAGGACATGAAAAAAAATTTGATACAAACTTAGAAGTACAAAAAAGATAAAAAATATCAAAAATTCAAATCCCCTTTTCTAATAAAAATATAAATGACAAAAAACACACAGCTATTAATAGATCACATTATTTAACCTGCACAGTGAATAAGAACAGAAAGTCTCAATGGTAGAATTGCATTTTTTGGGCACCCCTTCTTTAAGAAAAAAGGTTGAATAAAGCCGAAGTTAAAAGTTAGCGGTGTCAGAATACTGCAACAAAATCAATTATTGCAACAACCTTTTTCATTTAAGTAGCACAACATAAATATAGATATAAATTTTGTATTACTGTAATCATATTGACCCACAGATTAGTGAATTTGCCATTTTTACTCATCTGTGAACACTGTTAAAACAAAAATCCTAAAAAAAATACAATTGTTTTTTTTTTTCATTTTACCCCACTTTTTTAAATTTAATGGTTAAGGTTTGTTTCACATGGGCTACAAAAATTGCACAATTTTGTTGCAATGCGACATCGCTGCAAAACGCGTGTATGTGAAGACCATGGTATCCAATGGGTTCTTTCACATGAGAGATGTTTTGTAGCCTGAAAGAACCTATAGGAAACCATGAGCTTCACATACATGGGTTTTGTAGCGATGTTGCATTGCTACAAAATTGTGAGATTGTGTAGCCCGTGTGAAACAGGTCTAAAGGTTTTTCAATACATTATGTATTATAACTCAGGTCCATAAAGCGGTGATAAGAGGACATTGCATATCTCTTGCCTCATGGATTAAGAAGGACTCTATGATTAAGGCCTAAGTCACACGGGCGTTTTTCCCCGCGATTTGCGGATCGCATAACGGATGCGCATCTGCAAATCGCGTGACCAGGGCCGACGATTCACTGAAAAATCTGCACCTAGCAGTGTTTTCAGTGAAGCGGCACAGCTGTGGCAGAGGAGAACGATGTTCGCCCATTGAATTCAATGGAGCTAGCAATACAGCCGACTCCATTGAAAGCAATGGGCTGCCGGCAAGCGCTGGATGAATTTTCGGGGAAGGGCTTAAAATATAAGCCCTTCCCTGAAAACCATCCTGAAAATGTGTAAAAAAAAAAAAGTATACTCACCTTTTTCCTGCAGCCGGAGTTCAGCCGCGTCCGGCCAGCAGTTCTCCTGAACTGCTCTCTGTAGTATTCAGCAGGCGGGGATTTAAAATCCCCGCCTGCTGAATGGGCTGCCTCTGATTGGTCACAGCCCTCACCAATCAGAGGCAGCTCTCAGCTGTCATTCAATAGCTGAGAGCTGTGTTCGTTCTGCGAATCGGTGTGTCCTAAAATTATCGGCACATCTGCATCAAAAACGGACATGTGACTGATCCCACTGCTTTGCATTGGGTCTATAAATCTGCAGATCGCAAGCGCGTCTGCAAATCGGACATAAAAACGTCCGTGTGACCGAGGCCTAACACCCAGGAGCTTAAAACTCTTATCCGTACCCTGAAATCTAGGATAGTAATTGGGCCCACTATGTCTCTGCTGCACAGACTGATTGGGGCCAGAAAGAAATTGAAGGATTAGGCTATACGGAAAGTCACCTCTTTTTGTATTCTAAGCAGCACTTCTATGAGAAGGGCAGCTAAGCCTACTTGCTCCTTACTAGTATTCTTTGGGACTGGATATTCAGTCACACTCCATATGTTATCTGAGATAAATTGGATTGTCTTCACTACCATTTTAAAAACATAGCTTTTCAAGAATACCATTCTAAGCTTTATAGCCTCCTTAGTACACTCCCAGTTGATCTCATTGTCTGCTCAGCATATCTATGGGATTACCTTGATTAAACCTACCTGCTTTATCTCCTGAAGCTCTTGCCTTCCTTAATGGCCCAATTTCAGGTGAAGATCTGAAGGACCTTCCTAATGGTAAGACCATTGGCCCTGATGGCTTCACATATTTGTACTATAAGGTTTATCAAGTAGAACTTCCTTCCTCTCGTTTATGAATTACATTCTATCCTAAACAAATAGAAGTCCCATCATATCTTGTTACTAGGGTATATATCTGCAATGAAGATGATGCTCTTACCTAAATTCCTTTATTTCTTTGAAACAGTACCAGTTAGAGTCCTGCTATAAGAGATAAAATCCCTGCTAAGTAGCATAGCATTATTGATTTTGATATTCTATCTGGCAGGACAAAGGGGGGGCCTTTCGATACCTGATACCCTAAAACTTTGATGTTCTCCTCAATTGTGGTTCACCCCAGTGCACCTGATCCCTGCCATAGTCCTGAGCCCCCCCCCCCCCCCCCCCCCACACACACACACACACACTCCTAGTTCCTTCTAACCTATTGGAATTCATTAGGGATATTTGAACCTCCTGCCAGCAATATTTCTCGTTAGCCCCTAAATATTCTCTCATGATTTCCATATTGTTTAATCCCTCTAAACCAAAAAGTTTACTGGCCTCTACGGCACAGTCCTTATCCTCAGAGGGTATCTTCTACATAGCCAATATATTGAATGCCTCCACCCTTGAGCGCCATTTGTTTGTATTTCTTATGAGAACATTTAAGCTACCACAAATTGAGGAGTTCCACTACTCACAATTGCACCACTTCATAACTTCAATTTTCAATAACACTAAAGTTTCTCCCTTAACCTCTTTTGAGAACCTGTACAAACTGGCACTTCCACCATGGGCCAGATTTCTGTAATCTAGCAAATCCCATCCTCACTATTGCCCAACATACCTATACACCACAAATATATAGATAAATGGGGAGAAGTGTTAAGCAAAACAATCCCCCAAACTTAATGGCAAACCATGTGGAATCGAGCTGCTAAATCTTCTATATGCACTGTTTAACCCCTTAGTGACGAAGCCTGTTTGCGCCTTAGTGACGGAGCCAAATTTTGGAAATCTGACATGCGTCGTTCAACGTGGCATAACTCCGTAAAGGCTTTACATATCCCAGTGATTCTGACATTGTTTTTTCGCCACATGTTGTACTTCATTTAGATTGTAAAAAGAGACCGATATAATTTGTGTATATTTATTAAAAGTACCAATATTGGAAAAATTTTGAAAAAATTGTCATTTTTTCACATTTTCAACCGTAATATCTCAAATATGTCCAAACATACTGTACAAATTTTTGATAAGATATGTATTTCCATCTGTTTACTTTATTCTGAATGCACACTTGAAAAACTTTTGTGTTTTTTTTAACCATTTAGAGGACGTACAAATTTAACATTACTTTTCAGCATTTTGAGGAGCACTTTGTTTTCCTGCACCAAGCCAAGTTTGCAGAGGCTCATAAGTGTCAGAATAATAGATACACCCACAAATGACCCCATTTTAAAAACTACACCCCTTAGTGTATTCACTGAGGGGTGTCATGAGTATTTTGACCCCACCAGTTCTTTTCAGGAATTAGTTCAATTTAGGGGACAAAAAATAAAATTTCATATTTTTGCAAATATGTCATTTTAAAGACATATTTTTTTCCTATAGTGCCCATGAAAATGAGGATTTACACACCAAAATGGATACCCCCGTTTCTCCCGTGTTCAGAAACATACCCATTGTGGCCCTAATCTTATGTCTGGATGCATAACGGGAGCCAAAATGAAAGGAGTAGTCGGTGTCTTTCAGAACATAAATTTTGCTTGAAGGCGTTTTAGGCCCCATAGCACTTTTGTAGAGCTCTTGAGTGGCCAAAACCAAAGAGAACCCCCACAAGTGACCCCATTTTGAAAACTAGACCCCTTAACGAATTTATCTAGGGGTGTACTGACCATTTTGACCCCACAGTTTTTGAATGAATTCAAGCCAAGCAAAAGGAAAAAATTGTGATTTTCATTTTTTTGTCAATTCTGTCATTTTAAAAACTGCTTTTTTTGTACAGCACACGCATGAATGAAGCCTTTCATCCCAAAATGGATACCCCTGTTTCTCCCGTGTTCAGAGACATACCCATTGTGGCCCTAATCTTATGTCTGGATGCACAATGGGGCCCAAAACGAAAGGAGTAGTCGGTGGCTTTAAGAACATAGATTTTCCTTGAAGGAGTTTTAGGCCCATAGCACTTTTGTAGAGCTCTTGAGCGGCCAAAATCAAAGAGAACCCCCACAAGTGACCCCATTTTGAAAACTAGACCCCTTAATGAATTTATCTAGGGGTGTACTGCCCATTTTGAGCCCACAGTTTTTGAATGAATTGAAGCAAAGCAAAAGGAAAAAATTGTGATTTTCGTTTTTTTGGCAATTCTGTCGTTTTAAAAACTGCTTTTTTTGTACAGCACACACATGAATGAAGACTTGCACCCCAAAGTGGATACCCCTGTTTGTCCCGTGTTCAGAGACATACCCATTGTGGCCCTAATCTTTTGTCTGGATGCACAACGGGGCGCAAAATGAAAGGAGTAGTCGGTGGCTTTCAGAACAGAAATTTAGCATGAAGGTGATTTAGACCCCATTGCACACTTGTAGAGCCCTTGAGCGGCCAAACGACAGAGAACCCCCACAAATGATCCCATTTTGAAAACTAGACCCTTAACGAATTAATCTAGGGGTGTACTGCGTATTTTTACCCTACAATTTTTGAATAAATCTAAGCAAAGCAGTAGGAAAAAAAATACAATTTTCATTTTTTTGGCAGTTGTATCAATTTAAAAACTGTTTTTTTTGTACAGCACACATAGGAATGAAGACTTTCACCCCAAAATGGATACCCCTGTTTGTCCCGTGTTCAGAACCATACCCCTTGTGGCCCTAATCTACTTAAAGGACGCATGGCTAGGCCTATAATGGAAGGAGCACCCGTTGGATTTTAGGGTACAACGGAATAAATTCCAGGCCCCATTGCCCACTTATAGAGTCATTGAGCGTCCAAAACTATAAAGAACCCCCACAAATATCCCCATTTTAAAAACTAGACCCCTTAACGAATTCATCTAGGGGTGTACTGTGTATTTTGACCACACAGTATTTGAATAAATTTCTGCAAAGCAGAAGAAAAAAATTACAATTTTCATTTTTTTGGCAATTTTGTCAATTTAAAAACATTTTTTTTGGTCAGTTTACATAGGAATGAAGACGTTCACCCCAAATGGATACCCCCGTTTGTCCCGTGTTCAAAAACATACCCATTGTGGCCCTAATCTACTTACAGGAAACATGGCAAGGCCTGTAATGGAGGGAACACCCGTTGGATTGCAGGGCATAACTGAATAAATTCCAGGCCCCATTGCTCATTTGTACGGAATAAAAATTGACTCCCTAAAATCCCCCCCCCCCCCACGCCCTTTTCGGCGTTCCCCAAATCTTAGATAAAAGTAATAATGTGAACTGTGTAGTATTTCCAAAGACGGGTAATTATGGAGGCTGGTTGGGATGGGCACATGGGACAATAAAACCGGTATCCCCCCTCCTCTCATGCTTCTTGGGAGTCATTTTTTGACCTCAGCGGCGGGGATGGGGTGTAAAAAGTGGCGCTCTGTGAGTCTCCGTAAGCTTGATGAGGTGCAGCGGTCTCACACAGAAGGCGCTCAACAAGGTGCTCCTGGAACTGCATGAAGGCGGGCGTTCCAGGGGCTTCTTGTAAATTGCGTATTACAGGTAGCGGTCTGAATAACGCCGGGCTCAGGCAGCCGTATGGGGAATCCGCTTGTGGAGGCCCGCAGCGGATCCCGGCTGTGAGCCCGGCTGTGACCCTGCGTACGGCCGCGTAATGTACTGCGCATAACTGCGTACTCACACGGGCGGTCATGCGCAGTACACTTTTTTTTTTGTTGTTTGTATTTCCCGCACCGTTGCTTAGCGATGACGCGGGTACCCGCAGCCCGTATACAACGTAGTTGCGTATGGGCTGCGGGTATATCCATGACCATGGAGCACAATGGGCTCTATGTTGCGGATATCCGCGGTAAAATAGAACCTGCTGCGCTCTCTTTTCTGCGAGTGGATTACGCAATTCCAACCCGCTAATGTGAGCGGAATTGTGTAATCCAATGCGATTGATCTGCGTATTACCGCAGATCAGACGCATGCGGAATCCGTAATTCCTATCCGGTCATGTGAGACCGGCCAAAGGTAGATCGCTACCATTTTTTCACGTGACTGGGGACCGCTCAACGAGGCCACCCGTCACTGCTCCAGGCTCTCGGTGACCGTCGGTCACCGAGAGCAAGGAGATATTAAGTTTCCTGGGCTCCCCGACTCCTGCGCATGTGTCCGGTGTTTTGCCAGCGGTCGCATGCGCAGAATACGGGAAAGTTCACGGAAGAAGATTGCGTCGGGGTGTAAATATGGAGGCCTCCGGTAAAAATTTTTATCTCCTCTAACTGATCGCATCAGTGAGGGGAGATGAAGCTTCACCTTTTTTTAACTTTTACGTGATCGCCATTATTCTTTGGATAGCTGCGAACACGTGATCAGGAACCGCTCACTGCGGCCCCCCGTGAAATCTCCAGGCTCTCGGCTAAGTTTTGTAGCCAGGAGCAGAGAGATTTTAAAAAACCACGGCTTTTGCGCATGCGCCTGCCACATTGGTGACGGGCGCGTGCGCAGAAGCTGGGGTGAGGTCCACGGATAAATCCGCAGGCCTTAGGTACGTCATTTCATCCTCCCTCACGGATATGATCCGTGGGGGGAGATGAAACGCAAGCTTTTTTTAACTTTTTAAAACTTTTTTTTTACTTTTTGCACTTTTTTTTTTTTACCTTTTACCCCTTTTTTCATTTATTTTTTTTTACTTTTTGCACTTTTTTTTTTACTTTACATGATCACTGTCATCCATTGGATGACAGTGATCATGTCCCTGGTGACATCCCTCTGCTCTTGGCTACACATGGCAGCCAGGAGCAGAGCAATTTTGAATTTCCCGGGGCTCGAGCCCCTCTGTGCACGCGCCCGATGTCAATCATCGGGCGCGCATGCGCAGATGGGGATTTCGGGTCCCGGGACATCGGGACATCGCAGAGGACCGGGGGTGAGTATCTTCACCTCCCCTCATGGATCCGATCCATGAGGGGAGGTGAAACTTTACTTTTGTTTTACTTTTTAAACTTTTTCGCGATCACCGCTATCGCAATGGATAGCGGTGATCGCGGGCCCGGGGGCCGCTCACAGTGGTCCCCGGTAACACCTCCTGGTTCCCGGCTACCTTCAGGAGCCGGGAGCCAGGAGATTTTAAATTTGCCGGGGACACCCGGGCTTCTGCGCGTGATGTCATCGTCAGGCGCGCATGCGCAGAAGGCCGCCGTCGGGTCCGGGAGGACCAGATCTCTGGGGGACACCGCCGACAAGCCGTGTGAGTATTTTCAGCTGCCGTGATGGATCCGATCCATCATAGCAGCTGAATTACTACTTTTTTACACTGTTTTATTTACTTTTTTGCGATCGGCGCTATTCATTTTATAGCGCCGATCGCAATGCCGGGGGGGACTGCCCGCATCCTGGGATGACAGCTCCATGCTGTCGGCTACCTGCGGGCACCGACAGCATAGAGCTGTCACGTCCTCAGGCCAGTGGGCATCAATCCAAAGAGGATGCATAAAACTACGTCCTCTAGGATTAAGGCCCACTTTCTGAGGACGTAGTTTCCCGATGGGGCCGTCGTTAAGGGGTTAAAAGACACATTATAAACTATGTATGCATTTGGTATCATACCCCATTTTTTCTTCACACCCTTAACCCTTCTATTCCATCTAACTGTTGGAGGTGCCAGGCAGATATGAGTCCCTTATTTACATTTTCTGGGAATGCCCCTTGTTTTCACTTTTTAGACAGAAAAGGAAGTCTAGCTGAAGACATACGTTATAATGTTCTGCCCTTGGATACGTTCCCTAACTAGTAAAAGTTCCTCCTAGAGACATGGTTAAAAAAAAATCTGCCAGGTTGTTCCTACACCTATGTACCACAGTACAATCACTGTCAGATGTTGGAAGTAGGCAGCCATTTCTTTCCATCTAGATTTATATTCTGGATTCACGTGCACACATTCATTAGGCTAGACCATTGTAAAGAATAGATACCTACTTCTTTTTGTCACGCCGATTTCCTCATAGTTTGTAAACTTTTGCAAGGAGGACCATCACTCCTATTGTTCAAACTGTCTTTCGGTTTAATACTGTATGTTATGTCTTATTTTATTCCCTCTGACTTATAAAGCGGTGCAGTTTATATTGGCACTATATTGTATTTTTTATTGCCTATAGTGTAAATGATTTCTTATGTTGACATACAGTGGCGCTTTAAAGTTTTTGAAAACATAAGAATTTAACATATTTCTGCTATTTAATCTAATACTACATCAGATTTTCACACAAGTCCTAAATGTGGATGGAGAACGAGATCAAGCAATTCAGGCAAAAATACTACATTTGGTCATTTATTCATTGACAAAAAATATTTAATATCACATACCTGTGGGTGGCAAAAGTATGTGAACTATTGCTTTAGTATTGAAATATCTGGTGTGACCCTCTTATGGAGCAATAACTTCATCTAAACATTTCTGGTAATTATTATGTATTCCTGCACATGAGCTTGGAGGAATTCTAGCCCATTCCTCCATACAAAACAGCTTCAATTCTGTCATGACGGTGGGTTCCCCCCATGAAATACTCGCTTCAGGTCCTTCCACAACATTTTTACAGGATTAGGGTCAGAACTTTCACTTGCCCATTCCAATGCTTTAACTTTATTCTTCTTTACCATTCTTTTGTAGAATGACTAGAATGACTTATGTGCTTTGCGTTGTTTCCTTGTTGCAACATTCTCTTGAAATTGAGCTCATGGACAGATGTCCTGACATTTTCCTTTAGAATTTGCTGGTAGAATTCAAAATTCATTGTTCCATCAATAATTGTAATCCATCCTGACCCAGATACAGTAAAACAAGCCCAAACCATATACTACCACTACCTCCACCACCGTGTTTCCCAGATATGAGGCTTTTATGCTGCAATGCAGTGTTTTTCTTTCTCCAAACATAATGCTTCTCATTTACACTAAAAAGCTCTATTTTAGTCTGATCAATGCACAAAACTTTGTTCCATTAGCCTTCTGGCTTGTTCAGATAATTTTTAGTAAACTGCAGATGGACAAGAGTATTCTTTTTGGAGAGCAGCAATTTTTCCTTACAATCCTGCCATGCACACCAGTGTTGTTCAGTGTCCTCCTGATGGTAGACTCATGAACATTAACATTAGCTAATGTGAGAAAGGAATCTAGTTGCTTGGATTCCTTTGGACCTTGTGGACTATATACACCTTGTTCTTGGTGTGATCTTTGTTTTATCAATCAGTTTTGAGGAGGGTAGTTAATGGTATTGAATTTCCTCTATTTATACACAATCTGTCTAGCTATGGTTTGATGGAGTCCAAACTCTTTAGAAATGGATTTATAATTTTTTGCAGCCTGATGAACATCAATAACTCTTCCTCTGAGGTCTTTCAAAATCTCCTTTGTTTGTGCCATGATACACTACCACAAATGTGTGGAGAAAATTACACATTGATAGATCCCTGTTCTTTTAATAAAACACGTTGCCCACTCCTGCCTGATTGTCATCCCACTGATGAAAACACCTTCAAATTATAATTTGCTAATCCTAGTCCAATATTTTTCTTTCATTTGTTTGATTTGGTTCTCTTTATTTTCATTTAGGACTTGTGTGAACATTTTTTGTTTTTTTATAAAAAAATATAAGCAGAAATATGAAAAATTCTGAATAGTCGACAAGCTTTCAAGTGCCGTCACTGTATTGAATAACAGTTTACTTGTTGACATGTTATGCTATTCCTTTTTCTGCCTTATATTTTGAAAACTTTAATAAAAACACAGTTTAAAAAATGCAACTTGCCATACAAAAAAGGCAGGACTCATAAAGCTATTGTATGTTGATAGGAAATAAACAAAAATGGTTATGGCTCTTGGACGGTAGGGACTAAAAACAAAAATAAAAAAATGAAAAATCTCTGGTCTTGAAAGCTGTAACTAATTAGGCATAATTCTTGCCAACTACCCTCTCCAACTGCATTGGCCCAAAATAACACTTTTTTATTAAATGTAGGCCAACATGTCTCAAATAAAATGACAGGTAATTAGAGATATGTAATCCAAGTTCTTAGTTGTTAACTTTAATTTTAGTATTTGAACTGGTTTTAAAATATAAAGATTATAACATTATTGGTGTTAATAGATTATTAGCAAAAATTCAAATATTAGCTAGCCATTAGCTATAAATACCCCTGACAAAGTACTCCCTAGAAAGTATTGGCAACTTCTTCCACTAGTAGGGCCATGCAATGAGCAGAAGTCGATTGAAATGTTCTAAATCATATACTGTATATTAGAGCTTCTCAAATTTGTGCTAGCTTCCCAACTATACCTTACCAACACCTGTTGAGTGCCTCTCTACTATATGTATATATAATTTCAAGTACGTGTTCTTAATTTAACTAATTATAGTACAGATGCATTACTTTTCTATGACCTAGCATTTCTATGTCCTTATGATCAAGGGAAGTAGTAACACAAAAAGTTAAAAGGCAGTGCAACAGCCAGCCAGGTCCTCTAGGTAGTGACTTGGGGTCTCAGATGAGTCCTGTTTGCTATAAATAAGAGTTAGACAGATACAAGCACTGCTTTCAGAAGAGTGTGCTAATTTCTAAATCTTAAGTATGATTTAACATCTAAAAACGTGAATTGCAGGTCATAAAGGTAATGTTTTTGTGAACTTGCCTTTGCACAAAAGAAGTTTATTTAGCCATGTAGTAAAGTTAGCCTCCTGAACTTAGAATCTAGGGCGTTGCAATCAGATGTGTTTCTCTTTAATGTTTACCTATTTTTCTAATTCTTTACCTTTTTTGCTGTCTACATGGTCCAAATATAAGGAATATTAGTAGCATTTTATGCCAAGTCTCTGCAAAAAAACATGACACTTTTTATGTTATATTTTATATCACATATCCACTATATCTTCAGGTAGCTTAGTATTTCAAAGATTCTTTTACTTTCCATCTTTCCCTTAGCAGAAGAAAACATGAAGTTTTCTTTCAAGTCCTCTACTGTTACAGTGTCTCAAGCATCAAAGTCCCCTCCTAGCCATTTTCATTTACCTTGTGACTCTGACCCTTTGTCAGGCAGAGCATTTTCAGAGTAAACTGATCCAGAAGGTCCCCAAGGATGTTATTCTCATTTATTCACTCAGTCTTTTGAATTGAACAAGCCACATTTGGCATACATTCAGCAGACTAAGATTCAAAGAGCACACAATTCTTTTTCTTCTAAGGGCTTTTTTGAATAAAGACCATCATTTTTCAGGATGCTTTAATAGACATCAGTCATTTAGCATGTTACGTTTCATTCTTGAATGCAGTAGATGTGATGACTAGTAATAAAAGACTTAAACAGAGAGGACAGACAATAAGTAAGAAGGACAGCCATTGGAAGATCCTTTGATGGGATATTTCAAGAAAATCGTCCTGCCTATTTCCTTCAATTCGTAAATCATCAAGACCCACCCAGTTTAGGTGGAAGCATACTACAATAAGACCCTTTAGTAAGCATGTGACAGATGCTTAGTGAGAACCAGATCTTCAGGTATACAACATATGTGTAAGCACCTTTGCTGCCATCTGCCTGTCCAAACAAGAAGCTATTACTTCTACCAGCTGGTCCACATTTGCAGGACTTCCTAATGTTCGTAGATAGTCACAAGGGACCAATAAGGAACAAAAGCGGTGAGACTGTCCCACGGGGAGGAGGGAAGGAGGCCAACGGCTCTGTACCAATGTACCTGCCAACTGGTGTGTCACAAAAAGGCTAGGGTTACTAGTCAGCCGCTTATCTGATGAAAAAAAATTCTTTCATTTCTATTAACCCTTTTATTAACATTTTGAAAGTCACAGTGTGTGTCCAACTTTGTAGGAAAAAGTTTAAAAAGTAAATTAACAGGGTGCTCTTGCTGTTTTGTATGCTTGATTAAAACATGTTCAACAGAAAAATAATTACTCATACTTAAAGAATGCCAAGATGCCAACTTGTTAAAACATCATTTTGTCATTGCTACAGATAGAAATTTCTATACATTTGCTATTATAAGGGCACATTCAAATTTTCGAAGTTAGTATGTTTTTTTGAGTTGATAAAAAAGTGGCAGAGGGCATAAAATAGTTACAAACAACAAAATAAGGCTGAATGCCCACAGACAGATAATCGCTTTAGTATTCACAGTCAGATACCCGCCACGAATTCCACAGCAATAGCTATCCATAAACATGCTATGTTAACAGATTCTCCCCTGCCCATGAGTAAAAATCAACAGCAATTTTCTGCTCGTGCGGAGAATCGCAGCATGTCCTACTCATCGCGGAAAATCGCGCGGGCGGCTTCCATTGCAGTCAATGGAAGCTGTCTGTCCCGCGTTACTACGTGCTGTGAGCACAGTGGAAGTATTGCGGGAAATCTTGTCAGTGTCCCGTGTCGGCGCATCATGCGCTACACTGCACATGTGCGCTGGCTCACCGGCAGAGACTCTCGCCGCAGATCTGGAGAGGTCATTATGGGGTCTCTGGGGGGCATCGGATGTGATTCTGCTGCGAAATTTCGCAGACAGAATCTGACTCGGCTGTGGGCAGCAGGCCTAAGGTATTCTCTTTGCTCTGTTTTTCCCTATTGGTCCAGCACTGCCGCTCCTGACCTCACTATCCTAAAGCATAGAGAAAGGCAGTGTACGCTAAGATCTTTTCATATAATGCTTATAAGGTTTACTATGAATCTCCAGACATCCAAAAATAATGACAATGGATAAGGCTGATGCCCTTTATCAAGGCTCACTTATATTTGTGGATAAACCTAGCAAAAATAAATAAATAATAGACATATGATATAGAAATTAACATTGACAGAAAACCAAAAATAAATGTCAAGTGAATCGCTAGGTTTCCTTGGATTCAGACGATGCTCAAAGCAAGAGAAGTGAACATCCAGTTCCTAAAGAGGAAATCAAATACCATAAATGTATTGAAAACATATCAATGTACCAATATATCAACATATCAATATACTATATAGGGGAGATGGACACAGGATGGAACCAAATTAAAAGGAGAGGTAAGAATAGGAAGACAAAAACAAAAAGTATTTTCACCACTGTTTTCCTGCTGGTGCAGCACCAACGCTCCTGTCCTCACTGTTAGTCTTTGTTTGCAAATTGCAGTGCGGATATGTCTGTATACACACATGACTGCTGCAGCCAATCACAGACCTTAGTGGTGTATTGTGATTGGCTGCAGTGATCACATGTGTATACAGACACATCACAACTGCAGTTTGTAAACAAAGACTGACGGTGAGGACAGGAGCGTCGGGAACCCAAGTGCCAACTATACCTTAGTGTGTAGTTTTTATTCATTTATATCTTCTTTTTTATTCCTATTCAAAAAAGAAGATAGAAAATAGAACACTGAACCCCATAACAAACAATGAAAATGAGACTGTCACTTACTGCTAGGAAGAGATAAAATTTTCACGCTTTTCACCTGCTTACCCCCACACTTGTTTTCAAATATGGCAGTTTATTTTGACAGCAAGGATCACTATACAGGTTCAAACTGTGTTTAGGTTAGCCTAAGCTGGGTTTCATTTCTATATGTACACCAATAGGGCTAGTTTCAAACCAGTGTATTGGGACATGTCCGTAATACGAATCTGCAATACTGACATGTTACAGATTACATTGCAACTATATATCATGAGTGTGTCATCAATATCTCATCATTGTTTGCTCTGTATTTTTGCTGTTATTTGCTTCATTTTGTACTGGACACATTTTTATTTTTATTGGGCATTTGACCTATTTGACCAATAGAAAATAATGCCAATAAATGCAAATGCAGAAGCAAAATGAAAAAATAGCACATGCTGCATGTCTTTCCAACACAACCATAAAAAATATGCCGTGGTAATAGATACTGTCATGGCATGCCACCGCTGTCCACTCCGTTCACCTGCTGTTGAGGCTGCAGTCAGGCACCTCGGTCATCCACCCTCTGCACACCACTCTCACTCCTCTGCTTGCTTTCTGCTTCCTGTCTGTAGGACTCACTCAAAATTCTGCGCCTTCTCTTAAAGGCCTTGTAGGCACCCCCTAAACCTGTCCCCCTCCAATCCTGTTCCTGCACCAACTATTTTAGGCATTCAAACCTTAGCTGGATGTTTAAGCAGTTGGTCTCCTACTGCCATTTATGATAAAGCCACTGTTTGTATATATTCTGGTTTTGACTGCTGCCTGACCCTTGCCTACTCTGAATTCTATGTTCCCTGACCTCGGCTCTGATTTCTGGACTTCGTTATTGTCCATTGCCTGCCCTGACCTTCTGCTTTGAGCCTATTATTGCCTCTAGTCCTGAGCTTTACTGTTACTGGATAAGTACCTGTTCATAACCTCCGGTTTTGTGCCACCGCCCACTGTAGCATCATCAGCCACATTACCAGGGCTGTGTGTAATGATTCGGGCCCCCCACCCACAGCAAAGACCATATCCTGCTTGGAGATGTCAAGAGGGGTCAATCCCTTTCCAAACAGATGAGTCATTATAGCAGAGTTACTGCTGCTGAGATCTATATAAACCAAACAACAGAGTGACTGTTGGAGCGTGGTGATGTGTGCTTGATGTAAAGTGTGGTTGTTTTAAGTGTGTATGACTTATAATCAGATGGAATCTCTGCTTATTTGTATTTATTTATTTGTGTTTTATATAAAGTCACAGTGGTCTTATAGCTTATAGATTTTAGCTATATTTGTTTTAAATACATTGCACTGAGAGGATATATTGGGGGATTACATTGCTATAATTAAAAACACATATATTGTTACATTTAGGCCGGCTGCACACGGCCGTGACGGGCTCCGCCGCATGAATTCACGCGGCGGAGCCCGTCACTGCGCCCCCCAAAGACCCCAAACTTACCTGCGGATCCAGCGTCCTCGCTCCCGCATGACGCGCCGCAGCGTCATGTGACACGCCGGCCATGTCACATGACACGCCCACCACGTCATATGACGGGGCGGCGGTAGGCAGAGAGGCGATTTCACGCTATCTTCCGCTGTGCTACAGCGGAAGATAGCGTGAATGGATGGCTTCCATTGACTGCAATGGAAGCCGTCCGCGTAAATGGAAGCCGTCCGCGTGTACACCCGCAGCAAATAGAGCATGCCGCGGGTGAGGACGGGAGATTTCACGGTGTGGAATTCCGCACCGTGAGCCCTGAGCTATTAGGTTCAATAGAACCTAATAGCTGCGGGCAACGCAGCGGATTTCCGCTGCGAATTACGCGGCGGAAATCCGTCTGTGGGAAGGAGCCCTTAAGAGCACATATAGTTTGGAAGTGTGTTCAATGTCCAGTGCCATGCATGGGAAATTGAGGATGGGGTTCCCTAATTAAGGTCTGATAAATTGCCCCTGCTGAACTTGCTGGGTCCTCTCCAAACAGAGGATTTATTGGAGGACTTACTGCTGCTGAGATCTATTTAAACCAAACAACAGAGCGACTATTGGAGCATGGTGATGTGTGCTTGATTTAAAGTGTGGATGTTTTAAGTGTCTGTGACTTAATATTGAGGGACTTTGCAAAGGAGTCAAATATCTATTTATTGTTATTTTTTACTTGTTTAAATTACTTGATACTTATTTGCATGGTCCCTATTTAGAATGTGCTTCATGATTGACAATGTTGTCCAGTGTACATCTTTTGCCATGTATGCAGTTCTTCAACAGCCGTTTGAGGGTACACACTGCTGAACGAGATGTGAGTGCATTGCACATTTGGAAGCCCAGATCCTGAATCTAAATGCACAGCTTGCAACACTGAGATCCATTGGCAACCTGCCACAAACAGCATTAACCCAGGACAGGGAAGCCGGTTGCCCGGTGGGTGTTTTATTCTGAAACACTGTGGTTTTAATGGTTTGAAGTTTCACTCTGAGCTAAACCGCTCTGACTTCTCCATGCCTGCTGCATGCAGAGTGACAGCTCTCTCCCTATACACAAGTAGGGAGAGTAGTTGTCATTCTATATACAGTGGGAGGATGTGTGTGTGTGTGACTGAAACTGTAAGCCACGTTCCTTTGAATGCCACAGCTTCCCATCACAGTGGTGAGTGCCGAGGAAATGAGCGCATGCGCAAACATTTTGTCCTCTACTTACATATGGAATAAAGATACTTGGCCTGTACCCATTCTCTGACAAAGGTTTATGCTCCTACGTGCGCATGAGTCTATTTTTCTTCTTTCACTTACTGCATTTGACATGTTTTCTAGGTTTCACCTCATTGCACGTGTGATGTGGCTGGGAGGGCATGTGATGATGACATATGTTTAGCAGGAGATTTAAGGAGGGCTGTTAGGTCACTCCCTGTGGCTCATACTTAATATCCAGCAGTATAACAGGATGCATCCATCTATTTATCAGAAGAAGACCCTTTGTAATATCTGAAGGTGTTGTACCAATGATATTTTTTAGATTTATCACATTTGGTCCCACTGTCACAATCTGCTTTTCAGAGATATGCTTACCATTATCATATGGAAGAGATGGAATTGATGGTATAATGTGATAATTCTCCATAAGCTTTGATATTTGATTATGAGTGATGCGATAAGACATCAGTATTAGGCCTTGTTCACACGAGCGCTGTTTGCGTGCATTAGAGGCGCGCACAGAAAGTGCTTCTATAAGAACCTTTCAGCTGAATTAATTTTAGATGTGCTAAATCCTCACACCTAAATACATAGGACATGTGACAGCAAGATCGCATATGAGGTCCCTGCTGCTAAAAAAGATAGGACCTGACCTATCTTTTATGCGTGCTGTACAGGAGTTTCCATAGACTCCTATGGGAGCTAGAAACCAAGCACCAGGTACCTCTGATCGTGTGAATGGGCTACTTCAAACAGCTAGAATTCTCCCGTTCACGTGATCTATAGGCAAGATCTATTCACGCGCCTATACTGCGTGCAAACAGCGCTCGTGTGAATGAGGCCTTAAGGTCAGGCTTAAGTTAATATTGATTTACCCTGTGTGACAATGTCTGCGTAGGGGTTGACGACGTCACAACGGCTCACTCAGTCCATGTAAAAGTCCAAATAACTTTATTTTCTTGAATATTCAGCAATCACAGAAAACCTAGTGGAAAACAATCGCCACTGGCAGCACATACACTTTGCACAATAACCAAAACAAGCGCTTGCCGTCAAGGAGCTAACTAAACAGTAGTTCTGTTACTTGCTATTACCGGGCAACAATGGTCAGCAAACAACTGAATTCCTTCATGGTAGATCTGCTCACTCCAGACTCTTACTGCCTGAACTTGCAGCCTTTTATGTCCCAGTGATTAACTCAGTGGGTCCAGCTGAGCTCACTTCAACCCAGAAGGAAGACCTGTTTTATTTCACCAAGTCTAAGCATTTGCATGAAATGTACATTCCCTCCATTCGTTTTCCATGAACATGTCTACACCTGATATTTGTGAATTTTTCACATGTATAATGTCATCTAAATTTAGGGTGTTCAGTGAACACTGTTCACTTATGCCTTCCCAATCTGTCTGTCCTGCTTGCCATTACAATATGGAAGATTTGGCAGTCTTGGTATTATGCTTATTATAACACTTATATAGCACCATATCCATCATTCTAAGATTGTATTTTTGGAAGTACTATGTGATGTCATCTTCATTAGACTCTTGAACCTTTGAAATCTACATATGGTTCTGATAAATTCAATCTTCCAATAATTGGAGTATCTGGAATGCTGCATAGTACAGCATACATGAATATACTTTTTCAATATCGAACATATGGCATTTTTTGGTACTTATGTATGCGGTCCCAATATATGGTACCATATCTACCATTATAAGATTGTATTTTTGGAAGTACCTTTTTATGACATCTTCATTCGATTCTTGAATCTTTGACGTGGATATATGGTTCTGATATATTCAATTTATTAATAATTGGGATATCTAGAGTACTAGGTGATACAGCATATATGAGTACAGTCTGTTTATATACCTTTTCTTTTGGGGCTCTCTCTACCATCTGGTGAAGCAGGTATAACATTCACTTCTTCCATCCTTTGGGGTGAGAAATATTAATTGAAGATATAGAATGGGAGCCTTTAGAATATGAGATTTGATCCATAGTTGAGAATAGAGAAGATTTGATTATATTCATCATTATTGACAACATCTATATCTGAGAATACATATGATTTGGTTATATTCATTATTATTGTTAAAAGTCTCCATGACACAAGGTGTTGATTGGTGGTCCCTGAATTTAGAGCTGAAACACATAGGATAAAAGGAATAAGTTCGTCATCTGTATAAATTGGTGTGATGGGTACTAATTTCATAATTTTTGTATATCTATTCTTGAATTACACTTTGATCGTTGAACATATTAGTTATGGAACAACAGAAATAATATAATATTATTATTTGGATCAATTCTTGTTTTTCCTGACCCTGGACATTAGCTATCTCCCCCATTTTTTCCACTCCCTGTTTTTTAACTAGGTAAAAGCAGGGTGAGGTAGGGCTATGTGCATGTGTGGGGTTGCCCTTTTCGAGGCAGTTACTCCACTGTTTCATCTAGAGATTACTTTTAGGGATGGGTAGGGTTAGGTACATTTGCAGTTTTTTATATATGATAAACATGAGGGATTGAACATGATTTTTGACCATTTCTCTGGATATTTGCCTATGGAGAAGGTAGTAGTGTCAAAGAAAAACCCCAAGAACGTAGGACATTTTGTAGGGTTTAAGACTGATAGCTATAAATTTGAGAAATTCTACATTTGCGTGAAATGCTAGGAGATCATCGTAATATACTAAGCAAGGGATTTCTGACAATCTGAGGTGATATACTAGAACCTTTATTACGCTCAAGAATGTGTACATAGTGTTTATGAGACTGAACAGCATCACGTTCCATTGGTAGAGTCTGCTCCTCCATATGAACTGGAGCAGGCATCTTTCAAGTCCACTGGTAGGTGTAATACATTCCTTTGTAAATGGTAATGGCATTCTGGAATACCCTTCATAAAGAACTTTAAAAGAAAAACTGGTTTAAAGCCTTTACATTTGGGACTGGTCTCATTAATCCACCCAAATTTACTGTGGTAAAGATGTGTCTTATTAATACCTTTTGTATCTCTTTTACTAGAGATATTCTCCTCTGAACCAGAGGCTAATATGGGATCTAAGCTTGGTAGTACATTGTACTAAGGAGATCTCTTTTGAAGGGGAACTTTATTAATGGGAGAGCTAAGTCATTTTTCATCACATTTATGATTCAATTGTCTGATGAAATAACTTCCCACTGAACAAAACAAGATTACGAAGGTTCTGGGCTCACCTGAGATGGACTTCCTTGAAGAAGAAGACTTTGCTCTCATGGGAGAGGAAGCACTGGAGAATCTTCTTCTGGCTTGTCCCCTGCAACTATCGGGTCTGCCCTTGGGACTTGAGCTGACTCTTTGTATGGAAGGGCTTTCTTAACTTTTTGAGCTCTGTAAAGGATTTCAAATCTCTGTAGCTGCCCTTAACTACTGAGATTAAGGAGTTTGTGGGACTTTGGGGCTAAGTCTGACATGCCTGCTAAAGTGAGCCTGCGAGCATTTCTGAGGTTTGCTAAGTAGTTAGACATGTTACCAATCATAAGGACCATCATAAGGACTTTTAAAACAGCTAATTTAAGGAACAATAGTGTCTTAACATTTTGGGTGATGTTCTGACGCTTCTGCTCCACTTTGGACAGCATCAGTAGTGAAGGACCTGCAACATCAGTGTGTTACGCCTGTCAGCACATAGTTAATTTTGCCAGCACACCTTGTTCTGTCCAGACGAGCCAGGGTTAACATCTCCTGTGCCTTTCAGTCAGGTTAATTACCCTGCTATGTGTCTGAGAGGTGTGCTAGTGATTGACAGGTCTATCTACCTATCGGCCCTTCCCGCCTCCCTATAAGATCCAGCTCATGCTGCCTGGGAGTTGCCGATTATTGTTCAGTCTTCTAGCTAGTCTGCCTCGTTTTGTATCCTGGTTCTGTCAGCTTGTCCGTTTGACCTTGCTTTTATGTTCAGTTTTCAGTGTCTGCTGAGTAGTCCAGCTACTCTGACCTGCTGGTAATCTGGCCCTGGTACTTTGTGCCATTACCTCAGTCTGCTAGTTAGTCTGCCTTGTTTGGTATCCTGCTTCTGTCAGCTTGTCCGCTAGACCTCTCTGCTATCAGCCAGGGCTTTCCAGTCCACCTCTGTTTGCATCCTATTTCTGTCAGATTGTCCGCTGGATCTCGCTGTTATCAGTCAGGGTTTTTCAGCCCGCATCTGTTTGTATCTTGCTTCTGTCAGTTTGTCTGCTAGACCTCGCTGTTATCAGCCAGGCCTTACATCTGCTTCTGTTCTGTTTGTATTGTTTCGTCTTGGTTTTTGTCATCTGCCTTTCCTGTCGGTGCTAGTGGGTAGTAGTCTCTTGCATAGGTACTGCGGTCCCTGCCTGTCCCCCCTAGTAAGCGTAGGGCCAGAGTTGGCAGCCTGGACGTGTCCACCATCAGGGCTATCTCCAGGAAGGGACAGTGGCATGGGTGTAGATCAGGGAGCCCGCACCGTGCGTACCTAAGCACCCCACTAGTACATTGATTTCAAACTGGACTTTTTTAAGGCTCTGGTGAGTTTTCAGATTCTAGACAAAAAACATCCCACTAATGAAAAGCAAGCCCAGGTCAATCTCTTGTGCTCGCAATACTTAGAAATCAGGAATGTTTATACAGTTCTACAGAATCAGTTCAGCCTCCTTTACCAAAGAAGAGAAAAAGACAAGCTGAATGAAATCTTTTACTTCTGACAAAGTTGGAATTGCCAATTTCTGAGAAAACAATTTTAAGAGAGGTGAGTTTCTAGCTAAGCCAAATCTCTGCACTTAGATTTTAGTGCATTTCCTCTTTTTCAGCAAATGAAGAGCATGCCACTGATTTTGAATCCCAGGGCACCTCAGATTGAAATTCAGTGAAGTCAGGGGCAAAGGCACTAGAATAGGTAAATGCCTTAGACTAGCTAGGTTGAATGGTGATAGTGCTCATATGAGCCTTTTTGCGTGCAAGGAAATTCATATTTACTGTGTGATAGACCTGCCTGTCAATCCTTTGTGAAAACCTCAGAAGTGAGTGGGCATCCTGCCTAATTCCATTAGAGTCTGAAGCAGAGTTAGGGGAGAGAAAGGCCTTTTTACCAACATGCCCTTCTCTTGTGGTTTGCTCAAATTCCTCATCCAAGGAACAGCATGTTGTTGAGGAGGGAGGTAAACATGCCTTCATGGCTTTTGGGGGACCTAAGAGAATATCCTCACAGAGTGATTGTGTTGTGGAGCAGGCCTTCTCCTCTATTGCCACCAGAAAAATTCTGGCTGAACATTTGTATGCTCAAGAGACTGGATCAAGATCTTGCGCGAGTAAACATTAGTTTGGCTGGTCATGTACAGGAATGCTTGTACAAATGTTTGTAAGAAAGTTTGTTTCTCTCTGATGGCACAGGGAGGCTGCAATCTATACCCATGAGCTGTTGCTAGAGTGCTGTCCTTTCCCCTAGAACAAATGCCATTTGCAGGTCATGGATTCCTGCAAACTGTGTAGATAGAGATATATACAATGCATTTGGAAAGCTTTCAGTCCCTTTCACTTTCTTTTACATTTTGTTATATTGTGGTCTTGTGCAAATTAAAAACAAAATTCCAGGTTTTTCCCCATTATTCTGCACTCAATACTCCATAATGTCAAAGTGAAAATAGAATGTTTGAAATTTGTGTAAACTTAAAGAAAAACAAAAAAAATAACATTTTGCATTGACATAAGTATTCAGACCCTGTACTCAATGCTTAATTAAAGCACCTTTGGCAGTAATTCTTGGATATGATGCCACAAGGTTTACACACCTGAACTTGGGGATTTCCTCTTTTCTCTGTAGGTCCTCTCAAGCTCTGTCAGATCTCTCCAGAGATATTCATTTGGGCGGAAGTCAGACCTCTGGCTGTGCCACTCAAGGACATTCACAGAGTTGTCCCTAAGCCACTCCTGTGTTGTCTTGGCTGTGTGCTTAAGGTCATTGTCTTGTCTGAAGGCAAAACTTTGGTCTAGTTTGAGGTCCCTTGCACTCTGGATCAGATTGTCATTATGAATATCTCTGTAGTTTGTTCCATTCAGCTTCCCATCAACCTTGACCAGCATCTCTCTTCCTGCCACTGAAAGCACTCCCACAGCATGGTTCTTCCACCACCAGGCCTCACTGTATGGATGGTATTGTGCAGGTCTCCGCTAGACACAACACTTAGAATTGAGGGCACAAAATTCAGTCTTGGTTTCAATAGACCAGAGAATTTTGTTTCCCACAGACTGAGAGTCCTTTTCTTGGCAAACTCAAGGCTAGCTTTCATGTGTCTTTCACTGAGGAGAGGCTTATTGTTGCCATAAAACCAAGATTGGTGGAGTGCTGCAGTGATGGTTGACCTTCTGGAAGTTTCTCCCATCTGCATACAGGATCATTGGAGCTCAGCCAGAGTGGCCATTGGGTTCTTGATTCTTACCAAGGGCCTTCTCCTCCGATTACTTAGTTTGGTGGGTCAATCAGCTCTGGGAAGAGTCCTGGTTGTTCCAAACTTCTTTCATTTAAGAATTATTGAGGCCACTGTGCTCTTGGGAACTTTCAATGCAGCAGAAGGTTTTTTGCTGCCTTGTCTAGATCTGTGCCTCAACACAATTCTGTCTCTGAGCTGTACAGGCAGTTCTTTTCTCCTCATGGCTTGGTTTGGCTCCTTCCTCCTTATTGCATGATCTTGATTTATAATATAAAGCATTGTAACAGATCTAACATATAAAAATATTTCTGGTCATGACAGCGTTACATTTAGGTCAGGCTCACACAACCGGGTTTGCCTGCGGGCTGTGCGCGTATCTCTCACACATGTGCACGCTGAAAGTACGCAATGACTTGCATACTTGCCGCATGCCTCAAATCTCCATACACTATCTTTACATGTGTGTGCTCATAATACATGCCAAGATAGGACAAGCCTCAATTTTTTTCGCATATGTACTTCGCACCTGATGTGAGCAGCACAATTAAAGGCTATGGGGTATTACTAGTGCATATTACATGTTTAAAAATGCAACATATAATATGCACTACGCATATGGGTATGTGAGCCCAGTCTTACACACATACCGTGTTTTACTTATTTCAAGAAAACCTTAAACTAATAAATATTCTTCGAAAGATTTGCTCTTCTAAAGGTATTAACAGGCATGCAGCTTTGCATCTTAACCCTTTAGTGACCACCTCATTGCCTTTTTATGTCCTGGCTTGCTGGGCTTTAATCCCCAGGGACAAAAAAACATGCTCCTGGTGGAGATTAAAACTCTTCAAGCTGTGGATGTGACAGCTCCATGCTGCCAACTCCCAGAGGTAGCTGGGAGTTGGCAGCATGGCCTGGTTATTAAGGTGCAAACAGGCTTGGTCACTAGGGGGTTAATATCTTTTAGTGAAGGACAAATATAACAAATATTTTCTACCCTCTAAACAAATGTGAATTTTATAGCATGTATGTATAAATGCACTGTTTTCAGATTTTGCTTTAGGGTCAGCCAGCGCCATTCTACAGTAAAAAAAAAAAAACATTAAACCAAATTTCTTCTAAAGTTAGTACAGCCAGAGTAAACACTGCCTCAAACCAGGGAAATGGAAAGCATATGCTTTTTTGTCACGTTTTTTTTTATACATGTGTGTAATTTTTTTATGTTGAGCATACCAAAATGACAGGTTTGCCTCCACTAAAACAAATATGTCAGCAATGAAATGTTTTAATTAAATGAATCCAATTAAACAATTTATACAAGATGGTATAATGTATGTTATTATTGATGAATGTAAAGCAGTTTTCCTAAATTTTCGAAAGTAGTATAAAATAATCATTACCCTTTAACTGTCCATGAACTCTAACGCTGCTGCTTCATGCGTACATTAACGGCATGTAACCACTGGGGCATGTCACACACTGCCATAGCAAAAAATAAGGCCAAATCTTTATTACTAATATTGGTACAAAAAACTAAGAAACGAGAGATCAAATCATTTAAAAACTGAAACATGAACCTCCTGAATCCGAGGCAAAAATGGAATTCAGTTAAGCAGACATACATCACAGACAATACTGTGCATAGGGTAACATTTTTAAGGTAATAATACAATTCCAAGCCAATCACATAGCACTCTGCACCCTGAAAGATATAATACAACCTGCTGCCGTAATAATGCAATGAATGAAAGTATAGTGCAAAGCCATGAGCATGTAAGATGCATAGTGCACTGCTGGATAGTAGAAACAATGTGACACACTAACAATACAAAGTAGAAGAAAGAAAGGACTAGGAAGTAGAGATGAGCGAGCATACTTGGATCGGGTGTTTTTGAACTCGAGCACCGCTTTTTCCGAGTAACTCACTACTCGGACGAAAAGATTCGGGTGGCGCCGGGGGTGAACGGGGGGGTTGCAGAGGGGAGTGGGGGGGAGAGAGAGAGTGGTTCTCGAGTTCAAAAACACCCGAACCAAGTAGGTTCGCTCATCTCTACTAGGAAGAGCATCAAAAAAGAATTATATGAATCAATATGCAAAGTGCCCATCCAAAGTATGCAGCATTTAAAAAAAAAACAAAAAAAACATCTGTATTGCTACTCCTTTGGTAGCTTAATCAGGGAACTATTGCTCAGGTTCACAGCCATGTTTTTATTCCATATACAATGCACTAATCTTATCCCACCTGCTTAGATTGAAATCCCATCCCATCACATCACATCGCATGAGGAAAGCTCATAATGCAAGCGCAGTGGAATCCCGTTATCCAATGCAAACATGAAGCACATATATCCCCATCGATCCCATCTATTTTAGAATATTAAGTCTCATAAGACTATTAGGCCTTAGTCACACGGGCGTTTTTTTGCGCGATTTGCGCTGAGCCAATCATGGGCAAGTCTGACTCACACCCCCTTCACACCCACTGCAGGCCGGCCGCTCTGAACTCCGTCTGCCGGGACCAGGTGAGTATATATATATTTTTTATTTTTACGCTTTTCTGGATGAATTGCAGGGAAGGGCTTATATATTTAAGCCCTTCCCGACAATTCATCCTGCGTTCGCTGGCAGCCCATTGCTTTCAATGGAGCTGGCTGTATTACCGGCTCCATTGAATTCAATGGGCAAACATCGTTCTTCTCTGCCACAGCTGTTACAGCTGTGGCAGAGAAGAATGATTTGTCTTCTATATGTTCTCAATGGGGTCGGCGCTGCTGCCGCCGGCCCCATTGAGCGCATATAGAGAAGAGAACAGGAATCACAGATCGCAGATAGGTGCGATCTGCGATTTCTGTTCTATAATTTATCGGACGAGCGCATAAAAAGCGCTCATGTGTCCGATACCATTGCAAAGCAATGGTTTTAAAAAATCGCCGGACGCATGCGCAAATCGCGCAAAAGAACGCCCGTCTGACTAAGGCCTTAAAGTGTATGCACCCATAAACTCATGATTATACTACGCATGTGCTGTCGTCTCGCCCAATGTTTCTCAACTCCAGTCCTCAGGGACCGCCAACAGGTCATGTTTTCAGGATTTCCTCAGTGTTGCACAGGTGATGTAATTATTGTTGGCGCCTCAGACATTGCCACAGGTGTTCTTACTATAGGATATCCTGAAATCATGACCTGTTGGTGGTCCCTGAGGACTGGAGTTGAGAAACACTGGTGTAACTAACGAAAAGACACTAGGACTCAGCAGCAAAAAATAGCCCCAAAGCATAATCCTGCATCCATCATGCTTCACTGTCAGTATGGTGGTCTTTTGCTGATGTGCGGTGTTGGCTTTGCGCCAAACATATCTTTTGGAATTATGGCTAAAAATGTCAAACTTGGTCTCATCGGGCCATAACACATTTTCCTACATACTTGATGTAGGTTTTGACAAAATACAGCCAGGCTTGGATATTTATTTTTTTTGTTAGAAAAGACTTCCATCTTGACACACTACCCCCCAGCCCAGGCACAGACATGTAAGCTCCTCTGGGAAATGTAATATGCAAATGGGAGATGGTACACTGCCCCTGCAGCATCACCTATTCTGACTTTGGCATATATTCCCAGTCATGTTTTAAGGCCTTTTAGGACATTGACTTGCAATAGGTGGTGCTGCAGAGGCATTGTACCATTTCCCATTTGCAGCCTACAGTATTGTGTACATTAGCTTATATTTGTAAATTATCTTTCATTTTTCAGGCCCAACCCCCTCACAAATCTGACTAGTGTCATCAATCTATGGAAAGTTAGTCACTGAATCAGAGTCCATATGCGAAGGAGGGGTAATCACCAGCAGCAAAACAACAGCCAAATGGTATCAGGTCTACAGTATTTATTGAACGTCCATACATGGAAGAATCATATACAGCATAGATGCAACACGTTTCGGGGTGTATCTTCACCCCTTTCTCAAACATAGAGGTCAAGGGGACAAACAAGACATATATATGTAGACTTACCTATACTATGTAGTGATATCTGAGCTCCGCTGGACAACTTGCCTCAGATGACACCTACCGCACATATTGCATGCCACCTCCAAGCAGGAGGGGGACAGGAAGTACCCAAAGGAACAGCCCTTAAGCACCAGAGACCACCGTGACTGCCGAGACCGTTTGGCCTGCGGGTTGGAAGTGCTCTCCAGTGTTTGTTTGTCTATCTGTGGACGGGGTTCTGATGATCTAAGGTGCTATTGAAGAGTCTTCCTGGTCATATGGTGTTGGGGCTGTACCTGGGATCTGCATCCTTCCCCAACACCTTGGTGAGGTCAACTTGGTATTATTATAGATATATACTAGTTCACTGGGTTGCTGTTCTCCTGTTTTTATTCTTGATATAGAGAATCAAGGAAGTAAGCCCAAAATGGCCACACACAGCAAATGTTAAAAAATTGCTACGTTCGAAAGCAGAGAATAAATGCATTATATATCTTCTATATACTTATATCTAATTGATGAAAATACTAATGAAATAAGTACATAAGCAGAGTAATATGAATAATATGAAAAATAAACTATATTTTCATTCTTTATGTAAGTGTTGTCTGAATTTGCTTTACCAGAAATTTGACTAAGGGTATGTTTACATGCAGCGGAAATGCTGTGGAATTCCGCAGCATTTATGGCATCAACACCATAAATGCAGATTTTGACTAGAAATTAACGGCACTTCTGCATCACCTGACCATCAGTGCTGCACTTACTAGAGGCCACCGGGTGCCTGGCAAAGTAAGCACCAAGAGCGCAGAGTCTTCGGAGGCTTCAGAAATAAGCTGCGGAAGTGCAGGCATGATCCCTCTGCTGGGCAACAGTCGAGCTCCCGCTGTATTGGCAGGGATCAGAAAGGCTCTGATTCCTGTCATTTAACTTCCTAGATGCCACGGTCAATTGCAACCATGATAACTAGGTGATTAGATAGTGGAAGGAAACCGTCAGCTCCCCACAAATGCAATTGCCTCACTTAGGAATTATGCCTCCTATAGGCCCACAAGCAGTAATAATGCCCCTCACAGGCCCCCACTCAGTAATAATGCCCCTCACAGGCACACACTCAATAATAATGCCCCATATAGGTCCTTACCCAATAATAATACCTCATATATGACCTTACTCAGAAATAATGCCTCATATAGAACCCCACTAAGTAATATTGCACCTCCCAGGCCCTTACTTAGTAATCATACCTCATATAGGTCCCCACTTAATAATAATACCCATATAGTCCCTTGCTCAGTAATAATGCCCTATATAGGCCCCCACTTAGTAATATTGTACCTCACAGGCCCCAGTTCAGTAATAATGCCCCTCATCGGCCCCCCTCAGTAGCGATGCCCCTCATGGGCCCCAGATTTTTTAAAAAGTTATACTCAGCTTTGCCAGTGTGCCAGTGTGCCACTTATCCCACTCCTAGCCTCTGTAGACCATGCCTGAGCTCACTCACTAACTTCCCCACTCCTAGCCTCTGTAGACCATGCCTGCTCAGCTCACCCGCTAACTTCCAAGTAGAGCAATCATGTGATCATGTGTGTGTCACATGATCACTCTACCTGGAACTCACCAGGTTAATTGTACTGTTGTGGACTGCAAAGGCTGGGAGCAGGAGGAATGGCACGCTGGCAGAGCCGAGTATAACTTTTTTTTGCACATTTCCCCAAAACACCTCCTCTCCTTCTTAGGCCCTAGGACCTGACTGACCCACTGTGAATTTTCCTGGTGGCTTGAATGGGCAGTCTGCCCCTGAGATAGAATTATTTATGCACCAGAAACTTATCAACTTTAGTTTTTTCATACCTCTTTAACTTGTGGTGTATAAATAAATATTACCTCCTCTCCTAAGATGGGACACCATAGCTCTTCTGCCACAGAGCATCTTAAAGAACATACCTGTGATAATCAGGACTCCTCCTGCTCTCCTATGCCTCGGAGAAATCCTCGAGTATTGACTCGACAAGTTAGAGATTCAGGAACACCCTCTGATGAATCAGAACCAATCTCTAAATAAGTGTCTGAACAGGTACTGGGTGCTATAGCTGCATGCAATACATATTTTTATGGGTAAAATAGATGAGATGAAGGTTGATGTCAGTTTCCTGAGACACTGCTGACACAGAGAGAGAGAGTATACCAGATAGAGAACCGCATATCCACCTTAGAAGACAGAACCGCAGGCGTCCCATTTGTTTTGAGAACACTCAGCAACCATGCTGGATTCCTCCAAGAAAATGAACTACAGAATACGCTCCGCTGAAATAATATTCATATAGTTGATATGCCGGAACGAGCAGAGGGTCACAACCCTGTTGCTCTTGTATTGTCCTGGCATCAGCAGACTTTTCCAATTGCAGGTTTCTCCAATGCCTTTGTTGTAGAAAGAGCACATAGAGTTCCTGCACGTGCTCCACCACTTCTATTACTGGCACATATCTACTCAACTGCCAAGGACAGAGATAAAGTCCTGAAATGTGCTGAGAATTCCCTGATTTTAATTTTCTCAGATTTCTCCCTGGAATTACAGCATCAGAGAGCTACATCAAAAGGAGACTCTGGGACAGGAACACCCAATATTCCAATATATGGCCTATGTCTCAGAGTGGTAGATGATGACTGAGTTGTCTTCTTTACCTCTCTGAAAGATGCCCATGATTGGCTTGAACAAAGAGAATGGGGAGCTCATTGATGATTTATATTCTTGAACTGTTTTTGTAATAATGGTTAAAGCTTCTTCTATTGTCAGATTGCCACTAATTGTCTGTACTACTTAACCTTCTTTTCTTGTTCAACCTGACCAATCTGGATTTACAACAGGACAATCTACCATGGATAATATCCATCGGTTTCAGGTCATTTCAAAGTTGGGGCGTGTGTTTGACCAGGATGGGGCCTTGGCTTCGCTGGACATGGCTAAAGCCTTTAATGCAGTGAAATCGCCCATATTATTGAGAATTCTCAGATGATTTGGCTTTGGGGAGAGGTTTTTTATGGTGGATTACTACCCTTTATAAATTCCCTCAAGCAAATATAACACTTAATGGGTTTTCTTCTCCTGCATTTGCCTTAAGATGGGTCACCTAATAGGGTTGCCCACTATCCCCTCTTCTAGGCCTATAAGCTGACAAATTAATTCTCTTTATGTCCTCCCCTGAAACAACTCTCCTACATGCTGTTGAATTAATACATTGTTTTAGCACCCTCTCTGGTATTAGAATCAACTGGGGAAAATCTGTATATACGCCCCTATTCCCGAGACTATGGTCTGAATGAGTTACAAGTGGTGTCTGAATTTAAGTATTTAGGCATTATTGTTACAAAAGATCCTCAGTTAGCCTATGATCGGAATGTTATTCTGTTGCTGGAATACACCCAAACTAAATTTTCTGTCTGGAAGGATTTACCCTTTAATGTAACTGAACGTGTCAACCTAATAAAAATGATCATTATACCTAAATTTCTTTATGAGTTGGAGCATGCATCTAACTCCATCCCTCTGTCCTTTTTCTGTCAACTCAACTTAATTATAACTCCCTTTATCAGGGGGTCAGCAAATCGTACGCTTAAGTGGTCTACCCTACAGCGTAGGATTAGCTGTTCCTGATTTGTTTCAGCATTATCTTACAGGGCTGCTCCATTTTATTAGACACTGGTGTGCCTCTGATTTCCTTCCTAACACAGAATTCTATCTTCTCTCCTATCTGGGCTGGCGGACATTATTTCCTATATTAAAGTCACCAGCAATGGCATTCCACCCCTTAATTCCTATACTCCATCTGGCCCATAGAGTCTGGACAGCTGTCAGGAATATATCTTTTTTTCTGGCATTGTAGCAGATATGTCTTAATGGCATAATCCATGTCTTCTCCACTTTGCTTCTTTCGAGGCAGCGCTCTTCTGGGAGTCATGTGGGGTTTTTCCTCTAGCAGATCTCTACCCAGATGGAAATATGTGCTCATTTCATGGTCTTGAGAATGGTTTTATGATCCCAAGAACAAGTTTTTATAGGTTTCTCTAACTGCGTCATGCCCTCTCTGCACAATTTCCCACCTTACACCAACCTATATCTAGGCATCCCTTATAGGAGTTTTGATATGTTAATGCCTGCTTAGTTTCTGTCATATACACACACTTTCTTAAAGTCACTTGTCCTTAATTTCTCTGCCAGCGCATTCAAGGTGGCAAAGTCAAATAAACGAAGTTGATGATGTTTGGTTCAAAATCCTGGAGTCGCACACTTTAGTCTCGCCAGCTGCCAATAATAAACTTACACAGCTAAACATATTTAACCCCTAAACTGCTCCATAGAATGGGTAGAATTCCATTTCCCTCATGCCCTTGGTGTAATTATATGCCTGCTGATTTTTGGCATATGTTATGGAAGTGCACTTTCTTAAATTCATTTTGGAGTCAGGTAATTGATGTTATGTCACTTACATTCCAGTATCTCCTGGACCTTTAATTTGTTTATTTGGAGGATTGGATAATGAGCAGTGCCACTGTATTTTTATAAGAGAAACATTATTTTTGCCATGAAAGCTTTCACGATGCGATGGCTTGACCCCCACCCTACAACCTTGTCTTTTCAGAAATCAATGATAAATTAGTCGATTTCTTTTGAAAGGATTATTTATAAGAACCAAAAAAGCCCTGATAAAGTTGCTCATATATGGGGTGGCTGGTGTGTATCGCTCCTAACCATGCACTCTTCATTTTTATCCTTTCACCTATGGCATGTGTGACACAGGATCCTGATACTATGATTGTTGCTACTACTGTATGTGGCTGTACACTGTTGGTATAGTGTGGCATCTTGAAAACTGTCTATTTTATATTACCAATATGTATATGGTGTTTACTTATTACCATTTTACCTGAGCCTTTTTATTATGCTAATTTTTGATGCCATTTTGTTCTTTGTTCAATGAAATGAATTAAACCCTAAATCAAACAACAATTAGCCTGTGTGGACAGACAGTTGTCCGTCTATGTAATCATCACTCCTGTGGGAGAGCACACAACCATCCGACAATCATACTGTGTAAAAGGACCCTGAGTGATAAATCTTTGCATGCCATGTCCACTAATTTATAGTAGGCACTGTGCATCCTGGAAAGTACAAAATGCTCTTTAAGGCTGAAAACACATTGTGGTAGGTGCAACTACACTCGGCAGTAAGGAGCGTAGATGCGCCTGAACGAGGGAGATATTCTCTCCCTCGCTGGCAGTTCAAATTTCGTGCCAGAGTGCAGGAGTTTGAAAAAAGACAGCGGCTGCCTGATATTCCTAACAAAATGTGTTCACTACATGCGGAGAAGATACCTATATTTTCTCAGCCGTACAAAACAGTGGTTTCGTTTTCTCCCGTTATACGGCCGTGATTATCACGTCTGTATATGGGGAGAAATTCAGGTCCATGTGTTTAAGTCCTAAGACCAGGAACATAACCTTATTTCTCTTTATTAAATAATAACCAGCACCTTTGCCACACTTTAGGGACACAACCCCTTCTTCAGAAATGGCTGGATGGAGCGCTAGCCATAACATAAATTAGAATACAAGGGATAAAATATATAATTTTTAGTACAATAAAATAACATAAAGAAGTGGTAGAAAAAAGTATGAAAAAAGGCAAAGAAGAAACCAAACTAAACCAAACTGAAAAAAAAGATTTCAATTGAATTTAAATTGAAGGGGTGAAGATCTGACCCAAATCTGCAACAAATCAACTATATGTAAACATAACATACCTTTTTGGTAGACCAGAGCACATCTAGCAGATCAGAAATTTCATAAACTGACTTGATGCAAAAAAGACAAAGCAGCCACAACAGATTGTATGTTACTTCTGCAGATACAACTTGACAAAGTTCCAAAGATGGACCAAAATATTGTCATGTAAATCTAAAAGTACAAATTCTATATATGAATATATCACATGGACTATACATAACTAATGGTTTTCATGTGTTGTGATTAATAAAGTGAAGGAATGCCCGTTTGTCAGTTACAGCAAAACCAAGGTGCCCGAAAGAGTCTAAAAAACATAGTAAATGTGGCGCAAAGCATGTTTGACAGTTTTCTGGCACAATTTGTGCCAGAAAACTGTCAAATTTTCGAAAGTAAATAAGCCCCAATGTGATGAAAAGTAGCTCACCCTTCTTGAACCGGTATAGATGCATGTAGTGACAGTAATGTAGGATTGAGGCGAACGTGAAACACAAAGCAGCATGGTGACGTGTCAATATCAAACTGGCCAGATGCTAATATCCATTATGTCAGGTTACGTGACATTATGTTGTGGCACACAATTCTCCCAACTCTATTTGCTGAATAAGGTCTATGCCACGTTCTTCTACTATATCTAGATAAAGAAGATCATAGTGCCAAAATGTCAATCCAACTATACTGTGCTGCAGACTTTTCTGTGGTTTCTGTAACATTCACAGTAGCTGCTACTGCTTTAGATTCTGTAGACAAGAAGCTTAAACACTGGTCTTCTATTCCTTCTCCAAGGCCTTCATAGCTTAAAACAAGCTATGCTTACATTATGACAACTCTAACCACATCACAAGCACTTGAAAAACAACACTATTGGTGTCCAACTTATATTTAAAATGACACTTAACACCCACTTGTAATCACACATTCATGATTAGACTCAAATATCAATAATCCTTGCAAACTGTGAACTAAATTCGGTAAGAGGCAAAACTGTTCAGTAGGGCAAAAATGTTCGAACTGTGAGTATTGACATAGGGAAATAAGAAAATCTTTTCTACACTACTGCTGATATTATTTCAGTGTAAGAATGAGTATTTGCTAGATTTTTTCATTTGCAGTAAAGTTTAAGTAGTATAATTAGAGATGAGCGAGCCTACTCGGTAAGGCAGTTACTCGAGCGAGCAACGCTCTTCTCAAGTAACTGCTTAGTGATCCCAGCAGGCTCGGGTGGGCTGCGCGGGGCGGGCGGGAGGGGAGAGGAGTGGGAGGAAGAGTGAGAGAGATCTCTCTCTCTTTTCCCCCCGATCCACCCCCGCAGCCCACCCGAGCCTGCTTGGATCACTAAGCAGTTACTCGAGAAGAGCGATGCTCACTCGAGTAACTGCCTTACCAAGTAGGCTCGCTCATCTCTAAGTATGATGCATATGCATTGTAATTAAAATTGTTGCTGGATCCTACATTGCATTGCAATTATCAAGACATCCTGAGTATTCAGCTTGTTAAGAAATATTTCTCGCAACCTTTACCACCAGCCTAACTAGAGAGCTGACCACACCAGTAAAGAGGCAGAAGAGACAATGAGAACGTTCTTGAGTGGTGGTTAGTGGTGAGCAGCAACTTCAGCTCAACTATTGTGTTTTATACCATATCTCTTGATGAAAGCTCTATTGAGTTAGTGCCAATGACAGCATCAAAGACTAGGATTGGTCATTGACGGCTAAAATCAAGCCTATTTCCGCAGTTTTTGAGCAATTCGATTTTTGCTGAAGATCGCTGGAACATCGTCTTTTCCATAGAGAGTTCTGCTGCTGCATCTTCAGTGAATGTGGCTTAGTAGATAACACTGTTGCCCTGCAGTGTTGGGGTCCTAGGATCAAAGGGTCCTAGCTCATCAAGGACAACTTTTGAATGGACATAAAAACTTTATATAGATATTATCCTTGGACAGATTTGAATGTAGAACTCCAGCACTGGAGCAGCAATGCTATCAACCAACCCACCAGACTTGTTATTTCTTATCCAGAGGAGGAGAAGAATAAATACAAGGAGAACATAAAAACTCTATACAGATGTTGTCCTTGGTCAGATTTGAATCTAGTATCCCAGCACTGGAAGGCAACTGTACTAATCACTGAGTCACCATGCTTGTTCTTTGTTCTTCGTTTTTCCTTCTCCTCCTTCTTCATCCTCCTTCTCCACAAGAGGAGAAGAAGAAAGGGAAAGAGAAGATGAATGAAAAGAAAATGAAGGAGGAGAATGATGAGAAAGAGAATAATGAGAGCTTATGCTCCTTCTCTAGAGAAGGAAGAAGCAGGAGGATAAAGAAAGAAGACACTTGGTAGCTCAGTGCCTAACACTATTACCTTGTTGCACTGTTCTAGGTTTATCGCTTGGTTAGTTGAATTCAGATTTCTATTGCACCATGCTGTTGGAAAGGATACTATGAATCAAATAAACCCATGCAGTGAGCTTTCAGAGAATGTCAGTACCTCCATCTAATTTGCAGAAACTGACAGACGTTATTCTGTCTGCATGGGCCAATATCATTGTAGAAAGATTTCAACACCTGGTGGAATCTACAGCATAGTAAATTGTTGCAGTTCTGAAGGCCATAGGAGTTCCAACACACTACTATAAGTGTATCTCTAATAAGCTAGCCATTCAGTGTACATAATATCTAGTTCTGTTACTCTATTAGCACCAGAAACTAGGTAAATGATCGCTGTTTACTGGGCTTGTGAAGTTTTACCAAAAATGCCACACTTCCAGTGCATAAATACAAGATGACTATTTACTTTCTCATTAAAGTCCATTTGGTCAATTATAGTCTATAGGGTTGATATAAAGGGTTGGGCAAAAATGGCTATACTGTCTTGTTTGATTTTATGCATTTGATATGGAGATGCACTGAGATTCAAGCCTTTTGATGCAAAATGACTGATTTGCTTAGTAAGGTTGTGGCGGTCCCAGTACTGAAAGTCCCATAAATTTGTATACTGTTACTTCTGGACACAGAACAATGGCAACACCATGTAGGGACTTCATTATATGAAATGCTTTTTTTTCTCACGTAAAGCAGTGGCGATGAAATGGATGGAAAGATGACCTTTAACTATGGCCCCATGGAGAGATATGGTATTCCCCATGAAAAATCTATATATATAAAATTGAATGTATGCGTGTATGTCTGTCTGTCTGTGTGTGTGTTTGTCCTTTATGCGCTACTACACCATTCATCCGATCGCCATGAAACTTTGGGAAGTTGTTGAGTACACTCCTGGGAAGATTATAGGCATAGTACAACTATCCTACGATAAATGGCGCGTGTGCGTGCGTCGTCGACAGTTACGCCCCCCCCCCCCCACGTAGATCGTTCGATTTCCATCACTGCCACTAATTCTCTCACTTCCCAGTGTCGTAGAAACATGAAATTTGGCACGAGCATTGATTATGTCATAAATAGGAAACGCTAATGGGTCCCAACTCGATTATTCAATTGTAAGCGTCAAAGAATTAGCGTCCAAATTTTACGTACGGAATCTAATTTTCTCGCTTCCCAATGTCATAGAAATGTGAAATTTGGCACGGGCATTGAATATGTCATAAATAGGAAACACTAATCGGTCCCAACTCGATTATTCAATTCTATGCGCAAAAGAATTAGCGTCCAAATTTTACGTACGGAATCGAATTCTCTCGCTTCCCAATGTAATAGAAACGTGAAATTTGGCAGGAGCATTGATTATGTCATAAATAGGAAAAGCTAATGGGTCCCAACTCGATTATTCAATTCTATGCGCCAAAGAATTAGCGTCCAAATTTTACGTACGGAATGTAATTTTCTCACATAGAAACTTGAAATTTGGCACGAGCATTGAATATGTCACAAATTGGAAACGCTAATGGGTCCCAACTCGATTATTCAATTCTATGCGCCAAAGAATTAGCGTCCAAATTTTACGTACGGAATCTAATTTTCTCGCTTCCCAATGTCATAGAAACGTGAAATTTGGCAGGGCATTGAATATGTCATAAATAGGAAACGCTAATCGGTCCCAACTCGATTATTCAATTCTATGCGCCAAAGAATTAGCGTCCAAATTTTACGTACGGAATCAAATTTTCTCGCTTCCCAATGTAATAGAAACGTGAAATTTGGCAGGAGCATTGACTATGTCATAAATAGGAAAAGCTAATGGGTCCCAACTCGATTATTCAATTCAATGCGCAAAAGAATAAGCGTCCAAATTTTACGTACGGAATGTAATTTTCTGACATAGAAACTTGAAATTTGGCACGAGCATTGAATATGTCACAAATAGGAAACGCTAATGGGTCCCAACTCGATTATTCAATTCTATGCGCCAAAGAATTAGCGTCCAAATTTTACGTACGGAAACTAATTTTCTCGCTTCCCAATGTCATAGAAACTCGAAATTTGGCACGAGCATTGAATATGTCATAAATAGGAAAAGCTAATCGGTCCCAACTCGATTATTCAATTCTATGCGCAAAAGAATTAGCGTCCAAATTTTACGTACGGAATCGAATTCTCTCGCTTCCCAATGTAATAGAAACTCGAAATTTGACACGAGCATTGATTATGTCATACATAGGAAAAGTTAATGGGTCCCAACTCGATTATTCAATTTTAAGCGCAAAACAATTGGCGTCCGAATTTTACGTACGGAATCGAATTTTCTCGCTTCCCGATGTAATAGAAACTTGAAATTTGGCACGAGCATTGATTATGTCATAAATAGGAAAAGTTAATGGGAAGTTGTTGAGTACATTCCTGGGAAGATTACTGGCATAGTACATCTATCCTACGATAGGTGGCGCGCGCGTGTGCGAGCGTCGTCGACAGTTATGCCCCCCCAGACAAAGATCGTTTGATTTCCATCTCAAGCACAAAAGCAAAAGGCATTACGAGCAACGGGAACGTATCACAAGACAATTCCTGGATATTGAGAATGCTGAGGTAAAATAAAAGCTGTGCTGTGATTGGTTGCTATATATTATACCGCTGAGGTAAAATGAATGCTGCGCTGTGATTCGTTGCTATTTTTTATATTGCTGAGGCAGAATAAAAGTTGTGCTGTGATTGGTTGTTATTTCTCTTACTGCTGACGTAACATGAAAGCTGCGCTGTGATTGGTTGTTATATATTATACCGCTGACGTAACATGAAAGCTGCACTTTGATTGGTTGTTATATTTTATACTGCTGAGGTAACATATAAGCTGCCCTGTGATTGGGTGTTATATATTATAAAGCTGAGGTAACATGAAAGCCGCGCCACTGAGGTTACCTAAAAAAGCTGCGCTGTGATTGGTTGTTATCTAGATATATAAAAACAAATGTATGTCTGTCTGTCTTCGCAGCAACGCGCGACGGGTAAGCTAGTTATCTTTAAAAATAGAAAGCGTCCTGAAAAATTTCATAAGGTTTCGGACATATGGTATAAATCTTCAAGTTTAATTTTTGCATAAAGGCTTTTCAATTCCTAACAGACCAACTATACAGTTATGTTAGGTAGAAGCCATGATTATTATAGCAATACGGCTCTTTGTGTTTTCTTATTCCCCTCCTGTGTATTCTTACCTCCTTATAATTTATCAGCTTGTGTGGTAGAAATTCTTTGATTATCAATAGAGATGAGCGAACGTACTCGTTTCGAGTAATTACTTGATCGAGCACCACGATTTTCAAGTACTTCCGAATTCTTATTCCCCTCCTGTGTATTCTTACCTCCTTATAATTTATCAGCTTGTGTGGTAGAAATTCTTTGATTATCAATAGAGATGAGCGAACGTACTCGTTTCGAGTAATTACTTGATCGAGCACCACGATTTTCAAGTACTTCCGTACTCGGGTGAAAAGATTCGGGGGGCGCCGGGGGGGGGGGAGGGGCGTGGTGGAGCGGGGGGTAGCAGCGGGAAACAGGGGGCAGCCCTCTCTCTCTCCCTCTCCCCCCACTCGCCGCTGCAACCCCCCACTCACCCATGGTGCCCCCCGAATCTTTTCGTCCAAGTGCAGAAGTACTCGAAAATCGCGGCGCTCGGGCGAAAAAGGGGCGTGGCCGAGTACGCTCGCTCATCTCTAATTATCAACAGTAATTAATCCCAGCACAAATCTTCAGTGTTCTATAAATGTTTATTTAATTTAATGTGTGAAACAAAATATTGATACTGTACTTGTTTGAATAGATTTGTAAGTATTTCTCAATAAAATGGTTTTAAGATTTTTTTTTGGTCAATTATACAGCCCACAGGTTCCCTTTAAGATGCTTGTAATGTATATTCTTATTAACACATCTTTTTATTGGCATTTAGTTATAACATAACAATGAGAATAACAGAAATAATAGTACATTGTATTACAATATGGAAACCGCGTGAGCTTGTACATAAACCTGTAAGATTCTAATGGTTAGAGCTCCCAGTTACCTATATTCCATTGTCAGAACATACATTTAAAATAAAATCACAAGACATGAAATAGAGGAAGGAAAAAGAAAATGAGAACCCACCCCCACCCCAAAAAAAGGGATGTATTCATATACCTTACATAACGTCTTAAATGTATCTCAAACATCCTAAAACATAACTTTGGACCTCGAACTCTCCACTCTCGTCTAGATGTGGGTCATATTCAAAATATAGAAACCTTCTGAGTTATTTGGAATTCCTCATAGTTTAACCATCTGCTTTCAACGTCCCTAGCTGTCCAGCATTTTCCAAGGTGAGGTACAAACCTATATTCTTATGATAATTATTTGGCCAAAGATGAAGAGTAATACAAAAGAATCTTCCTTTTATTGTTTTAAACAATGCAAAGCAAAATAAAGATGTTTAAGTACATGCAGAGCAAAATACTCATGGCTTAAACAATGTAAACATAATTGTAAACGGTATAACTAGAGGGTAGGGGACATGAGGTATATGAAGGGGAAGACCAGCTGAAAAGCTACTGTGAACTCCAGACAGCTCCATGGATTCTGTTACAGCAGAGATGAGTAACCTAGTAATAAAAATTAATTGAGCACTGAATGGGTTCTTGTCAAAATAGTTGTATTTACGAACTATGGGATGAAACATAATAAAAAATCCTTACGCATTTCAAACACACCTACTGTCCTTAAAGGGGTTTTCTAGGGAAATACTACTGGTGACCTATTATCAGCATAGGTCATCAATAGTTGATCGGCTGGGGTCCGTCGCTCGTGAGCGCAACTGATCAGCTGAGCGAGCGCATGCTGTCAGCACCACAAATACACAAAGGTTGGATCAGAAGCCTCTGCGTCAACCTTCGTATAGATTTCAATGAGAGCCGTGCCTGCAGTTACAAGCGCCAGCCACTACATAGAGGTCGTCGTGGAGGCTTCCGCTCCAACCTGTGTTTTTTTTCAATGCTGACAGCATGCGCCTGCTCAGCTAATCGTTCGGGCTACTGAGCGACAAACCCCAGCCGATCAACTATTGATGAGCTATGCTGAGGATAGGTCATCAATAGTATTTCCCTGGAAAACCCTTTTAATCAAAGAGTGTATGTAGAAGCACATACAGCATAATCAGGTGATAACAATAAACAAAAGTGTATATTATAAAAACATTTGATATTATCTGAAAGAAATAGAAATAGAAACAATCCCATATACAGTACATAAAAAATCAATTCCATAATGAAATGTCATGACATATACAGTATATAGAAATATTTCAACACTGTAACAGAACATAGTATGAAGTAATATGAAAAAGTCATAAGATGGCATGTAGAAATTGCTAAAATAATATTACCAAAAGACATATAGCAATGAAACAGGGAAAATAGATATAAATAAGATAAAAGAATTAAACATTTATTAAATTCATTTATTAATAAAATTATAAGGAAAAAAAAGTAGAGGGGCATGCCCTTGAGTTCCTGGAAGTCAGTGGATGTGAAATAGGGTAGCAGACTGCTCCTGCTACAATTAGCATAAATGCAGCTCCATTAAAGTCAATGGAAAGTGATACATGCTGTAATATTAAAGATGGCCAATAGAGGAATCCAAAATACAGGTACTGAGTGTTGCCAATAGAAGTGAATAGGAGATATATACATTAATAGCCGCCATACATATAAGAGACCAGTCTCCAACTAGCCAATGTCTCCACATTAATAAGGAAAATTGTTTTGTGGACTGTACAATTCAAAAGGGAGTAGAGTTAGTGGAGAATCTCCTCAAACGGACTTTGGCTAACATAAAGTTTGGACAGTGTCATTCATGTTGAAGTTATGAACTCCTTCAGCAGTTTAGAAGCTTTTATGGTGATATCTTTGATTTATATGATAACCGTTTGATGTGTGACATTTGCTTGTAAACACAATGTTACACAGTATTACCATGAAGTTATGCTGAGTCTAGAGTTTGACAGAGGTACCGGTAGCTGGTAGGCAGTTATAATTAGCCATACTACTCGTTTGTGTCACTGTTGTGAACTGTTCCATCCTATCTATCCTCAAGAAACAAAATATTTATTTTTGTTCCCACGTCTCCCTATTCTATGTTGAATCCTAAAAGAACTCAGGTGGTGTACAGACCCGTTACAGAGGCACCAACAAGCCACTTTGGCATGGTTATTTAGAGACAAAGCTAGGGAAGAAAACTGAATCTTTGCCCGAGTAAAGGAAAGCCCTGATGTGACTGTGTAGAAGAAATATTTTTCTTTTATTCTTAAAATACCTTAGTGTTTCTCTATATTAGTTCATAGTAAGATTATATCTCTAACATATACAGCATTTTAACAAAACAAAACTTGTAATTGTTCCTCAAAGTTCAAATGAGGACAGTATGTTTGGGCATAAAACAAGTTATGAGCCAAGATTTTGTCAATGCTACTAAGATCGTTAGCACAACTGTACAAAAATAGCTTAATGCGCATGTAAAAGAACATATGATATGTTTCATCACAGACCAAAGTACCACTGTCAGAATTCTTGCAAAATATGCCAGCTATGTCAGACTGGGTATTCTAATTCATTAGCTCAGTTCTTCTATTAAGAACCTATAAGTAATATACAATATAGGATCTCATTTAAATCTTCATACTTACAAAACACCTAAGAGTTGCCCAAAGTTACCAATCACACGCTATACTAGAAAAAAGATATATGAAGGAAAGGATTGACTGCAATAACTTTTATAACTTGGGCTCAAGGTATTGATGGATTGTGCCCAAGTGGGCTCAAGGGCCTAGCCTGCTCCATATCTGGAAGATGTTAACTATTTTCAACAACTGATAGGCACCAGCAACAACCGCTACTGGATTTAGCTCCAATCGCAGTTAATAACTACTTAGGTGCTATGGTCAATGCTGACTGCTGGATCTAAACAGTTGGTGGGGATAGGTCCATCTCCTTTGCCCCATTGGACCTCATGACCTGCCACTGCGTTGGCAAGGCAGCGTGGGATCTACTGAATGAAGGTTCATAGGGCTGCCATGCATTGATGCCTGTTAAGCCCTGACTATCGTGGCAGGACTTAATAGGCAACAATAAAAAGTACTGTATATTGTAAGACAGAAGTATGACAGTACATGGTACAAGTGATGCGGTGACTGCAAGTTCAAATGCTCTGGTGAGACTAAAAAGCATGAAAAAAGCTTACTCAAATTTTCAAAAATATAAAAAAATATTAAAAGCCTTAAATGAGTCCACATACAGAACAAACAATGTATAATCAAAAGCTATGGGTGTCAGATTATGGCAACAAAAGCAAAATTTCTTTACCAAATTTCTTTAAGTAGTACTACCCAAAAAACTTTTCCCCTTTTTGTATTGAAATCATACAGCTCCACGGAATAAAAGTGCCTGGCATTTACCACACTGTGAACTATGTAAAAATAAAACCCTCCAACAATTGTGGAATTTTTTTTTTCATTTCACTACACTTACAAATTTTTAAAACGTTATCAGTATATTATATGGTACTTTATTGTGTTATTAAAAACTACAACTTGTGCCACGAAAACAAGAAATCATACAATTGTATTGACAGAAAAATGTAAAACAAATGATGGCAAGTAGAAGACAGGGATGAATAACAAAAATGAAAAACTGAAAATCTCTGGTCTTAAAAGGGTTATACTGATCACTATCAATGGATGGATTACATTTACTAAAACCTTAGGCTGGCATATAAATCTATATCCCAGTTGGCCAAACCCATCAATTTTGGTGGGCCCAGACAGTCATCTAATGTATATGTTGGCCTCTCAACACTCCCCTAATGGCAAATGTTGGGGGAGATAAGGATTGAGCAGTTGGATTTCAACTAGCCAATCATTTTGTTCTTAGGAAGATCTGCCACTCTGGTAGTTGGTGTCTTCTCTGCATTCATGTGTTGGGATGTGAGGCAAAAGCCCGAGTCCCGAGCCTTTTTTTTTTATTGGTTCGTGTGTGTGGTTGTGTTCTCTCTCTTTCTCTCTCTCTCTCTCTCTCTCTCTCTCTCTACTCCGCCCAGCCAGCCAAAAAATTTACCTGGCAGGGGTCAAAACTGACCCGTCACAGTGGGGAGGGGCAAAAAACTGGGGTCAAACACGGCGTGATGCTTGCTCGAGTAGTGAGCACCATCGAGTATGCTAATACTCGAACGAGCATCAAGCTCGGCAGAGTTCATTTGCTCAACTCTATTTATAAGGCATTTCGTATTTTATTATTGACGTTCAGCGAACATCTGGAAGCAACATGTTTGCCAGATAAAAACAGCACTGATCAAAATGCCAAAAATCGTGGCATTTTTGCAAGAAGGACTGTGTGTGAAACCAGCCTAACACCATAAATGCTTGCATGTTGCTTTATGTTTCTGTGTGATTGTGAGAACTGTTTAAATTTTTTAAGTGTTATTGCTCTCAGTGAAGAAAAACAAAATAACCTTGTAGATATGATACCTGATACTTTTCTCAACTGGCTAACATGGTACTAAACTTTTTTGTTTTTTAAAAGTAGCAGTCTCTGGACAGGTTTTTAATTTTAATTAGGAATTAATGGTGAAAAATGATATAGGATAAACTATCCTCTTCATTCTTTGGGTTCAATAAATTAAACAAATTATAATTAAAGATTCAATACACATGTACAGCATGCCAAAAAGTAGCAAAACGTATCTTTCAAGGCACCCCAATGTAACAGAAGACTTGTCTCAAGATATGTAAATTAGAATGATAAAAATTGCAAGATCAGGATTTGAACTATTTGATCAAAGTCAATACTGTCTATGAATGCTTTATGCAAAATCTGTATTATTTGCATAGCAAATATGAAAAATTGAAACGGACAAGAATGACGATCTCTATTTTAAAAGTTTTATTACATTTTCAATGAAAAATATAATTCTCAGTAACAAAGTTATGGGCCTTAAAAATTAAGTACAGTCACTGCATGAGCATAAAAACTAGCAGAAGATAATCATATAAGGCAAGTCCCGTAGGATGATAAAAGCAAATTAGAAAAGCAGCTTCATGTAGTATTTAGCCTTGTCGCGTGAAAGTGCATAAGAAAGCCACTCCGGAAAACAACAAAATCATAAATGGATTCAGTTCAGGACAATTATTCAACAGTTGAACATCAAACTGTGCAGAACAAAAATGCAATGAATGGAAAAGAAAGATGAGAGTGTGGAGGGAGTTTGAGGTAGACGAGGGAAAGGAAAGGAAAGACAAGCAGACATGCAGTAAAGATTAGTAAGAACCAGGATATTGGGGACCTGGACAGCCATACAAAGCATGTCATTAAGTGGTTATTGATGGAGTGTTATGTCAGGGCTGGGGAGAGGAAGGAGAGATGGGAATGAGCATAGCCAATCCAAGCCTTCCAAACCTTAAAGCAGTTGTCCCACTTCTAGAAGCAGACATCTCCATACATTGTGTAGCAGCCTTGGTTTGTACTGCAGGCAGAGTCCTATTTAAGTTATTGGGACTTTGCCTGCAGTACCATTCTATGCCACTGTACAATGTACAGAGCTGTCTGCTTCCTGCAGCAAAACAACTAGAAGTGGGACAACCCCTTCAAAGAACTGTTTATGTTTGTCTAGTAATGATTTCTAAAATCTTTGCTAATGATTTTTCACTGAGAAGAGATGATTTTGAAAAGTGAAAACCATGTCTATCTATAAAGCCTAATTAGAATAAAAGATACTGTATTCTATCCTGCGGAGAATAAATACAGACAAAAATGTTTCAATACAAAGTCATACAAAATTATCAGCACCTCCAAAAAAGTGAAATAAGATATTTCAATAATGTTCATGGTTTGCACATGCATTTGTTCTATCATGAGGAAGCTACTACTTCCTTCAATATGACCTTTTCTCACCTTTTTATGTTGACAGGCCCTCTATGTGTTCCCCTTCTTTACTATTTCCATCTTTCACTTTTATCTTTTGTATTTTCTTTGATATAAGACTTTTATTTCACATATACCGTATATACCGGCATATAAGGCGACGGGGCGTATAAGACGACCCCCCAACTTTCACCTTATACGCCGGGAATACAGCGGAGCAAAAAAAAAAAAAAAGTATTACTCACCTCTCCCAGCGTTCTGCGGCGCTGCTGCAGGATGTCACTCCCTCCTGGTCCCCGGCAGAGCATTGCTTTCTGGACGCAGGGCTTGAAATCCCCGCCTCCAGAAAACACACGTGCCTTCAGCCAATCACAGCCATTCAATGATGTCATTGAATGGCTGTGATTGGCTGACGGCGTGTGTTAGCTAATCACAGTATTAGCTTTCTGAAGGCGGGGATTTCAAGCCCTGCGTCCAGAAAGCAATGCTCTGCCGGGGACCAGGAGGGAGCGACAGCCTGCAGCAGCGCCGCAGAACGCCGGGGGAGGTGAGCAATGATTTTTTTTTTTTGACACTTTCTTTTTTTTGTATTACCGGCGTATAAGATGACCCCCGACTTCAGAGCAGATTTTTCGGGGTTCAAAAGTCGTCTTATACGCCGGTATATACGGTAGTTAAGATAAAATAAAAATAAATCTTGGTATTTGTATAGCGCCAACTTATTCCGCAGCGCTTTCAGATAATTATTACTTATTACCCCCCACCAAGCTGGGTTCTCATTTTACTGACCTCGGAAGGATGGAAGGCGGAGTGAACCTTGAGCCGGCTACCTGAATCACGCGGGGATCAAACTTGCAACCTTCAGGTTGTAGGTGAGAGCTTACACTCTGCACCACACGAGGCTCATTTAAGATCAGCCAAATACTTAAAGAGGGCATTGGAGTTGGGACATTATTGTCTGGTCAATGACCATGTTGTCCTACTGTATACAAGAAGTAATGTGCAAAAACTTTTTCTTTAAAAATGTTTTGCCAACTTCCTTTCAATTTTAATTTTGGATTGCATGAAAATATGTGATGCTCTATTATTTTTTACTGAAGTATATCACTTTTGAAAAGCTTTATTATAGTTTCAGCTAAATTTTTGTTCAACAGTTTAAGGTACATCGCTCATACATCAGCATAAAATATATTTTTCCAATTCTGAGAAATGTCTCCCTAGCTAAAGAACAACCCCAATGTAAATGTTTTCTTTACTTGGTTTCAAGCTAATTCCTGAGATTTTTTTCAACAACTCTGAAAGTACTAAGATGAATTTCCCCGCAGCACAAGCTCCTAAATGGTTTTATATAATGCATATTTCAAACAATTTTTTTAACTACCTTATAATAGCTGTTAGAGAGCTTAAATTAGTGACTTTTGAAGTAACAGGGGGTGGACAAAAATATGGAAACCCCTGACCAATGGAACTTTGTTGCTCAGGTAGATATTCACTTCAGCCCAGCAGCATCTGTGTCATATTATCTGCACTTAAAATCGGTCTCTACATGTCCTATTGATATAGTTAAAATTTACTGGTAGTATTGTGAAATATGATTTATAATCCCATGTAATTTAAGGCATGCATTTCGTATGGCATTTCCATATTTTTGTCCACCCCCTGTATATAAGAAATGATCACTGGACTATGAATTTGGTGGTACCTGTGGTTATTAGAACCATCAGCTTTTGGAAGAGTAGTATATAGGTAGTTGCCAGCCACAGAATCGAGGTAGAGGTTCAATGGAGACATTGTAGAGCTCATCAAGCTATTTCAGTAATTCCCAAAGATTTTAATTAAAACTGGTATTCCGGTTACATAAAGTTGCTGTCAAACGAATGTTAATCAAATGTTATAAAAGTTTGCAATTTGGTTCTGCTTTGGATTTTGTATATGTAGCTCTAAAAACATTACCTTCTCTAGACACCTAAGAAGTGTTTATTCCTAGGTTGCCCTGGATACGACCTCAAGGCATTTCAGCGATAAAGGTCAGGTTTGCTCAGTAGAAGCAACCAGGAATGACTTTTTTTGCATTCAGTTCTCAGAAACGGATTGCTACCAACAGCAGGGCAGCGCTAAGTGGAGCATGCACAGGAAGCAAGTACAGCGCGGGGAATGGTGTGAAATATAGTTTCAAGCTGCATGTCAGCAGGTATAGAGTGGCCTACTTGGACAATTGTGGGAAAACATTGGAAATAGAGGAAAGGATAAGAAAGTAATGGTTGCTTGATTTAAACCAGTAACCAGCTGTTTGTAAACATGGAGCAAACTCCTTTCATATCTCGAATTTTTAAAAGTTCGCTTCACAACTGGAATACCTCTTAACCCTTTCCAATCCACTGTCTGACATCTAAAGACATTATGATTTAAGGCTGTACAGCTCTGATGTCCGTCGGTGTTCTCTTACTGTATATTGCCAACCTCTCTGCTGTCGGAGCCTATCCAATGTGTCATCTCATGCAGTAGTAGCTTTAGCCAGCATATAGCGCTGTTGTATAATGTCAGAAAAAGAGTAAGCCCACTAGGAAAACCAGGATACAAATTGGATTGGAAAGGGTTAAAGTGACCCGCACACATACATCATGAGCTATTCATTTGGTTTCCACTTGGATGTTGTTGCCAATATAATGAACTAACGAACTAAGTCATGTCACTCGCATGTATCCCTCTGTCGGAATGTCTCAGCTGATTCAGTTGCACTTTTTTTTTCCAGACTAACTACTCATAGCCCATAGTAACCAATCCCAGCTCAGCTTTCATACCTCAGCGGTATAAAAAATGAAACCTTCATTGTGATTGGTTTCTATGGGCAACAAAGACAGATTTTCCAGCTTTCATAAGAGAGTGCTATCGGGCTACTTTTATTTGGCCCACCATGCACATTTGATATTTCATTGAATGGCTGTGTTTGGTTCAGGGGGGTAATTTGAACCCCTGACCAGGAAGCGCTGTGAGAAAACTAAAAGCAAGTGCTGGGGCCCTACAGAGAAGATGTGGCGGAGTGAACAGCGGCTGTTAGGTGATGTATTTGCTTTTTTTTTTACCGTGGCTAGGGCTTATTTTTGGAGAAGGAGTTATTTCCCCCCTCCTCCCAAAAATCCTGGCGAAAGAGCACTACAAAGTGTGAGAGAGGGCTTACATTTTTTGTTGTTATTTTTTGCTCTCGTATCGATGTACCATGTACAATAATAGAGAAACTATTGTTCATGACAAACACTATGTGGAAAATGTACTGATAACTAGTATCATTGCTTGGTACTATATTTCACTGCGGAGGCATAGTCTTTCTCCATAGCTACAGCTTAGCTCTTCATCTGCACATAGTATGAGCTATCCACAGACCCTCTCTTATGACACTCTACTCATTAGAGTTGTGCATGTAACTGTATAAAGACATGTTAACATGGGGGTATCATTGCCTGAATAATTTCTTGAAACAGCAATTTTTGGTCATAGATGCCCAATGTATGCACAGCCGGTGACGTGGCACTGAAGGCGAATTTGCTCAACAGTCACTAGTCAGTTCATTTTAACTGGTCAGTCTCCGAACAACTACCTATTTGCAGAGAATGGAGGCTGGCAGACGGAAGAGCTTCCAACATACTCCGCTTCCATTCACTGATAGACTGTCACTCCTGTGTGAAAGCACAGATGCATTAGTCGTCCTGTGTAAAGGTACTTTAAAGGGCCACTGCAACAAAAACACATTTTTCCATCCCTGCCCCCCTCATCTGATTGTCTGTCACAATCTGGAGGTCTCCCATGTACATCGCACTCACTTCTATGCAATACAGCCTTCTGTCTGATGCTTATCAGCCACCATCTTGATGGTTACATTTTCTGCTTTCACTTTAATTCCATGATGCATCAACACAGCATTAGCTAGAGGCTATACTATTTCTGCCTACTTGGGTGGAAGTTTAATTATCATTACCTTCTGTATTCACCTAAATAAGCTACAGCCCATAAGTATACAGTCAGGAGGATGAGCTGTGATCTCCTCTATTATAACTGTGTGAGCATCATCATTAACTGGGACTGGAGTGTTTGTGTCCTCTTCTAGACAGTTTCTGTGGTAGGGTCCTTATAACACAGACTGGTTTCAGAATACATAACCCCAAGTAGAGCTGGTAAAAACTGAGATTACATGACCCTTTGAGGAGAATGAGGCCAGGAGATTCAGATAGGAAGGAATAACTAACCAAGGTAACACTAGCTGAAGTAACAGGTAACAAGTTAAATGGTATTCTCTCTCTCTCCCTCTCTCTGTCTATATATATATATATATATGTACACACACACACACACACACACACACATACACAGTATATATTGCCTCATAAATGTAAGGGTATAAACACATCTAAGCAACTGCACAGCTGAGATTTCCATTGGTAAAAAAGCCCAGGCCGATTACCGTGCTCATTATACTCCCTTTTTATTGATGTTCTTTTCAACTGTGTGCGGTTAAACGGACGCTTCTATCTCCCCGAATCATCAAACATATAATTTTGTCATTGCATTTTCCGTTCCCTCCTTGCATTCATATTTTGTTGTTAAACCTATTAGTAAAATACAGCGATAAACACCTGGAGTCCATCAAAAACAAAGAAAGACTTATTTTGCAAGTACTAAAAGCCTTGAGAATGCTGCTCACAGAAACAAACTGTACAACATACAACTTAAACAGGGATATATTTTTATGATGTGTCAGCACAGGGGAGATCAAAAGCTAAAGTCAAATAAATAGCAAATGGGTACTACCAAAGGAAGCTGGGCCTTTAAATAATCAGAAACAAACCCAAGGAATCTCAGAACAGCCATCAGGAATATTTCCCCCCTTTATAAATGTTTCAGGTTCTGGCAAACGTTTTAAAAGCTACTAGATTTACGTTCCAAAATGTAATTTATTCTTCATGGAGGTTCTTGCCAGAAATACAGATGTGATCAGTGCCAACATCCGCGACAGAGAATGAATGTGCTAGCTTATTTCTGGGTCTCCCCACCAACACTACATGAAATACTCTACTGTTGGATGAAAAGGGTTGTTTTAATTCATTTAGATTTAATAAGCTAAATGTCATTCCAAGTATAATGTAATTGCTCTGAACAGCACTTTCATGCGATAGTAAACTATATGAAGTGTCATAATAATACAGCTAGTGGATTTATACCCATGTAGAAAATAGGATTCTAGTAGACTTGATGTCACAATGACAAGACACTAAGATTTCAGTATCTAAACCCTGCAAAACAATAGATAATTCTTGCTAATGTAAAGCTCTATGGTTGTTCTCCTTTATCTGTATCCACTACTCTCTCGCCAAGTAATTAAAGTCCATAACTTTGAAAATATCCTATTGTTTATGCTTAATAGCATGTGGAAAAGTGCAGAATCATCCATGTTCATAGTCAACTAACTGATAAATATTTTATGTTGACACTCCATTGGTTGATGAAGACAATCATAATGATAGATTTGTGGTGTAATCTTGCATCATTAAAACAATGGTAATAGGAGAAATAAGAATAAAAGAATTAAAAGGATAAGATGATTCATGCCTAAGGTTTGACCCCAGGGTGCAGGGAAAGGCAACACTATATAGTTGGGTTCTCACAGATTTCGCATGTGGGAGGCCGCAGCAGATTCCATCTGTGACCCTACGTTCAGCATTTAATCGTATTGCACAGAACTGCTGTGGCTCACAAGCAGTCATGCACTGTACTGTTTTTTTTTTTCTTTTGGTTTATATGTATTTCCTGCGCCATCACTTAGTGATGAGGCGGGTACCCGCAGCCTGTAATCGTGTATGGGCTGCAGGTTGGACAGCCTCCATCTTCTGCAGCGGTTCTTCAGCAGAATAGAGCATGCAATCTTTCTTCCGTTCACGGAATACACAATTCATAGCTCCAACCTGCTCACTCCCGGCCGCAACTCACCGCTCAACCCCGCCGGCACCAGAATCTTTTGAGACGAGCGGGCATGTACTTGAAACACTCGCTCAAGTAATTTGCCTTAGCGAGTACGCTCGCTCATCTCTAGTAAAGTCCCCTGGTGCAAGCACCGAGCTGTGACTGACTCTTAGGGTGACATCACATCGTGATGTTTTATTGGCAGACTGTTTTTGCAGGGTGGTTTGCCATTGCCTTCCTACAGTCATCTTTACCCCCGCAGCAATCTGGGTACTCATTTTACTGACCTCAGAAGGATGGAAGGCTGAGTCAACCTTGAGCCAGCTACTTGAACCATGCAGGGATGGAACCTGCAACCTTCAGGTTGTGAGTGAGAGCTTAGGACTGCATTCTGCTGCCTTAACACACTGTGCCACACAAGGCATCCTTATATACTTTCCCTATGCCACAGGTACAGCTGTTCATAAGTCATATACTACATGTATGGGTGCTTTTAACTCTGCTCTGGCTGAATGCGATACAAAACCCTCTGAAGGAGTCAGGGGCAGCATTCGTGGTCTTCGCAATATTTCAGGTTGATTACCCTTGTAGAGTCATGATCTACAATTTATGACCAACTGTTTGAAATATTCCATTTTCACTGAACTAAGGATTTGCTTCTACAATGATACTCATTACACCTCACGCTATTCACAGCCCTTATGTTCCATTCTCCAATTGTATATAATTAATCACAGATTTAAAGCCCTCTGTTAAAAATGCTGAAGCATTTGTGCAGTGTGGTTTCTGGCTATGCACTTAGGATTTTAAGACTACGTTCTTCTAGCGATGTATATTTAAAATGTTTTTCACTCTTACAGCCACCACTGCAGATTTGACCACATTTCCAGTTACATTGCCAGACTACTTGTTCATGAGTGTCAGCACAGCCAACTTGTTTATAATGCCTCCTGTATTGCTTCTCCCACATGATTTCTGAGTAACCATTACCTGATTGTTCTCCTCTGCTCTCTGGAAGAGCTACCGCTTGGCCCCACACTCAAATGTAAATCAAAATTATTTCATGCCAAGTCAATATTCTGCAACACTCCCATTTATGGCTCAGTATAGTATATCTCCATTGCCCATATTTGATGCTAGATGAGTTACTCTGCTGTTTTTTCCAGTTCTTTAAACAAGTGGCATGTGTTTAAAGTTAATTTAATAGTGTAATAGGCAAGGTGACATGGGTTCATGCACCCACTTCCATTATATACATGTTTATGTAGTCATGATTCCACCTCTTCAGTGTAGATAGAAGTGGGTGGTCCCAAACAAAACCTGGTAACACTGTCAATTTCTTCAGAGCAAAACTAACACACAGACTGACTGTCTCTTTCTTTACTGAAAATAGTTGTTTAGTGTCTCCTTGTGACTACATAATATCATTGCAGTTTCCCACACCATCTGCCAATACAGACTATAAGAAACATTTGTGCCAAGTGGAAGAAGTGCTGGAATACTAACTACAGATATGTCCTTCCTTACCTTTTCTTGAAATAGTCCAAGATGTGTGTTGCAAGATGATCAGCTTTCAATAAAGAGATGATTTTGAAATACTCATTCTTTGTGGGACCGCACAGTAGTACAATGTCATAATAATGTATTGAATTTGTATTGTGAGAATTTAAGCACTTAACAAAATTTGAGAAAAGTTAAAGGTGAGCACATCTGTAGGTCATTGTACGAACGCTATGTTGACAAAGTACTGGGACATACATAGAAGATGATGAAATTCAAATTTATTTACATTTTTTAATACCGTGTTGGGTCACCTTTGGCTTTGATGACTGCAATAGCCTCCTAGGCATGCTTTCCACCAAGTTCTCATAGCTGTATGGAGGTATTTGCTCTATTCCTCAAAATGGGCATCAGATAGTGATGTGGGGGATGATGGGCATGTTGGGCATGCATGGATATAATGTTCTAGTTCGTCCCAAAGATGTTTAGTGGGATTGAGATCTGGACCTTGTGTTGGCCAATAAAGTTTGCAGACCTTCTGCTCTTCAAAACAAGCCTCAACACTGTGTACTGTACGACATCGTGCTTGATCGTGTTGGTAGAAACATGGAGCTGTACCAAAGTATTGCTACGAGTAAGTAAGGCCACATTGTCCAGAATGTTTCTGAACTAGGTATGAGCGAGTATACTCGCTAAGGCACTACTCGCTCGAGTAATGTGCCTTAGCCGAGTATCTCCCCGCTCGTCCAGAAAGATTCGGGTGCCTCCGCAGGGCGGGGAGCTGCGGGGGAGAGTAGGGAGGAACGGAGGGGAGATCTCTCTCTCCCTCTCTCCCACCCGCTCTGCCCCGCTCCCCGCCGCAACTCACCTGTCAGCTGCGGCGGCCCCCGAATCTTTAGGGACGAGCGGGGAGATACTCGGCTAAGGCACATTACTCGAGCGAGTAGTGCCTTAGCGAGTATACTCGCTCATCCCTATTCTGAACCTATTGGCATTTTGGGTGGACTTTACTATAACCAATTGTCCTGTGTCTTTCTCAACACAAACATTTCCACACCATAACAACCTTCTCCAAGCTTCACTGTTGGGATTATGTAGTCACATAGAAACCGTTCTCCAGGCAACCTCTACACCCAAGTGCAGCCATCCGATTGAAAGATCGTGTACCATGATTCATCTGTCTACAACAATTGCTTCCACTCATTTACAGTCCAGGAACAATCCTCAATGCACCGTCATAGGCTTGTGTGCAGCCGTTCGTCCATGGTAACATTTCACATGCCATTCCCTACAGATGGTTCTGGTGCTAATGGATGTTCCAAAGGCCTGGGAGACCTCCTGAGCAGGTGTTTCAGCAGATGATGTGCATGATGCCTTCACAGCACGTATAAGACTTGGTGGTCCACATTTTGTCAGTTTACGAGGTTTCTCCAAACACTGCACATCCCAGATATTTTCCATTTCTGAATAACATTGCCAACAGTGGACATTGGAAGTGCAATCCACAGCAATGTCCCATACTGATTGGTTGCTTAGGTGACACCCCATCAACATACCCTCTTGGAAGTCTGTCAACTGTGCTCCTCATGGTATTCTGATAGTATCTGTACTACAATACACCTATGTCATACTTTCCTTTATACCTAATGTCACACATCCAATTTGCATATCTCTTACCTGATAGCACAGGACTGGTGAGTGTCCCAATACTTTTGTCAACATAGTGTATGTAGGCAGCCATCTTTGGTAAAAGGTTTATTCTACTTTGTAATTGCAGCAGTCCCATAGAGCTGAATGCAGCAGCAACATGCATGTTCAACCACCACTCTATTCAAACTCCTCCTCAATGCTTGGGGTGCATTGAGAGGACATGGCACTCCCGTTCCCGGGATTGGTGAAGATGTCAGCGATGGCCACCTGCTGTAAGACTTTTATCATGTATTCCCTAAATAGGTGATAAAAGTTGATTGTGGGAACATCTCTTTAAATCTGTATTTCGATATAAGTTTTAACTAAGCTTGGTTGTGAAGAAAATAAACAGTGGGGCTATGGATGAAAATACACTTAAAAGTCACATTGAAATAAATAGAGTGGCAGCACACAACTCCATTCAAGCTCCTCCTCATAGTGGGGGGTTAGTGAGAAGGACAGGGAAATTCAGAACCTCCATTTTTGGAATTGGTGGGAGACCCAGCAGTGGCACCCCCAAAAATCAGACTTATATCACATATCCTGTAGATAGGTGATAAAAGTTACTTGTAGAAATATTCCTTTAAAAATCCTGTTTTCTAAACTAGTGACGCATATTACAGTCCTGAATATTTTTAAACAATAGTGCTAAAAGGGGAAAACACTAGAGTTGAGCAAACATACTCTGCCGAGCTTGATGCTCATTTGAGTATTAGTGTACTCGATGGTGCTCGTTACTCGAATGAGCATCAAGTCGTGTTCGACCTCACCCCAGTTTTCGGCTCCTCCCCGCTGTGATGTGCCTGTCTTGGCCCCTCCCTGCCGCGACGCAGCATGCGTCATTGGCAAATTTTTTGTCTGGCCAGCAGGGGAGAGAGAGAGAGAGAGACGAACCTAGGCAAAAAAAAAAAGCTCGGCAACCGGCGTCCCACATACAAAAATGCTTGAGTCTCCCATTGTAGTCAATGGGGTTCGTTACTCGAGTAGAGCTCTCGAATTTTACGAAAAGCTCAACTCGAATAACGCGGACTCGAGCATTTGGGTGCTCGCTCATCTCTAGAAAACACACACGCTAAGATGAAACAGTACTCCTACAATGGTACTACTTTGAAGCTTTTTCCCACCTGACAACCTTGAAGCTATTTTAAACAAGTGGTAGTGCGCACACAACGAATTGACCATACAATTTCGCCTACAACACACAATAGATGAAATTATGAGGGGCCACAAAGCACTGACCAAAAAAGAAAATAATTCTAACTAATAATTACTGCTACATTAGTTCCTACATAAGTGTGCCAAGCAGAGACCATACTAGTATATCAATCAGAGCAGTGCCCCTATAACTTAACTCCTCTATGTTCTTATACTTCTGTTTTTGCTTTTATTAGAACAGTGATTCTTCACCTGGGTTCAATCAAACACCAAGGGTTCGCTGAGTTAGTCTTAGGGGTTCAGCAGAGGTCAAGACACACACACTGTACGTTCCATTCACCCCACTCATATGATTCGTGAGGCTCTCCATTGTGCATATTTTCTCAACATTTTGGTGTCACCTAATCATAGCATACCCTCTTATTCCTAAGAAGCCCTTGAGACACTCATACCGTTTGTTACAACGTATGTCTTTGCAAGCAATCCTATTTGAGAATGGTAGACATAAAAACGAAGAAAAGGAACAGACTTTGTTGTGAAAATGATATGAGAGTTGTACTTGCCAAGGTAAAGCTGCGCATTTCTGAACTTGCCTCTGAAAGGCCACAGCAAAAGTCACATTGATTTGCAGTAAATATCCATTGAGTTCATTGTGTACAACTGATGCATGGTTCATTTTGTGCACTAATAAAATATATACCTATGTTCTGAATTTGAAAAAATCATATTTTATTTTTCCAATTACGAAGAGTTCGGTGAATGCTCATATGAAACTTGCGGGGTTCAGTACCTCCAACATGGTTAAGAGCCACTGTATTAGAAGCTAATATGTGAGTGGACAATCACCAGCCACTTAAAGGAGTTGTCCCCCAGTGGACATTTATTGCTGAGTGCCCCACTACTGGTACCCACAACAATCATTAGAATGTAGGATTTGCAAGTGCAATGAAAAGGAAGGTCTGTTGAACATGCTCAATACTGCTCCATTCATAGTCCACAGGACTGAGGCCAAGAAACTTGTTGTGAGACACACAAATCTCGCATGAATATGAAAAGCATTCCTTTAATGTTCTCATATACATGAGTGATGCATGTCCTCTCTTTTTGCATTCCTCGGAACGCATCGCCCATTGTTTTCAATGGGACATTAAAACACATCGCATGGCGTGTGATGTGCATGCGAGTGTGCTGCGAGGTTTCCCATTGAAAAAAAAAGAGAAACACTTGCCGATCCTCCGACATGGCTGAAAGCTGCACCAGAGGATCGCTACTTTACTGAAGTGATGAGGGGCATTTCTACCATAAAACACCTCACATCTCTATGAAAACACACATTGGTGAGTGCGGTATCGGGCTGAGTTTCTTGGCCTGATATCACACTCACCTGTGTGTAGGTAGCCTAAGGGAGATAGCGAAGTACGGCTGCTTTGTTTTTTCCATCAGCTATTTTGACTGCACTATTTTTGGAAACCCCATCAAAAAATGTTGCGGTAGCTCCTTTCCCCATACTATTCTCCATGCCCTTTATTTCTCAAAAACTATAGAAAAAAGTATGCATTACTAGTTATGCAGGATGCAAAATTGCAACACTGTATCCACTGGAGTTGAGCTCTTAGGGCTCCTTCCCACGGACGGATTTCCGCTGTGTAATACGCGGCGAAAATCCGCCACGTTGCCTGCAGCTATTAGGTTCTATTGAGCCTAATAGCATAATGCTCATGGTGCGGAATTCCGCACCATGAAATCACCCGTCCTCACCCGCGGCATGTTCTACATGCCGCGGGTGTTCGCGCGGACAGCTTCCATTGCAGTCAATGGAAGCCCGTCTGTCACGCTATCTTCCGCTGTAGCACAGCGGAAGATAGCGTGAAACCGCTTCCCCGCCCACCGCCAGCTGCGTCATATGACGCGGCCGGCTCGTCATGTGATGCTGTGGGCGTGTCATATGACGCGGCCGGCGCGTCACATGACGCTGCGGCGCATGCGCGCTGAAGCGTCATGCGGGATGGAAGACGCCGGATCCGCAAGTAAGTATGGGGTCTCTGGGGGGCGCCGTGACGGGCTCCGCCGCAGAATTTGAGCTCTTAGGGGTTACATCATTTTATTTTTTATTTTTTTATTGAAGCAGGAAGCAATTTAATATACAACAAAATTATTTTTGGACAGTTATAGTCAATTGCCGGTTTTGCTGTTTGCAGTCATTCCTAATCAGTTTCATAATGGCAGAAAATTAATCAGGAGATAAACAAAATAAACTTTGTGATCACAATCCTAATGATATAGAAACACTTTCAAATAAACTATTAAATAAGAGTCATTTATGGTGACAGGTGCACTTTAACCCCCGAAAGCAACAGACCCACATCTGTGTCTCATTTATAAAGGATTTCTACAAATGAACATTTAACTCCACTGGTGAACTATACAATTATGCACAGCAAATAGACTAGTGCGAATGAAGCTTGCTGTGTGGCATGCAGGCCAAATTATATACTAAATCACAAATTTTACTCTAAATACTATAAAAATAGAGATCATTTCTGTGCGCCGCTGTACATAATAGATCACACAGTGCATGTGCTTCCAATTTTTATACCCTACTCAGAAATGCATTGTACTCACTGGTCAGAGTAAGGAATTGCAAACAGAAAATTACTAGAATCTGTTATATATAGAACCAATGGTTCGCTATGGTATCGGTCACATGTCCGCTTTTTATGCGGATATGCGATAAATTATAGGACACGACGATTCGCAGATCGCGCCTATCTGCGTTCAGCGTTTTATGTGCGCACCAAAATCATTTACTGCAGCTAGCTGCGTTTTTTTCGCCGGCCAGTCTAAGTTTCATGCGCATTTTGATGCGCATGGCGATTTTTCTCCGGTCAGACGGGCGTTTTGCTGCGACGATTAACGCGGCTAGGTGTAGATTTTTCCCGCGATTTTTCGCCCCCGGTCACGCGATTTGCGCATGCGCATCCGTCATGCGATCCGCAAATCGCGTGAAAAAACGCCCGTCTGACTAAGGCCTGACCCAAACTCTGAGCACTGTATACAATTTTAGTTTTGGCTTTACAGAAATTTAATTAGAAAACGGACCAGATCTGCCAAGGCAAAAGTCGTAAAAAAAAAAAGGAATTTGTAAAATGCTTTCAATTTCCAATTTTTAAGTTAATTTCAATATGGTGACTAGACATCATATACACATATTACTTTAAGGCAGCGATGTGAAAAAGTATTTGCCCATCACCCAATTTTTGCTAATTTGTCACTTTTAGATGTTTCAGATCATCCAACTAATTTTTATATAAGATAAAGGCAACAAAAGTAAATACAAAATGCAGCCTTTAAATGATTAGTTCCAATTACACAAAAATACTAGAGATGTGCGAGTATACTCACTAAGCCACATTACTCGAGCGAGTAGTGCCTTAGCCGAGTATCTCCCCGCTCGTCTCTAAAGATTCGGGGGCCGGCGCCGGTGATCGGGGAGTTGCGGCGGGGAGCAGGGTGGAGCGGGGGGGGGGGGGGGGGGAGAGAGGGAGAGAGAGATCTCCCCTCCTATCCTCCCCGCTCTCCCCCGCCGCTCCCCGCCCCCCGACGGTCCCCGAATCTTTAGAGATGAGCGAGGAGATACTCGGCTAAGGCACTACTCGCTCCAGTAATGTGCCTTAGTGAGTATACTCGCTCATCTCTAAGAAATACCCTTCCGATTTGTTGCTATGGCTTCTGTACAGGCCTAAACATGTTTATTGTCTATATGAGTAGAGGCTGTATTCATTCATCTCATACCAACAGTGCTCCACTCATCTCTAATCATATTAACTTTCATACTCTAAGCAACTTTACAGCGGACTGCTCACAACCCAAACTTGACAACTTCTGACTTTTCAACTTTTACCAAAGCTGAAGAAACAACTTGAAGGCCATTGCTTCCAGTTTAGTGACAATGTCAAAATAGAAATCTGAAAATGCCACGACTATATCAGCACGACAAGTCTTTTTACAGTCAGAGATTCAAACCTTCCGAACTCTTATCCCATTCTCATATGCAGAAGAAATTTCTGCAATAGAAATTATAATAAAATACTTGTGTGGGATTCTACATGGATTTCAATATTTCCAATCCAATTAGTGAAATAGATGGCAAATCCAGAAAAATAACTCCAGTCCAAATTTTTGCTCAGATTTTGACTGTCAGGAACAGATTTACAGACAATGACCATAACCATAGAACAAAGAAGAGTAGATATAATTACAATTAAATATATTTTATAAATGTACTCATAAACAGTAAATCCTGAATAGAGTAAGATACAGTTATAAGCAGGGCATAAGATCACCAGATGGCCGATGTATAGTAACAGAGAACTTCCATAAGTGGCATGAAAATATGGGAAGTTAGATGCAATGTCTACAGAAGTCACTTATTTCTGTTATGTCCGCCAGTATCCTCCCTTAGAATATTTCAGGAGTGTTCAGCTGACATCACAAGCATCAACTTCCCTTCATACCATTTTTCAACTGCACATATGTCCTGGTAAAATATTTCACCATGCTCATCTGATAAGTCACTGCATCCCTCCGAGAAGTAGTCAAGGTGCGACTGTATGAAATGTACTTAATACAGACATCATTTTCTACTTATGTCTCATCAGATATATAGCAAACGCTGTCTGGTTTGTATTGGCATGTGCATGGTGCCAAACTGATTCACTAAACAATATGGGGCCTCACTTATTAAAACTGTCTCCTTCCCCATAGCAACCAATCAAAGCGCAGCTTTTATTTCATCTCAGTGGTTTCAGGAATAAAGCTAAGCTGTGACTATCTGCTATTGACAATAAAGACCATTTCACTCTTAGACAGTTTTGATGAATGAGGCTCATGGTTTTAACTCCTTAAAGGGGTTTTGTTATTAAAAACTGCACTTCACATTTTCCACTATACTGCCCTGCTTAGCATAAGCTGTGATAGACCATAAACATAGCACATTTAATTTATATGCAAAACATACCCCATCTCCATTTTTCTTCTTCATACTTCAGACAGCCCTTTAGATATTTGTAGACAGCAATTAAGTCTCCTCTCAGCCTACTTTTTGGAACCATTCCTCGTAGGACATGATTTGCAGACCATACACCATCTTGGTTACTCTTCTCTGAACTTGCTCCAGTTTGTCTATGTCTTTTTTAAAGTGGGGTGCCCAGAACTGGACACAGTATTCCAGATGAGGTCTGACTAAGGAAGAGTAGAGGGGGATAATTAACTCACGTGATCTAGACTCTATGCTTCTCTTAATACATCCCAGAATTTTGTTTGCCTTTTTGGCTGCTGCATCACATTGTTGACTCATGTTCAGTCTATTATCTATTAGTATACCAAAGTCTTATTCACATGTGCTGCTGCTGAGCCCAATTCCTTCCATTCTGTATGTGCTTTTTTCATTTTTCTTGCACAGATGTAGGACTTTGCATTTCTCCTTGTTAAATACCATTCTCTTAGTCGCCGACCACTGTTCAAGCTTTTCTAGATCTTTCTGAATCCTCTCTCTCTTCCCTAGTGTTAGCTATCCCTCCTAGCTTTGTGTCGTTTGCAAATGTGATCAGTTCCCTATCAATTTCCTCCTCCAGATCATTTATAAAAATGTTGAACAACACTGGGCCTAGGACAGAGCCTTGTGGTACCTCACTTGATGTATTTTTCCACTCACATGTGCAGCCCTTTATGACCACTCTTGATCACTCAGCCAGCTGTGTATCCACCTAAGAGTTGCCCTGTCAATCCCATATTTGGTCATTTTTTCAATAAGTATGGTACTTTTTCAAATGCTGAGATACTTTGTCAAATGCTTTACTAAAGTCAAGATATACTATATCCACTGCATTTCCCTGATCAACCCAGTTGGTGATTCTGTCATAGAAGGAAATTAGATTCATCTGGCATGACTTGTTTGTTACAGACCCATGCTGGCTCTGGTTAATTACTCCATTTTCCTCCAAGTACTTGCATACATGCTGTTTAATCAATTGTTTAAAGATCTCTTCCTATATAGAAGTCAGGATTACAGGCTTGTAATTTTCTGGATCCACCTTCTTCCCTTTTTTGAAGATGGGGACAACATTTGCCCTTTTCCAATCTTCTGGAATTTCTCCTGTTCTGCAAGAATTTTCAAAGATTATGGCGAGTGGTTCAGCAACTACCTTCGCTGCTTCCTTTAGTATCCTAGGATGTAATTCATCTGGACCTTGAGACTTGAATTCATTTAAGTTAGCCATGTGTTCCCTTGCCATCTCTCTGCTTATAGATAGTCTGCATTCTTTTATTCCTCTGATAGCACAGGGAAGATCACTTGATGTTCCATCTACTTTCTGAAAGAAAACAGATACAAAATAGGAATTTAGAAGTTCAGCCTTCTCAATACCATTCTTAACCAATTCACCATTTTCATCTTGTAAGCATCCAATAGCATCTTTGACTTTTCTTTTGACATACCCCCAAAATCCTTTTTTATGCTTTTGGCCTCTGTTGCAAGCCTCAATTCATTATTAGCTTTAGCTTTTCTGACACTTGTCCTACAGTTTCTGCAGATCGTAATTTTATTCTTCTTTAGATATTACCCACTCTTTCCATTTGATAAACACATTTTTCTTCCTTTTTAACATGTGTGCAAGTTCTGTGTTCATCCATCCTGGTCTCTTTAAATGCTTCCCATTCTTCCTTACTGGGCAAGCACATGGTTATACGCTTGCCCAGTGTTTGACAGACTGCTGAGAATTAGAGATGAGCGAACGTGTTCTTCCGAGCTTGATATTCGTGCGAATATTAGGGTGTTCGGGATGTTCGTTATTCGTAACGAACACCATGCGGTGTTCTGGTTACTTTCACTTCCTTCCCTGAGACGTTAGCGCGCTTTTCTGGCCAATTGAAAGACAGGGAAGGCATTACAACTTCCCCCTGTGACATTCAAGCCCTATACCACCCCCCTGCTGTGAGTGGCTGGGAAGATCAGGTGTCACCCGAACATAAAAGTCGGCCCCTCCCGCGGTTCGCCTCAGATGCCGTGTGAGTTAGATGAGGGACAGTGCAGTTTGTACCGGAGCTGCTGTAGGGAAAGAATTGGTAGTTAGTGTAGGCTTCAAGACCCCCCAAAGGTCCTTATTAGGGCCACTGATAGCTGTGTGTTGGCTGCTGTTAGCAGTGGCAATTTTTTTTTCTCTCAAAATCGGCTCTGCAGAGCGTTGCACCTGGCATTAGGGACAGAAGTTCTGCATAGGCAGGGAGAGTGTTAGGAGTGAGTGTAGCCTTCAAGAACCTCAACGGTCCTTTCTAGGGCCATATTTAACCGTGTGCAGTACTGTCCAGGCTGCTGTTAGCTGTGCTGCATTTTTTTTTGCTTCTCAAAATCGCTTCTGCAGACCATTGCACCCTCCATTGATACTGCAGGGAAAGAATTGTATAGGCAGGGCCACAACACAGTTATTATTCATTGAATATACGCAGTGCTGCCTTTTGGTGCAAAAAAACGGAAAATAATTCTATTTGTCCTGCCTCTGTCCGTCCTAACGCCGGTGGACATGTGTCGGCTGCGTGTGCAACCTGTAAAAATCAGACGCACCCAGCTACGTTTTACTCCTGGCTTTGCCATTTGCTTTCCTTAATTGGGAAAAAAAATACCTGCTCTGCCACAGTTAATAACTCTGCTACCCTCACGTTCTGTGACACATTAGCAGGAAAACAGCACAGTTATTAAACTTCTCATGTTCATAGAATATACGCAGTGCTGCCTTTTGGTGCAAAAAACGGAAAATAATTCTATTTGTCCTGCCTCTGTCCGTCCTAACGCCGGTGGACACGTGTCGGCTGCGTGTGCAACCTGTAAAAATCAGACGCACCCAGCTACGTTTTACTCCTGGCTTTGCCATTTGCTTTCCTTAATTGGGAAAAAAAATACCTGCTCTGCCACAGTTAATAACTCTGCTACCCTCACGTTCTGTGACACATTAGCAGGAAAACAGCACAGTTATTAAACTTCTCATGTTCATAGAATATACGCAGTGCTGCCTTTTGGTGCAAAAAAACGGAAAATAATTCTATTTGTCCTGCCTCTGTCCGTCCTAACGCCGGTGGACACGTGTCGGCTGCGTGTGCAACCTGTAAAAATCAGACGCACCCAGCTACGTTTTAATCCTGGCTTTGCCATTTGCTTTCCTTAATTGGGAAAAAAAATACCTGCTCTGCCACAGTTAATAACTCTGCTACCCTTACGTTCTGTGACACATTAACAGGAAAACAGCACAGTTATTAAACTTCTCATGTTCATAGAATATACGCAGTGCTGCCTTTTGGTGCAAAAAAACGGAAAATAATTCTATTTGTCCTGCCTCTGTCCGTCCTAACGCCGGTGGACACGTGTCGGCTGCGTGTGCAACCTGTAAAAATCAGACGCACCCAGCTACGTTTTACTCCTGGCTTTGCCATTTGCTTTCCTTAATTGGGAAAAAAAATACCTGCTCTGCCACAGTTAATAACTCTGCTACCCTCACGTTCTGTGACACATTAGCAGGAAAACAGCACAGTTATTAAACTTCTCATGTTCATAGAATATACGCAGTGCTGCCTTTTGGTGCAAAAAAAGGGAAAATAATTCTATTTGTCCTGCCTCTGTCCGTCCTAACGCCGGTGGACACGTGTCGGCTGCGTGTGCAACCTGTAAAAATCAGACGCACCCAGCTACGTTTTACTCCTGGCTTTGTCATTTGCTTTCCTTAATTGGGAAAAAAATACCTGCTCTGCCACAGTTATTAACTCTGCTACCCTCACGTTCTGTGACACATTAGCAGGAAAACAGCACAGTTATTAAACTTCTCATGTTCATAGAATATACGCAGTGCTGCCTTTTGGTGCAAAAAAACGGAAAATAATTCTATTTGTCCTGCCTCTGTCCGTCCTAACGCCGGTGGACACGTGTCGGCTGCGTGTGCAACCTGTAAAAATCAGACGCACCCAGCTACGTTTTACTCCTGGCTTTGCCATTTGCTTTCCTTAATTGGGAAAAAAAATACCTGCTCTGCCACAGTTAATAACTCTGCTACCCTCACGTTCTGTGACACATTAGCAGGAAAACAGCACAGTTATTAAACTTAGATTATTCATTCACTAGAGGCAGTGGGGCCTTTCGTTTTCAAAAAAGGGAAAAAATTATATTTGGCCTGCAGTCTTGCGCCAATTTATTAGCTGCCTGTGAAATCAAATCACTGGTAATACAGCATGCTGAGGGGTAGGGGTAGGCCTAGAGGACGTGGACGCGGCCGAGGACGCGGAGGGCCAAGTCAGGGTGTGGGCACAGGCCAAGCTCCTGATCCAGGTGTGTCGCAGCCGACTGCTGCGCGATTAGCAGAGAGGCATGTTTCTGGTGTCCCCACATTCATCGCCCAATTAATGGGTCCACGCGGGAGACGGTTATTAGAAAATGAGCAGTGTGAGCAGGTCCTGTCCTGGATGGCAGAAAGTGCTTCGAGCAACCTATCGTCTACCCGCAGTTCTGCGCCGTCCACTGCTGCCAATCCGAATCCTCTGTCTGCTGCTCCTCCTTCCTCCCAGCCTCCTCACTCCACTACAATAAAACCTGCTCAGGAGCGGGAACACTCCCAGGAACTGTTCTCGGGCCCCTGCTTAGATTGGGCAGCAGCGGTTCCTCTCCCACCAGAGGAGTTTATCGTCACTGATGCCCAACCATTCGAAAGTTCCCGGGGTCCGGGGGAAGAGGCTGGGGACTTCCGCCAACTGTCTCAACAACTTTCTGTGGGTGAGGAGGACGATGACGATCAGACACAGTTGTCTTGCAGTGAGGTAGTAGTAAGGGCAGTAAGTCCGAGGGAGCAGCGCACAGAGGATTCGGAGGAAGAGCAGCAGGACGATGAGGTGACTGACCCCACCTGGTGTGCAACGCTTACTCAGGAGGACAGGTCTTCAGAGGGGGAGTCAAGGGCATCAGCAGGGCAGGTTGCAAGAGGCAGTGCGGTGGCCAGGGGTAGAGGCAGGGCCAGACCGAATAATCCACCAAGTGTTTCCCAAAGCGCCCCCTCGCGCCATGCCACCCTGCAGAGGCCGAGGTGCTCTAAGGTCTGGCAGTTTTTCACAGAGACGCCTGACGACCGACGAACAGTGGTGTGCAACCTTTGTCGCGCAAAGCTCAGCCGGGGAGCCAACACCAACAGCCTCACCACCACCACCATGCGCAGACATATGATGGCCAAGCACCCCGCAAGGTGGGACGAAGGCCGTTCAGCGCCTCCGGTTTGCACCCCTGCCTCTCCCCCTGTGCCCCAACCTGCCACTGAGATGCAACCCCCCTCTCAGGACACAGGCACTACCGTCTCCTGGCCTGCACCCTTACCCTCACCTCCGCTGTCCTCGGCCCCATCCAGCAGTGTAGTTCAGCGCACCGTCCAGCCGTCGCTTGCGCAACTGTTGGAGCGCAAGCGCAAGTACGCTGCCACGCACCCGCACGCTCAAACGTTAACCGTCCGCATAGCAAAATTCATCAGCCTTGAGATGCTGCCGTATAGGGTTGTGGAAACGGAGTCCTTCAAAAGTATCATGGAGGCGGCGGCCCCGCGCTACTCAGTTCCCAGTCGCCACTACTTTTCCCGATGTGCCGTCCCAGCCCTGCACGACCACGTCTCCCGCAACATTGTACGCGCCCTCACCAACGCGGTTACTGCCACGGTCCACTTAACTACGGACACGTGGACAAGCACAGGCGGGCAGGGCCACTACATCTCCCTGACGGCACATTGGGTGAATTTAGTGGAGGCTGGGACAGAGTCAGAGCCTGGGACCGCTCATGTCCTACCCACCCCCAGAATTGCGGGCCCCAGCTCGGTGGTGGTATCTGCGGAGGTGTATGCTTCCTCCACTAAAGCACCCTCCTCCTCCTCCTCCTCTGTCTCGCAATCAAGATGTGTTAGCAGCAGCATGTCGCCAGCAGTCGGTGTCGCGCGGTGTGGCAGCACAGCGGTGGGCAAGCGTCAGCAGGCCGTGCTGAAACTACTCAGCTTAGGCGATAAGAGGCACACGGCCCACGAACTGCTGCAGGGTCTGACACAGCAGACCGACCGCTGGCTTGCGCCGCTGAGCCTCCAACCGGGCATGGTCGTGTGTGACAACGGCCGTAACCTGGTGGCGGCTCTGCAGCTCGGCAGCCTCACGCACGTGCCATGCCTGGCCCACGTCTTTAATTTGGTGGTTCAGCGCTTTCTGAAAAGCTACCCACGCTTGTCAGACCTGCTCGTAAAGGCGCGCCGGCTCTGCGCACATTTCCGCAAGTCGCACACGGACGCTGCCACCCTGCGCACCCTGCAACATCACTTTAAGCTGCCAGTGCACCGACTGCTGTGCGACGTGCCCACACGGTGGAACTCTACGCTCCACATGTTGGCCAGGCTCTATGAACAACGTAGAGCTATAGTCGAATACCAACTCCAACATGGGCGGCGCAGTGGGAGTCAGCCTCCTCAATTCCTTTCAGAAGAGTGGGCCTGGTTGGCAGACATCTGCCATGTCCTTGGTAATTTTGAGGAGTCTACCCAGGTGGTGAGCGCCGATGCTACAATCATTAGCGTCACCATTCCTCTGCTATGCATCTTGAGAAATTCCCTGCAAACCATAAAGGCAGCTGCTTTGCGCTCGGAAACGGGGGCGGGGGAAGACAGTATGCCGCTGGATAGTCAGGGCACCCTCCTGTCTATTTCTCAGCGCGTACAGGAGGAGGAGGAGGAGCATGAGGAGGATGAGGAGGAGGGGGAAGAGACAGCTTGGGCCGCTGCTGACGGTACACCGGCTGATTGCCTGTCATCCTTTCAGCGTGTATGGCCTGAGGAGGAGGAGGAGGAGGAGGATCCTGAAAGTGATCTTCCTAGTGAAGACAGCCATGTGTTGCGTACAGGTACCCTGGCACACATGGCTGACTTCATGTTAGGATGCCTTTCTCGTGACCCTCGCGTTGCACGCATTCTGGCCACGACGGATTACTGGGTGTACACACTGCTCGATCCACGGTATAAGGAGAACCTGCCCACTCTGATTCCCGAAGAGGAAAGGGGTTCGAGAGTGTTGCTATACCACAGGACCCTTGCGGACAAGCTGATGGTAAAATTCCCAGCCGACAGCGCTAGTGGCAGAAGGCGCAGTACCGAGGGCAAGGTAGCAGGGGATGTGCGTAGATCGAGCAGCATGTACATCCCAGGCAGTGCAACAGTCTTTAAGGGCCTGGCCAGCTTTATGGCTCCCCACCAAGACTGTGTCACCGCTCCCCAGTCACGGCTGAGTCGGCGGGAGCACTGTAAAAGGATGGTGAGGGAGTACGTAGCGGATCGCACGACCATCCTTGGTGACGCCTCTGCCCCCTACAACTACTGGGTGTCGAAGCTGGACACGTGGCCTGAACTAGCGCTGTATGCCCTGGAGGTGCTTGCTTGTCCTGCGGCTAGCGTCTTGTCGGAGAGGGTGTTTAGTGCGGCTGGGGGAATCATCACAGATAAGCGTAGCCGCTTGTCAACCGACAGTGCCGACAGGCTAACACTCATCAAGATGAACAAAGGCTGGATTTCGCCAGACTTCTGTTCTCCACCAGCGGACAGCAGCGATACGTAAGCAATACGTAGGCTGCACCCGCGGATGGAAGCTACGTTCTCTCTCACCATCCAAAACGGGGACATTTCTGCTTCATCAATCTGTGTCTAATATTCCTCCTCCTCCTCCTCCTGCTCCTCCTCCTGAAACCTCACGTAATCACGCTGAACGGGCAATTTTTCTTAGGGCCACAAGGCTCACTCAAATAATTTTTCTGAACAATTTTTATAAGTTTCAATGCGCTTAAAAGCGTTGGAACTTTAACTTGAACCAATTTTTCGTTACACTGGGCTGCCTCCAGGCCTAGTTACCACTTAAGCCACATTAACCAAAGCGATTAATGGGTTTCACCTGCCCTCTTGGCTGGCCATGGCCAATTTTTGGGATGTACATTAGTACTGTTGATACAGCAATTTTTGTGGGCCCTCGCCTACAGTGTAATCAAATTAATTTTTAGCCCACCTGCATTACAGCTGACGTTACCTCAGCTGTGTTGGGCAATGCAATGGGATATTTTTGTGTACCGCCGGTGGGTTCCAGGGAGCCACCCATGCTGTAGGTGCACACGGAGTTTTTAATACATGTGTCCACTTCTAAAGAACCCCAGTCTGACTGGGGCATGCAGTGTGGGCCGAAGCCCACCTGCATTAAGCACGACATTACTACCTCAGCTGTGTTGGGCAATGCAATGGGATATTTCTATGTACCGCCGGTGGCTTCCTGGCACCCACCCAGGCAGTGGGTCCACAGGGAGTTTAACCTACATGTGTCCACTTGTAAAGAACCCCGGTCAGACTGGGGCATGCAGTGTGGGCCGAAGCCCACCTGTATTACGCACGACATTACTACCTCAGCTGTGTTGGGCAATGCAATGGGATATTTCTATGTACCGCCGGTGGGTTCCAGGGAGCCACCCATGCTGTAGGTGCACACGGAGTTTTTAATACATGTGTCCACTTCTAAAGAACCCCAGTCTGACTGGGGCATGCAGTGTGGGCCGAAGCCCACCTGTATTACGCACGACATTACTACCTCAGCTGTGTTGGGCAATGCAATGGGATATTTCTATGTACCGCCGGTGGCTTCCTGGCACCCACCCAGGCAGTGGGTCCACAGGGAGTTTAACCTACATGTGTCCACTTGTAAAGAACCCCGGTCAGACTGGGGCATGCAGTGTGGGCCGAAGCCCACCTGTATTACGCACGACATTACTACCTCAGCTGTGTTGGGCAATGCAATGGGATATTTCTATGTACCGCCGGTGGCTTCCTGGCACCCACCCATGCTGTGGGTCCACAGGGAATTATAAATGCATCTGTTTCCACTTATAAAGAAACCCAGTCTGACTGGGGCATGCAGTGTGGGCCGAAACCCACCTGCATTAACCCTTTCCAGTCCACTGTGTGACCTGTGAAGACATTAGGGTTTAAGGCTGTACAGCTCCGTTGTTGGTAGACGTCCGTCGGGGTTCTCTTACTGTATATTGCCAGCCTCTCTGCTGTCGGAGCCTATCCTGCGTGTCAGCTCATGCAGTACTGGCTTTAGCCAGCATATAGCGCCGTTGTATAACGGCAGAAAAAGAGTAAGCCCCCTAGGAAAACCATATACAAATTGGATTGGAAAGGGTTAAGCACAACATTACTACCTCAGCTGTGTTGGGCAATGCAATGGGATATTTCTATGTATCGCCGGTGGCTTCCTGGCACCCACCCATGCTGTAGGTGCACACGGAGTTTTTACTACATCTGTACACTTATAAAGAACCCCAGTCAGACTGGGGCATGCAGTGTGGGCCGAAGCCCACCTGCATTAAGCACGACATTACTACCTCAGCTGTGTTGGGCAATGCAATGGGATATTTTTATGTACCGCCGGTGGGTTCCAGGGAGCCACCCATGCTGTGGGTCGACAGGGACTTCACAATAGGGAGTTGTACCTGCCTGTGTCTATGAATTAAAAAGCCCGGTCTGACTGGGGCATGCAGACACCTTGACAGAATGAATAGTGTGTGGCACATAGGTTCCCCATTGCTATGCCCACGTGTGCAGCTCCTGATGGCGGTGGCACAGGATTCTATTTCTCATTGCTTCTGTACAGCATTGTGGGCTATCGCTCCGCCCCTTTTAAAGAGGGTCGCTGCCTAGCCGTGCCAACCTCTGCAGTGTGTGCCTGCGGTCCCTCGTCATGGCAGACGCAATTCTAAATAGACATGAGCGTGGTGTGGCATGAGGGCAGCTGAAGGCTGCCCAGGGACACTTTGGTGTGCGCTGTGGGGGGGAGGGGGGGCGGTTGGGCAGCATGTAAGCCAGGAGAAGTGGCAGTGGAGTGTCATGCAGGCAGTGATTGTGCTTTGTTGGAGGTAGTGTGGTGCTTAGCAAAGGTATGCCATGCTAATGAGGGCTTTTCAGAAGTAAAAGTTGTTGGGAGGGGGGGGGGGCCCACTCTTGCCGGTATTGTGGCTTAATAGTGGGACCTGGGAACTTGAGATGCAGCCCAACATGTAGCCCCTCGCCTGCCCTATCCGTTGCTGTGTCGTTCCCATCACTTTCTTGAATTGCCCAGATTTTCACACATGAAAACCTTAGCGAGCATCGGCGAAATACAAAAATGCTCTGGTCGCCCATTGACTTCAATGGGGTTCGTTGTTCGAAACGAACCCTCGAACATCGCGGGAAGTTCGTTCCGAATAACGAACACCCGAACATTTTGGTGTTCGCTCATCTCTACTGAGAATTCAACATTTTCAGCCAGGGACTGAACTAGTGACGTTGCATACATTGTCCTAGCCAGAAATACTAGGCCGTGAATCTGTGCTACTTCAGTGGAAGTGTCAGAACCAGCGTTATGCACAGTCATGTGACCTGTGGGAATCTAGAAAGTAGGGAAACATTGTGAAGTAGAAGACCTGCTAAAGAAACTGACTGGGAAAGAATAACTAAGTATACAAAAAAAGTTTTACTGTGACAAAACCCCTTTAAGAATGCGGCCCTTTTTTTTCTATTTTCACTTTTTATTCCCCACTATCCAAAAAATTATCTCTTTATGTATCCATCGGCAAAGCTGTCTGATGGATTTTATTCTGAAGGATAAGTTGTATTTTTCAATGGTACTATATAACGTACCATATAATGTACTGAAAAAATTCTAAGTAGAGTGAAATGGAATAAGAATCTTTAGGTGTGTTTTGTTTCTACGGTGTACACTGCAGCAAAAATGACAACTTTATTCTGTGAATCAGAACGATTACAATGATAAAAAAAATTATATAGTTTTTTTTTTTTTTGCTTTACTGCTTTTAAAAAATAAAAAATCTTTGAAAAAAACAAAACAAAATTAATTTCTGCCGCCATCTTCTGACAGCCATAACTGTTTTTATTCCATCTACATACTTGTGTTGGGACTTATTTTTTGTATGATCTGTAATTTTCACAATTTGGGGGAAAATATGACTTGTTGATGGCTTATTATTAGACAGAGTGACCAAAAGAAGTGCAATTCTGATATTGTTTATTTTTTTCTGACAACATTCACTGTGCATGATAAATAAGGCATTACTTTGATAGATAAGCCTTTTATAGACACAGTGATACCAAATATGTTTTTGTTATTTTTTATTTTGAGTTTTTCTTATAAATATGGGAAAGGGGTAGGGTTAAACTTTTATTACCTTTTATTTTTGACGGCAGAATCGGAATGACTGCAGGAGCGGTTTATGATGGCTAGCAGGGATTGCAGTCAATAGGTCAGGGAGCATGTTATCAGGCGGAGTACAGAGGGGTTTGTTTAGGGAATGCGGTATGCCTCTCTGAAGAGGTACATTTTTAAAGCATGCCTGAAGTTCTGCGAGTCCTGGATTGCCCGGGTAGCCTTTGGTAGTGCGTTCCAGAGGACCGGTGCTGCTCTGGAGAAGTCCTGGAGGCGGGAATGAGAAGTTCGAATTAAAGGGGCACTCAGTCTGGTTTTGTTAGCAGAGCGAAGAGCCCGGGCTGGGTGATGGATTGAGATGAGGGAGGCGATATAGGGGGGCACTGCACTGTGGAGGGCTTTGTAGATGAAGGTAGTAAGTTTAAATTGAATTCTGTATTTAACGGGCAGCCAGTGCAGTGACCGGCACAGGGCAGAGGCTGGACAGGAAGATGAGCCTGCATTCAGGATGGATTGGAGAGGGTAGAGTCTGGTGCAGGGGAGGACGATTAGCAACGAGTTGCAATAATCAAGCCGAGAGTGGATGAGGGCAACAGTAAGCATTTTTAGTGTGTCCACGGTGAGAAAAGAGCGGATTCTTGCGATGTTCTTGTGGTGCAGCTGACATGTTCGGGCCAGAGATTGGATGTAGGGGGTGAAGGAAAGATCGGAGTCGAATATGACCCCAAGGCAGCGGGCATGTTGTCTAGGAGTTATGGTGGCGTCACACACAAATTATAATAAGAATACATATACTCTGTATACTGTATATAGAGATGAGTTAATTTATTAGCATGACTTATGTGTTCTAGTTCATCAGTTGTTCCTACTATTAGCATGCATTGTTGAATCAATTTTGCTTATGCTAAATTTAAAACAAGTATTACTGATTCAGGGCTCAGTTACACGGGCACATCCGGGCACCGATGCGCCCATGTTACTGCACGAAGAAGGCGGACGCACTGCAGGTGCGGACGACTCTCCGCACCGACGGAAGAAAGAACACATGACCGGCAATGGAGCCGGTCATGTGTTCTTTCTTCTGGCAGTGAGGAGAGTTGTCCGCACCAGAGTGCGGCCATCTTATCATGCAGTAACACGGGCGCTGATGCGCCCATGTGACAGAGCCCTCAAGGCAAAAGAAGGTATTATTACTGAGTTGGGACATATAGCATCATTGCTGAGTGGGGACACTTTTACTGTGTGAAAATCACTTCAAGCAGCATTTACTGTGTGGGGCCTTCCAGAGGCACATAAATACAGATACTACTATTGTGTGGGGTACCACAGGTGTTATTATTACTATCTTGGGTATTATAGAGGGAAGGATTGTATAAATATGTAGATAACATAGGGAGGGTGATGGAATATAAAGGATCCAAAGATGTCTGTGTGTCCAATTCCATAGAGACAAGTTGTAGCGGGATGACGTTGTCATGGTGGTCAGGGCCAGATATGGAAGAAAAAGGAAACTGAAAAACTCCAGTCAGAGAGGACATCACATGTGATCACTGGATATAACTGTACTGTAATTACTTATATGGTCTGCAATACACCTATGTAGAGTTAGGAAATTTACTGTTGCATGCATTGTGACAAACTACCAAGGGGCTCACTGAGACTCTGTTGCCCAAGGGCCTACATAAACCTGGAGCTGACCCTGACAAGCAGATCCAACAGTTTTGTTGTCCACTATCTAGACACAGATTGCACCTTTATTACAGAACCCTGTCTCTGCCTGGACCATTCCCAGGTACTTAGCAGAAGGTATAATCAATAGAAAAAGTGTAACCAGCTCACTCACACCTAACACAATCCTGGGATATAAGTAGCATGGTGCATGGAAGGAATCTGCTTCAGCCACGGATTGGCTCCATTCCAAAACACAATATTTCTTCCAGCACTCATATGAAATTTGAAAACAAAACTTTTATTATAGTATCCTAATAAACATCCTCATAGAAGCAGACGGAAAAAAAGGGGAATGATTTTTACATGTTTCTAACCTCACAAACCGAACTGTTCCTCATAATGTCATTCCCAACCTGATGCTCCTGGTTAAAAATCACTCACATTAAGGTTGCACATGACCTGAAATCAACAGTGTGGTATACTGAATGGTGCTGTGAATGGGGGACATTGTCTGGTATGGCAGATACATAGATAACCTCTTATTTATTTGGGGGGGAGTAGCCTGTCTGCCATCCTAGACTTTGTCTCCCATATGAACAGCAATGATATGAATCTCCTTTTTTACATATAACATGTCAGCCGAAAATATCCCTTTTCTTGATTTGTTCCTCTCAAGCAATGTTCAATCTGGTACAATGTCAACCATGTTATACAGAAAACATATGAATGCTGGAAGATATCTTGTGTTTTGGACTAAGAAGAAGGTATCATGAATGAGAAGCCTGGACTGCCACGGACTGGAACTGTATTATTTTTAGTGACAAATCCAGGTTCTGTTTGGAAGACGACGATTATGTTAGAGTATGGAGTCCTTATGGTGAGCACTTTAATCCTGCCTTTGCAGTGGTGTGGCATACTGCCCCAACTGCTGGTGTGATAATCTCGGGAGCTATTGCATATGACAGTCAGTCATCCCTAGTAGTGATCAAGGGACACTAACAGCTCCACAATATGTGCCACAAATCCTCCAACCACATGTGTTGCCTCTCGGCTTCCAACAGGCATTGTTCAGCAGGATAATGTTTGACCACACGCAGCAAGGGTTTTCCAGGTATGTCTCTGCCAGGTTGCCACATATCCTTGGCCTGCTCAGTCGGCAGATTGATCAAGCATTTATGGGACCAGCCGGGATGCCAGCTTTGGCAGCCTATGAGTGTGCGGGATCTAGAAGCCTATTGTAATATCTATTGGCAAATATGCCGCAGAATAACATATGGAGCCTGCATGCCTCCATGTCTATCCGTATGTCATGATATCTACAGGCTAGAGGCGGCCCAACATGGTACTAGAGTCTCATTTGAATTCTACAGTTTTCCCCAATAAACTACATTATACATATAAAGTTTCATTTGATTCCAACAACTCATATTTGGTGCATTATTTTGTTAATGAGTGTATTCTAAGGGTGCTACTACAGGAGTATAAGGAGCCGTAGGTGATGCTCTTGATTCACTGTTAATTTCTGGGCTGCAACTAGACTTGCAGCAGGAAACTTTGCCAAGTACAGGTGCAGCCCAGCAATTAGCAGTAAAACGTATGAGCTACCTGCAGCTGAGACACCCTGGGTATGGACATCCTAAGGGCCAGGGAATCGAACAGCCATACAAAGCAGTGAACCATTTCAATTTATTTCCTCACAGCTTAGCATAAGCATATTTTAGTTGAACCTATTTGCAAGCATCAAGGAATCATGCAAACAGAGAAAAACATAATCTTGATGCAATAGTGGTGTGTGCAGGTACAATTTAATGGGGGATTTATCAACATTTTTGTGCAAGACTGATACTGTAAAAAAAAGTTGCAAATTCTTGGTGCATACACTTTTTTCACAATAATTAGTACATTTTTTCATTTCAGGCAAATAAAACTGGCTGAGATTTAGCAGGAGGAGCGGGTCTTCAGTGGAGTGACAGATTAACTATAATTTACACCACAAATTGACATAAATTACGCAAATCTATGCTAACTCATAGCTGGCATAGATTTTCTTCTGGCACATGGACACCCAAAGAGGCACCACATTAATTAAACAATGTGTACAATCTGAACACACTTCAGGCTTTCATCTTCTAAATGTCCCCCGTAATAGTTTGACAATGATACATGTTCACCACTAGGTCATGTATTGAGCTTCATTAGCCCCCAGTGCCAGAAATGTAAAAACTATCTTCGCACTTACAGAACTTGCTCTTTTAACAGAGTATTTTAAAAGACAGTAAATTCAGATAAATAGCCATCTAATGCTAGCATGCCATATTTTCACATGCTGTGGGATGGCAAGATTGGGATCATATAACCGGAAAAATGAAGAAGTTCTGCTCAATAAAAATGAACACTTGATGGATACAGTACTTAAAATGAAAAGCTGGATTGATTGTATTATTAATCCCAGCAAACTCCTCCAGTCTAATCCAAATTTAATTAAGGTCATGCTAGATATATTTCCCATTATCCCAAGAAATTCTTTATGTAGGTATGTAAAGTCTGGCGAGGGAAATGAATAGTACAAGATTCATAATGAAAATGATGACTAATCATTAATAAAAGTCACATGACATTAGCTAACTCTGTTATTGTGTTCTCAAAAAGAATATAGGCTCCTTTTTATATTGGAAAATAACAGTAGCATATACAGTTTAATGGCCAGAATTTGCATATAGGAGTAATATATATATATATATATATATATATATATATATATATATATATATATATATCACTAATTTTACAAATGCCTAATTTATTTATGCCTTACTGTCTGTGTTATAGTCTTGAATGTCAAGAAGGGTATCATTTCTCATAATGGAGAGCATCTAGAATGTGAGTGAGAAGACTTATGAGGCCATTCATGCTCCTCTGGGAAATATGCAAATAGGGAAGTTGAAAGGATGCCTCTGCAGTGCCACCTACTGGAAGGCAGCATTCCTGCAAGGCAATGTTAGACTCTTTAAACAAGCCTTATAACAATGACTGGGAATTGAAAATCAAGCCTTATAAGCCTCCTCACACACCTTCTAGGTGCTTAAGAAAAAATGATACCCTTCCTGACCTATATCTATAGGCCTCTCACTAGCCAAGCCAGAAACCTACTGCACACTGATGCGGGGTGAAAACCCCGAAACAGCTGTCTGTGTATGGTATTCTGGCTAAGTTTTAAATTCCCAGTCATCGTTATAAGGCTTGTCTAAAGAGTCTGATATTGACTTGCAGTAATGCTGCATTCCAATAGGTGGTGCTGTAGAGGTATTGTTCCATCTTACCTATTTGTATAGTCTTAAATTGTATTCACAATTATGCAGACTTCACACTAGAAATATCGCAGAGCTTAATCTGCTGATTTGCATTCTGGAAAATGCCATCAGCAAGCATTTGAATAAAAGCTGGATTTTTAAACATGAGTTTTCAAGCACCTGTGGGGCTCTCCTCCCAATACTATGTACTGGCTTTGCCAACTTTTTATCTGCATTACAAGAACATTTTTTGGTTTATTGATAATTTTCTTGATTAGCATAAGATGGAGTCACACACAACATTTACAAGAGTTTATTGCACATTTTCATTAATGTTTTAACTGCATTTTTTAGATCCAAAATGCTACTTTTTAGGGCCAAATATTACTTAAAGTCTGAACTACCGAAAGATCTACATACACAGCATTTTGGATGTGATGTGATTGTGTTCGGTGTTCTGATGGTGTTGTGAACATGGCATTTTGTCCTCAGCCCTTTCCACAGGACTTACAAAACACCAGAAAAACATCAGTTTAAAATGTTACACAAAATCCACCAAAAACACTAAGAAAAATGATTAAAAATGTTGAAAAAATAGTGTGACAAAGAGTTCTTAGAATGGTGTACTAGTAGTATTACCCTCTTATGGTCTTCATTGGTGAAGGGATTCATACTGATATTCATTATCCAGGCGTATTTAGGGTGGTTACTGGTCAACATCAAATATCCCTGAAGCTGTAGAATGATTTACGGGTTAATATCTAATATTCCTGGTGATTTGGACTGGTGAAGGAGTTAATGGAGGTGGACTCAGTTAGAAGTCTACCCATAATTTCATTTTATTTTACCTAAATTTTGCTGGTTTTTATGATGATCGGAGAGACGGTTTTCTGACTCCCGGCTTGAAATCTGTTGCTTACCATCACTCAGCCATTGAGCTACTGTATATAATAAAATTCTGCCTGACTGCACCTGTCACTAAGGGAATGTTGGGGATTTACTGCACACATTTATAGTGTGGACTACAATGTAGGATGCAATTTAGGAATATGAGGCGTGAGGCATGTTTATAAGAGCTGTAACAGATATGGAGTCGAAAATGGCGCAATCCTTGAAATGCATTAAGCTGCAAATTTTCATGGTAATACCTCAATCATTTTTACTCTGTAATACGTGCATTGAAATACTTTTGAAATACTTAGCTGACAAGCGAGAGATTTACCTCATTGGTGACAAATTTTAAATTTGCATTGCTCTATAGCAGTGATTTCCAACTTTTTCAGCCATGGAGCCTTTTTTGAGGCAAAAGTTTCTTGTGGAGATCCAAAGCAGGACAGAGGGTGTGGTCAAAGGAGGGGTTAGGGGCATGGCTTATAATTACATGATTTTTACCACTGTCATTATAAAAAGGACAGGACCATTTATAAAAAAGAACAGGAAGGAATGCTGGAGCACTAGATGGACTATTGATATTCATTGTATTTAAAATTAACATGCCGCAGAATTAAATCCCGCACCACATGTCAATATCCTCACGGGTTTTGTGCATATTTTTTCCACAGAGTGTGGATGAGATTTTCTAAATCTCATCCACTTTGCTGCTACAGCTACTGTAAATTCTGCAGCAAATTTGCCTCGTGTAATTATAGTGACCCCCTATATTGGTGGCCCCAGTTGTAATAGTGACCCCCCCTATATTGGTGGCCCACTGCAGGGATGAAGAAAATCCCCTCTGTGGCTGTCACAGCCACGGCAGAGAATTACAGAGTTATCTTATTGCTTTCAATGGGGCCAGCGCTGCTGCCACCGGCCCCATTGTAAACAATAGGCAATATTGCAGAAAGATAGGACATGCTGCAATGTGTTTCCTGCATAGTATCGCATCGCAATTCCATGCAGGAAAACATCGTTAATGTGAATGAACCCATTCAAATGAATATGGTTCAGATTTGTGCGTCTGGCTGCGCGATTTTCTCAGCCATGTGAAACCGGCCTAAGAATGCCTTCACACTGGTGGGAAAATCGTGCCATTTTCTCGCGATGCGAGAGTGAGTGAAAATGCATGATTATGAAAGCAATGATTTTCAGTTGTTTCATTCTCATTTGCAATGTTTTCACTCCTGTGATGCTGCATGAAAAAAAATCGAAGCATGTCCTATCTTTTTGTGACATTGCCCATTGCTCTCAATAGGGCTGGCAGCCGCAGCGCAATGTGAGAACATCGCAATCCCCCGCCGCGGCTGTGACAGGGTGTTCTGAACAAATGAACGTTCAGGTCCTGGGATAAGCATAGCAGCACGGATCACATAACCAGAGCCGTCTCATGTGATCCGTGTGCTATATTGACCGTAGGTCCTAGACGTTGCTTTCCTCAGACTGTCGGGACACCACTACAGCGGTGATTATAGCGGTGACCTAGACCTTCCGTCGGAGCCCCTGACAATCGCTCGCGGAGCCCTTGGAGAGTTTGGGACCCCTGCTCTGTAGGAACCTTTTATTACATTGTTGTATGCAAAGATCATTAGTAAGCCTTTATGAACGAAGCACACAAAGGCAGGCAATGGTGCCAGATCACGTTGTAATCCCAGCATCTGAGAAAAATGTCTACCCATATGACATGAGCATTTAGTTGGCATATTGTATCTAACAAAGGCCTCAGTTGAATGACAGGCCCACTGCTAAAGTAAGAAGATGGAGGAGATCTAATCTGTCCCAGTGCTAATAAACTTGCTATATTTTGCTAAAGGGGTCAGCACAGGTGCAGGCTGTGTCCAGTGGGGCGTGGATATGTGCCTCAGAGGTATTTTAGCAAATCCACCTTTAATGAAAGAGGGAAGGGGTCATGTTTTGGTGCACATTTTTTTGTAGGAGTTGAGAAAACTAGAATAACAACTTCTCCGGGTGCTCTCTATACGGAGTCATCACCACGAGGAACACAAATTCTCATATAAATTACACCATTTCCATTTACTTCTGCGTTCTACATGCTGTTGCCTTCTTAATACTCTCAGCTTTATTTTGGAAATGTTTCGAATTTATTAGCCGTATCTCAGTAAAATCATTAATAAAAACGAAGTAAACCTTAATGAAGTTTAATATATTATGTGACAACACAAACAGCAATGCTGATTTTAGGTAACTGTTTCCAAGCTCATTAGAAACAGTATAGATAGAAATAATATTACAGAGAGAGGATTACTGTAAATGTGGTACCTGTCTGTCATCACATCATTTAATTAACATACTGTAAACTGGAAACAAAGAATGCCAGTAACATTCAACAAATTTACTTCCAGCACCAGCGTGAAGACCTTTATTTCAATGCAGCTGTTACAGATTTGCCTATTTCTCACTCTTTTTATTGGTTCAACTCCATTTATTTCTAGCAGTTTGCTCAACTTGTAAATCTATAGAATCATTTTAAATTGGTCGGCCAGAAGTGTCTGGGAAAAATAATGCTTTCTCTCCTTATGGTTCCCTGACAGAGCTGAGCATGTTAACTCTTTGTTTGCAGGCTAGGATGATACATGGCCAAAGAGCATAGTAAGAGTTGGTTCTACTTATTGGGTGTTGAACCATATAGGATTTGCTAGGTCTGAGCTGATCAGGAGCTAACAGAACATAGTCCTTTACTAGTCCTAATTTATCATCTTCCACTGATGATAAATAAAATCTTTTTAGTTTTTACTCTGTTGGATGTAAAGTACCTGAAATATGACAACCACCTTTGCAGTACATTTTTTGATTGTTTGTTTGCTTTCAAAATGCAAAATTAAGTAACTTTGTAAATAGTCTTCATAAAACTTTCCACCATTTACTGCTGCAGAATCGGTGTAACACCTTCACATAGCTGGCTGTACTGCTGCTTTTGATATAGATCTGAAAGCACACTGTGTCTGGCTGTGTCAGCTCTCTCTGCTCTATCCTATCCTTCTCTCAGGGCTTCGACAGACGAACATGTGCGCAAATACGCTTATTTGCGAATTTGCGCATGAACATGGTTTGGAGATGGCAATAATCAGGCTGACGCATGCATGTCGGCGCATAGTAATGACATTTTTTTATTTCATTAATGTCATTATCAGAAAAATTAGGAGAAGTCCTGAGCGCGAGGAACACACTCATAAGAACGAACCCATTAAAATCAGTGGGTTTGCCCCGCCACCCGAAAACGTGTGCAAACTCATTCGTCTGTTTAAGCCCTCAGCATTAGAGAAAGCAACAAGTGTGTGTGTGGGGGGGAGGTTGTAAAGGGCAGATCCGAGTGCCAGGAAGGGAAAACGTACACTCAGACGGTATGCAAGGAGAGGACCCAGGGAGTAAGGGGGAAAACACAAACTTCTTAACTTCAGTTTTTGTCAGCAGGGAGAAAAGATTCCTTGTGTGCGGTTGAAGGAAAAAACTGTATTGGAATACAGCTCATACATGGGAGCTAGTAGTGGCACAAACATTGTGGACACACAGATCTCACAACGAGCATGAATTACTAAGGCTATATTCACATTGCCAATATTCTCACGCGAGTTTACTCCATGTCCAAGACAGACAGAACTTGCACAGAAAATTAAGCCATTGAATAGGTTCATTCACATAAGAGATTTTTTACTTCAACTGATGGTCTGAGTTAAAAAAAATTGGGGAGAAAAATGGCTCATGTAGTGTGAGATGTCCCACACATTGCATAGCACACAGACAGGATGTCCATATGCTGTACGATGTGAGTTGCACCCGAGGATCTCAAACACAACTCCCTCTCAGTTGTGTTAATACAGCCTAAGTGGGACATGCCCACCTAAGAGAAGTTTGAGACTATCAGCAGGTTGCAAACTGCATATTATAGTTCTGAAAATGAATGACAGAATAAAGATTGCAGCCTGAAATTTAGAACATCTTTTGTAAGCATAGGTGGACATTTATCACGGCTTTTATGCCACAATTATTTGGGGGGCATAGCCAACCCAACACCAAAAGATTTATGGAGAATTTATGCTAGAAACTGTCGTAAATTATGCCAGAAATGTATGCCAGATCAGACCTGGCATACATTTCTGAGAAGGTGAATGGAGGTGCTGGGATGCACCTAATACATGAAGAGGCACGCTCCCCTTTGTGTATTGAGTGGATCATGCGCCAGGGAAAATTACACTAAGACTGGCACTGGAAATATTGGTCTTAGTAAATTTCCCCCATAGACTTTAAAGAGATTGCGAAAACATTGTAGAAGAGTCCACAGCACTCTGCTACATAAAGGTTGGTGCTGGAGTAGGGTTTCACTCCTTAAAATATCAAACAGAACTCTGCAGCCAATGTCAAGTCTTTTGAATACTGGGATTTTATTAAAGCAATCCACATAGGTGATGTTGTTTCAATCTAGAGGACCTTTATGCCATGAAGAAAAGAAAGGATTTGTAAATGTATATCACTAATTTAGAGCATTGGCTTAGAGAACGCACAACAACAGTTCTTATAATGCAGATACATGTCTCTTCTCCAAAGCTATCAGTGTTTGATGAAGATTCTCCAGGAGCGAAACATCACATGTCTGGATTGCCTTTAGTAAAATCAAAGCATTCAAAATTCTTGATAGTGTGTGTGGAGTTCTTTTTGAGAAAACACATTTGCAAATATGTTTCTTGGGTATTCTGACCTAATAGATGTAGGTCCCCCACTCGAGGTGCTCATCGTCAGAAAATTGTTTTGCAAATAAATCTAAGCAAGAGAGATGTGGGTGTCTGTCTCAGTTGTTACCTTTTAGTGCTGGGGTCCTAGGTTCAAATCCTATCAAGGATAACATCCCTTGTTAGCACTTCTGCCTTGCGTGCTGGAGTTATAGGTTCGAATCTGACAAATGACAACATCTGAATGGTTTTTTACATTCTATTTATGTTTATTATTGTTGTTCTTCCCCTTCTCCAGAACAGTACCAACAGGTGTGATGACTCAGTTGTTAGCACTGCTGTTTTATAGTGCTGGAGTTGTACATTCAAATCTGACCAAGGGCAACATCTGGACGGAGCTTTTCGAAGTCCATGCAGATGTTATCCTTGATGGGACTTGAACCTTTCACCCTAGCACTAAAAGGCAACAGTCTTAACCTCTGAGGCACACACGTACATTAGTGAGGCTTTTTTTTCTTTACCCCTATTGATTTTATTAGATTATTTATTCATATCAGAGCCGAGACCAAGTCATGTGGAGGAAAGAAATGCCTGTAGAGCTCATAGACAGGATTGTATGGAGACACAGATCTGGAGAAGGCTGCACTACATTTCAGCTGTACAAAAATTTTCCAAGAGCAAAAAGGCCTCTATAATTCTTACATTGAAGAAGTTTAGAACAACCAGGACTCTTCCTAAAACACCAAACTAAGTAAAGGGGGAAGAAGGGCCATAGTAAGTAAGGTGACTAAGAACCTAATGGTCACTCTGGCTGCACTTCAAAGACTCTGAGTGCAGATGAGAGAAACTTTTGTAACTCCCACTTATATAAGCGTTATGGAAACAGCGTAACACAACCCACTTTTGTAACTTCTGACCACCATATTAAGCTGGGCCAGATACCATGGGCACTAGAACTAAAGATTTTGTATGGTCGGCCAGTCTCCTTTAATTACATTGATATATTACAAGCAGTGCAAGCATGGGAATGTGCCATTCTTTTCAGTTGTTAGAATTATCAGATGCGGTGTCCTTGCTTTACTGCCTACATCGACTCTCAGAGGTTTCTCTTGGATACTTGCAATTATTTTTAACTCATATCAATGGTGTATTTTTAAATTCACTGACCCCCAGGGAGAATTTGCCACATATATGCCAGCGTTCTGGACTATTTAGTCTATTTTTTGGTTATGGCATGGAATATACATGTAAAAGGAGTACATTTATAATTGTGTTAGTACTAGAGATAGAAACGGCACTAAACAGACCTTTTGGATAACCTCTCATTAATAATTTTCTTCAGGAAACTGAGATTTTTGGTCATATGTAATTGTAAACGTAAACTCTTACCATATTAAATTAAGATATTCAAAAACTAGTAATGGGGACTCCACTGGTACACCCATATCCCAAAAAATATTCTTTGTAGATTTGCATCAAAATTACTGTAGAAAAAGAGGATATTGGTATACATGATTTTTTTCAAACTCTGTCATGAAGCAATTTGCATATGGAAAGAACATTCAAGCCCATCACTGTGTACCCCGTTTTGCCAAAAATAAGTGTCCTGAAACATAAAACAATTATTGTATAGTACAATTCTCAAAAAGTCTAATATGGCACTCTATTGCTGAAATGAAAATGAACTGGAAGCTAAAATCTTATGCACGGCAGCTATACCTGTTATATAAGAGTTGCTTAAAGCATTACTACACCTATAGTCACCAGCCAACGCTCAACTGAAATATTACCCATACTTTTAATCACTGCTAAAAATGTGAGGTGTTCAATAGAAAATATCTTGTATTATTTACCAATATGTTGAGAAAGAGGACAAAACTGAATCCACTGACTCTACTATTGGGTGCTCTGGTAGGGGTTGACAGGAGTTTTGTGAACCTTTGGTAGAATATAAAGGCTTGGTATGACTGGGGAATGAAGCGTCAAAAATGTTAACATTTTCTTATTAATAATATCTTAAATCTCAAAATCACATACTACATTGTATATTTTTCTTTTACCCCCTTATGGACAAAGTGTGGTAAATATACAGTGCTTGGTCCTGGGTTTTAATCCCCAACCTATAGTAGAAGTACCACATTAGAAATAAAGCCTTTGCTCCTACAATCAAGCAGGAGGGTCAGGTCCTCAGCTGCTATTCATGAATGAATAGCTACGGGCTATGTGTGATTGGCTGAGCGCTCAGCCAATAGCTAAGTAGTAGCTACTATTGCATGAGCCCTCAGCCAATCTGCACAGCCCTTTCAGGAGGCAGGGATTTTTAAATCCTCGACTGCTGAAAGAGCTTAATAGCAGTTTCGGGGAGCCAGCAGGAGGATGTGGCTGAGCGCAGGAGAGGTAATACATTTTTTAATTTTTTTACACACTTATTGATGATTATCGGGGAAGGGCTTATATTTTAAGCCCTTCCCCGATAATTATTCTGCGGGACCTCGCTGAAACCATTGATTTCAATGGGATCGGCAGCAGAATAGAATGCCGCGGACTTCTGCCACAGCTGTGACAGCTGTGACAGCTGTGGCAGAGGATTCCTTCATCCCCGCGGTCAGCTGTGGCAGAAGTCCGCGGCATTCTCCTTATGTTTTGAATGGGGCTAGTGCTGCTGTCGCTAGCCCCATTGAAACCACTTGCGATATGCCGGTTCTATACCGGCCTCTTTCTTGCGCTGCGATGCGAGAAAGAAAATATCGCCAGTGGGTGGGAGCCCTAACTCCCATTCACTTCTAAGCGAGTTCTTGAAACAACATCGAACAGCCACTTTGGCTGTTTCCCTAAGCCACTGGTGACAATGGTATACTGACGGGTATTCTCATTTCAACCATCACTAGATAAGATACGAATACTTCTTCAAAAGAGAGCATTTCATTTATAATCCCTTTCACATCTTTCTTGACTAGATGAATAAACTTTGCTGAATGGTAACTATTTAGACAATGGAATATGCTCTTCAGCCTCAATCCTAGTTCCTCCAACTGTAGAGTATTATTTCCTTCCCTAGCCAGAAGAAAGTGTCTGTCTCATCTGCTATGCTTCTGGCTACCTATGTCTGTGGCCTCCTGACTACCTGCCTCTTCTAATCATGGGAGCATTAGAGAACCAATCACAGCAGTGTATATGATGTTGCAGACGAGAGGGTGGAGGGGGTGGAGCATTATTACCTTCACTTCTTCTACAGGCAGACACTGCCCCAATACACTCACCCCCTCAAGAGCGTGCTACACTGGCAAAAGGCTAATATTTAAATTTCTGGATAACTACAGGTACAAAAATAGCTCCTGCAGGCGAGGCATGTCTATTACATGGTTGCCCATTTCTTCAATAAGCTTCATGTAATATGTGTTTTTATTTTATTTCAGGGAAATTGAATGGTTGGTTGTTGCTTCATTCCTTGATAATAGTTGATTACAGCTGGTCCTCCCACAATCATCATTGATGGAAAACACTATAAAACGTAGAGGTGTCAAAAGTTTAAAATTATCTGTAATCATATACTTCTTTATAAATAGTACCAGATTGATAACATGCCTATTAGAGATGAGCGAGCGTACTCGCTAAGGGCAAATACTCGAGCGAGTATTGCCTTTTGCAAGTACCTGCCCGTTCGTCTCAAAAGATTCGGGTGCCGGCAGGGGAGAGCAGGGAGGAATGGGGGGGAGATCTCTCTCTCTCCTCCCGCTTTCCCCTGCTCACTCCCGCAACTCTCCGCTCTCCCCCGCGGCACCCGAATCTTTTGAGACGAGCGGGCAGGTACTCGCCAAAGGCAATACTCGCTCGAGTATTTGCCCTTAGCGAGTACGCTCGCTCATCTCTAATGCCTACATTTCAAATAATTCAACTACTAGGGTGTATTTACACGGACAATTTTGACATGCAATTTTTGTGCGCTACAAGATGAACAAAATTGGACGTGAAAAGAACCCATTACTTGAGATGGGTGTTTACATGGGCAAGTTTTTGCTTGCAGTGATGCTGCGAGACAAAAAAATTACAGCATGTCCTATTTTTGGCGATTCTTTTCAGAAATCACCCATTATTTCCTATGGGAGGCAAAGAAAATCGCATTGTACTCACAGGTACAAGGTACAGGTACAAGTTTCATGCCAGTGCAATACGATTTTCCATTTTTTCTATTGAAAGAACATGTGATTTTCGCACGCATTTACACATGTAAAAATCTCATGTGCAGCAATGTAGTGTAGCATTTTTCTCACAAAACGAATTGCACTCCCAGAAAAAAATTGCAGGTTAGCAAGTGCAAAATCGAGTTTTTCAGAAAGATATTTTACTTGTCCACGTAAAAATAGCCTAAAATATGTTTCTATCAGATGAAAATAGGATCATTTCAGTCTGAATATTCAGGACTCTTCTTAATCTACCTAAATCCATCTTTTTTCAGTTTGTTTGCTTTTGAATCTATAGATATTTTCTCAGTGCCAAGAAAAAGTAGGCTAGAGGGTGAAATAATTTTCTCAAATATTCCATATCCTGCTGGGATGAAGAAATTAAACTTCTGGTCTGGTCTATCAAAGAAATTCTATTTACGATATGTTACTATAAGCATTGGTGAGAGCGCTCTGCACAATCGCAGGAATAGAAACACACTTGCTAGCATTTCTTTTAAAGTAAAATGCTATATGTTTAGTTGGAAGACAAATATAATTTTAAAAGAGTTTGTGCTGAAGATATGTTGGGATACAGTTGTTAGTCTAATTGGGCCACGTGTTTTTAAGTAGTCAAGGGTGTTTTATTATAAAGAATTAGTAATTAGTGAAACTGAAATAGACTGTGGTTAAAAAATTTGCAAAAAGAGAAAAGAAAAATAATAAGTTTGTGGCGATGAGTGAAACAAGACCAAGGGATGTACACTACCGTTCAAAAGTTTGGGGTCACATTGAAATGTCCTTATTTTTGAAGGAAAGCACTGTACTTTTCAATGAGGATAACTTTAAACTAGTCCTAACTTTAAACAAATGCACTCTATACATTGCTAATGTGGTAAATGACTATTCTAGCTGCAAATGTCTGTTTTTTTGTGCAATATCTACAAAGGTCTATAGAGGCCCATTTCCAGCAACTATCACTCCAGTGTTCTAATGGTACAATGTGTTTGCTCATTGGCTCAGAAGGCTAATTGATGATTAGAAAACCCTTGTGCAATCATGTTCACACATCTGAAAACAGTCTAGCTCGTTACAGAAGCTACAAAACTGACCTTCCTGTGAGCAGATTGAGTTTCTGGAGCATCACATTTGTGGGGTCAATTAAACGCTCAAAATGGCCAGAAAAAGAGAACTTTCATCTGAAACTCGACAGTCTATTCTTGTTCTTAGAAATGAAGGCTATTCCATGCGAGAAATTGCTAAGAAATTGAAGATTTCCTACAACGGTGTGTACTACTCCCTTCAGAGGACAGCACAAACAGGCTCTAACCAGAGTAGAAAAAGAAGTGGGAGGCCGCGTTGCACAACTAAGCAAGAAGATAAGCACATTAGAGTCTCTAGTTTGAGAAACAGACGCCTCACAGGTACCCAACTGGCATCTTCATTAAATAGTACCCGCAAAACACCAGTGTCAACATCTACAGTGAAGAGGCGGCTGTGGGATTTTGGGCTTCAGGGCAGAGTGGCAAAGAAAAAGCCATATCTGAGACTGGCCAATAAAAGAAAAAGATTAAGATGGGCAAAAGAACACAGACATTGGACAGAGGAAGACTGGAAAAAAGTGTTGTGGACGGATGAATCCAAGTTTGAGGTGTTTGGATCACAAAGAAGAACGTTTGTGAGACGCAGAACAAATAAAAAGATGCTGGAAGAATGCCTGACGCCATCTGTTAAGCATGGTGGAGGTAATGTGATGGTCTGGGGTTGCTTTGGTGCTGGTAAGGTGGGAGATTTGTACAGGGTAAAAAGGATTCTGAATAAGGAAGGCTATCACTCCATTTTGCAACGCCATGCCATACCCAGTGGACAGCGCTTGATTGGAACCAATTTCATCCTACAACAGGACAATGACCCTAAACACACCTCCAAATTGTGCAAGAACTATTTACAGCAGAAGCAGGCAGCTGGTATTCTATCGGTAATGGAGTGGCCAGCGCAGTCACCAGATCTGAACCCCATTTAGCTGTTGTGGGAGCAGCTTGACCGTATGGTACGCCAGAAGTGCCCATCCAACCAATCCAACTTGTGGGAGCTGCTTCTAGAAGCGTGGGGTGCAATTTCCCAAGCTTACCTCAACAAATTAACAGCTAGAATGTCAAAGGTGTGCAATGCTGTAATTGCTGCAAAAGGAGGATTCTTTGACGAAAGCAAAGTTTGATGTAAAAACAATATTATTTCAAACACAAATCATTATTTCTAACCTTGTCAATGTCTTGACTCTATTTTCTATTCATTTCACAACGCATGGTGGTGAATAAGTGTGACTTTTCATGGAAAACACAAAATTGTTTGGGTGACCCCAAACTTTTGAACGGTAGTGTATAGTTATCAAGTAATTTCTTCAAGTCTTCATCAATGAAGTTATTAAAAAGTTCTAGCATCTTTTAGTTATATTAATCTGTGGAAAAGATAAATGACATCCAATATGGTAGCCTTTATTACCCCACACAGGTTTGCCATTATTAGCCAATCTGACTAGTTGGCTCTGAAATGTTGCTCACAAAATAAGGGGTGCTTTACACAGGCAAATAGTCAAAAGAGCAATTATGGATGACTGTTTTACCATGCAAACACAGGACTCAACAGCAGAGATGAGCGAGCTGGCTCGTCCGAGCATTAGTATACTCGAAAGTACTTGATACTCGAGCGAGCACCACATGGTGCTCGGGTATATTTCAGGGGGGGGGGGGGGGAGACATCACACCCATATGCAGAGCATGAAGCACCTTGAAAAATGCTCAAGTCCCCCATTGACTTCAATGGGGTTCATTACTCGAACTGAGCTCTTGAACATTACAAAAAGCTCGGCTCGAGTAACGAGCAACCGACCATTTTGGTGCTCGCTCATCTCTACTCAACAGGGCAAATGAGCAAGAATTGCTCACTTGCCATAATCACTTGGTTTTAACTCACCAAAAAGCTAAATGCTTATCGGGCCATGTGAACAGACAGTCATTAATCTATGAAGGACTGTCTGTTTACTCTGAATGGAGGCTGGTGGCCAGAAGAGATTTCCAGTGCACTTGGCCTCCATTCAATGAACAAATATAGCTCTCGTATAAAAACGCAAAAGCAATAATAGTTGGGATTGCTGTTGAGTGTTTAAATGGAAGTGGGAAGGGCTGAATCCAGGTGTGTAGGAAAGCTTTAATCCTTTCCAATCCACTATCTGACATCTTAAGACATTATGATTTAAGGCTATACAGCTCCAATGTTGGAAGATGTCCGTTTGGGTTCTCTTACTGTATATTGCCAGCCTCTCTGCTGTCGGAGCCTATCCAATGTGTCACCTCATGCAGTACTGGCTTTAGCCAGCAGATAGTGTTGTTGTATAATGGCAGAAAAAGAGTAAGCCTCTTAGGAAAACCAGGATACAAATTGGATTGGAAAAGGTCAATACCTGATGCTGAGAATATGTACAATAGTTTTCTGCTGCCCATGTTACATGGGATGTCATCTGGATCTATGTGGCCAAATATTAACTAAATGGGGTTCAGATGTGCATAATTAGTGAGGTGTTTTGTGGTAAAAGATGTTAATTTTCTTACAAAAATGTTGAACAATTGGGCAACTTTAAAAACAATGGTAGATGTTGGCAGAGTCTGTTTGACATCGAAAGCATTTATCAATAGGGAATATATCTATTTTATTCCCTCTGGTAATGCATGCACTCTAAAGAGTTATTTCAGTATAGTGACTAGAAGGCAGATATCTAACACTACCTTCAAGTGCCTTAAGTAATGTTGAAATGGATAGATGTGAAATGTCAGTAGCCAACTTACTTAAGACTATTTGCAAGTAATATACATAAAATTAAAACAGTAAGCACATGACAATGTTAATATATGCCTTTAAATAGAGCTTCACAACGTGTCCTATATTTTGCTTTGAATTAATCCAAAATGTCCCCCTTAAGTTCATTTAACTACAACTTAATACCTTTTTAAGAATTCTTGGTTGTCAGGTGCTTTGCTTAGGGATAAAGCAGAACGTGATCTTTGTGCGTTGTCTTAAAACGACTACAAGAATAGATGCAGTGTAGCAACGAGTAGCTGAGTATACATTAAGACAATTAAACCTTCTATACTCAGCCAAAGCAAGCATTTAAAGTTACAGTACTTGGCCAAGAAAAAAAAAAACCTTATTCAGTTGGCTAATAAATGAAGATAGATTAAAGGAGAGTTCCCATTGGAAATGTGTTTAATAAAACTATGAACAGTCAGCATTCATGGAAGCACAGTCGTCTGCTCAGAAGTCAGCTTGAAATAATTATGTGAAGGGTGTGAAGGTTTATAAAAATAATCAAGTCTAGTAGGAAGTTTATGTTTGTAAAGGAGACACTTAGTCTAAGATAACGGATGAAAATAAATAGCTAGAGCAGCTGAGTACTGTGCCTGTTTTTAGATATAGCTGAGCTATGCTCATAAAGAATTACCAAGCAGAAGATGTGAAACCAAGGGGGCTCCATGTAAGAGTAAGTAGTGGGAAGTTAAAAACATGGAGAGCAACTTATTAACATTTTCTTCCCATCTATTTTCATGAGTGTTTAGATTAATCCATTATTATTGTACGTAAATATGTAGTGTGGAAATCAAATATCATGCCTCAGTGGTGACATCATCCCAAAGGCGACAGGACATCAATTAGGGGCTTTAAGAGGCTTTCCGGCAGGAGCTCGCAGCAACATATTTTTACAGCTAACTGATTTTTAATATAATGTACCCTCTTGGGGTGAAATTACCTGGAAACATAAACTTCAAATTCTCATATGACTCTCAGTCCTGTAATAAAAGCTTGATATAAAACCTCTCAGCAGTGTGCTGACCTCATAAGCTCTACTATCTGACCCATGCTATGTGTTTTTATATTATGTTTATCACCCTTCTATATAAACATAGCAAAACGGAAATTATGCTAATCAAATTCCTTTTTAACTTTGTAATACTGTATTAATCTTCCCTCCATGGCAGCTGAAAAGTAAAATGCTGAAGTACCGGGATGAATTAAAATAGTGAAGGCAAAAGCAAAAGGTTGATTGAGTAGAACAACCCTAGAGAATGAGCTAGAACTAGGATTATTGGAGAAATGAGTTGATCTTCCATTACTATAACTATTATACATTCCAGTGTGGTAATAACCAAAAAACAGGAAATACTGGTATGACCAGGCAATCTTTTTTATACTGTGCCAGTGAATTTTATAAGTGCAGTTAACTTTTAAGTTAAAGGGGTAATTATCCAGTAGAAAATATTCTAAAAGCAGTGGAATGCTTTAAAATAATAAACTAACTTATATTAACTATGTTAATGTTCTCACCACTCCAATCCCTGCTGGCCTCCATTTACATACTGGCAGCTGATCACATGCTGCTGTTTCCACAACTCCTGAGATGCAGAAACAGCGTGGCTTGCAGTGCTAAGCTGTTTTTGTAACTCCCATCAACTTCTATGGAGTTATGGAAACAGTGTAGCACAGTTCGTTAAGCCATTTCCATTCAATTACTGTCTCAGCCGTGATTAACTAAGATGGAAATACCCCTTTAGGGAAAATAGCAAAAACAGGGAAACTTGTTAAACATGTATATGTGTATTTTCTAGAAAACAATTTGTAGTTTATTTTTAATTGATACTATTCCCTGGTACCTTACTGCCCTTCTACAAAGCAAAGCACATTTAAATTGCAAGTGTCATTTAATTACCTTTAATCTAAATAGCAGACAATTTTAAGACTTTTTAGTAATATACTTAACCCTTTCCAATCCAATTTTGGATTCAGGGTTTCCTATTGGCTTTCTCTTTTTGCTGTTATACAACGGTGCCATCTACTGGCTAAAGCCAGTGTTTGTGCACCAGAGAGGCTCTGACAGCATAGTGGCTGGCAATAGACAGTGAGAATACCCTGTCGGACGTCTTCCGACATTGGAGCTGTACAAGCTGCAATCAGTTTGTAGGAAGACGTCAGACAGTGGATTGGAAAGGGTTAATTGTCATTTACATTTTTTCAGTCTGGCTGAAGAGGGATTTTCCCCAGCAACAGTCTTCAGATGAATAGGAGGACAATAGCGGTTCAAGAGTAATTTTTTTTTAAGAGACTTTTTCAACAGTAATACAGTATGTTTTATGTATGTATCTGTGTAGATACTTACATTTTATCAGTAGCAGCAAACCCAGAAGATTACAAGAAATAGTTCATGATATTCATGAGCAGCAGCTAGCCTTTTTCATCCTATCCACTAGTCACTGATTGGCTGTTCTCTGCCTACTGTTGCACATAGAGATGTTTCAGTCAATGGTGTGAGACTAGATACAGCTCATAAATTTGAAGGATTAGTCCTCTATGTGTGGCTGATATAATGAAATCCAAGTTTCTCCCAAATTACTGCACAGATACATATGGCAGATATATCACCATAATCAGTGTCACTGTCACTATCTCATACTGCTATCAGCGAGGACTGCAAAAAATGGTGATGAATTTCCTATAAAAACAGCCTGCATCTGTTAAGTTAATATATTAGAAAAAGTCTTAGAAATCACTTGTTCTTTAGATTGAAAAAAATGTAAATGACAGCTACACTTTAAAGCAAATATCGATAAGTTCAGAGGTCAGCGCCTACGGTACCTATAGGTGATGATCACCTACAATCTGTTTTCCTTGGATTATGCTGTTTCACTTCTTACAAGCATTGGTCCACTATGGCAGAGCATCTTGTCTCATCATGCCATTTCATTATACCTTGGCCCCCTTTGTCTGACTTTATTATATGTGTCCTGATATTTGTACATGCTCTTGTATGTAGCATTACTTTTATTAATAGTATTGAGTGAACTGTGTTTCATTTTGAGGTTTGTTTTTTTCCCCCATCTTTAAGTAAAAAAGTCATGACTTTCTGGTGATCAATTAGGGACACCTACTGCAATAGAAAAGAGTTACAAAGACCAAGGCAGCAGGGCTCTTCAGTCCGGCTGATGTACAATTTTTCTTTTTTGCTTTATTTTCTGAAGCCCATAATGGAGCTTGCCCCGTAAGTATAATAAAGATTGTACATTTGGGTGAAACTGTTGGTGATGGTCTTGAAATAGCCAACTTAGCACACACTAGTTGTAAAGCTATCCAGTATGTATGGTTCAGGCACTAGCAGTGTTTTTAATCCACTCTGGCCAAAAATAGGTAGTCTAGAGTTTAAACACCTCACATTGCTTTGTAAACTCTATTGGCCAGGCAAATTTATTCCGCCAGTGTCTGCAGCCCCTGACTATACTTGCCACCCTAACGCCCTCTTGTTGGCCTTACAACTTGCCTCTGCCAATTGTTGTTACTCTTGTGCCAGTCTGCTTTTACCCTTCCTAAATGCTATACATGTAATGTTTGAGCCACATGGCTGTATGCTCTTCCCCCATTTGCGCTCTATTGTTACGACCCCTTTTGCTTACTCTTGCTCTGCCAGCAATGCAAGTATGCCTTTTTTAGAAGGTGTGTATGCTTTAAAGCATAAGTCCACATGGCCAACATAGCCAAAATAGACGTGGCCCAAGCAATGCCCTTTTTGGCCCTTGCACAATGGAGGCTACAAATTGAACATAGCTAATTAGTGACATTTGCTGAGCCCTGTGTAATTTTGACTTTCAAACCTCCATCAGTGGGGAGTGCATCAGTTCCCGACGACGGAAGACAGGTCGCTCCACCCAGCTTCCACCTTTGCACAGTCAACGTCAATGCCATCGCCCGTGGATCTTTCAATGCATCCATGACTTGTGCCTTCGTTTCAGGCTGGTCCTTGTTTGCACATAGAGAAACTGTGTTTCCTAACGTCCCAGAGGTTCTAAAGCTTTTTTTACAGTTTTAACCAAATTTTATTAAAAAATAAATAAAAATTAGGGCCTCAATTTTTTTTTATTTATGCAACTCTGTACATTAGCTACAACTAGAGATGAGCGAACGTACTTGGATAAACACTACTCGTCTGAGTAATGTGCTTTATCCGAGTATCTCTCCGCTCGTCCTGAAAGATTCGGGGTGCTCCGCTGCTGACAGGTGAGTCGCAGCGGGGAGCGGGGCAGAGCGGGCGGGAGAGAAGGAGAGAAAGATCTCCCCTCCGTTCCTCCCCGCTCTCCCCTGCAGCTCCCCGCTCCGCAGCGCGTCCCGAATCTTTCAGGACGAGCAGAGAGGTACTCGGATAAAGCACATTACTCGGACGAGTAGTGCTTATCCGAGTACGTTCACTCATCTCTAGCTACAACACATTACATTTTCAAAACCAGGGAAGTATTTTAGATTTGACAGGCAACTACTTGAGGGAAGGCCAAAATTGAAACACAAAACACGAAGGAACATAGAGACACGTGAACTTGCCGCAGAATGACCAGAAGTCTTTGCTCAGCACAGACACACTCACATATGGTGGTATCTCTGTGGGTAATCCCGGAACACAACTCCTCCAGAAGTTCACCAAACATAACGCCCGACAAACGATAAACATTGATGAGATTTTCCAGGTAGCGCCTCAAGTTTGCGTAAAGGGAGTAAAACTGCCCAACACAGTCACGCTGAAACACCATCGGATGCACAGAACCTTCTAGTCTACCTCCTCTTCCTGACTGCCCCAGCACTATTGCTAGTACTAGTACTAGGTTGGTTATTAGAAAAATCACTAGACACCTCCTCCGGGGTCTCATGCGACTGCCCAAATATGCGTAACAGAAACCAGCCAAAAAGAATATTATCTCCTGACGACATGTCTCCAAGGCCAGTAACAGTCTTGCACATCCAGGTAGAACCAGAAGCAAAATAAAGTGCAGCCATAATTGCCGCCATTTTATAACAGCTTGCAGTGGACTGGACAAGGATTCGCTGTTCCAGTATGAAGATCCGGCCGTTTATAGCTTAATGCGCTGCTATGCTGTGATGTGCACATAATTTTATCGTGGGACCGCACAAGTGCGAATTAAAAATGTGTCTGAAGCTTCGGTCATGTTTTTTATACGTGTTCTGTTTTTTTTTCATGCGCCTATAAATGCGTGAAACATTTGCTCGTCTGACTGAGCCCTTACTGTGAGCCAAATTAAATAAAACTACTCTTAAAAATATTTTTAAGAATTTAAATATTTTAGAATGAATTAACAGAGCCATGTAAGATGTCAAAACTTTTAAGCAGTTTTCCTTCTATTTTCAAGCCATCCTACCCATCCACTGGGATCTAGATTGAAGGTATTGTTTGGGCAAGGCAAACAATAAGGCCTCCCACACACAGGCGTTTGCAGAAACGCAGCGTTTTTCAGCGCTGCGTTTACTGCAGATTCCGCCCAGTTTCACCAGCGCTGGCATGCGTTATGCCAGTGTTTTGGCTGCGTTTTCAGCACAGCTGAAAGCGCAGCCAAGGCTGCTGATAAAGGAAAAAAAAATTAATACTCACCTAGCTGGTGAACTCGCTGACCCCGGCGCTGCTGTTGGACCTTGTGAAGCCGGCCGATTGCTTTGATTGGCTAAGCGCCGCTGAGTGACAGCCAGCTGAGACAATCAAAGCCAGCACTGGATGCGTTCAAACACAGCCATTCAATAAATGAATGGCTGTGCTTGGACACATCAAGCGCCGGCTGTGATTGGCTAAGTGGGCTGTCACTCAGCGGCGCTCAGCCAATCAGAGCAATCTCTCGTTGGAGGCAGGGATTTCGAATCCCTGTCACCAGAGAAAAAGTGCCCCTGCTGGCTGACAAGTCCCGAGAGCACAGCCGGGGACAGCTACATCACGTGCAAGGTGAGTATTAATTTTTTTTTCTCTCTCAGGTAGTGTAGCTAGGGCAGTTCAGCGCTGCCAAAAGCGTGGTACCAAGTTGAGCCACTTTTTCAGGAAGCACTGAAACCGCTGCCCATTCATTTCAATGGGCAACACATGGCTAAAAAAAGGCCAAAAATAGAACATGCGACGCTGTCAAAGAGTAGCGTCGAAGACGCTGTGTTTTCAGCCTTGTGTGAGCAGCCCCACTGAAATAAATGGTAGCCTTGTACAGCATTTAGGGCTGTGCTGAAAACGCAGAGCTAAATGCTGTACGAAAACACCTGTGTGAAGGAGGCCTAAGGCCAGCTGCACACAAACAGGTCAGAATCCACATGCAGGAGCCTGCAGTGGGATCCGACCCCTTGCCCAGCCGGCATCCATGCGTACCTGTATTTCTCTGTATTGCGGATGTTCCCGACGGCTCACTGTTGGACATGCGCAGTACAGTTTATTTCCTTAAATCCCTGCTTTTCCTGCACCATCGCTAGACAATGTAAATTGTGGAAGGGCTGTGGTCAGACGGCTTTCACTGACTTCAATGGAAGCTGTCCGCACAGAATCAGCGCAAAAAAGAACATGCTGGGATTTTTTTTATGTTGGCAGAAATTGCAGTTGCTGTCCGCTCGTGTGAGCTGGCATGTGAATGTTCTATTCTGGCTACTAGATGTGGAATGCCATGTATCTTCTGCGCGTGTGCCGATCGTGTATTCCGCAATCCAAATCCAGCCATGTGCAGCCGGCCTAATACCCATAAGTTGGTTACATTTGCTGCCCACTTTTCTATCAGATGAGTGTTTTTTCTTTACTCCTTTTCACCATAATCATTATTGTTTCAGCCTGTCGCTCTATCCTTAACTAGTCTATCACACGTTTCCCCAATAAAGCACTGTTCACACTGGCGCAAATCCATCCGAAAATCATGGAGGAAGCAGGGCAGCATGCTGTGCCATTACACCTGGGAAACTGCAGGATTCCATTTCTCTCCTCCCATGCTAGAACAAAAAAATGGGATTAATGAATGCAAATAGGAACACAGTTTTTGCATTGAGAGCTGATTTCCATTACAGTAAAGGCAGAATGACTATAAAGTACTACTAAACTACCAGTGTTAAAAAGTGTGATCCTGCGAAACATATACTTAGTAAGGGGGAGCCTGGAGGGTTGCTTCAAGCACTTATAAGACCCCGGTACCTACCAGAAGAAGCAGGAATCCAATCAAACTATAAGCAATAACTGCCCTTAGTGGCAGTTTTGGGTTACAGTTCTATGCAACTGTTTACTAGAAGAACCAGAAACACCAATTGGTGTCTATGCTGTAGGTATAAAGCTTCCAACTAAACTCAGGACATGTTGCGGTATCACCATAGACAAGCAATTGTCTGCACTGAAATATCAGAACATATGAACTGCTTAAGTTGATCCGTTTTTTAACGTTTCATTATTAGGAGAAAGAAGGATTTAAGTAGGCAGCAGAAATTGTAGGTGAAATGATGCATGAACATCAGATGTTACCTCGCCACAAAGAGAGAGCTTGTTCACTGCGGACTGGAGAAATGAATTGCTCCTGAACTGTTGTAATTTAATCAGAAGAGACAATTTGAAAATCATTGCAGAATGTTTATGTTTGCAGATAAGGAAGCCAAGTTTTATGTGAAGACAGATCAATTATAATTCCTTGTGCATTTAATTACCTGTGATACTTCTGGAGATTCATATGGCATCGTACACAAGTGATGGCTAATTCCCAAGACATCACATAACTTTAAACTTAGCATTTTAATCAAAGTTGAGTAAATATATTTATCCAGGTTCCACACACTATTGCTCATCAGAACCACAACAACCATGATTACTCTTCAGTGGTTCAGCCATATCAGGAGAGTCTATAAAGCAGCATGTTAGGGTTGTCTCAGCTATATCATTTTCTTAGGCTTTTTAGAATTAATAAAAAGGACTGGAACTGAATATAAATCTACAAACTTTGCTGTGATTCAAAATTTCTGATAATACCATGGATGGCATAGATTAAAAAAACGGATTTTCATCTAATCAATCAAAACTTTCCTCCTGAAGCAAAAATGATCAAACCAAAGTTTATGATGGACCTGTATGAAGAAATAACCTAGTTCATAAGAAAAGTCTGCTTAGAAACATTCAGACTGGCGATCAATCTTGTTAACCAATGGGCTGTGCAGCCCAAGATTGTACATGGGCTAGAATCCCTGTGAGAGTCAAAGTTGGTTACACCTCTGGCATGGCAGCATCTCAGCATAATCACCTAAGCTCAATAAGTTTTTGGGCTGAGGTGTATTTTTGTCGCAAGTTGCCATATAGGCTCACCCTTACAGTCAATGTAGCATCAGAAAATTACCTATTCACTTTCTTTGGTGATTTTCTTCTTAATTTCCATGTCGCCAGGTACATTTTTAAAAATAATCTTGTAGTTTTCACAATGATCACTAAGTCTAATAAAAAGTTGATCCCTCTTGCTCTGTAAAGAACACTTCTTGGCAGCTATCTCATTATCATGACAGTCAGGATTGCAATTAAAGTATCACGTTGTGCTCCTGGGACCTGTATAGTTCTATGGCTTTCCAGGAGCACACTTCCACATTTATGGGATGATTGAGCCATCAATCAGGGGTGTGTATTGCTCTAGCAGGCCAATCACCCCCGGTCTGCTGCATATAAATATCAGCTCCTCTTACTAGAGGCTTCTGGTCAATTATCATTATCTCATTCACTCTCAGAACTCTGGTGCTTGGAGTCATGCATGTTCTGCTTTGGTCAAAGCTGCATGCATGAGGTTCTGGGTGGGATTCCCTTGACTGTTTGTAGGAGTTCAGACATTAGGTGTGAACTGTCCTGTTCAATGTGTGTGTTGTTTTTCCCTGGCCTTATGTTACTATCTAGGGCGAGCGAGGCCTCTATGTTACAGTGTGGGGATGTTCCTATTGGGACAATCGCTCCTCTTCTATGCAGGACTTTCTTTTGGGTTTTTGCTGTCTTGACAACGATGACCCTTGACGTGGGCTTGTAAGCTCGTGTATTTTGTCCAAAATATTAACCAGTACTTCATATGTACTAACTTATTAGATATTTCCATCTGTCTGAGTGTTGTGGTAGATGGGTAAGTATTTTAGCATCTGCTGCCTGTTGTTGTTTGTATGCATATTGCTTACTCCCCTTTCCTCTCTCCAGCCCTTATTTGAGTTCTTCCCACTGCCTGCACAGACATAGCAGAAAGGTAACACGAATATATAGGTAAGAAAGGATCCACAAGTCAGACAATGATTAAGCTTAGTGGCCAGAGTGAAAATTGCAAAAAGGATTTTTTAAAATATACGTTGTGACAGAGAATGAAAAAAATATCACCAAAATGAAAAATACTTGTTTTGCATAGAATCTTGATTTAAACAAGCTGGAGAAAGATCCTTTGCATAGGATCGAAACGTTGCTGCCTTGCTGATGTTTGTTTGAGAATAAAGAAAGGTTCGATGGGCTGACTTTAATCGATGGATGCTGCCTGGCAATTTCCTTTACTATATTTAATTTAAACAATAGATAATTTTTCTTTAAGAAAAAGGCAATCAACAAGATAAATTCCTTGGTAAAAGTCATAAACATACCATTGAATTCGGATCAATGATTGCACCATATGCTGTAGGGAGAAAGAATTGGGTGAATCAATTCTAAAGGATGTGAGTTAGATTATAGTCTAAGGCCGTTGGGGGTTCTTTGAGCTCACTTCCAGACAGCGCAGCAGGAAGCAGCAGAATGCTGCCGGGAACGCATCTCTGGGGGCCCTGTGATCGCCATTACTAGCAACCACATAACCACAGCAACCATCATCTAATCTACTGTTCTGGGGTGTCATGGATTTCTAATTGACCATCATTACTGAGATAAGTGAGGGGGAGTCTGGGAGAGCCAAGGGCCTGTGCTATGAGTGCAGTTTCCCGCCATTAGAAATAGCGGCAGCCATCTTAATTTTCATAAGGAATGCCATCTTGCAGCATAGTGCAAGTGCAACATCTGCAAGTTTGAGCATTGCTCACTCCATAGCTCAGCATGGAAAAGCACTCAGTGAGGGAGAATTTATTAAAGACACTCTCCTACGATGTGCACCAGTTCTATTTCACGATATGCAGAATAAAGATGCAATTATTAGAGGATATCTGAGTTACTGCTCAGTAGAAATATCATAAAAGACCGAATAATGAGACTGAACACAAACGAACAACATCAATTAAAGAGAGACATAAGTAATTGTAAATATTTTTCGATCTCTCTTGATGAAACTACTGATGTCACATCACATGCTCAGTTGACCATTATTGGTCAATATTCTGATGGTCTCACAATGACAGAAGAGTTGATAAAGTAAGTATCAGTGCCAACAAGTACATCAGGAAGCGAAATATGTAAGGTTGTTATTAGAGATGAGCGAGCACCAAAATGCTCGGGTGCTCGTTGCTCGAGTCTAACTTTCCACGATGCTCAAGGGTTCGTTTCGAGTGACAAACCCCATTGAAGTCAATGGGCGACTTTGTATATCGCCGAGCATTTTTGTATATCGCCGATGCTCGCTAAGGTTTTCATTTGTGAAAATCTGGGAAATTCAAGAAAGTGATGGGAACGACACAGAAACAGATAGGGCAGGCGAGGGGCTACATGTTGGGCTGCATCTCAAGTTCACAGGTCCCACTATTAAGCCACAATAGCGGCAAGAGTGGGCCCCCACCAACAATTTTTACTTCTGAAAAACCCTCATTAGCAAGGCATACCTTAGCTAAGCACCACACTACCTCCAACAAAGCACACTCACTGCCTGCATGACACTCCGCTGCCACTTCTCCTGGGTTACATGCTGCCCAACCCCCCCGCACGACCCAGTGTCCACAGCGCACATCAAAGTGTCCCGGCGCAGCCTTCAGCTGCCCTCATGCCACACGCTGGCCTCATATTTTTATAAATAGTCACAGGCAGGTACAACTCCGCAATGGGAATTCCGTGTGCACCCACAGCATGGGTGGCTCCCTGGAACCCACCGGCGGTACATAAACAAATCCCATTGCAGTGCCCAGCACAGTTGAGGTATCGTCACATTAAATGCAGGTGGGCTTCGGCCCACACTGCATGCCCCAGTCATACTGGGGTTCTTTATAAGTAGACACATGCAGTTACAACTCCGTGTGGACCGACAGCATAGGTGGATCCCAGGAAGCCACCGGCGGTACATAAATAATTCCCATTGCATTGCCCAGCACAGCTGAGGTAACGTCAGATGAAATGCAGGTGGGCTTCGGCCCACACTGCATTCCCCAGTCAGACCGGGTTTTTTTATAAATAGTCACAGGCAGGTACAACTCCGCAATGGGAATTCCGTGTGCACCCACAGAATGGGTGGCTCCCTGGAACCCACTGGCGGTACATAAACAAATCCCATTGCAGTGCCCAGCACAGCTGAGGTAACGTCACATTAAATGCAGGTGGGCTTCGGCCCACACTGCATGCCCCAGTCAGACCGGGGGTTTTTATTAATAGTCACAGGCAGCTACAACTCCGCAATGGGAATTCCGTGTGCACCCACAGCATGGGTGGCTCCCTGGAACCCACCGGCGGTACATAAACAAATCCCATTGCAGTGCCCAGCACAGCTGAGGTAACATCACATTAAATGCAGGTGGGCTTCGGCCCACACTGCATGCCCCAGTCAGACTGGGGTTCTTTATAAGTAGACACAGGCAGTTACAACTCCGTGTGGACCGACAGCATAGGTGGGTCCCAGGAAGCCACCGGCGGTACATAAATAATTCCCATTGCATTGCCCAGCATAGCTGAGGTAACGTCAGATGAAATGCAGGTGGGCTTCGGCCCACACTGCATGCCATAGTCTGACCGGGGTTTTTAATACATAGACACTGGCAGGTACAAATCACTAATGTGAAGTCCCTGTGGACCCACAGCATGGGTGGCTCCCTGGAACCCATCGGCGGTACATAAATGTATCCCATTGCAGTGCCCTGCTCAGCAGAGCTAACATCACATACAATACAGGTGGGCTTCGGCCCACAGTGCATGCCCCAGTCAGACTGGTAATATGTACCTTAACAGTAACCGCGTTGGTGGGAAATGGCCTCGCCACCATCATGTCTTTGGGAAGCCTCCGTTTCCACACCACAGTGACATAGCATTAGCAGCGGTATAGTCAGAGCCCAGAATTAGTAACATTTCAGCGGTAGCATTAGGGACAGGCCCCAGTAAACATATCACTAGCAGCAGTATAGGGGGAGCACAGTCTTAGTTCCATTTCAGTAGTAGTAGCAGTCAAGACAGGCCACAGTAACATTCCCGTTGCAGCAGTTTAGGGAGATAACAGTCTCTTTCACATTTCAGTAGTTGCAGTATAGACAAGGCCCCAGTTACATTTATGTAGCAAAAGTGTAGGCCAACCCCACACACCTTGCTGTACCATGAGTGCAGGCGAAGCCCATAAAAATTACTAGGATTACACTGTAGGCGAGGGCCCAAAAAAATTGGTGTACCAACAGTACTAATGTACCTCAGAAAAATTGCCCATGCCCAACCAAGAGGGCAGGTGAAACCCATTAATCGCTTTGGTTACTGTGGCTTAATTTGTAACTAGGCCTGGAGGCAGCCCAGTTAAAATAAAAATTGGTTCAGGTGCAAGTTTCAACGCTTTAATGGGAATTGAAACGTATAAACATTGTTTACAAAAGTCATATGACTGAGCCTTGTGGGCCTAAGAAAAATTGCCCGTTCGGCGTGATTACGTGAGGTTTCAGGAGGAAGAGCAGGAGGAGGAGGATGAATATAATACACAGATTAATGAAGCTAAAAGGTCCCCGTTTTTTATGATGATAGAGAACGATGCTTCCATCCACGGGTGCAGCCTACGTATTGTTTAGGTACCGCTGCTGTCCGCTGGTGGAGAAGAGAAGTCTGGGGAAATCCAGGCTTTGTTCATCTTTATGAGTGTAAGCCTGTCAGCACTGTCAGTTGACAGGCGGCTACGCTTATCCGTGATGATTTCCCCAGCCGCACTAAACACCCTTTCTGACAAGATGCTAGCCGAAGGGCAAGCAAGCACCTCCAGGGCATACAGCGTGAGTTCAGGCCACGTGTCCAGCTTCGACACCCAGTAGTTTTAGGGAGCAGAGGCGTCACGGAGGATGGTCGTGCGATCGGCTACGTACTCCCTCACCATCCTTTTACAGTGCTCCCACTGACTCAGCCTTGACTGGGGAGCGGTGGCACAGTCTTGCTGGGGAGCCAGAAAGCTGTCAAAGGCCTTGGAGAGTGTTCCCCTGCCTGCACTGTACATGCTGCCTGATCTCCGCGCCTCCCCTGCTACCTGGCCCTCGGAACTGCGCCTTCTGCCACTAGCACTGTCGGATGGGAATTTTACCATCAGTTTGTCCACCAGGGTCCTGTGGTATAGCATCACTCTCGAACCCCTTTCCTCTTCGGGTATGAGAGTGGAAAGGTTCTCCTTATACCGTGGGTCAAGCAGTGTGTACACCCAGTAATCCGTCGTGGCCAGAATGCATGTAACGCGAGGGTCACGAAAAAGGCATCCTAACATGAAGTCCGCCATGAGTGCCAGGGTACCTGTACGCAACACATGGCTGTCCTCACTAGGTAGATCACTTTCCTCCTCCTCCTCAGGCTATACACGCTGAAAGGATGACAGGCAAGCAGCATGTGTACCCTCAGCAGTGGGCCAAGCTGTCTCTTCCCCCTCCTCCTCATGCTCCTCCCCCTCCTCCTCCTCCTCCTCCTCCAAAACACGCTGAGATATAGACATGAGGGTGCTCTGACTATCCAGCGACATACTGTCTTCCCCCGCTTCCGTTTCCGAGCGCAAAACGTCTGCCTTTATGCTTTGCAGGGAACTTCTCAAGAGGCATAGCAGAGGAATGGTGACGCTAATGATTGCAGCATCGCCACTCACAATCTGGGTAGACTCCTCAAAGTTTCCAAGGGCCTGGCAGATGTCTGCCAACCAGGCCCACTCTTCTGTAAAGAATTGAGGAGGCTGACTCCCACTACGCCGCCCATGTTGGAGTTGGTATTCCACTATAGCTCTACGCTGCTCATAGAGCCTGGCCAACATGTGGAGCGTAGAGTTCCACCGTGTGGGCACGTCACACAGCAGTCGGTGCACTGGCAGATTAAACCGATGTTGCAGGGTCCGCAGGGTGGCAGCGTCCGTGTCGGACTTGCAGAAATGTGCGCTGACCCGGCGCACCTTTCTGAGCAGGTCTGACAAGTGTGGGTAGCTTTTCAGAAACCGCTGAACCACCAAATTAAAGACGTGGGCAAGGCATGACACGTGCGTGAGGCTGCCGAGCTGCAGAGCCGCCACCAGGTTACGGCCGTTGTCACACACGACCATGCCCGGTTGGAGGCTCAGCGGCGAAAGCCAGCGGTCGGTCTGCTCTGTCAGACCCTGCAGCAGTTCGTGGGCCGTGTGCCTCTTCTCTCCTAAGCTGAGTAGTTTCAGCATGGCCTGCTGACGCTTGCCCACCGCTGTGCTGCCACGCTGCGCGACACCGACTGCTGGCGACGTGCTGCTGCTGACACATCTTGATTGCAAGACAGAGGTTGCGTAGGAGGAGGAGGAGGGTGGTTTAGTGGAGGAAGCATACACCGCCGCATATACCACCACCGAGCTGGGGCCCGCAATTCTGGGGGTGGGTAGGATGTGAGCGGTCCCAGGCTCTGACTCGGTCCCAGCCTCCACTAAATTCACCCAATGTGCCGTCAGGGAGATATAGTGGCCCTGCCCGCCTGTGCTTGTCCACGTGTCCGTTGTTAAGTGGACCTTGGCAGTAACCGCGTTGGTGAGGGCGCGTACAATGTTGCGGGAGACGTGGTCGTGCAGGGCTGGGACGGCACATCGGGAAAAGTAGTGGCGACTGGGAACCGAGTAGCGCGGGGCCGCCACCGCCTTCATGTTTTTGAAAGCCTCCGTTTCCACAAGCCTATACGGCAGCATCTCCAGGCTGATCAATTTGGCTATGTGCACGTTTAACGCTTCAGCGTGCGGGTGCGTGGCGGCGTACTTGCGCTTGAGCTCAAACAGTTGTGCTAGCGACGGCTGGACGCTGCACTGAGAGACATTGCTGGATGGGGCCGAGGACAGCGGAGGTGAGCGTGTGTGTGCAGGCCGGGAGACGGTAGTGCCTGTGTCCTTAGAGGGGGGTTGGATCTCAGTGGCAGGTTGGGGCACAGGGGGAGAGGCAGTGGTGCAAACCGGAGGCGGTGAACGGCCTTCGTCCCACTTTGTGGGTGCTTGGCCATCATATGCCTGCGCATGCTGGTGGTGGTGAGGCTGGTGGTGGTGGCTCCCCGGCTGATCTTGGCGCGACAAACCTTGCCCACCACAGTTCGTCGGTCGTCTGCACTCTCTGTAAATAAACTGCCACACCTTTGAGCACCTCGGCCTCTGCAGGGTGGCATGGCGCGAGAGGGTGCTTTGGGAAACAGTTGGTGGATTATTCGGTCTGGCCCTGCCTCTACCCCTGGCCACCCCACTGCCTCTTCCAACCTGTCCTGCGGCTGCAATTGCCTCCCCCTCTGAAGACCGGTCCTCAGTTGGCTTATCACACCAGGTGGGGTCAGTCACCTCATCGTCCAGCGGCTCTTCCTCCGAATCCTCTGTGCGCTCCTCCCTGGGACTTACTGCCCTTACTACTACCTCACTGATAGACAACTGTGTCTCATCGTCATCGTCCTCCTCACCCACTGAAAGCTCTTGAGACAGTTGCCGGAAGTCCCCAGCCTCATCCCCCGGACCCCGGGAACTTTCCAAAGGTTGGGCATCGGTCACGACAAACTCCTCCGGTGGGAGAGGAACCATTGCTGCCCAATCTGGGCAGGGGCCCGAGAACAGCTCCTGGGAATCTGCCTGCTCCTCAGAATGTGTCATTTTCATGGAGTGAGGAGGCTGGGAGGAAGGAGGCGCAGCAGCCAGAGGATTCAGAGTTGCAGCTGTGGACGGCGTAGAAGACTGGGTGGTCGATAGATTGCTGGATGCACTTTCTGCCATCAACGACAGGACCTGCTCACACCACTCAGTTTCTAATAAAGGTCTACCGCGTGGACCCATTAATTGTGAGATGAATCTGGGGACCCCAGAAACTTGCCTCTCTCCTAATCCCGCAGCAGTCGGCTGCGATACACCTGGACCAGGAGCTTGGCCTGTGCCCACACCCTCACTTGGGCCTCCGTGTCCTCGCCCGCGTCCACGCCATCGTCCTCTAGGCCTACCCCTACCCCTCAGCATGGTGTATTACGAGTAGAGCAGAAACAGAACGCTGTAATTAAATGTGCCGCTTATTGGCCTGTGGTTGGAGGCTGACTTCGCTTACGGAACGCACAGCAGAGCCAAGAAACAATTATGCGCAAGCTTGTAATGAGACCTAGGTGCGTATGACTGAGCTGCTGCAATTCACAGCGCAGAACCAGTGAAGTGGCCAAAGCCCAGTGGTAGGCCTTAAGTATTTTGCCTCAATTTTTTAAAATGGTGAGGTGAAAAACCAGAGACACCGCAAGCAGCGGATATAATGTGTACTGTTTCCCTGTGGCGGGATGACGCGGTCATGTAACGGGCGCAGCAGAGCCAGGAAACAATTATGCGCAAGTTTGTAGTGAGACCTAGGTGCGTATGACTAAGCTGCTGCAATTCACAGCGCAGAACCAGTGAAGTGGCCAAAGCCCAGTGGTAGGCCTTAAGTATTTTGCCTCAATTTTTTAAAATGGTGAGGTGAAAAACCAGAGACACCGCATGCAGCGGATATAATGTGTACTGTTTCCCTGTGGCGGGATGACGACGGTCATGTAACGGGCGCAGCAGAGCCAGGAAACAATTATGCGCAAGCCTGCTGTAACGCTTAGCTGGGTATTAATTAGCAACTACTACCCCCAGCAGACATGCAGTAAACTGAAGACAGTCATAGGCAGCCCAAATATAGTATTTTTCCCCAATTTTGTTTGAAAAAGCCCACTGCCTATATAGTCAGTATACCTCTTTCCCTGTACCACTGTCCCTGCCTCACCAGTACTGCCCCTATACTGAGTAAAATGACTGCAGACTGAGGACGCTATGGTCTGCACGCCCGATATACAAAAAAAAAAAAGTGCACCACTGCTAAAAGCAGCCTCAACAGTACTGCACACGGTCAGATGTGGCCCTAAGAAGGACCGTTGGGGTTCTTGAAGACGAATATAACACCTAACACTCTCCCTATAGCAGCTACAGCAAGACAGCACTTTCCCTGATCTCTGTCAGCATGCATCTGTGCGGAGCCGCAGGCGGGGCAGATTTAAATACTCGGGTGTCATCTGATCTCCCCAGCCACTCACTGCAGGGGGGTGGGATAGGGCTGGAACGTCACAGGAGGAAGTTTTAATGCCTTCTCTGTGCTTCTATTGGCCAGAAAAGCACGCACATTACTCAGGGAAGGAAATGTAATGGAGTCGAGCACCGCGTGGTGCTCGTCTCGAGTAACGAGCATCTCAAACACCCTAATACTCGAACGAGTATCAAGCTCGGACGAGTACGCTCGCTCATCTCTAGTTGTTATACAAACATTCTTTGACCTAAGCATTGATATCTCTAAAGTTGTGTCAGTGACGACAGATGGGGCACCAAACATAGTGGGGGAAAAAGTCGGATTTGTAAAATTGTTTACGGAAGCTATTGGACATCTGATTGTGCTTTTTCATTGTATTATCACTTATCTTAGTTCATGGCACCCCACACAAGTTAAATAATATCAAGACCAACAAAAGAAACCGACTGACAGATGAACAAAGAGGTCACTAAGTAGGTAAGTTAAATAATTAGTTTTTGGTCTATTAAATACAGTTATATATTACAATTATACATTTTTGTTATTTAACTGTAAATCACACAAAATTATGTTTTTTTTCTCGAAGTGACACACCACCTGAGTTATACTCGCTTTTTTGGCGAATTTTTGTCTAGGGAATCATTCAGACAGCTGTATGCAAGTTGTTCCCAAGAATCTCGGGCACTACTCGTATGGGACAGCATATTCCTCATCTAGAATATGAAATTCAGTTCTGTTGCCAAGTTCAGAAAAAAGATGCGTTGAAGGTGAAAAAACTACAAAAGAAAACCACAACAATGATCAGGAGAATGGAAATTTTTAGTTATATGTAAAAATGGAATTACATTTATTTAGTCTTGAGCAGAGACATCTAAGGGGGAATCATGATTAATCTGCATAAGTACATAAATGTCCCTTACGAAAATATGGTGGAAAACTGTGCCATGTAAAATCCTCCCAGAAGACAAGAGGGCATACCCTCCGTCTGAAGAAAAAAAAGGTTGAATCACTAGAGACTGCAAAGCGTCTTTACCGTGAGAGCTGTGCATCTGTGGAATAGCCTACCTCAGGAGCTAGTCGCAGCACTAACAGGTGACGGCTACAAAAAAAGGCTTAGACAATTTCGTAGAACAAAATAACACTAATACATATGGAAATGTGTAGAATTCATGTTTCCCACATCCTTCCCCTTCAGCCACATTCTTTCCCATCCCTTTGTTGAACTTGATGGATATACAGTATGTCTTTTCTCAACCGTACTATGTAAAATACGATAAAGAAACTTAAATAATAAACAAAAGGCAGGATATTCTAGTGAAATACTATTTATCTAGTAACAAATAAATACAAAATTAACTACATATAGATCAGTCATTATATTAACATTTATTTTACAAAAAGACTATTTGCGTGGCACCACATTCCAAGACCAAAACATTTTTATTTTTCCATGGACAGAGCTGTGTCAGTTCTGTTTTTTTTGTGGGACAATTTTTAGTTTTTATTGTTACCTTTTTAATTATTTTTATTTCTGTTTTGGGGAAGCAAAATAATCAGATAACTGCTATTTTGGATCCTTTATTTTTTTATGGAATTTACTGTGCTGGATAAATGATATAATATGTTATTTTATGGGTTGTTATGGAATGTAGAGAGATCAATTATGTGTAGTTTATTTTCCTTCTTTTTGTTCTTTTCAATATTTAAAGTCCTGTGTAAAGAGAAAACATTAACTTTTTTTATATAAAAATATTTAGAGGGATGATTAGATGAGTAGTCCTCATCATTTCACTCTTTCTGAGAAAAAACCCATATATGACAATCAGAGAGCAAATGTACTTTCTGATTGATATAAGGGCTGATGACATTTACAAAAAATAATGTCACCCATCCCCTGTAACAGGAAGATATACAAGAGAATCATAGAACATCTCTGCTGCCCTGGTCTCCCCTCTCCCTCCATCTCTCCACTGCACTGTACACTGAAAAATGATAGCTGTAAATGCAGTATTCCCAACTCCTGGTAAAACAGCTATAGCTCTTAGCTTTAAAATGACACATGTTGATAGCCCTGATAGAACCGCAGCCACAGCCATTTAAAATAGAACAAGCTTTGCTCATCCAAAATTGTAATGTCCATTTCTAGCAAAATACACAGAGCTCTTTCTAAATTGCTGTGGGTTAAATAATGTTTCCACCTGATGAGACATAGCTAACGTCTATGGCCTAATTTAAGAAAAGAGTTATAATATTGCTGATATCCTATTGGACTAGAAGAACTGAGCTAAGTACAGTGAAGATGTCTTCATAAGAGCAGCTTGGGAGATAGCTTTAAGAACACCTAATAGGGCAAGATGTGGGAACAGTCTGGTAAAGAAGGATCTCTGGAACATGAAACTGGAGACAGGAAATAAGCTACTCAAAATACGTAAAAATGGTTTGGTTTTCCATGTAGTCTTACATAGGCTCAAACAAGAAGCAAGATGGCCTCAACAAAAGGTGACATTGACCATCTTGGTTAAGGGCTAGTTTAAGGGTAAAGTAAAGTCTCCAGTGATATGGAGTGGGTATGCAGCACAATTTTTTAAAGTGGGAAACAGCAGCTACTAGTCCTAGGAAAAAAAACAGGATCCTGCCAACAAACTTCCTTGATACACAGTGCAAGAAGTGTGATTATTGTTGAAAATTACAGTTAGTTTTTTTGCTAATACCAGCGTTTTATGCTATTTTTAAAATTATATATTTTTCTAAATTACTAGAAAGTAAAATCAGATGGGTTGTTTTTGTGCAATTAACATATGAAAGTACAGCAAGCAACATATCCAAAAGTCACGGACATTTTGAGGCTTTTTTAACCTCAACTAATCAAAATAAGTTGAACACAAACCAAAAGTTTGCCAGATTGTTTTCTTGTCACTGCCTCCAGTCTTCCATGTAGTCGTGGCCTAATTGTCTTCCACACTATAATAAAAGATATACATATATATAGTACATTAATCCATACTAAGATGTCATGGAAGACCACGCAGCCTGCCAAAGAGCAGTGATTATATTGTTTCCAGGTGACCAGTTTTTGACTTTTGTACAAAAGAGCAAGTAAATCAACAGTGATAAAATGTCTCTGAAATATGCTGTTCCCTATAGGATCCTTTTTGAAGACATCTATAGTGGATTTGGACATATAATACCTAATCCTTTTGGATAGCTACATTAACCAAATAGGCAACAAATAACTTCATGTTGAAAACAACATTTCCGTATCTTCCCTCCATGGAATTGTACCAGCAGAAACTTTATCCAAACTTTCCAAAGTGCACATATAGTTTTTTGCTTTTATCACACTATCATGTTAGGGAAAACGTACTTTGGGGGCAGAATTATTATGTCTGAACAAAAGTGCTTAACATATAACTTGTGTTTGTTTCCCTCTGAGGGTTCCACCACTCATTAATTTACAGACTTCAACAGACGAGTATTCCTGTTGGAATTGCTGATACCTCCACAGTTTGTGCACAGCAGTGATCTATGTTGTACTAGTTAAATAGATTTGCAGTATGGGTTAACACACTTTTGCATGCAGCCATTCTGTCTTGAATCTTTATTGAGCACTAGTGCATTTTGAACATATAAAAGTGACGTATCCTTTACATGGGAGTAGTTATGTAAACCAACAGGAAGTCATATTTTCTTTTACACATCCTTGAAAAAAATGTATATCAGGTTAAAGCCCATAGCAGTTGTTTTTTATGGCTAAATGAAAATTGTAAGTATCCAGGTCCAGTTAAACTTATACTATAGAACTATAGATTGAAACGCATGTTATTTTATGTGGTAAAGTTATCTCTAAAAACAAAACAAAACAAAAAAACAGGAAAGCTGCAAGTATCAAAAATTTATATTTTGCAGCATATACAGTATGACTCTGTGGACTCTTTCAGATGAATCTCAGAAAGTATGAACACTAATTGAAGGAAAATATGTGCTCATGTCTGTTGGAATGTTCTTCATCTATATGCCTGAGCCAAACCTCATTATTCTGTTTCCATGCAAAAGCAAATTAACCAGGGCCAGTGCCTCACTGGAATTAACATTCATGGTTACTAGTGCACATTAACTTTTATTGAGGGTTCAGTAATACAGAATATGCTGCTTATCCACCCTACACAAGAAAAAAAAACATGAAGCATGAATATAGCACCATATTTTTCATGATTTTAAGAGTTGTATTTGCTTAAAGTGACTATTTGGTCCCGGACATATAAAGATGTCATCACCACGTCTATGACTGTATTAGTATACATCAGTACTCTAAGACACTACATGCTGCTCTGACTGGCCAGAGCTGCTCCTTTCTATGATGCTCTGAGTTTGGCTCAACAGACCCACAGATGACCCAGGACATTTGTCCATATTAACAAGAGTTTAATAGTGGTCCTATTAATATTTTACACCAATGGCTGCTGTTTTAAAGGTTTGTTTTTTTTTAAAATCAGACAAGCTCTTTAACCCATTCCCGCTGCAGGGCGTAAGTTTACGTCCTGGGAGCGGGGTACTTCCCGCAACAGGGCGTAAACTTACGTCCTGGAGATAGCGCGGGATCACATATGATCCAGCGCTATCCCGCAGCGGGAGCCGGCTGTCAGTCACAGCCGGCGTCTCGCTGCAGCAGCGGGGGGGCATCAGAGATGCGCCCGCCACTTTTAACCCCTTCCCTGCCGCGATCTAAGTAGATCGCGGCAGGGGAAGAGTTCACAGCGGGAGCGCGGCTCCCTCTGTGTCTCCGGCCGGAACTCGCGATGTCATCGCAAGAGCCCGGCCTGTCACCATGGCAACAGGACGCCAGACACTGGCGTCCTGTATTGCCTATGCCTGAGATCGCTGTATGAGCGATAAGGCATGGGAGAGCAGTAGCTCTGCCATGCCTTATGACAGCGATCATCAGGGCAGTGATTAAAGTCCCTCAGAGGGACACAAACAGTGTAAGAAAAACAAAGATTTAAAAAATGAATTTAAAAAAATGTTTAAAAAAAAGTAAAAAAACCATTTTTTATGCTTTTTCTCAGATTAGCATAAAAAAAGGTAAAAAAAAAATAAAACCCCACATATTTGGTATTGTCGCGTCTGTAACCATGCGTACAATAAGTTGCACATGCTTTTGACTGTGCACCGAAAAAAACGCTAAAAAAAAAGCTAAAAAACTGAGGCAAAATGCTCATTTTTAGCATTTTGCCTCACTAAAAACGCAATAAAAGTGATCAAAAAAGTCGTATGTACGCCAAAATGGTACCAATAAAATCTACAGCTCGTCTCGCAAAAAATAAGCCCTCATAGAGCTCTGTACATCAAAAAATTAAAAAGTTACGTGACTTTGAATGCAGCAATTTAGAATAGAAAAAAGATTTCCAAAAAAAAGGGTTTTTATTGCAGAAAAGTGGGAAAACCTAAAAAAAATGTTAGAATTTTGGTATCGTTGTAACCGTACCAGTCTGCAGAAAAAATGGAAAGTCTCATTTATGCTGCATGATTAACGGTGTAAAAAAAAAAAAAAAAAAATCTATGGCAGAATTGATGCGTTTTCTCTCTCTGCTATCATTAAAAAAAAAAAAAAAATTTACAATATAGTCTATGTACCCAAAATTGGCATCGATAAAAGCTACAGTTCGCCACACAAAAAACAAGCCCTTATACGGCCGCGTCCATGGAAAAATAAAAAAGTTATGGCCTTTGAAAAATGGAGATGGAAAAATACCAAAAAATCGCTTGGTCCTCAACGCCAAAATAGGCCATGTCATGAAGGGGTTAAAGGGCTTGTCCAGGAGATCAATAGAATGGCCGACAGAGTGCAGCCTGTGAAAAATCCATCCTAGGACAGGTGAATGCATCTCTAGACTGGAGAGGAGTGGGACAGACAGTTAACACCCCTTCCAGCTCTGGTCCACAGATGCATTTACCCATCCTAGGGCAAGTTTTTCACAGGCTGCATTGTCCATGGCCTTTTTCTTGAATTCCGAGGCTACTGTATTTGGGGCTCCTCATAAATTCCAACAATCCTGTAGTATTGGAATGATTATAAAGTCTCCATTTTTCAGCCATATGAGATTTTCTACTTAAAATATATTAGAATAATTGAATGCTCTTTAATGTAATAATGAAATCTAGTCCTCTTGTAATCATCAGTCTCCGACAGCAGAAGAATTGATTTTATAAGGGAAAAGTTTCAAAAAGTAATTTCAGAAAATAATTCAGGCAGTACTGCACAAGTTGTGGGCACGTATGTTCCAGGCTTACTTGTGGCCCTCTGCCCGGCAGAATAGTTTTAAAAGTAGTTTAATAAGAAAAAAAGGAATGGAAAGCATAAGACAACTAAGGCAAAACAAAAAACAGCATTGGAAAAATCATCATCTTTTTGTCATTAAACAAAACCCTTAAAACACTCCAACTGACTAATCAAGGTCAAACAAGTCATTAAAATGTAAGGTGAAGTTACAATTGCATGATATAGAAAAGAATTAACAGCAAACTCCTAATATCTTGAAGCTTCACGTCACACTATTAGACTCTACACACATCATGATCAGAGCCTACATATGGCGTATACAATAGGAAAAGCTCCTGACATATACAAGTGTATTCATTGGGGTCCATTCATCCAATGCAGGTCAAATGAGTATCCTTTTGTTCTCCATCAGGCTCACATATGTCAGTGTACCTTTTTGTAGAATGAAATAGCAGAAGGCTATGTTATTCCATACAATGGTATAGAGTAAAAAAGAAATGTATACCACATGTATATGTTTTTTGTTTTTTTTTAAAGAAAGGGAGACTATTAGCAATCCAACACTCTGTATTGCTATACTGTGGGATACATTGTAGTCTCCCATTGGAGGTATATATGTCAGGAGATGCTTTCCACATATCATTGAGCCTTATCTCTAAACATTATGTGAACAGAGTTTTAAGGTGCATTTACACACACAGATGATCGCTCAAAATTCGTCAGAATCTAACAGTTTTGAGTGATCATTTTGCATTAGCTACTAATGGGCTAATCAGCCCTTTGGTACTTAATTTGCATATATTTAGAGAACAGCGGGTGGTCTGTTCTCTAAATACATCACTATTGTTCTTCAGCTGTTAACAGCTGTTAAAGAATGTTATCAGCGCTGCCCGTGGAGAACTCAGCAAGCGGTCCTTCTTATCAGGGACAATGGAATTCATGCTGACCTGAAGGCAGAGATGGATGAAAAGGGCACGATGGGCAAACATTTTCACACAACGATTAGCACTCAAAAGATGGCTTTTGAGCAAATTTTGAACAATAATCGTTGTGTGTAAAAGGGCCTTAAGTCTTCAAAGGATTGTGACACAATTGCAAGTTATTCCCTATCCACAAGAAGGAAATAATTTGCTGATTGGGCTGGATATCAATACTGAGACCCCCGCTGATCTTGAGAATGGGGTGCCCATGTCCCCTATCATCGGCACTGTGAGATTACTGCACTCTCCGCAGTGAGGAGGAGACTAAATGGTTGTGTAAGTGCACTAGCACTCCATTCACTTTCAATGGTGCTGCAGAGATACACAATCGGGTGCCACTTGGCTATTTCTGCCAATCTTCTGAACAGAAATTCCGTGTGTCTCTCTCCTAGCAGTGAAGCAGTGATGTCACGGTGAATGGAGAGCTGGCCAAGCATGCACAATCAGCACTCAAGTTTTTTTAAATAATGCTGATGGAAATAGCCAAGCGGCATCTGATCAGGTATCTCTGTAGTTCCATTGAAGGTGAATGGAGTGATAGTATGCTTGTGCGACCATCACTTCATTCAGTCTCCTCCTCACGATGGATAGGGGATAACTTGCAATTGTGGTACAACCCCTTTAAATTCACACCATTATAGTGGCTTATGAGTGGCTCATATTTTTATAATGAACATTTAAACATTTGTGAAAGTTCCGTTTTTCAATGGATCCAAACAGACACTTATAGAGTCTACTGTCTTGCTGAGCTCAGCTTCTGCTGGGAAGCTACTGTGGCTGAATGTCATAAGTCTGACAGGGAAGAATGACCCCTAGACTGACACCCTGGATGGGTACGGTGTTATGGACATTGCTATGTCGTTTTGATCCACCAGGCCAGTGTGATAGATAGGAGATGCAATCCTATGTGAGTTAGTACCCAGACAGCTAGGAATTTTGTTGTTCAATGCATGTGTATACTGTAACTATAACAACAGTGTGAAGATTGTTACTTTTGATGTCTGTTATGCTACCAAAATAAATCAACTTCCTGAGTTTTAGTACCAATTTTCGCCTCGACATGGGTTACTGAGGTACAACCACCCTATCTAGGTGGAGGAAAGATGGCGATCCGATATGCTAACCCCCAAGTTGCCACAATATATATAAAATGCATGTCACCTAACGGCACTATTACTCTCAAGGCCCCAAACCATGAAGCTTCCTCCACCATACTTCGCAATTGGAATAAAGTTTTGGTGCTGGTGTACACTGTTATTTTCCCTACAAACATATCGCTGTATATTCATGCTGTAAAGTTCCACTTTTGTCTCATCTGTTCATAGACCATTTCCCCAGAAGCATTGTGGAGCAATGAAATGGTTTAGAGTAAACTTTAAAAGGGCTGGAATGGTTTTTTTGTTTGTTTTTTAGACACCACAGATTCCATCATGATATCCTTCTATTCTTGCTTAGTGTTTTCTAATAGTGAACACATGAACAAAGATTTTTGCAGTTTGTAGAGTCTTTTAAGGCTTTTTTGTGTTACCCTTAGGTTATTCCTCACCTCTTTGCTTATTGCCTGTTGTGCTCTTAGAGTGATTTTAACAATATGCACACTATGAGGAAGAAAAGCAACCATTCTGAATTTTCACCATTTGTAGAATTAAGGTCCATTTACACACAGATATCTTTCAAAAGATTGAAAGATCAGCGATAGTTTTGCATAAAAGTACTAATAGGCAACTAATTGCTATTAGCACTTATCACCTTTATTTGCCTTCAAATGAGCCTCTGGGAACTGTTTCAGAACTCAGCAGGAGGTCTGGGCTCTGTAATTAGCTGTAATGTTCAGCCCCGGGCTCCCCTTAGAGAATTGAGCACCATGGACAGCAGACAGCATGTGGTCATGCTAATCAGCTGTTCTGTTAGTGAGGGTGAGAACTGAGAACAGCTGTAACAATGTTATCAGCTGTTATCAGATCTCCGCTGGCAGAACACAGCATGCGGTCCTGCTTATCAGCTGTTTCACTGAACAATGGTTTTCAAGCAGAACTGAAAACTGTCATTAGGCAGAAAACTGAAAGATGGGCACATTTAGACATTAATAGTATAGCTCAAAAGATGGCTTTTGAGCAAATTTAGAGCAATAATCATTGTGTCTAAATGGGGCTTTAGTTTGACCAAGGATTGATGTACATCTGGGTCGTTAGCAATGCCTTATAAAGCTTCATCTAACTTATGGAAGTTGTTTGCATCGGTCCATGGTTCACATTAATTACTCTTTATTGAGAAGAACAGACTTTTAACCCCTTAAGGACTAGGGTGTTTTGGTCCTAAAAGACCAAACACTTTTTAGGGATTTTACCCATGTGGTGGTTTTACTGCCCTATTTTGTTTCTTCAGCTACCAAAATCATTTTTGCTGCCACTTCTCTCTTCTCCTCTGGGTCCTGACAGCCAATGACCCGACCTGCTCCTGCTTGATTGCAGGAGCAGATGCTTTCAACCTGCACTATACTTCTGCTATTGGCTGGGATTAAAGCCCAAGACCAAGCACCGTAAATTTATAGCATTTGGTCCTTCAGGGGCTAAGTAAAGCTGCATCACAGGACACGTCTAGTGTGTTCCATGGTGTGTTCCTACGGCATTCTTGATGTGCATGTTAATTGCACATCAAACACAGTAATGAAAATTGCATGCTTTTTACAGCGATATGGTATAGTTTTGTGATGCAGTTTTCCACATGTGAAGCACATTGACATCATTTGCTTCATCTGTAGAGGCCAATCTTCTGAAAACTGCATCACAAAACCATGACGTTTCATGGTAAAACGCAAGCAATTTTTAGCAGTCTTTTTGTTGTGCCATAACACACATATCAGAAACGCCATAACACTCTGCCATGTGTGAAAACACCTCTACCATGCATTGTGTGCCTTTATTTATTGGCAACACATAGGTGAAACCCACACTTCCAATCTCATTTCCTTAATTGAAACTTCTTTTGCAAATTAGCTCTTGGAGAAGTCATTAACACAGAGGTTCACTTATTTTTTCTCCCTGTAATGTGGATGTTTACTGAATGTGCTCAATAGAAGACATGCTTGGTACAACGGTTTGTGTGTTATTAGCTTAGTTAGATTGTGTTTGCCTATAATTATGACTTGGAGCCACATTTTATAATTAATAAATACAAAAATCTACTGTAGTTAATTCAAAAGCGTTCACTTACTTTTTCTTGCAACTGTATATATTTAAGAATAAATATATTTTAAGCTTAACCTACACATTAGGATTTACTATTTTATCTGTCCCGCAGAGTTCATAATAAACACTCATGAATTAAATCCGAAGGTAAACGCTAGTATAATATTGGTAAAGAACTGCCATGAAAGGCATAATTATTTATAGGCGTCAAGAAGAGTTTAATGGGGGACAGACCTGGTCAAGCCAACTGATGTTCTTTGTGAAGTGAATAGATACTCAGACTTGAATGTACATAGTTTATTTGTAATTAGAATACGGTTTTGAGAGAGTGCCACACATGCAGTGACTGCATTATAAGGCACCACAGTCTGAGACATGAGAATAACACTTTTTACTTAGAAAGCTAGCGGAAGGACACAAACTCAGTGCTGTTTTTAGTGGAACATACTCCATCCTCTTCATAATGTCCTTCTTTTTAATTTGTTTATTAATGACATTGAAATTGGCTTCAAAAGCAGCTTCTCAGGGTTTACTGATGACACAAAATTATACAACCAAGTACAATTTGGAACAAGACTTGTTTTCTCTGCGGAAAGATTTTGCACAATGTGTCTCTATGATAAGAGTAGAGAGATGGAAGGTTGATTTAGTACCTGATCCAACAATTACTCTTGGGAAAAAAGGTCAGCCATTGAATATTTTTGCCTTACCATTGGTTCTTCTCATTCTTTCCCACGAGCTCCATACATTTCCATTTCCCAACCAGCAAAATTTCTCTGCGCTCTTGGGCCCCTTCCCATACATCGCAGTTTTGTAAAGGACCTTTCACACTTTTGGTGCTGACTATGTCACAGGAGGGCATATTATGCAACACTGTTGCAGAATATTCTGTCCTATGGGAAAGGTCCCTATGGGTGCTTTCACACATGGTAGGATATTCAGCCACAGTGATTCACACTAAAATATGCATTTCTAACAACTTGATTTTGATGGGGATTTGCAGCGGAATTAAGCCACTTGCAAATCTGCATCAAATTCTGCATGTTAGACATGTGAATTTTGGTACAGATTTTTCTGTGCAGTGTATAAGGTACAAGGTCCTATTCTTTTTAATAGGGTCATAAGTGATATAGGAGAAGGATTAATAGGTAAGGTTTGTCTATTTGCTTGTGACATAAATGTATATAAAAAGGGTTAATACTCCGGGTGATGTCTTGAATGTGGAGAATGATTTAGCTTTGCTGGATAAATTATCAAAACAATGGAAACTGCGGTTCAATGTTTCCAAATGTAAAATAATGCACTTGAGGAGAAAAAAATCCTTGGATTATGTTTCATATCAAGTCTCCCATTTTATACAGGACTTCAGAAGAGAAGAATTTAGAGGTTCTGATTTCAGACAGCCTCAAAATGAGACCACAGTGCAGTCCTGTAGCAAACTAATCAAGTAGGATGCTTGGCTGCATAGTAAGAGGTATAACCAGTAGAAAGAGGGAGATTGTGATCCTACTATATATATCTCTAGTGGGACCACATCTGGAACACACTGTTCTGTTCTATCAATGTCTTTCTGTAGATGAGGTCTCCAGAATTAAACCAAAGATGGGCTACAAAAATGGTGGAAGATCTCAAGAATAAAGCTTATCAGGAAAGACTTAACCCCTTCCTTATTGCATGACATAAATATACTGTACGTCATGCAAAGTCTGCTCCATACCCAGCAGCTATCAGCTGCTTTTGATAGCTGACAGCCACCGGTGTCTGCTGTGATCAAAGTTAGTTCTGATCATGGCAGTTAAATATTTAGTTGACACGGTCAAAACCAACTGTCCATCTAAATAGACAGCTAGAAAGAGAGGCTCTCTGGCATTGCATCACTCCTGCATCACTTATAGGATAAGATGGCAGCCCAGAGCCTAGTTAAGGCTCCTAGTAGCTGCTATGCACGGATGCCTATAAAGCCCTGCCAGAAGCAGAGCTTAATAGGCAACATTTAAAATTAATGTCAGGACATAATTAATTGCACCAGCCACTTAGTTTGAAATAAAGATCTTGACATCCCAGGTTGAACAGTTTGAAATGTTATCAACAAGTTTGCTACTCATGGAATAGTCAATAATTTTCCAGGACATGGTGGAAAGAGGAAAATTGATGAGAGAACATTACAAATGTTGGTTCAAAATGTGACAAATGTGGCAAGATCCCAACAACATCAGGCTGAGGCGTAGACATCTAGAGTAATGGTTTCAACCCATACCATATGCCACACAGTGAACAAAAGAGTGTTGTATGGATGAAGGCCAGGAAGAACCCCACTGCCTAAAGAAAGGCCTAAAAAAGAGCAACTGAACACTGTGAAAGTTACACAGACAAATCACAATCTTTCTAGAAAAATGTTCTATGGACAGATTATGTTTAAAGACTAAATGAAACCTGTAAAGAAAAGTGCACCCTACCTCTGGTGAAACATGGTGTTATTGGACTGTTTTGCTGCCTCTGGAACTGGAGGCCTTAAGCATATTACAGGAACAATGAAATCAGAGGATTAGCAAAGGATTTTTGAGTGAAATGTGTTCCCAAATGTAAGAAAATTAGTTTTTGAGTATGCCAGGATAATGACCGAAAGTAATAGCCCCCCTCTGTGGCCCCACATAGTAATATTGTTCCTCTCTGTGGCCTCACTTAGTAATAGTGTCCACCCTCTGTGGTCCTATTTAGTAAAAGCGCCCCCTTTGTGACCCCACTTAGTACCAAGGTGCCCCCCCCCCTAGCTGCACTTAATAATAGTTCCTCGTCCTAGCAGATGAACCAAAAGCCTCCACTCCCAATCTACGAGTACAATAATCTTCTACACACTTACAAACTTCTGAGTCTTACATCAGCCACATGCTGTAAGCAGAATTTGACTCCTCCCCCTCCTGTTTTCAGTGTACAGGAGATGGGGAGGAGTCAGATTATGCTTAAAGTGAGTGGCCGATGTCAAGCTCAGAAGTGTGCGAGTATGAAGAAGATTCCTGCACTGCTTCGTGGAGGTTATGGAGAGGGTATAGGGTTGGGGCCATTTGGCTGCCTTTATTGGCAGCACTATAGTGTCTTTGATCTAATCTTCTGATATCTCCCCATATGTAATCTCCAATTGTCTAAAGACCTCCTTAACTGCCTTCACACAATCACCTTCCCTCCAAGGTTTCTCCCATGTAATTCGCATACTCTGGAACTCTCCATCACCACCGATCAGGCTCTCTACTACGTTTGTAACCTTCCACCTCTTCAGAAAAGCCTACAATAACCCTAGTACCACTACACTACCATACAAGTACGTTCTACTCTGACCTATTGTCTCCTTTTCCTACTCTTATACCTACAATGTAAGCGCTCATGGAAGGGTGCTCTCTCCCTCTCTACCACTTTGACATGGATTTACTTCAGATTTATTGTACTTGTATTCATCTTTTATGATATAAAGGGGCTTAAGTACATGTACAGTGCTGTGGAATTATTGGTAGTTTAACGTAGTTAATAATATATTGCTGTACATGTATATTAGCTGCATGTAAAACATCACACAAAAGTGTGTATGTGTTCACCAGCAAAAATTATGGCTATAAAAGATCCTCCTAAACTACACCTCCAGTTTTTTTTTTAAAGTGGCTGCTATCTATTGCATAAGTCCAATAAATAGAGGCCATCATCACTCATTGCTCCTCGCTCCAGATACCTCTTTAACAGCTCTGGGTTCTCTTCGGCTCCATGCATCGCTTCATAAAATCTCCTGCTGCAAGTTAGTCTGCAACCAAAGAGATAAGAGGTATAGTCTGGGATGAAAATTTTGGGTCCGGTATGGGGTCCAAATGATGAATTCTAGGTACTAGAAAAAATGTTGAGGTCTGACATCTGCTTTTTGGTGGTCTGAAAACTCGAGTCTAAATTTTGGGGTCTAGATTATTTTTTGTGTCTCAGATATAGAATAATTTGGGGACCTGGATTGAAGGGATTATCTGACTTTCATAGAAAAATTACAGTTTTAAGAGAAAGATGCATTGCTTAGTAAAAAATAAAACTAATACATAACTTTTAATCCTCTGCTTCTCCAGCGTCTCTGTTCTACAGCCTCTCTCTCGTCTCTAAAATGCTCATCTTTATATGAGACAGGAAAACATTCAAAAAATATTCTGCAGCTATTCTGACATGGATTTTCATGATAAATACATCAGTCATATTGGATCTAAGAGATCTATTAAATCATTTATACAGGTTGTGTTATGAAATCTGGTGACAGATCCCTTTTAAGTTCCTACTGAAGTAGTTTGAAAGAAATAATGTCTTTACTTAAATGGAAAACAACTGGCCATTGTTGTAATTGATTTTAAATCAGGAAAACCTGTATGTACTACTCGGAAATGAACTGTGCCGAATTTTACCTGGCTTAGGTGAAAAGAATGTTTATGAAGATCTCACAAAATATTACAGTAATCTCTCTTATCTTAAGGGTATGTCCACACTGGAGATTTTGGTGCAGATTCTGGTGTGGAATCTATGACAAAATCAACTTATGTGTCCCACTCATTGGAATGGGACACCACATCACTGTTTTTAAGATGCAGATTTTTCTGCAATGGATTTCAAATTCACGTCATCAAAAAGACAAAAGTGACATGATTCTTCTTAACGTAGATCCATGTGGACATGGGCTAATTTGAGGTTGAATCCACCGCATGAACATGCCCTTAGGGTTCATGAACACCACCATACTGTGACCTGACTTTATATATAAGCACCATTATCAAAGGTCCTTCATCCCTAGTGAGTGAGTTACATGCTCTGCCCCTGATCACATGACAGTGGCATCATCACAGGTCCTGTCCGCACACGGTTGCTGTCCAGCTAGGTGTTCATTAACATTCCATAGCAACTGAACATGTAACTCCCTTACTGGTGATGAAAGATCTTTGATAATGTCACCATCATGTGATCAGGGGCGGAGCACGTAAGTTATTGATTCAGGATGAACGTCATCATGTGATTAGAGGCAAAGCATGATGGTGACATCATCACAGATCCTTCATCTCCACTGCTGTGTTGCTTCTGATCACTGTTATATGGGATGAACAATGTATGTAGCAGTGCTGTATGTGTGACGTGCATGTAGCACAGCTGTGTGGCGCATTGCGCCACCAGAAACACTGATACTATAATTTCCTAATAATTACTAGTATATGGCCATATTGACCTTTTTGATATTAATTTGTATTGGTAGAGTGTTATCTGCTGACACTGATAATCTTCAGTGCTCTGATGATGAGATATGGTGCTGGAACTTTCCGTATTTAACTGCACTTTTAAGGTGTTGTTCACATCCACCTTCTGACTATAATGTAAACCACAATGCTCTGCCGAATCCTTTGCACAATAGACACCAATGGTGCCTGAAGGACGCCATAGACTTATAATGGAGTCCCTTGGATGCTGAAGTGTCAGTCACTTTTCTAGAAAAAGGACACTTGGAAGATCGAAGATCCAAAGCAATGTAAATGTGAACATAGTCTGAACTTATTATTCTAATAATTATTTTTGAGTTTTTGGAATTGATTGTGTGTAGAGATGAGCGAGTATACTCGGTAAGGCACATTACTCGAGCGAGTAGTGCCTTAGTCGAGTATCTGTCCGCTCGTCTCTAAAGATTCGGCTGCCGGCGGCGGGGGAAAGTGGGGAGATCTCCCTCTCTCCCCCCTGCTCCCCACCACAACTCACCCGCGCCGGCACCCGAATCTTTAGAGACGAGCAGGCAGATACTCGACTAAGGCACTACTCGCTCGAGTAATGTGCCTTACCGAGTATACTCGCTCATCTCTAATTGTGTGCCGTGAGTCAGGTTGGGTTTGAAAGGGAGGGACATCTTCTGGGGAATGTTGATACTGCTATATAATAAGTGCATTAAAGATTTAATTATATTGCCAAAATATCACTGCTTAAAATGTTTTAGCATTGTAAGGTACAGTGGTAGCATAATAGTTAGTATCCTGTGAACACTTGGGAAGGCATAGCCCACTTGTCATAGTTGGAAAAGGAGTGGAATACCAAGGTGTCACAGCAGCAGGGAGATGCAAGGACATAAAAGCCTCACATGTTTCTGGGGAGTAATATAAAATAGGGTCCAGAGTGCAAAAAGACAGGGAACACCATGAGAACACCATATCTCCACATAAGTCCAGGTTATGAATGTCAGCAATCCATGACCATTGTCAAGTTTGGCGTATCGGCCCTGTAACATTCAGACTGTGCCTTACTGTGTGGCCAGTTTCTGCATCAGTAAAGAAACTTGTTTACAAGTTGGCAGGCCTCTTCATCCTTTATGCAACAATTCTGCATCCGTGTGAGCTGCACTTACAGGTTTTTTACTATTTTCAAATTCTATAGGATAAAGTTGATGCAAAAATGTACTGGATTGCATCAATTCACTCATCAAGCACTATGGCTTTAGAGGATCCAGAAAATATACCAATGTACATAGTTATGTGAAATACGCCCAGATCCAAATACATGATTTAAAGTCCTTAACAAAAAATGTCCCATCAAGGTAAAAAAAAAACAAAACAAGATATATCTGCCTATATCTAGTTTTTAATTGAAGGAAAGTTAAATAATTATACATAAACATATAAAAACAGATTAGAGATGAGCGAACCTACTCGTTTCGAGTAATTACTCGATCGAGCACCGCGATTTTCGAGTACTTCAGTACTCGGGTAAAAAGATTTGGGTGTTGCCGGGGGGCGGGGGGAGGCGTGGCGGCGCGGGGGGTAGCAGCGGGGAACAGGGGGGAGCCCTCTCTCCCCCCCCCCCCCACTCCCCGCTGCAACCCCCCACTCACTCACGGCACCCCCCGAATCTTTACGCCCGAGTACGGAAGTACTCGAAAATCGCGGTACTCGGGCGAAAAAGGGGGCGTGGCCGAGTAGGCTCGCTCATCTCTAAAACAGATGTATGTTCAGCACAGGAAACCTGGACAAACCTCAAGTCCTACCATGGGTGAATTTTTATCATAGGCAAGAACGTTTTATTATTTTTATTGATGCTATTTAATGAGTTAACCAGCATTTTAAGGGTGATTCGACGTACAGTTTTTTTTCCATTAAAAAAAAGTTTTAGTGGCAGTTTTTATTGTAGTTTTTGGAGCCAAAGCCAAGAGTAGATCTAGTGGGAAGGAGAAGTTTAGGTCCTTCCTTTATATTTCCCATTCCTTTGAAATTCACATTTGGCTTTGGCTCAAAAAACTTCCGCATTTATTTTTCAAATCTGTGTATGAAACCAACATATGTGATAAAAAAAAAAAAAGCAGTTTTTTGTACTAGCTATAGTATGTAACAGCTGCATATAATAACATTTAGTAAGCATTCAGTCATACTGCTCATGGAAACCAAAGCTCATTTTTTCTTAACCTTGAAAAAGTTGATGATCCTTCACAGTAAATCCTTTAAAACATAAAATGAGTTTAGGTCGTGATTAACGGAGTGACATCATAATTTCCACATGCACAGCTATTAAGGAAAATGGATCAAGAGGATCACTTGTATGGTGAAAACTATGAAAGGATTTGTATCTTAAATACATATATACATTAATACTATCAGCATTTGGTATGTGCTGCGAAGAATTGAATGAAAGAAAGTACAGCATGACTTCACACAAACCACACAGGGTGAGACAATGAGGAAGTCCTATATGTGCCTACATCATGCTATAGGTAGAGGGATATATGGCTCCATCTAGCAAGTAGGCCACAACATTACACTATAAGCTAAACATAAAGCTTGCTTTCACTTACCAGCAAGGGAGTATGCACTATAGAGGAAGACGCTGTCGCTTTTATGCCAGCAAATAGGAGAATGGACTTGAGTCAATAGAATGGACATCCCTATTGCTGATTGTTAGAAATGTGAAAGTCAAAGTCACCTCATTTTTTATCTTTGTTGTTCCACCGATTCCCCAGTCATTGTAGGGGTACATTCTTCACAAAAATGACAATGGTAAAGCTATTCAAGTACATATGTGGAGAAGCATTGTTTTATCTGCATAGGCAGCTGTTGCTTTACAAGCAAATGACATTGTTGTGTAGTATGGTACATTTTGAAAGCAAGTCTGTGTCACATTCATCCTGGACTGCCAGCAAGAACAGGGCACGGGGGGCAGCCAAAACGGACACGGGAACTAGCTTGTACAGGTGGCTAGATGCAGAACGAACTGACAGGAAGGTGAAGGCCTGTATATCACTTAACCACTCAGTACAGGCGCAGGGTGACGTTCACACTGGATGAAGTTGTAGTTCACCGTGTACAGTAGGACAATGAGGACAATTCCAGGAAGGTGGAAGCCTGTCCCTAAAGGAACAGAGAGATGAAGGGACCCTGCCTGCAAGCAGAGTAATCGCCTCGATAAAGGTGGCCCCACTGTCTTTTTCCTGGGCCCAGACTGTCCCTATAGGGAGCCATGCATAGGTAAACAGATACAACAATATCAGAACGATAAAGGAAACATACAACTGAGAGGAAAAAGCAAGTACAGACAAACAATGGACACAAACAGAGAACAAACCAAAACACCGGAGCCAGACACACAGCAGCTCTGAGCAGCTCTGAGCAGCTCTGAGCAGCTCTGAGCAGCTCTGAGCAGCTCTGAGCAGCTCTGAGCAGGCCAACTGTTCAGGGATCACTGAAAATTAATCGGCAACTCCCAGGCAGCAAGAGCAGGATCTTATAGGAAGGAGGAAGAAGCCGATTGGCTGACAGAAATGTCAATCATCAGCCACACCTCTCAAGACACTAGCAGGACTAATTAACCTGAACTAAAAACCACAGGAGCTATTAACCCTGGCTAGTCTGGATAGAACCTACAGAAACTAGGTGTGCTGGCAAATAATTAACCATGTGCTGACTGAGACATGACACTCTGCTTCCTCAGTTTTCCTGTAGTGGCGCTCTTAGGCTGGGTTCACACAGGGCGGATTTGCTGCGGTTTTGCCGCGGCTTTTCCATTGCGGTTTTGCCGCAGAAGAACTGCTTCTGCGGCAAAACCGCTTCAAAGGTTAATTTTGGCTTGCGGATTTTCTTGCGGATTTTGCTGCGTCCATAGAGGTCTATGGACAAAAATGCGCTGCGGAAAAGACAGAAGAATGGACATGCTGCATCTTTGAAAACTGCGCCGCAGTTGCATTTCCGTACTGCGACTGTGTGGAAAAAATAAGCCCTGTGAGAACAGCTTTTTGCCAAAACTCATTTGTGCTGCATTGCACTGCAAACGCAGCGGTTTTGCCGCAGTGCGGATATGCAACAGCAACCCGGGCAAAACAGCAGCAAATCCGCCCTGTGTGAACCCAGCCTAACAATATATAGTGACCTCTCCACCGATTGGCTGTTCAAATGTAATGCTTGGGTCTCCCTGAATAGGAGCTTTTTTTTTTTAACTCCTTAGTGACATGGCATATTTTGGTCCTAATTAGAGATGAGCGAGCATATTCGTCCGAGCTTGATGCTCGTTCGAGTATTAGGGTGCTCGAGATGCTCGTTACTCGAGACGAGCACCACGCGGTACTCATCTCGATTAAACGAGCACTGACCATTGAATTCAATGGAGCCGGCAATACAGCCGGCTCCATTGAAAGCAATGGGCTGCCGGCGATCGCGGAATTGTCGGGAAGGGCTTAAATATATAAGCCCTTCCCTGCAATTCATCCAGAAATGTGTAAAAATAAAAAAAATATATACTCACCTTGTCCCGGCAGAACGATGTTAGCCCATTGAATTCAATGGAGCTGGCAATACAGCCGGCTCCATTGAAAGCAATGGGCTGCCGGCGATCGCAGGATGACATGTCGGGAAGGGCTTAAATATATAAGCCCTTTCCTGCAATTCATCCAGAAATGTGTAAAAATAAAAAATATATATATACTCACCTTTTCCCGTCAGACGGAGTTCAGCGCGGCTGGCCTGCAGTGGGTGTGAAGGGGGTGTGAGTCAGACATGCCCCTGATTGGCTCAGCGCTGAGCCAATCAGAGGCAGATCTCACTCACACCCATTCATGAATTCATAAATGGGTGAGTGAGTGTTGCCTCTGATTGGCTCAGCGCAGCTCTCAGCTGAATGACAGCAGTTCAGCACCACAGTGCAGGGGACAGCAGGAGAAGAAGTGGCTGTGCCCCAGCAGCCGAAGGGAGGTGAGTATCTATTTTTTTTGTTTTTTAAATAACTTTTAATTCATTTCCAGGGAATGGCTTATATGTAAAGCCCTTCCCTGAAAAAGAATTCAGGTGAGCCAGCGGACCATTGTCTTCAATGGAGTCGCCGGCAGCAGCAGCGGCTCCATTGAAGAGAATGCCTGCATTTTTATTCTTTTTTACACTAAAATCTTTCTTTTTCAGGTAAGGGCTTATATTTTTAAGCCCTTCCCGAAAATTCATCCCGCGCTCGCCGGCAGCCCATTGCTTTCAATGGAGCCGGCTGTATTGCCGGCTCCATTGAATTCAATGGGCTAACATCGTTCTTCTCTGCCACAGCTGTTACAGCTGTGGCAGAGGAGAACGATCGTTATGCTGACAGTGGGGGGGGGGGTCTCACTCTTGCCACTATTGTTGCTTAATAGTGAGACCTCGGAGCCCGAAATGCAGCCCTGCATGTTGCTCCTCGCCTGCCCTATCCATTTCTGTGTTTTTTTACATGACTTTGGTGATTTGCTAAGATTTTCACAAATGAAAACCTTAGCGGAGCACCAGTCATATTCAAAAATGCTCGAGTCGCCCATTGACTTCAATTGGGTTCGTCACTCGAAACGAACTCTCGAGCATCACTGAAAGTTCGACTCGAGTAACGAGCACCCGAGCATTTTGGTGCTTGCTCATCTCTAGGCCTAATGATGCAATGATTTGGGGGGAATTTTCATTTCCACTTTTCAAAAGCCATAACTTTTTTATTTTTCCGTAAATATGGCTTGTTTATTTTTGCGTGACGATCTGTCGCTTTCATTGATAAAATTTGTTTGCCTACATGTAATATATTGTATAATTTTTATAATTTTTTTGAGCACAGGGAGAAATAAACACATTAATTCTGTCATTGTTTTTTACTGTGCTAATCGAGCATCAGTACTGAGCTGTGTGAGGCCTTATTTTTTGCATGACAAGCTGTCATTTTTGTTGGTACCACTTTGTGGTATATATGACATTTTTGACCACTTACATTGGGTTTCTTTTGGGAGGCGAAATGAATGAAAAAAGCACTTTGGCAATTTTTTTTATTTACATTTTTTATAGCTCTTGCCATGCAGAATAAAAAGTATGTTCCATTTATTGTATGAGTCATTGTGGATGCAACAATACCAAATGTGTTTTGTTTGTTTTTTCTAAACAAGAGGGGAGAGTGTGCAAAAAAAGTGTCTACTATTTTTTTTCACTTTTATTACCATTTTCATTTATTTTTCTATTACATTTTTGGGTTCCTGTGATCCTATGATTGTCCTGCTAATACACTGCAGTACTTCTGCACTGTAATGCATTATCACTATTGATAGGAAATCATATACTATGGCAGACTGCGATGCCATTGTGTAGTGTTCAGTTGCCATGGCAGACTATTGGCCCTCCATGACATCACAGAGGGAATGCCCTCCCTCTATGAAAACTTTACATATGTAGTCTCAATATGTGGTCACATCCTGTATGATCAATTACTACGCCACTGGTAATGCTCTATCTGGTGGATGAAAACCTTTAGTCCTCAGTCAGACGAGTTGGGTTCTTTTTGTGCCAAAAAAGCGCCACTCGCATCTGCCGAAATCGCGTGACCGGGCATGAAATTTGCCCATTCACTGGAGCAGCTGCATTTAGAGAAGCACAGCTGCTCTAGGAGGAGAGAGTGAAGAAGCCCCACAGGGCTTTAGGATTTCCCCATAGCAGGGAGAGAGAGTGGAGCTATGGGGGATTTCCCCATAGCAGGGAGAGACGGAGTAGGGCTATGGGTTAATCCCCCATTGCTCTGCTCTTTCTCCCTGCTATGGGGAAATCCATAGCCCCGTTCTCTCTCTCCCTGCTATGGGAAAATCCCAAAGCCCTTCTCTCCTCCTGGAGCAGCTGTGCTTCTCTAAACACAGCTGCTCCAGTGAATGGCAAATTTCACAGTCCCAGAATCCTCAGGTAAGCCAGCATCATAAATCTTGCCCTTGTAACACCCTCACTGTGGGCCCATTGATGCACCTCTCTTCACCATACAAGTGGCTGTAACACTGCAAAACAACTACTATGCAGGACAAGATCTTGGAGGGTTAGCCTCCCTTAATACTGCACAGAGAATACAGTACCAGAACTAAGCTTGTAACATAAATACAGCCACAGATCCAAGCTCATGACATAAATTGGCATGGACCAGCCTCAGTACATAGATACAATACCAGAACCAAGTTCATAACATAAATACAGTAATAGAAGTAAGCACTAGTGTTATAAGGGAGCCAATGGGCTGAATGGCACCTAAGGAAAGGATATAGAGCCAAGAGAAGAATGATTTAAGTAGCTCTACAACACTATACTGCTCAGTATTTAGCCAGGTGGACCTAAGGAAGTGACCGCCTCCAGTCTATATCCGTTTGCCGCTCATCCTATAAGCTGGTGGCTCCAGTGCTCTATGTAACTGCATGGGTTACGCGTAGCTAGGGCAGCCAATGGACCATAGTTGTAGACAGTTTGGGGCAGAGTCATCAGCACTCTTGGGTGTGACCTAACTTCTAGACCTTAGCAACCGACTGTAAAGTTTTCTGCAGTTGTTCTGCTGTTCTTCTGATTCACTTCATTGGCCCACCGAATACTGTAACCAATATGCTTATATACCACTTAAAATGATAGTAATTGCCAAGAGTGTATTTCTACATGCTGTTGTGCTCCAATATTATAGCAAATCCAGTGATGAATCTAGAACAATTAGATTGATCTATGATTGTTGCAATCTAAGATTTCCCTAATCTTTTAGATTTCATATATATTATATGCATACATACATACACACACAAACACATTGTAAAAACAATGAAGCCCCTAGAAGGAATTGTCGGAATTGAAACTCTATGTGTGATTGTAGCATTGATATAAGTAAGTGGTTACAATATGAGAGCAAAAGGATAATTTATTGTGGAAAACTAACCCCTTGTAGGGAGCTTCTATTACCCTGCTGTACCACCTCTAGCTTGGATGTAAGATGTGATACGTCCGTGCATAGTGGCTCTAGTACCCTGTTGTACCACCTCTAGCTTGGATACAAGATGTGATACAGATGGGCATGGAGGCTTTAGTACCCTGTTGTACCACCTCTAGCTTGGATACAAGATGTGATACAGATGGGCATGGAGGCTTTAGTACCCTGTTGTACCGCCTCCAGCTTGGATACAAGATGTGATACAGGTGGGCATGGAGGCTCTAGTACCCTGTTGGGCCACCTCTAACTTGGATACAAAATATTAATGTGATAATAAACATGTAATGTGAGCGGGCATGGAGGCATACATGTTCCATATGGTATCCTGTGGCATAACGGTACACAGTTGCTGTAACTGAGCCTCTAGATCAGTGTTTCCCAAACTCCAGTCCTCAGGGACCACCAACAGGTCATGTTTTCAGGATATCCTATAGTAAGAGCACTATAGGAGGCACTGACAATAATTACATCACCTGTGCAACACTGAGGAAACCCAGAAAACATGAGGACAGGAGTTTGTAAAACACTGCTCTAGATCATACAAACCTGTAGGCTGTCGAAGTTGGCATCCCAGATAGTCCCATACATGTTTTATTAGGGGTTAATCTGGCAACACTAACAGTCCGGTCAGAACGACCCAGCTGGTTGTTGATATGACCATCCAGCTTCTCACCTTCCAATAATGCGCCCTTCTCAAACTCTGTTATCTGGGTGCCATATCTTTGATTGTGTCGTAGAGGTGTTTAGTGGTCAACAAGCTCTACACAAGCGAAAGAAGAGCCCACTACACACAAGGAGCCTCCGAGAGCCTTTTATGGGAAGAGGATGGAACCACTTTTAGAGCCTCAGGTGACAAGACCATTCATCTAATCACCACAACTCTTATCATTTGCACATCTGCCTGAGATGTAACTGCATGCCGAGTTTTGCAGGAGAATGACAACTACTTCTAGGTGCTTGAAATTTTTTTTGGCAACAAGTATACATTTATAATGTATGAAGGACATATTAAAATAAACGTGACCTCAGTTTACTCTCGCATGTATCTTGACTAATGCAAACTGCAAATTTATGTTGTCTTCAGAAGCAGGTGAGAGCCTGATTAACATTGATGGCTATTCTAGGCAGCTTCCCTACATCATACCCTTCACAGTTGGGTCCAATGTAATGCTAAGGCTATAGACTATGTCAGGATGCAAATTTCTATGTGATAATATGCACAGAAATGTATGCAGATATGCATTTTGCAGTAAAATAGAGCACATGTTTTTTCTATACTATTGTGGAAGTAAAATCACAGAATACGGAATGCTCTTCAAGTGCATTAACACTGATCACATCTCTACATTTATGACTTTTTCCAGGTCTGCTGCTGTTTCTGCAACCGTCTGACTATTCTTCACTCATTCCTTTGCGCATATAGGGTGCAGAACAATAAAAGAATTCAGTACCTTACTCATAGAACAAAAGGTTATAAGGTGTCACAGCTGCACTGTAAATCCTTTTGTTCTCACGAATTGCTTTGTAACTATTGCAAAATTTAAACATTTGCTGTTTTTACAAGAATAGATCTAATACTGGAAAATGTGTAAAAATTTATAACATTTGAGGGCATTTAATGTTTCCTTAACATTTCTTCTCTTCAGTGTGGAATGGATGCTATAGCACCTGCTGCCGAGGCCTGCAGGAAGGAATCCTGAAAATGTTTCCTTTAACAAGAGCGACACCTTGTGTTCAAAATGAAAAATAACATCTCTTGACTTTATTACCAAGAATATTTATCTTAGTGCTTATATTGATATATTTTGAGAAGTATTTCTTATAATGGGATTTCATACATACTGGAAGCACGCTGTTGTTGACCTCAGAAAAGTGGGTAGGTGAAATAGCTAGGTGCCCACATACTTCTACACCAGCTGTTTGCAACATTGTTACTTTAGAAAGGACTCTTTTAGGTCACTCTCATACATGAATTCAGATAAACTCAGCTCGAAACCACTGCATTTTACCGCAATTTCAAGCTGCATTTTTTTAACACATGGTACAGCGCTTGACAGTGCTTTTTAATGCACCCCATCATTGTGATGGGTGATGAGTTCTATTTAAAAATGCGAAAACGCAGAAAAATAGCAAAGACAGTGCTCAAAAATTGCAGCGTTCAAACGCAGGTTGCAAGGCCCCATTGAAATCGCGGTAAAAAGCAGCCAGTGTAAGAGCCTCTAACTTAGGCTGGGCTCATACGAACAAGCTGGATTTCGCATGCGGGAAGCTTGCAAAGGATTCCAGCTGTAACCCTGCGTACCTGATTAAACTGTACTACTAATAACCACAGCAGCTCACAGGTGATCATGTGCAGTATATTTGTTTATCTGTATTTCCCGGCAGCCCATATGTAATGTTAAGTGCGTATGGGCTGTGGTTCGGACGCCTCCATTGACTTCAATAGAGATCGTTTGTGGCAAAATAGGGCATGCTGTAATTTTTCTTCCGCTCGCAGAATATGCAATTTGTATCCGCAAGTGCAAAGGAAAAATTGAAAGTACATGCCTTTCAATGGCTATGTTTTACCGCGGAAAGTCCATACAGATGGCGATTAGAGATGAGCGAGCACTAAAATGCTCGGGTGCTCGTTACTCGGGACGAAATTTTCGCGATGCTCGAGGGTTCGTTTCGAGTAACGAACCCCATTGAAGTCAATGGGTGACCCGAGCATTTTTGTATATCGCCGATGCTCGCTAAGGTTTCCATTTGTGAAAATCTGGGCAATTCAAGAAAGTGATGGGAACGACACAGCAACGGATAGGGCAGGCGAGGGGCTACATGTTGGGCTGCATCTCAAGTTCCCAGGTCCCACTATTAAGCCACAATAGCGGCAAGAGTGCCCCCCCCTCCCAACAATTTTTACTTTTGAAAAGCCCTCATTAGTAATGCATACCTTAGCTAAGCACCACACTACCTCCAACAAAGCACAATCACTGCCTGCATGACACTCCGCTGCCACTTCTCCTAGGTTACATGCTGCCCAACCCCCGCCCCCCACGACCCAGTGTCCACAGCGCACACCAAAGTGTCCCTGCGCAGCCTTCAGCTGCCCTCATAGCCACACCACCCTCATGTCTATTTATAAGTGCGTCTGCCAAGAGGAGGAACCGCAGGCACACACTGCAGAGGGTTGGCACGGCTAGACAGCGACCCTCTTTAAAAGGGGCGGGGCGATAGCTCACAATGCTGTACAGAAGCAATGAGAAATATAATCCTGTGCCACCGCCATCAGGAGCTGCACGCGTGGGCATAGCAATGGGGAACCTATGTGCCACACACTATTCATTCTGTCAGGGTGTCTGCATGCCCCAGTCAGACTGCGTTTTTTTATAAATAGTCACAGGCAGGTACAACTCCGCAATGGGAATTCCGTGTGCACCCACAGCACGGGGGGCTCCCTGGAACCCACTGGCTGTACATAAATGTATCCCATTGCAGTGCCCTGGACAGCAGAGCTAACATCAGATTAAATGCAGGTGGGCTTCGTCCCACACTGCATGCCCCAACCTGACCGGGGTTTTTAATTCATAGACACAGGCAGGTACAACTTCCTATTGTGAAGTCCGTGTGGACCCACAGCATGGGAGGGTCCCAGGAAGCCACAGGCGGTACATAAATAAATCCCATTGCATTGCCCAGCACAGCTGAGGTAATGTCATGTTTAATGCAGGTGGGCTTTGGCCCACACTGCATGCCCCAGTCAGACTGGGGTTCTTTAGAAGTGGACACATGCAGTTACAACTCCGTGTGGACCGACAGCATGGGTGGGTGCCAGGAAGCCACCGGCGGTACATAAATATATCCCATTGCAGTGCCCAGCACAGCTGATGTAATGTCAGCTTTAATGCAGGTGGGCAAAAAATTAATTGGATTACACTGTAGGCGAGGGCCCCAAAAAATTGGTGCACCAACAGCACTAATGTACCTCAGAAAAATAGCCCATGCCCAACCAAGAGGGCAGGTGAAACCCATTAATCGCTTTGGTTAATGTGGCTTAATTTGTAACTAGGCCTGGAGGCAGCCCAGTTAAAATAAAAATTGGTTCAGGTGCAAGTTTCAACGCTTCAATGAGCATTGAAACGTATAAAAATTGTTTACAAAAATTATATGACTGAGCCTTGTGGGCCTAAGAAAAATTGCCCGTTCGGCGTGATTACGTCAGGTTTCAGGAGGAGGAGGATGAATATTATACACAGATTGATGAAGCTAAAAGGTCCACATTTTTGATGGTGATAGAGAACAATGCTTCCATCCGCGGGTGCAGCCTACGTATTGTTTAGGTATCGCTGCTGTCCGCTGGTGGAGAAGAGAAGTCTGGGGAAATCCAGGCTTTGTTCATCTTGATGAGTGTAAGCCTGTCGGCACTGTCGGTTGACAGGCGGGTACGCTTATCTGTGATGATTCCCCCAGCCGCACTAAACACCCTCTCTGACAAGACGCTAGCCGCAGGACAAGCAAGCACCTCCAGGGCATACAGCGCGAGTTCAGGCCACGTGTCCAGCTTCGACACCCAGTAGTTGTAGGGGGCAGAGGCGTCACGGAGGACGGTCGTGCGATCGGCTACGTACTCCCTCACCATCCTTTTACAGTGCTCCCGCCGACTCAGCCTTGACTGGGGAGCGGTGACACAGTCTTGCTGGGGAGCCAGAAAGCTGTCAAAGGCCTTAGAGAGTGTTCCCCTGCCTGTGCTGTACATGCTGCCTGCTCTCCGCGCCTCCCCTGCTACCTGGCCCTCGGAACTGTGCCTTCGGCCACTAGCGCTGTCGGATGGGAATTTTACCATCAGTTTGTCCGCCAGGGTCCTGTGGTATAGCATCACTCTCGAACCCCTTTCCTCTTCGGGTATGAGAGTGGAAAGGTTCTCCTTATACCAGGGGTCGAGCAGTGTGTACACCTAGTAATCTGTAGTTGCCAGAATGCGTGTAACGCGAGGGTCATGAGAAAGGCATCCTAACATGAAGTCAGCCATGTGTGCCAGGGTACCTGTACGCAACACATGGCTGTCCGCACTAGGAAGATCACTTTCAGGATCCTCCTCCTCAGGCCATACACGCTGAAAGGATGACAGGCAAGCAGCATGGGTACCCTCAGCAGTGGGCCAAGCTGTCTCTTCCCCCTCCTCCTCAACGCGCTGAGATATAGACAGGAGGGTGCTCTGACTATCCAGCGACATACTGTCTTCCCCAGCCTCTGTTTCCGAGCGCAAAGCGTCTGCCTTTATGCTTTGCAGGGAACTTCTCAAGAGGCATAGCAGAGGAATGGTGACGCTAATGATTGCAGCATCGCCACTCACCATCTGGGTAGACTCCTCAAAGTTTCCAAGGACCTGGCAAGAGGTCTGCCAACCAGGCCCACTCTTCTGTAAAGAATTGAGGAGACTGACTCCCACTGCGCCGCCCATGTTGGAGTTGGTATTCCACTATAGCTCTACGCTGCTCATAGAGCCTGGCCAACATGTGGAACGTAGAGTTCCACCGTGTGGGCACGTTGCACAGCAGTCGGTGCACTGGCAGATGAAACCGATGTTGCAGGGTGCGCAGGGTGGCAGCGTCCGTGTGGGACTTGCGGAAATGTGTGCAGAGTCGGCGCACCTTTCCGAGCAGGTCTGATAAGCGTGGGTAGCTTTTCAGAAAGCGCTGAACCACCAAATTAAAGACGTGGGCCAGGCATGGCATGTGCATGAGGCTGCCGAGCTGCAGAGCCGCCACCAGGTTACAGCCGTTGTCACAAACGACCATGCCCGGTTTGAGGCTCAGTGGCGCAAGCCAGCGGTCGGTCTGCTCTGTCAGACCCTGCAGCAGTTCGTGGGCCGTGTGCCTCTTCTCTCCTAAGCTGAGTAGTTTCAGCATGGCCTGCTGACGCTTGCCCACCGCTGTGCTGCTGTGCCGCGCGACACCGACTGCTGCCGACGTGCTGCTGCTGACACATCTTGATTGCGAGACAGAGGTTGCGTAGGGGGAGGAGGAGGGTGGTTTAGTGGAGGAAGCATACACCGCCGCAGATACCACCACCGAGCTGGGGCCCGCAATTCTGGGGGTGGGTAGGACGTGAGCGGTCCCAGGCTCTGACTCTGTCCCAGCCTCCACTAAATTCACCCAATGTGCCGTCAGGGAGATATAGTGGCCCTGCCCACCTGTGCTTGTCCACGTGTCCGTTGTTAAGTGGACCTTGGCAGTAACCGCGTTGGTGAGGGCGCATACAATGTTGCGGGAGACGTGGTCGTGCAGGGCTGGGACGGCACATCAGGAAAAGTAGTGGAGACTGGGAACAGAGTAGCGCGGGGCCGCCACCGTCATCATACCTTTGAAAGCCTCCGTTTCCACAACCCTATACGGCAGCATCTCCAGGCTGATAAATTTGGCTATGTGCACGTTTAACGCTTGAGCGTGCGGGTGCGTGGCGGCGTACTTGCGCTTGCGCTCCAACACTTGCGCTAGCGACGGCTGGACGGTGCGCTGAGAGACATTGGTGGATGGGGCCGAGGACAGCGGAGGTGAGGGTGTGGGTGCAGGCCAGGAGATGGTAGTGCCTGTGTCCTGAGAGGGGGGTTGGATCTCAGTAGCAGGTTGGGGCACAGGGGGAGAGGCAGCGGTGCAAACCGGAGGCGGTGAACGGCCTTCGTCCCACCTTGTGGGGTGCTTGGCCATCATATGTCTGCGCATGCTGGTGGTGGTGAGGCTCGTGGTGGTGGCTCCCCGGCTGATCTTGGCGTGACAAAGGTTGCACACCACTGTTCGTCGGTCGTTTGCACTCTCAGTGAAAAACTGCCAGACCTTTGAGCACCTCGGCCTCTGCAGGGTGGCATGGCGCGAGGGGGCGCTTTGGGAAACAGTTGGTGGATTATTCGGTCTGGCCCTGCTCTACCCCTGGCCACCGCACTGCCTCTTCCAACCTGCCCTGCTGCTGCACTTGCCTCCCCCTCTGAAGACCTGTCCTCAGTAGGCGTAGCAAACCAGGTGGGGTCAGTCACCTCATCGTCCTGCTGCACTTCCTCCGAATCCTCTGTGCACTCCTCCCTCGGACTTACTCCAATTACTACTACCTGAGTGATAGACAACTGTGTCTCATCATCATCGTCCTTCTCACCCACTGAAAGCTCTTGAGGCAGTTGCCAGAAGTCCCCAGCCTCATCCCCCGGACCCCGGGAACTTTCCAAAGGTTGGGCATCGGTCACGACAAACTCCTCCAGTGGGAGAGGATTCGGAACCATTGCTGCCCATTCTGGGCAGGGGCCCGAGAAAAGTTCCTGGGAGTCTGCCTGCTCCTCAGAATGTGTCATTGTAATGGAGTGAGGAACAGCAGCCAGAGGATTCAGAGTTGCAGCAGTGGACGGCGCAGAATTCTGGGTGGTCGATAGATTGCTGGATGCACTTTCTGCCATCCACGACAGGACCTGCTCACACTGCTCATTTTCTAATAAAGGTCTACCGCATGGACCCATTAATTGTGAGATGAATGTGGGGACGCCAGAAACGTGCCTCTCTCCTAATCCCGCAGCAGTCGGCTGCGATACACCTGGATCAGGAGCTCGGCCTGTGCCCACACCCTGACTTGGGCCTCTGCGTCCTCGCCCGCGTCCATGTCCTCTAGGCCTACCCCTACCCCTCAGCATGCTGTATTACCAGTAGTGCAGAAACAGAACGCTGTAATTAAATGTGCCGCTTATTGGCCTGTGGTTGGAGGCTGACTTCGCTTACGGAACGCACAGCAGAGGCAGGAAAGAATTTTGCGCAAGCCTGCTGTAACACTTAGCTGGCTGCGTATGAATTAGGACAACTACCCCCAGCAGAGACGCAGTACAGTCAGGACGGTCACAGGCAGCCCAAATAGATTTTTTTTCCCAAATTTTTTTGCAAAAGCCCACTGCCTATGTAGACTGGATATGTCTTTCACTGTCCCTGCCTCACCACCACTACTGGCCCTGGACTATGTAAAATTACTGCAGACTGTTTCACTCTGGACAGGATGACAGCGGTGATGTAAGAGGCAACGCAGAGCCAGGAAAGAATTTTGCGCAAGCCTGCTGTAACACTTAGTTGGCTGCATATGAATTAGGACAACTACCCCCAGCAGAGACGCAGTACAGTCAGGACGGTCACAGGCGGCCCAAATAGATTTTTTTTCCCAAATTTTTTTGGAAAAGCCCACTGCTTATATAGACTGGATATGTCTTTCAATGTCCCTGCCTCACCACCACTACTGGCCCTGGACTATGTAAAATTACTGCAGGACGCAATGCTCTGCACGGCCGATATACAAAAAAAAAAAAGTGCAACACTGCAAAAAGCAGCCTCAACAGTACTACACACGGTCAGATGTGGCCCTAAGAAGGACCGTTGGTGTTCTTGAAGCCTAAAATCAATCCTAACACTCTCCCTATAGCAGCTCCGGCATCAGCAGCACTTTCCCTGATCTCTGTCAGAATGCATCTGTGGCGAGCCGCGGGAGGGGCCGATTTATATACTCGGGTGACACCTGATCTCGCCAGCCACTCACTGCAGGGGGGTGGTATAGGGCTTAAACGTCGCAGGGGGAAGTTGTAATGCCTTCCCTGTCTTTCTATTGGCCAGAAAAGCACGTTAACGTCTCAGAGATGAAAGTGAAAGTAACTCGAACATCGCGTGGTGCTCGCCTCTAGTAACGAGCATCTCGAACACGCTAATACTCGAACTAGTACGTTCGCTCATCTCTAATGGCGATCATGGATTCCACAATTAGAATCCATTCATGTGAGATCGCCCTAGGCTCCTGGTCTTTGTGCTCAGATGTACACTTTGTATAATAAATCAAGCATCTAGGGGAAGTTGTAGTTTTGCTGCAAAGCCTGGCATGCAGTTACATCTTAGGCAAATATGAGAATGATTAGTTTTGGCGTCATTAGATGAAGTCTTGTCACCTGAGTTTCTACAAGGGGTTCCAACCCTGGCCTATAAAAGGCTCTCGGAGGCTTCTTGTGTGTAGTGACCACTTTTTCCGCTTGTGTAGAGCTTGTTGACCAGTAGACATGTCTCCAATGCAATTGAAGAGATTTCGCCCAGTTAACAGAGTTTGTGAGGGGGCACATTATTGGTATGTGAGCTAGATGGTCGTAGCGATAAATTGCCGCCACCCGGAATGTTCTGACCAGACTGTTAGGAGGTGTTGGAGCCAGTGGATGCATGAGAGAAGCCCTTGACAGACCATAAGTAGAGAGGATGCTCCAACAAGCATGAGCAGCTCAAATTGTTTTGTTGTCTGCCATCCAGAGACAGGTGGCACCACCATTACATTTAACGTATTTTGCATATAGAGGATTCTTTCATTACACTGAAAACTCTTTTTTTTTTCCTTGCTGTACAAATTAAACTTGGAGGAAATTGCAATTTAACCCCTTAGTGACGAAGCCTGTTTGCGCCTTAGTGACGGAGCCAAATTTTGGAAATCTGACATGCGTCACTTAACATATTATAACTCCGTAAAGGCTTTGCATCTCCAAGTGATTCTGACATTGTTTGGTTTTTTTTGCCACATGTTGTACTTCATTTAGGTGGTAAAAATAGACTGACAGATTTTTTGTATATTTATTAAAAGTGCCAATATTGCGAAAATTTTGAAAAAATTGTCATTTTTTCACATTTTCAACTGTAATATCTCAAATATGTGTGAAGATACTGTACAAATTCTTGCTAAGATATATATTTCCATCTGTTCACTTTATTCTGAATGCACGCTGGAAAAACTTTCGTTTTTTTTAACCATTTAGGAGACGTACAAATTTAACATTACTTTTCAGCATTTTACGGAACACTTTGTTTTCCTACACCAAGCCAAGATTGCAAAGACTCATAGCTGTCAGAATGATAGGCACCCCTACAAATGACCCTATTTTAAAAACTACACCCCTTAATGTATTTACTGAGGGGAGTCAGGAGTATTTTGACCCCACCGTTTTTTTTCAGGAATTAATGCAATTTAGAGGAGAAAAAATAAAATTTCATATTTTTACAAATGTCATTTTAAAGACATTTTTTTTTCAATAATGCACATAACTAAGGGGATTGACACCCCAAAATTGATACCACTGTTTGTCCTGTGTTCAGAGACATACCCATTGTGGTCCTAATTGTATGTTTGGATGCACAAAGGGGCCCAAAATGAAAGGAGTAGTCGGTGGCTTTCAGAACAGAAATTTTGCTTGAAGGCCTTTTATGCACCATTGCCCACTTGTAGAGCTGTTGAGCGACCAAAACCATAGAAAACCCCCACAAATGACCCCATTTTGAAAACTAGACCCCTTAACGAGTTTATCTAGGGATGTACTGCCCATTTTGACCCCACAGTTTTTAAATGAATTCAAGCAAAGCAGAAGGAAAAAATTATGAGTTTCATTTTTTTGCCATTTCTTTCATTTTAAAAACAGCTTTTTTTGTACAGCACACATATGAATGAAGACTTGCACTCAAAAATGCATACCGCTGTTTCTCCTGTGTTCAGAGACATACCCACTGTGGCCCTCCTCTTATGTCTGGATGCCCAATGGGGCCGAAAATGAAAGGAGTAAATCGGTGGCTTTCAGAACAGACATTTTGCATGAAGGTAATTTAGCCCCCATTGCCCACTTGTAGAGCTCTTGAGCGGCCAAAACCGTAGAGACCGCCCACAAATGATCCCATTTTAAAAACTAGACCCCTTAACGAATTCATCTAGGGGTCTACTGAGAATTTTCACCCTACAATTTTTGAATAAATCTATAGCAGTAGGAAAAAAATTACGATTTTCATTTTTTTGGCAATTGTGTCAATTTAAAAACACAGTCTTCATTGTACAGTGTACACAGGAATGAAGACGTTCACCCAAAAATGGATACCCCCATTTGTCCCGTCTTCAGAAACATACCCATTGTGGCCCTAATCTACTTACAGGACACATGGCAAGGCCTATAATGCAGGGAGCACCCGTTGGATTGCAAGGCACAACTGAATAAATTCCAGGTCCAATTGCTCACCTCTGCGGAAAGAAAAAATTGACTCCATAAAAATAAACCCCGCCCCACAACTCCGCTCCCTTTTTGGCATTCCCCAAATCTTAGATAAAAGTAATAATTTAAACAGTGTGTTTTTTTCCGAAGACAGGGGTAATTACGGAGGCTGGTTGGGATGGTTCATCGGGCAATAAAACCGGGTATCCCCCCTCCTCTCATGCTTTTTGGGGGGTACGTCCGGTAAGTGCCGCGGGCTTTGAAGCAGCAGATTCCCGGCAGAAATCTCACGGTTCTTTGCTGCGGCCAAACCGTGAGATTTCTGCCAGGAATCTGCCCAATGTGAACCCAGCCTAAAAAGTGGCGCTCTGAGTCTTCGTAAGCTTGCGGAGGTGCGGCGGTCTCACACAGAATGCGCTCAACAAGCTGCTCCTGGAACTGCAAGGCGGCGAGCGTTCCCCTGGCTTCTTGTAAATTACGGACTACAAGTAGCGATCTGAATAACGCCAGGTTCACAAGGCCGTAAGTAGAATCTGCTTGCAGAGGCCCGCAGCGGATCCCAGCTGTGAGCCTGGCTGTGGCGCTGCATATGGACACGTAATGTACTGCGCATAACTGCCTACTCATGCAGGTGGTCATGTGCAGTACACCTTTTTGTTTGTATTTCCCGCACCGTCGCTTAGCGATGACGCAGGTACCCGCAGCCCGTACACAATGTAGTTGCGTATGGGCAGCGGGTATATTCACGACCATGGAGCACAATAGGCTCTATGCTGTGGATATCCACGGTAAAATAGAACCTGCTGCATTCTGTTTTCTGTGAGTGAATTACGCAATTCCGACCCACTAATGTGAGCGGAATTGTTTAATCCAATGCGATTGATCTGCGTATTACAGCAGATCAGACACATGCAGAATCCGTAATTCCTATCCGGTCATGTGAGACCGGCCAAAGGTAGATCGCTATCTTTTTACCATGTGACCGCTCACTGCTCTAGGCTCTCGGCGACCGTCGGTCGCCGGGAACAAGGAGGCTTTAGTTTTCCTGGGCTCCCCGCATCCTGCGCATGTGTCCAGCATTTTGCTGGCGGTCGCATGCGCCGAAAGTCGGGAGGAGGAACCCTTCGGGGTTCAAATACGAAGGCCTCCAGTAAAAAGCTTCATCTCTTCTCACCGATCGCATCGGTGAGGGGAGATGAAACTTCAACTTTTTTAAAACTTTTACGTGATCGCCATTATTCATTGGATAACGGCAAACACGTGATCAGGAACCGCTCAACGCGGCCCCCCGTGAAATCTCCGGGCTCTCGGCCAAGTTTTGTAGCCAAGAGCAGGGAGATTTTAAATTACCCTGGCAATACTCTGCTTTTGCGCATGCGTCTTCCGTTTTGGCGACGGGCGCGTGCGCAGAAGCTGGGGTAAGGTCCGCGGATAAATCCGGGGGCCTTCGGTATGTAATTTCATCCTCCCTCATGGATATGATCCGTGAGAGGAGATGAAATGCAAGCTTTTTAACCTTTTTTTTTTAGTTTTTCAAACTTTTTTTTTTTACATTTTTATTTTTTAACCTTTTTTTTTTTTTTTTTTTTACTTTAAATGATCACTGTTATCCATAGGATAACAGTGATCATGTCCCTGGTGACATCCCTCTGCTCCTGGCTACACATGGCAGCCAGGAGCAGAGGGATTTTAAATTTCCCGGGCCTGAACCCCTCTGTGCACGCGCCCGATGATTGACATCGGGCGCACATGCACAGAAGGGGACTTCAGGTCCCAGAAGACCGGGACATCGCGGAGGACCCGGGGTGATTACTTTCACCTCCCCTCATGGATCCGATCCATGAGGGGAGGTGGTTAACTTTTTTTTCAACTTTCTCAACTTTTTTGTGATCGCCACTATCCCGGGGACATCTCCTAGTTCCCGGCTAAACTTACCGGGGCTCCCGGCCTTCTGCGCATGCGCGTGACGTCAATCGTCTGGCGCGCATGCGCAGAACAGCAGCGCCGGGTTGCCATGTTGTCGGCAATCTGTGGGCACCGACAGCATGGAGCTGTCACGTCCTCAGCTAAAAGGGCTTTGGTCCAAAGAGGATTATGTTTTTACGTCCTCTAGGATTAAAGCCCTCTTAGTGAGGATGTAAAAAGGCAATGGGGCCGTCACTAAGGTGTTAAAGTGATCATCCAGATAAAATTCATTTTCTAGACACTTTAATGAAGGAGGGAAATTTCATCATGTCTACTGATATTTATCCCAAAACTATGCAGCTATCTACACTTTTAAGACTATGTACATCTTAGCACTTTAAATGTTTTTTTGGAAATAGACTTCTCAAAATTGGTTTTCATAAAAATTTTTTGATTGTTTGCTTACTATGCCTACATTGTTTTCCAAGGCACTGCATATTGAATGACTAAAATCTTTGCAAATTATGTCAGTGTAAGGAGGTTTCATCGCAGATCTGTCACAGAAAAGCCGGGCATCTGAACAGACCCATTATAGTCAATGGATCCCCCCCCCCAAACAGAATTCATTTTTTCTCTAGGGATTTAGTAAGATCTGTGCATTGATTTTTCATGCAAAGTTTCTTAAAGCCATAAAAAGGTACTGTGAAAAACAAATAAATTCTGAAATCTCAGTTTAAATGAGTTGAATGTATAAAGAAAAATGGTGTAATTAGGGAGGAATGACTTAATAAAATTAAGACTAAATTTATCCATAACAAATAAATAAAGCGAGACCATCTATTCAGAATATCCAAACCCGTACTAATAAACTCAAGCATATCCCATGAAAAAAAGTGGATTTTGCTGTGAGATAATATTAGACCATTCACAATTTTACACCAAGGTTGAGGAATTCAAGTTATAAATGATACTAAGTTTTTTAGACAATTATTCTTGAAAAGGTATAAACACATTTTCATTAATGAAAAGCTTCAAAGTGACTTTCTATAGGATTATTATAAAGAAATACATGTTTTAGGGGTGCGGCCTAACCTCCAGCTTGGACAGAGATCGGGAGCACCTATGACAAATCTCCTAATCCCCATCATTCCATTTTCCCCTAGACCCCATACCTCCTCCGGGCATCTGACCCATCCTGGTGTTGGTAAGTGGAATAGACTAGATCCAATAAGACAAGCCACACATTAACCAACTATAGCAGTCACTCTCATCCTGACCATTAAGCCTCACTTTGCCTACCTAGTCATAAGGAGAAAAAAGGAACCCCTTATCACAGAAGGGGCTTTAACTGCTTAAGGACCTGGGTCTTTTTTTTAGCCATTTTCGTTTTTTTCTCCCTGCTTTCAAAACAATCAAAACTCTTTTATTTATCCATCGCCACCTCTGTACGAGGGCTTGTTTTTTGCAGGACGAGTTCTATTTTTCAATGGTGTTATTTAATGTACCATATAATGTACCAAAAAAAAAAAATGGGGGAAAAAAAATGAAATTCTATCATTTTTGGGTTCGAGTTGCTTCTACGGCATACACACTGCAACAAAATGATCTGATAACATTTTATGGGTCAGTACAATGACTTCAATACCAAATTTATAGTTTTTGTTTTGTTTTTTTAAACCTTCATTTATTTTCAAAGATATTTAATTTTTCTTAATTATTTTCTGCCACCATCTTCTGACTGCTATACCTTTTTTAATTTTTCATCAACAAGGGCTTGGTTTTTGCAGGACGTCCTGTAATTTCTGTTTGTACCCTTCTGGAGCACATACGAATTTTGATAGTTTTTTATTACATTTTTTTTTCTTGGAGACACGGTGTCTAAAAAAAAAAAAAAAAGCACACTGCTGGTGTTCTTATTTATTTTTTTCGGACGACTTGCACTGTGCTGGGTAAATACTATGTTACTAGATCAGACTTTTACAGATGCAGCAATACCAAACATGGTTTTATTATAAATATGGCAAAAAGGGTTTTCTTCAAAACTTATTACCTTTATTCTTTTTAATTAGTAAAACCCTTTTTTAAAACTACTTTTTTTTTTAGCCCTCTGAGGGGACAAGAACATGTAATGCTTCGATCGCTTCTGCAGTATAATGCAATGCCATAGCATGACATTATATGGCAATCGGACAGGCATTCTATCAAGCCACCCCACTATGCTAGTCCTGGGGCCTTTCAGGTAATCCTTGATCTCATTGCAGGGGGCTGTACGGGACCCTGGAACATAAGCCAGGGGATTTAAATGCCGATGACAGAATTGATTGAGGCTTTTAAAAGGTTAACAGCTGCGATGAGCAGCGTGGCTCTCTTCATAATACCCCATGCTGAACGTAACCGTATGTCCTATAGCGTTAAGGGGTTAATCTAAAAAAGTAACCCCACTGAGAATATACATTCCAGGCCTCATTCTCCATTATACCAATACTATTACCACAGTACTAAATTGGACATTAACTGAAAAAGTACGCCAAACATAATTTCTCTTCGGCCTTTGGGACATAGGTGAGAAAGAAGATGTATTTGTCTATTACACAATAATTAAAAAGAGCTAAATCTTAATTTTTAATTGAAAGAACTTTCCTAAAACTTTAATCTAACATTATTCAACCACTGCTTCCACCTAGTGGTATGACTGAACGATCTATTGGCTGCAGAGAAACGGATCACGTATCTCTCACTCATGCTTGACAAATAAAATTTTAATTTATTTAAAAGTACAAAACCCAGATAGGTCCTGATAACTTAGAAACCAGGCGATTTTTATCCTGAGCATATTATTGTGGCGATTCCGTGATCCACAGAGAATTGTGAACCTTCAGTGAACTCAAGCTCACAACTAGCACCTTGTAGGAGGACAGCTCCCGTTGCTAGCGTCCTCGTTTCCATGGAGCAGTCTAATTTTCAGCGTCTAATCGCCGGATTAGACGCGCTTGCGCAGTCCGGTCTTCTTGTTTTCTCAATGGGGCCGCTCGTGCCAGAGACCGGCTCCTGGTAGCTCCGCCCAATCACGTGCCGATTCCAGCCAATCAGGAGGCTGGAATCGGCAATGGATCGCACAGAAGCCCTGCGGTCCACCGAGGGAGAAGATCCCGGCGGCCATCTTCAGCAGGTAAGTAAGAAGTCACCGGAGCGCGGGGATTCAGGTAAGCGCTGTGCGGTGTTTTTTTAACCCCTGCATCGGGTTTGTCTCGCGCCGAACAGGGGGGGGCTGTTGAAAAAAAAAAAAAACCCGTTTCGGCGCGGGACAACCCCTTTAAACTGCTATTCTAAACATTTCATGGAGTTATTATAATCATCATATGTCTTGCTCTGTTAGGACTAACTTCTCCCAAATTCCTACCCATAGCATTCCTGACTTGCTTCAAACTTTTTCATTTCTCTACTTCCTCTTAGGCCCATGGGCGGATTTGATTTGCAGAAACCACACGAGGTCCGCAAATCAAGCTGCCCATAGGGAAGCATTGGGTATCGGCACTTCATTTAACACCTGCAGATTTGTTATTTGATTTGCGGATGCCACGTGCTGATAATAAATCCCAGCCTTTTACTGCGGAACACTCACGGATGTGCTCAGTTCATCTTTATGGGAGCTTACAATCCGCAAATACATTTGCGGATTTGAAGGTTAAAAATAGATTAGGGAAGTGGTGAAAAGGCTGAGAGGTGGCGTTGCAGATTTTTTTCCTGCACAGATGATCCACGTACATCCACATATGAAAAAAAAAAAACCTCGCAATCCACGATCTCCTGCAAACAAAAAAAAAAAAAAGCAATTTAATGAGCACTGGCAGTGCAAAAATCCGCATGGAAAATCTGCGAATGCCGTGGACATGAGACCTTACCCTCATACCCTTTCTCCCTCCTTTGTCTTGTTTCTTCCTACAACCCTTATCTTTTCTTTAACTACTGATTACAATTTGGGTTTTCCTCTTCAGCACTGTTGTGACCACCAACCTGGAAGCTGAGAATCTATGTTTGTACTGTCAACTAAAAAGTGGATTATACCCACCTGATAATCAGGTTTCCAGTAGTCTCCACGACAGCACCAATGAGAGATTGCCTCCTCCTGGTAGGACAGGAACATACTGAGAGGTTAAAAGCTCCCCCCCTTCCCCACTTTCCTCAGTGGATTCTAACGAATTGCCGGGGCAGGAGCTAAACTTAAATTTCTTCCCCTAACCGGGGTTTTTTTATTTTTAAATTTATTATTTTACTTTTATAGGGCGGGAAAGGTACGGGTGCTGTCGTGGAGACTACTGGAAACCTGATTATCAGGTGGGTATAATCCACTTTTTCCCCCAGTCGTCTCCACGACAGCACCAATGAGACGTACCAACTAAAGTTTATTAGGGTGGGATCGCTGCCGAGAGGACTTTGCGGCCGAAGGCCATGTCCTCGTCCTGCTGCACTTTTACCCTATAGTGTTTAGTGAACGTGTGGGGTTTTTTCCAGACTGCGGCCTTGCAAATTTGCTCGACCGAGGCTGAACTGTGTTCGGCCCATGAGGACGCTACTGCCCTTGTGGAATGGGCTTTAAGAGCTAACGGGATCTCCTTCCCGAGGGCCTTATAGGATTCTATGATGGCCAGGCGGATCCACCTGGCTATGGACCTTTTCGCTGCTTTGCTACCCTTATTTGGGCCACTGAACTGGACGAACAGGTTGTCGTCCCGCCTCCAGTGGCTCGTTGTATCTATGTAGGTTAGGACTGCTCTCCTAACGTCCAGGCAGCTTAGGGTTCTTTCCTCCTCGTTTTTTGGGTTGCTGAAGAATGAGGGGATTATTATATCCTGGGACCTATGAAAATCTGACACTACTTTCGGCATAAAGGCCGGGTCTGTTTTAAATATTAGTTTGGTGTCTGCAATTTTCATAAGCGGGTGGCGGATGGACAAGGCCTGTAGTTCGCTAACCCGTCTTGCGGATGTAATGGCTACTAGGAAGATGGTCTTGATTGTAAGCTTTCTTATAGGTAGCGCCTCGATCGGTTCGAATGGTACCGCTGTCATGGCCCCTAGAACCCAATTAAGGTTCCAGTCTGGGAACAGGTTTATGGGCCTAGGGCGTAATCTAGCTGCTGCTGTTAGGAACCTGTGGACCCATCTATCGTCTGCGAATTTTGTGTCGCAGATAGCGCTAAGGGCTGAAACTTGGACTTTTAGGGTGCTCGGGGAGAGGCCCATCTCTAAGCCCTCCTGCAGGAATTCTAAGATTAGCGGAGTGTCGGGGATAGAATCCCCGCGATCCCTTCCCTGTCTCCATGAGGAAAACTTTCTCCAGACCTTCTGGTAGATCAGGTGGGTCGTCTTTTTCCTACTGGACATTAGGGTTTCTACTACTTTCTCTGAGAATCCTTTCTTTCTTAGCGAGGATTCCTCAAGAGCCATGCCGTTAAATGGAGTTTGTCTAGGCTGGGGTGGTTCAGTGGCCCCTGCGATAGAAGATCCGTCCAGGTAGGGAAGGTGACTGGGTCCTGGACGCTCAGTGTTGTCAGAAGACCGAACCAGCTTCTTTTCGGCCAGAAGGGGGTCACTAGGATTAGCGTGCATCCCTGGGTTCTGAAGTGCTGTAAAACCCTGGGGATTAGTGGTATGGGAGGAAAGGCGTAGGCCAGTCCTTGTCCCCAGTCCTGGCCTAGGGCGTCTACCGCTATCGGACGATCTCCTGGCCGGAGGGAGAAAAAGTTGCCTACTTTTGTGTTCTCCCTGGTTGCGAAGAGGTCCAACTGTGGGGTCCCCCACCGGTTGGTTAAGATTCTGAATGCCTCTGGGGAGAGGGACCACTCTCCTGGGTCTATCTGCTTCCTGCTAAGGAAGTCTGCTTTTTCGTTTAGTGTCCCCTTTAAGTGGGTTGCCGTGATCGAGAGGATCCGGCCCTCCGCCCAGTGAAAGATTTTCTGTGCGATGCTTTGCAGTAGGGGAGATCTTGTGCCCCCTTGGTGTCGTATGTGAGCGACCGCGGTGACATTGTCTGACAGTATTTTTATGTGTTGGTTCTGTAGCGAGTTGCCCAACTGCTGTAGAACCTGCCAAACTGCCTGTAGTTCTCTGAAATTTGAGGACTGTTCTTTTATCCTCTGAGGCCAGGGACCCTGAAAGAATTGGTTCCCCACATGCGCTCCCCATCCACAGGCGCTTGCGTCTGTTGTGATGTGGATGGCTGGGTTTTGTAGCCAGTGAACCCCTCTCCGCAGGTTCTCTGGGGATGTCCACCAACGCAGGGATGTTTTTGCCCTGTTTGGGATGTACATCCTTGCCCCTAACGAGGACTGCCTTTTGTCCCACGAGGATAGGACTACGGCCTGCAGGGCTCTGGTGTGGGCCTGGGCCCATGCTACTCCTGGGATGCATGATGTCAAGCTCCCCAGGAGAGACATTGCCTCCCGAATTGTGCAGAATCGTCTTCGTAGGAAGGTTTTGACTATTCTGCGGATTTTTTGTATTCTCTCCTCGGGAAGGTAGGAGCATTGCGATTCTGAGTCGAGAGTTATTCCCAGAAACGTCTTCTGCTTGCCGGGATCTAGGCTGGATTTTTCCCAGTTTATAATCCATCCCAGTGATTGGAGAAGTTGTAGCACTGTCTCCAGGTGTTTGGTTAGGAGTTTTTTGGACTCTGCTATTAATAGAATATCGTCCAGGTACGGTACTACTAGGATCGATTTTTCTCTCAAGTGGGCGGCTACCTCCGCCATAATCTTGGTAAAGATTCTGGGAGCTGAGGATATCCCGAAGGGCAGGCATCTGAACTGGTGGTGCTCTATTCTTCTGCCCATGTCCACTGCGAACCGCAGGTATTTCTGTGAATCTTTGTGGATCGGGATGTGAAAATAAGCGTCCTTTAGATCGATGGACGCCATGTAGGCTCCTCTGGGGATCAACTTTATTGTCGAGGAGATGGTTTCCATTTTGAATCTCCTGTATCGGACGCAGGTGTTCAGGTCTTTCAGGTTTATTATCGTCCGGTGTTTCCCGCCGGGTTTTTTTACTAAAAAGAGCCTGGAGTAATAGCCCTGGGTTTCCTCGTTTCGCGGTACGGGAGATATTGCGTTTAACCGTTGCAAGTCGCGCACGCTTTGCCCTAGTAAATGTAGCTGTTTTTTTGGGGCTCGCGTGGTAATAAATTTCCTTCTGGGGATGGACACCAGCTCTATCTGGTATCCGTACTGAAGGATCTTTGGGATCCATGGACCCCCGCAGATTGCGGCCCATTGATCCACAAAGCTCCCCAGCCTTGCCCCTACGGGGATGGCGTCAGGGTCTTTGCTTCGGCTCCCCCTGGTGGGGGTTGAAGAGGATATTCCTTCCTCTGCCCCCCTTGGGGTAACTCCAGCGGCCTGTCTTGCCCTTGCCTCGGTAGGCCTCGGGCTGCTGCATTGGGGCCCGGGGAAAGGTCTTCACTCTCTGTGGTTTTTCCTCAGGGAACCCTTTTTTCCTGTCGGCCGCCTTTTCTAGAATTTTATCTAGGTCCGGTCCGAATAGAAATTGGCCGTAGAATGGGAGGGCACACAATTTGTTTTTCGAGGCCAGGTCGCCTGACCATGATCTCAGCCATAACACCCTTCTGGCTGAGTTAGAGCGGGCTGTGGCTTTTGCTGAGAGTTTGACGGTCTCGGCCGCGGCGTCCGCTAGGAAGTTAGTGGCCATGCGCAAGATGGGAAGGGAGTTAAGGATCTGATCCCTCGGTGTTTTGTTGGTCAGGTGTAGTTCCAGCTGCTCTAACCATACCCCCAGGGTCCGCGCCACGCAAGTGGCTGCGATCCCTGGCCTAAGGATGTTTGCCGCTGCCTCCCATGATTTCTTTAGGAGTCCCTCTGCCTTGCGATCCATGGGGTCTTTTAGCTGTGCGGCATCCTCAAAGGGAAGAGTCGTCCTCTTGGCTACCTTGGCCACCGGGATGTCTACCTTAGGTATTTCGTCCCAGCTTGCGCAAGCTTCCTCCTCCAGGGGGTATCTCCTTTTTACGCCTCGAGCGGAGAAGGAACCTGCGTCTGGTTTACTCCACTCTCTCTGAATTATTTTAGAGATGTTTTTGTGGACCGGGAAGGTATGTTTACGCCTCTCCCCGAGTCCACTGAATATCTCATCCTGTCGGGTCCGCGGCTCTCTGGGCTGTTCTATTTTTAACATAGCCCTGACCGATTTAATTAGTTCCGTCAACTCGTCTTGATGGAACAAATATTTCCTGTAGTCCTCCTCCTCTGAGGACTCTTCGGCCGCCTGTTCCTCTTGCTCTGATCCGATGGAATTCTCGGAATCAGAAGGCTCCTCGGGAACATACGCCTTTCTTTGGCGTTTTGCTGGCGGTGCCGGCAGTGACGTTAGAGCTGATCGCACTTCCTCCTTCACCAGCTTCCTAACGTCATCCAGGAATCCCCCCGATTCCTCTCTGACTAGCCTAGCCACGCATGCCTTGCATAGAGGCCTCTGATACGTGGCTGGCAGTCTCGTCCCGCATTCCACGCACTTTCGCAGTTTTGTTCTGGGGGGGATGTCTTTTTTATCCCCCTGACAAACAAAGCATTTTTGCGGGTAAACATGCAATTTTTCCATATACAACATACTGGATATTTGCATTGTATTTTTGCCGCACTGGCTACTTACGGCCGCTGAGGCTGAGGTTTCAGCTGTCTCTGGGGCTGGAGCACTCATCTTTATACCAGTGCTGCAGACACCCTGCGACCTGTAGTGCTGGTGTTCTGGCTTCTCTCAGGTTCCTATTTGAATTTTCGCGCTCCTGCGCTAAGCCCCGCCCCCTCCGCTCCTAATGCAGACGCGATGACGTCATCGCGCTGGACGCGAGATGCGGCGCCCCGCCCCCTGCCGTCAAAGGGCTTCCTGGAGCGCCGCGCTGTAATTTCTGCCGGAGGACGAGGGGGACTGAGGCTCCCGCTTTGAACCCCCCATGGGCCGCCGCGGGAGGAACCTGGCCCGGGGGTTACCACCCTGATGTGGCGTCCCGGGAGTCGTCTGGCTGCGAAGGGATGACAGGGTGAGCCACTGCCTTCCGATCCGCCTGTATCTTTCGCTGGTTTCTCCACCAGCTCCTCTCATAGATCCTGCCTCCTGGCAGGACAGGAAGACACTGAGGAAAGTGGGGAAGGGGGGGAGCTTTTAACCTCTCAGTATGTTCCTGTCCTACCAGGAGGAGGCAATCTCTCATTGGTGCTGTCGTGGAGACGACTGGGGGAAAATTACAGTAATTATACTTGGCATGAATAGAATAGTTCTGATTACTTGTTGGCCAATCTCCTCTTGCTTTTCCCCCTCTCTCTTTTCCACATTTCTCGTGGATTCATGACCCTGGGAAAAAGATACATTATCACCTCCACCCAAATTCAAGGCTTTAAAACTCACCCCATAACAAACAGGGTTTAACCTACGACAAAAATTCTCCAAAGCCTTCAGATATTATGAAAGCATACATACGGACATTTGTTTACAAGAAAACAACTTCTCCAATAATTCCTCTCCCCTTTCTTACTAACCTTTTATTCAGCAATGGTCTCAACCAAAACGAGTCACTATCTGCCTAGTAGATCATTCCCATTCACTTTAACATCTATTGCAGATACTGAAGGCTGCTACCTACTGCTCACAGGCACAATTCAAGACATACAGATGACTACAGGATCATGCTACACTCCTAATACCAGACAAACTTAGTATGTAAACTCCTTCAATCAAATCGAAACAAACATGGAATGGTACTCATTATGTGACAATTGAAACGGTGTCCTAAATCCAAATTTCAACAGAAACGGGATCTCCTTACCATCCTGACTGCCACAACCCCAACATTCAGTGTCATGTGCCTTTAGAATGCTATACTTTCCCAATACCATCTGGGTGACTACAGGCGCAAATTAAAACCCATTTACCAAGTACTTTACGCATTTTTCAGCACCTCCCGCAATGTACTCAAGAAAAGACCACATCTTAACGCCAGCATCCTTTTTACCACAAAATGCATTCTAAAATCCTTTTTTTGTTTCCTGGGCAGATCATTTCCATTTCATGCAACTCTTTAAAGTCTAAATCACCTAACCTGTCACTTCCTTGAATGACTCACCTTTAGCCATCTCTGAGATAACCTCCTTTAACCCCTTCAGTGGCAGGTTTATTATTACCATGTCATGCCTCACAGGGCAGATTTTCTAAATAAGAATCAACAATGCAATTTAATCTTCACATGTATCTATTAAGGATGCAACAATAGCATTGCAACTTGTTTTGTAATGAAAGAATACATAACAATTTTGGAAAAATCCCAAATTTTGGAGGAAGACTTTCCGGGCGTGCAACTAAAGGGGTTAAATCCCAAATAGACTAATACTTTGAAATAAACGGCTCTTTGCCCTCTTCTCTTTCACTATGGCAAGCACATAAAGTAGTGCTTCAAGGATTCCTTATTTAATTGGCAGCATGGCAAAAAAAAGAACGGCTGGCACAATTAGAACTCAAACATAAGGTCTTACAACTGCAAACAACTACCAGCCATCCTTCAGCAACTATACAAGTACTTTCCCTAGCGAGAACACAAGACATATGCCTCAGGGACACCATCAAAATGCACGATCAGATGGGTCTTATCAACATTAATATACATTAAATAAGCACTACACCACTAGCCCCATAAACTTCACTCAATCTTCTGACAAACCCCTTTTCAAAATTACATACCAGAGGGGGTATAATTACAGCAAACCTCTTAACCATAGTTTCAGATTTTAAACAGTTTAACTCAACTCTGTCAAACTCAATCCTCCCAATCCTCTTCAGAGCAAAGGACTTCATACCTTAAGGAATTAACATTTGCTACACTAAACAAGACATTTTTTGAACTCCTTGCCTCCAAAAGAACCCTGGATGAGGTAACTAGTGCTATTAAATCTCTCAGAACCAATAAACGCCCTGGTTCTGACAGCTGCTCTGTACTATATTAGAAAATAAAATTTTATCTTCGACCCATAGCACTCAATTAGCCAACTGCTTCAATAATATGCGAGACGGTCAGCCAGTAGGTCAAACTTACTCTGGCTTGGAGATCATCAAGATCCCCAACAAAAGAGAAGATCCTCTTAAACAAAATTATCATCCAAGCTCTCTAATCAAGGTAGATCTGACGCTCTTAAAATTCTAGCGTCCCTACTTGATTCTTACAGAGAAAATGGGTAAGTTTTGTTCTAAGTTGCCAGGTACCTCATAACATTTGTAAAATTACCCGGCTCATGCCAATTCTATAGTATCCCTGCCTTGTTGCCATCTTTAGAAATACATTTATTATACATTATATATGTCTATGGCTTTGATGCCTTAAATTGGCCATATTTGTTCTGTGCTGAAACATTGGAAGTTTCCAAACAAAATTCTAACATGACTACAAATACTATATGCTTTCCCTAAAGCATTGGATACAAGGGCTTTTGCTTAGGCCTCCTTCCCACGAGCGTGACGGGCTCCGCAGCGTAATATTCCGCTGTGAAGCCCGTCACGGCGCCCCCCAGAGCCCCTATACTTACCTGCGGGAGATAGCGTGAAATCGCTTCCCCGCCCACCGCCGCGCGTCACCGCCCGTCACCGCCCACCGCCCTCGCGTCACCAGCCGTGTCACGTGCACGGCCGGCCGTGTCACGTGACGCGGCCGGACCGCGTCATTTGGCGTCATATGACGCTCGGCGGTGGGCGGGAAAGCGTTTTTTCACGCTATCTCCCGCTGGTTACAGCGGGAGATAGCGTGAATGGACGGCTTCCATTGACTGCAATGGAAGCCGTCAGTGCGTACAGCCCGTCCTCACCCGCAGAAAATAGAGCATGCTGCGGGTGAGGACGGGAGAAATCGCGGTGCGTAATTCCGCGGTGGAATTACGCATCGTGAGCATTGTGCTATTAGGTTCAATAGAACCTAATAGCTGCGGGCAACGCAGCGGATTTTCGCCGCGAATTACGCGGCGGAAATCCGTTCGTGGGAAGGAGGCCTTAGACTGCATTCCGATTCTTTGATTCTCAGTGAGAGAAACAAAGTAATCTTGTAGATATGATTTTAATGGCTGACAGAAACCTATTCTTTGAGGCACACGGCAAGGATGTCCCTTATCACCTCTCCTGTTTATACTAGTCATGGAACCTCTAGCCACTACAGGAATTGAGATTGCCTCAGTCCAGTACAAACTCTGCATGTTTGCAGATTAAATCCTAATGTTCGTATTCTCTCACTATATTTCTATCCCCAATTTACTGGAGGAGTTATCCAGATTTGGATATTTAATCGGGTTTAAAAAGCAACACCACAAAATCTAGATTCTTTACCCCAATTTTACTCCCATGATTATAATCAGTATTACAACTCCAAGCCAAAATTTTCCATTTTAAGAGTCTGACTCACTAATTTTTATTTATCTTTATAGACCCTCTCAATCCAATTTCCAGGGTACATTCTAAAAAAAATTTCAGATGTCTATCCACTTTGTTTAGCAGAATTCTATCCCACAGATCTCTCGCTCCACACTGTACCAAAACCAATTAAAAGGAGGTCCCTATGTTCCAAACAGCTCAATTTGTCCTTCTGCATTTACAAACCAACACTCCACTTATAGTTAGAGGCCCTCAAGGTCTATCCCAACAGCAACTCAATTATATGGACCTTACCCTTCAGAGAAACCATACTATACCCTGCTCAGACTTTAGACACCTACAACTCAAACACTTCATAACATTTCGTGAAAACCACCAACTCCCCATTAAACTTTAACCCCTTTCAAAACCTCCTGTCTTAAACACCCTCATGCCAGAGGGCTCATTTCTCAAGTACTAAGCTAGACTAGTCCACTCTCACCCAACTAAATCATATTTCCCACTGGGAAACATTGAATACATTATAGGCCTCTCACAGACTAAGCCAGAAGGCTGCTGCACACTGATGAGGGGCAAGCACCCCGAAACAGTCAGTCTGTGCATGGATTACTGGCTTGGTTTCCCATTATCAATCTTTAAGACTTGTTTTTAAGTCACTTTGATTTGAAGGAATGCTGCCATCCAATAGATGGCACTGTATAGGTACTTTTACATCTTTCTTATTTGCAGATATTGAAAGACACGGATTACTTACCGGTAGTCCCATTTCCAGGAGTCATCACGACGGCCCCATTACATATGGAGGTTGCCCTCTGACCCAGGTAGGGGCAGGAAGAGTTTAAAAGCACCTCCCTTTCCACCCGTGCTTCAGTGACTTATAAATTATTACGGTGGACAATGTTTACTAAACCAAATTTTACCTTTATTCGGTCATATTTACATTTGAAGAACATAAATTATTCTAAAAGGGAGGGAACTATGGGCCGTCGTGATGACTCCTGGAAATGGGACTACCGGTAAGTAATCCGTGTCTTTCCAGAGCGTCATCCCGACGGCCCCATTACATATGGAGTATACCAGATTATACGTGGCTCTAGGGTGGGACCACTGCCTGAAGGGCTTTCCGTCCGTAACTCAGGTCTTTGTCCGACTGGACGTTAACCCTGTAATGTCGGGTAAATGTATGTATACTAGACCAGGTCGCCGCTTTGCAAATCTGCTCGGCAGACGCCTGGCCTTTTTCTGCCCAAGAGGAGGAGAGAGAGCGAGTGGAGTGGGCTCTAATTTTCCCCGGAGGATCGAGACCCCTGGCTTTATATGCCTCTTGGATGGCGGTCTTGATCCACCTCGCGATGGTGCTCTTAGATGCCGTCTTTCCTTTTGCCGGCCCCTGAAATTGGATAAAGAGGTGGTTATTTTTACGGAAAGAACGGGTGGCCTCTAGGTACGCTAGAACAGCTCTCCTAACGTCTAGGTTATGGAATTCTCTCTCTTTCTCGTTACGGGGATTTTGACAGAAGGAGGGCAGAGTGATCGTCTGCTCCCTATGAAATTTTGACACTACCTTCGGAAGGAAGGCTGGGTCTAGTTTGAAGGTAATCCTGTCGTCTTGTATTACCATGTATGGTTCAATACAATGTAATGCTTGCAATTCCCCTATTCTCCGAGCCAAAGTTATGGCAACTAAAAGGGTAACTTTTAGCGTGAGTAGCCTCAAGGAGAGTTGTGAGAGGGGTTCGAAGGGGGGTTGGCAAAAGCTAGTTAAGACTATATTTAGGTCCCAGGTAGGAAAAGTTTCTCTAACAAAGGGTCGAAGCCGTTCTGCCCCTTTGAGAAACCTACGCACCCAGCGGTGTTCTGCCAAGGGAAAATCTAGGTAGGACCCTAGTGCTGCTGTATGAACTTTAAGGGTTCTAGGACTTAGGCCTTTTTCTAGGCCTGCCTGCAAAAATTCCAGGATTACGGGAATGTCAATCCCTGGGATTTTCCCTGGCTCTATTTTACAGAACTCTGAATTTCTTCCATATCCTATCGTAGATAGCTGTCGTGATAGGTTTACGGCTTTTTGTCAGGGTAGTAATTACATTATGGGAGAGTCCCTTCCCACGCAGTATCAGGCTTTCAGCATCCATGCTGCTAGCTTCAATTTCTCGACCCCTGGGTATGTTAGTGGGCCCTGGAGGAGAAGATCTTCCACGGCTGGTAGTAGGAATGGACCCCGGATCGCCAAGGCTTTTAGCAGGGGATACCAGGGCCTTTTGTCCCACATAGGGGCAACTAGTATGACTGACGCCCGGCTGGTTTGGATTTTCCTGAGGGTGCGGGGGATCAGTGGGAAGGGAGGAAAGGCGTAGGCTAGGTCCATGTCCCAGCTTTGGGACAGGGCATCTACCCCGCATGGATTGTCTCTGGGGTTCAGCGAGTAAAAGTCCTGGCACTTTGAATTTTTCTTCGTGGCGAACAGGTCTATCTGCGGTTCTCCCCACTGGCAGATTAGTTGGTCGAAGACTCGCTGGTTCAGTCCCCATTCTCCTGGATGAATGCTCTGTCTGCTCAGGAAGTCGGCAGCGACGTTTGTGGACCCTTTTAAGTGGATCGCTGAGAGGGACAGCACGTTGGATTCCGCCCAGCGGAGTATCTTTGTTGCCAGTTGTTGCAGGTGTGGGTGTCGCGTTCCCCCCTGGTGACGAACAAATGACAGAGCTGTCATATTATCGGTTAGAATTTTGACATGCCTTCCTTTTATAAGGAGTTCTGCTGCCTGAAGGGCCTCCCAGATTGCCATTAGTGCTCTGAAATTGGATGAACGTTTAGCTACTTGGGGGTCCCAGATTCCCTGTAGATTTAGGTCGGCTACTTGAGCTCCCCATCCCGTTTTGCTGGCATCTGTTGTGATGGGTACAGTAGATTCTTGTGACCAAGAGGTACCTTTGCTTAGGTTCCTCTGTGAGGTCCACCAGCGTAGGGACTCTGACTCGGACGGACAGGCTCACCTTCTTATCCAGGGATGTCTGCCGTTTGTCCCAGTTGGCAAGGATAAATCCTTGTAGTTGCCGGGTATGGGCTTGTGCCCATGGGACTATCTGAATGCAAGCTGTCAGAATGCCCAGCACCTTCATTGTTTCTCTAATGGAAACAGTCGTAGCCTGACAGAGGGAGTTTACTCTTTGGGTGAGGTCTTCCTTCCTAGATGATGGAAGCCGGGATTCCTGGATGTGGGAGTCTAGTAATACTCCCAGGTACACCTTTTGTGTACCAGGGTTCAAGTCGGACTTCTGTTTGTTAACTATCCACCCTAAACTGTTTAGGGTGGACAAGACCATGGATAGGTCTATACGCATGGTCTTCTCCGTCCTTGACACCAACAAAAAGTCATCCAGATACGGAAATATGAGGATCTGGTTCCGCCTGAAGTAGGCTACCATCTCTATTACGATTTTCGTGAACACCCGAGGGGCGGTGGAGATTCCGAATGGAAGGGCCGTGAATTGGTAATGTTGGATTTTGTCTCCCTCCCGCAGAGCAAATCTCAGGTACTTGTGATGGGCTGCCGTTATTGGGACATGGTAATATGCATCTTTAAGATCTATGGTGCACATTACGCTATCTCGATCTATTAGTGAGACGATGGATCTTACTGTTTCCATCTTGAATTTTTTGTACGGGATAAATTTATTTAGGGCTTTAAGATTAAATATAGTCCTAATGGAACCGTTTGGTTTCTTTATTAGAAATAGGGGGGAATAGAATCCCTCACCCCTTTCGTAATCAGGGACTTGTGTAATGACCCCTAGGTCCTTGAGTTCCTGAACACCTTTTATGAGGTTCCCTTGTTCCTGTAGGGACCCAGGGAAGGTTATGAGGAATCTCCTAGGGGGTAGCGAGTGGAACTCAATTTGGTACCCCGCTTCAATTATTCGGAGTACCCAGGGGTTAGATGTTACCCCTTGCCACTGGCTTAGATAGCCCGCTAATCTACCCCCTGTTTGTTCAGGGGAGGGTTGGACTTCCTTACCCCGACCTCCCTTGGGGTACGACCATCTTCCAGTCTTCCCTTTAACTTCGGGAGGTGTCTGGCGCGTGCTCTTCGGGAAGGATGGTTTCCTGAAAGGTTGTCTGTCGGGCAGGGTTTTACTCTTGTCGCCGACTTTTTCCAGGATTTTGTCCAGGACGGGCCCAAACATATATTCCCCTTGGAAGGGGATGGCGCAGAGCTTATTTTTTGATGTAATGTCTGCGGCCCAAGTCTTCAGCCATAATGCCCTTCTCGCTGAGTTGCTGAGGACTCCGGTTTTTGCCCCGTATCTTACCGTCTCCGCTGATGCGTCAGCCAGGAAGGCGGTAGCCATTTTTAAGAGGGGGAGACAGCTGGCCAACTCCTCTCTGGGGGCCCGATCCTTTATGGAGGCTTCTAGCCTGTTTAGCCAGAGCGCCATGGATCTAGCCACTGAGGTTGAGGCTATGTTAGCCTCGATAGTGAAGGATGTTGCCTCCCAGGCTTTCTTCATTAATCCGTCGATTTTTTTATCCATCGGATCGGATAGCTGGGAGGTGTCCTCGAAGGGCAAGAGGGTCTTCTTGGCCACTCTTGCGATTTGGATGTCCACCTTAGGGGTTTCCCTGTACAGGCGGACGTCCTCGGTAGCGAATGCGAGCGGGTTTCGGATTTCTCTTGGAACCGTTATCCTTTTTTCCGGTTCCTGCCATTCGTCCGTAATCACTTGCTGCAGTGGTTGACCAGGAACATGATCTTCCTCCTGGATCGGAGGCCGCCAAACATCTCATCCTGGGTTGTTCTTGGCGGGTTATCTTCCTCAATTTGCATTGTTTCCCTCACCGCCTTGATGAGGTGCGCAATGTCGCTTGATGAGAAGTAATATTTCTCCTCGTCTTCTATGGGAACTGGTGGGTCCTCTAATTCCCCTTCGGATAGGAGCTCCAGTGATTCACCGGAGATCGAACTCGCCGACTGTCTGTCTAGGTCTTTTAGGGACCCGTGACGGACCTGGCTGGGCCTGGGGAAGGGACGCCATGGAAGCCTGCAGCTCTTCCCTTATCATGCAGCGGATATCGGATTTGAATGCTGCTTTCTCCTCTGCGAGAATTTTCCCCGTGCATCTGTGAAGGCAGAGCAATTCACTGTTATAGCAGTGCAAGCGTTGGATTCAGGAGCATTACTTGTAGTAATACACTCACTCCTCGCATAGGGGTTTTTTATAGCTCTCCTCGAGCCTTTTGTTGCAGAGGACGGATTTTTTTGATTTTTTTTCCTCGGGTCCGTTTTCTTTGGACCCTCCTTATCCATCTACCCATGAAAGTGGGGGAGAGGGGAGACAAGAAGGGGAACATATATGCATCCACTGTACAAGTGACCATTTGCGCATTCTTTTTTGGCGTATAGCCTACTTACAGTTGGTAGGGTGTCAATCTCTCCCTCACATGCTGAGCTGTCGCGGGTAGACATACTCATACACTTGCTGGCAGTCAGCAGGATCCTCCTTGGAAGTTTAGCCTGCTTTTAAGGGGAGGATTTTCAAATTTGGCACCATTTCCGGGTTCTTGCCGGTAGCCACGCCCCCTACGTTGTCCGCGTGACGTCACCATGCCGGATGACGTCACCGCTATGCGCCCGAGGTCCAGGGAGGCCGCCGCTGCCGTTCCCCTGCCAGGAGGAACTATCCCATCGCTGCAGCCCGAACATGCGATCCGCGCGAGGGAGACCAGCGCTACTGAGGCGACTTACGGCTCCGTCGGCGGCGCAGGTCAGGGATGCAGGGACTCTTGAGTGTGCGGCCCCGACCTCTACCCCTCCAGGGGGGCCGCACAGCATGCGGTAAGTATTCCTTGCGGTAAGTCTCTTGCCCTCTGCAGCTTTTTCTTTCTTCTCCTGCAGCTCTGGAGCTGCTCCTCTGTCCCACCGTAGGGACAGGAAGACACTGAAGCACGGGTGGAAGGGGAGGTGCTTTTAAACTCTTCCTATCCCTACCTGGGTCAGAGGGCAACCTCCATATGTAATGGGGCCGTCGGGATAACGCTCTGGAAAACACTTACCAATGACAATTGATTCCCAAATTCAAGACCAAGCAATAAAAGAGCCACAATATACTCATGCTAGAAACCTCTGTCAAGGCTACTCCATTGGTATATAGCCCCAATCCAAATAGTCCACGCTGTACCCATTGAATTGCTGCTGTGGCTGTCAACCCCCTGGCGATATGATACACATTTGGTGGTCCTGCCTCCAAGTCAAACTACTCTAGATAAAAGTATGCTCGTTAGTTTCTTCGTTATTAATTGCAATATCTAAAAAGTTCCATGGGAAGCCCTATTAAATTTTTTTTTTAAGTAAATATCTCCTTAGAATCACATTCTTTTGTTAATCACCCAGTCTTGGAAGGCTTCTTAGAGGTAAAAAGGCAATTAAACTGGTACTTATGAACAAAAATGGACTTTAATGATTCTTGAGCACAAGGCGGTGCCGAGGGTCTAGACACCATGGGTAAACTATTTCCTTAAAAAGAAAAAAATTATCCCTATACATTGCCACACTAGAAACGATCCTGGCTTGGCTAGTGAAGAGGCCTGTGATGTGGGTTGGGAGGGGTAACATCTCTTAGGGAGAGCACCAAGGTGGTAAGACTTGCTAGCTAGCCAAGCCCGGATGGCCAGCCTTATAAGTTCTCACTCACCTTCTAGGTGCTCTCCCTAAGGAGAGAGGTTACCCCTCCCGATCCACGTCACAGGCTTCTCACTAGCCAAGCCAAAATCCGACTACACACTGACGGGCAAAAACCCCAAAACAGCTGTGTATGGATTCTGGCTTGGTTTTTATTTCCCAATCATTGCTCTACAGACCGGTATAAAGGGTGAAGCATTGATTTGAAGGAATACTGCCATCCAATAGGTGGCACTGCAAAGGTATTGTTCCATCTTTGCGGCATCTTTCACATGGCTGTTGGGAGTCTTTCGTGCGACCGTTGGCACCATAGAAACACATGAACGTGTGCCGATGCATATACACCGAGGCTCCAATGCTATTGCCTCCCCAGCTCACCTCCTATCAGGCTGTTTGCAATGAAGTGGGTGGGACAGGGTGAAGCCAAGCACCAGCCCTGCATCCAGCAATGGGAGGGGGTTTAGCTCTGCCCCCTCCCATTGCAAACAGCTGTATGGGAGGAGAGTTTAGCAGTCACGCTCTCTTCTTCAGGTGCTGTCATTGGCGCTCATATGAGCCCATGCTGCAGCCAATGTATTCCGGCCAGAAAGATAGTTCCAGGACTATCTTTTCAGCTTAGCCTGAAAGCATCCAGAGCTATATTGGTTGGCTGCTTTTACGCTGCAGGAATTCAGCCATGTGATTTAATGCATTGAAACCAATACATCAGACCGTAGCATACAGCAGCGGTCGTGAAAATGGCAGCTGATATACACTTATTTGAAAGAGCCCTTATTTGCATGTTACCCAGAGAAACATGGTTGGCTTATAAGTCTCCTAACACCTTCTTGGTGCTCTAAGGAGAGGTGTTATACTTGGAACATGTAGTTATTGAAGCCGAGTCCATCGAACTCCAAATACAAATATGAACACCAAATACAACGTGCAGCATTATAGATGCCATATAAAAACGTGCGAATATTAAGAGTTCATTTGGACAAATAGTTCGCTCAAACAAGAAATCATTCAGTTCACATTTGCTGTGCAAGTATTGAATTATCGGTATTTCAACCAATTGGTGAACAAGCTAACGTTTATTCAAGGGGTTCTGCCATTGGATAAAAAAAAAATAAAAATTATAATATATATTACACACGCACACGCCACCCCAGGTAGTCTTCTTACTAGTTCTCTTGGCTCCTGCAGTCCCCCGGGTCACCTCACAGCCAGATCCTCTTCTTCCTGTGACGTTTACATACATTCTCGGCAGTCTTCTTCCAGCAGGTAAGAGTACCCAGTCACTAGTGACGTAGTGTTCACTGTCCATCAGGGAATGCCGAATCTTATGACTGCTATTACCGTGGCTGCACATGTGAGCTGTCTCGCAGCATTAGTATAGCAACACTCGCAGCGAGACAGCATGCGTGGCAGTCTCGGCAACAGCCTGGCATTTCCTGCTAGGCAATGGGCACTAAGTCACTAGTGATATAGCGTACACTGACATGAATGACTGCTGAAAATGCATGCTACACAACAGGAGGAGGATCTGGGCAGCTTGTGGGGAGATGACCTGGGGGACTGCAGGAGCCAAGAGAAGATCGGCGGGGAGAAGATGCGATAAGACGGGAGAAATAGGCAAGTACAAAATTTTTTTTCTCTAATGATAGAACCCCTTTAAGCCTGCATAAAGTGAACAAATGACAAACGATAAATCATCTGCCTTTCGATTGGTGGCTGTGCTAATACTGAACGATTCTTGTTTATATTTGCTCGTTTTAACAACTGTTCCGTGTAAAAGGGCCGTAACCCTTTTATACATAGTAAATGAGGTGAATAAAGCAAGCCACACAATTATTCAAGTTCAAAGCTTTATTCAGATGTTCATTTCTTGCACTTGAAGTATTCTTCAATAACATCCTTGGCCTGGGATTCCTTGCCATAGTCCTAAAAAGAAAATAGCAAATTATACCAATTCTGAAGCCAGCACACCATCAAGTGTAGAAGAACACGTTTAAAGCAAATCTTAGATGTAGCCATTTATCAGGGACCTTAAGTGCCACATGAAGACCCCAAGGCTCGTACAATGGCCTTATTCTTGCCATCATACTTGAACAAGCTCTGCAAAACACATTTAGTCTGGCAGTAGCTCAATGACGGCACACAATACAACCCCATTTATAAAAGAGAAAGCATCAAGTGTGCGATTATCTACAAATACCCACTTGTCCGACATTCATTCTATAGTTTATCAAGTCTTACCCAACTACCAGTTAAAGTATATAGCCATCAGCTTACCTTGACAACCACACAGCTGCAGCCAACCACCTTGCGGGGCTTGCCTTCTCTGTCGATTTTACAGAGACCCACCCATTCGCCAAGCTTCTTGCTGTCATCAACCTGTAAGACAGACCATCTCTTAGTAACATTCGTGAAAATGAAGTCAAGTGTTCAATTAATGACTGCTGCAGGTCAGAAGAAGTTGGGTAACGTATGGCTTTTATCCTCATAGCACTCAGTAGAGGGAGCCAAGTTGTCATCATGTACAGCATGTCAGAGAAATGGGCTTGGATATCAATTTAATAAGATGCATTTAGAAAACATCTAATTATGTGGGAAAACAGAAAATACAGTTACAACTTTTTGGACTTCCTTTATAGTATTTATGGAGCTAACCTTGATGAGGTTGATCTGATGCTCAGCACACAGAGCCTCCACCAGTTTCACATACATTGGCTCGTCACAGTTGGATGCCAGGACGCACAGATGGGCTTGGCGTCTGTAATACAAGAAGTCACATTAGAACCAGTACAGTAAGTTTCTCATTCTTTATATAGTTAAGACTTTTGCAACAGGCTTGTCAGTTACATTTTCTCACTCATACAGAGTGAAGGGGTATCCGACTTAATAGAAATCATCATTCAAGCGCTGCAGCATTTTCATGTAGGCAACACAGTCAATTGTCTTCCTGCAAGAACTAAAAGAGTAAACCACAACCCTAAGGCCAGGGTCACATGACCAGGTTGGATTCCAAATGTGAGAGTTGTATGACCGTGTACTCAAACAGGTGGTCATGTGCAGATTTGTTTCGTTTGCATTTCCCGCACTGTGGTTTAGGGATGGCGTGGGTAACCACACTTTCATTGCGTATGGGCTGCGGTTATATCTGTGACCACAGAACTGTATGGTCGCTGATTCAGTGGTAAGATACAACACTCAGCGTTTTATTTTCAGAGAGCAGATTACGCAATTCCGACCCGCTAGTGTGAGCGGAATTGTGTAAGCGAATGTCGTGATTGAACCATTACAGTAGATCATACAATCGCAGAATCCACAATTCAAACCCTGTTGAGAGACTTGCTTAAGACTACATTCACATGAGCCCAAAACTCGTGCAAGTTTTGTGCATTGTGAGAAGTGCACATATAAAATCCATTCTTTTCAATGGAGTCCTACATATGAGTACATTTTTTCTCACAACTACGCTGCAAGATTAAAAAAAAAAATTGCATCTCCTATTTTTTCACATTCCTCAGAACGCAATACACATAGTTTTTAATGAGTCGAACCCATTGCATGGCACTCACATGCCATGTTTCCCACTGAAGAAAGAAACCACTTGCGATTTTGACACTGCGGCGTATAAGCAGCTTCTATACACCACCTATAAGAGACAGCCTTCAGCTATTGGAAGCAAGCCAACACAGCCGAGAGGGTGCAGTGCTTGGGCGAGTGCTGCAGCCTAGTCATTCTAGCCATCAGCAGGGGCCTCGGCAGGAGCTGCACTGATCCAATACTTTCTCACATGTCCACATTTTCTGAAAGTGCAGAGCAATGCATTTCACGTTCATATGATCACAATGTGATAAACTGAGTGTGGGCATGCAGTCAGTTTATTCCATCATGATCATATGTAACACTTGAGCACTTTATTGCCCCACTCCTAAACTAGCAGCTGTTCCCATCCCACCACTCTCCTGATGAAGCAAGACAACCACATATCAAGGCAAGAAAGTGAGGACCCTTTGGGATAGGGAACACTCATTCATTTTCTATTGCTTTACTCATTTTCTAACACGGGATCAGCAGTCGGTATGAAAGCTAGCACTTCAGTATTGCCATTGTTGGGATCATTTAACATGTGTCACTCTCAGAACTGTCACTACTCTCTACATTTGGTCTACACAAGGTTACCTTGTGCTCGACTACCGGTAATGTGGTCCTCTGGCTCCCTCTAGTGGTTTATCTGTACATTTTTATCCCGTTTTAGTATTTGTCTAAATAAAACAGTGTCACAAGTTTATTTTGCATCTGATGGATTTTACTAGAATTTTTTTTTATTTTTGAAGCCAGATCTTTATTTAAAGAGGTATTCCATCTTAAGGGCATACCATAAGTGTCTAACATGGAAGACCTATGTAAAAGGTGGACTTACTTGTCAAGAGCCTTGGCAGCTTCCCGAATACCACGGGCCAGGCCATCATGGATAAGTGCGGTCTTGAGCACTTCTTGAAGAGCGGTGTTTATATCCATTACACCTCCAGCAGAAATGCTGCAGGAGAAAGTGAGAAATCCTGTTAAGAAGGGTTTTCGGAGCAGTCATGTCATTTTATTGGCGGCAGTGGGGGTACAAAGAAAAAAAAACAAAAAACTAACATGCACCTTCTGCACCGCTACCCCGTCACCGTCACCGTTCTGGTCTTCTGTTTAATTTGGCGGCAGCAGGCGGCATGTGGTTTGTTCACCCATGTGACCGCTGCAACCAATGTAATTCCCTAAGGTGACATCCCGTAAGCCTGCCAGGGGCTTCTATAGCACAACCCCACGCTACTGGTTAGCAGGACATCCCTGGGTCTGCTGGCCCAGTGATGTCAGATGCCACAGCACCAGAGCAGTGGTCCACCACTATGAGCATCTCCGGCTACCCCTTTAATACAAGGTGATCATTCAGATGCTCCATAGCCAAACAGTACCACTGAGGTGGGCTCTGTGCCACAGCCAGTGGGTTAGACCAGCCAATTCGTGTTGCAATGTAAGAAACAAGCCTATCCCTCCCCATCCAGTCAGACACCACTTGCCTCCTAGCGGCCGGTCACATGCCATCTAAGCGCATTCATTGTGGTCAAACCCCGATTGCAATCATTTGCTGCGTGCCACCAGGAAGAGACACTCGCAGCAAGTATGCAATGACGTTACATACTTGCTGAGCGCCGCTAATTGTAATAACCATCTTGGCATGTATAATACACGGCAAGATAGAACACACTGCTATTTTTTGCGAGCACATTTCACAGAATTCATGGCTGCCTACAGCAGATCGATGCAGGGTATGCCATGCGTGCAAAACATGGTCACAGTAGGTTTGTGAGACCGTCCTTAGGCCACTCTGACCCAGCTTTTTAATTGCTGTAAGACACCTCCATTGATTTCAATGGGGCTTGGCAGACTAGCGATAAAGAGCACTATAACAGAGCAGACGGCATTTCTCAGTACCCATTATAATGGAATGCTTTAAGACCGCTGCCAAAATGCACTGTTCAAAGACCCGTATGAGAGCAGCCTGTTCCCCGTGCAGACGATCTGTGGTATTCTGCACCAGTTCAATCCAATGGAGCATCTGCACATCCGCTCACACATGGATGGCATTCTGCGTGGACGGCTTCCTTTAAAGTCAATGGAAGCTGCCCGACCCTCCCACAATTTACATCGTTCAAAGGTTGGGGATTCCGAGTCCTTGCTATGCGAAGACACGGCAGGCAGAATCCGGCTTTACTGCAAACAGCTGCTCTGGGTTCACACAGGGCCGACTCCCAGCGCAATGTCCAGAGCAGACATTCTGTTGCAGATCAGTCGCGGAATACCCACCTCTAAGCCCGTATCACCCGGAGCAGGTATTGAAGCGGGTTTCATCGCAAATTCCTGTGTGGAATTTACCCCCTCATTGAGAGGACACGAACACGGATCGCGAAACTGAGACGGTGATACAATTGGTAGGTCACATATTTAACCCTTTCCAATCCACTGTCTGACCTCTGAAGACATTATGATTTAAGGCTGTAAAGCTCCGATGTTAGAAGACATCCGTCAGGGTTCTCTTACTGTATATTGCCAGCCTCTCTGCTGTTGGAGCCTATCCAACTTGTCACCTCATGCAGTACTCGCTTTAGCCAGCAGATAGCGCTGTTGTATAACGGCAGAAAAAGAGTAAGCCCCCTAGGAAAACCAGGATACAAATTGGATTGGAAAGTGTTAAATTCTACGTGGGTTATTTCCGTGGCTGAGATTTTTAAAATCTCATCCATTTTGCTGCTACGGTAAATGCCACTGAAGTTTCTGAGCGGAGGGTGTGCCCCGTGTGGACCCAATGTCCACAGGCGGATTTCATTTGCGGGACTCACAAATCAAGCCACCCATAGGGATACATTAGTGTCCGCAAAAGAATTTATAGCATGCGGATAGCAATTTTTTTTCCCGGCGTGCAGATTGCACAAGTCAATGGAAGCTGCCCAGTCCGCAGGTCAGTGCGGACATGCCACGGATCCTGCGGGAAAGCTGGGGATTCAAACATATACATATATGCATGGCACGTGTCGGCTGGACACATCCGTTGTGCTGAAGAGCTGGCCGCGACAGAGGAGACCTGCGCTGGATCTGGAGAGGTAAGAAACCTGTCCATGCCCATGGGCACGCTGCGGGATCCAGCTGATAGGGTCCACTCGTAAGCATGGACATGAGGCCCTGACTTTACTGCTTTATACACATTTACACATGCACACAACCCCTTTAACTCCATATTGCTGTAAGCAAGCCTCACAGCGCTGACCACACACTCCAATGCCAGTGATAGAACAATGAATGCCACCATCAGGACTGGCATCAACAAGGAACTGCGGACTTGGTGCCAAGCTGACATGTAGTCAGCAGACTGGCAGCCCGAACCCCCAGTACAAGCCCCGGGCTCCAGGAGCTGCTGGAGGAGGGGTTTGTCTTACATTGCGTTCTCAATAAAGTTTGGGAGTACAAAACTAGAAGCCAAGCGCCCTGCACAGCGCAGCCGGCACACTCACCCTTCCTCGGCCATCCTCGATGTCTAATGGATGTTGGGCGTTAATCCGCTGTAATACAGACACAAGCGAGAAGCGTTAGCTCCAAACATGACGCCGCCGCTGTTCCCGGGCTCAGGGAGGGCGGGATGCCACAGATGGACAACAGATTGTAAGCGGCACGGAGCTGAACGGCCCCGCCATCACTTACCCAGCGTGCTCCACTGCATAAGGAAAGAGAGAGCCATGCGTCTACGTCCCCTATTTATAGCCAGCCGCGCGCAGCTCCGCCCCCTTGCGTGAGGGCAAAGGCAAGTGATACGTCCAGAACAAGTCCGCCATGTTTATTATGGGCAAGTGATACGAGCAGAACAAGTCCCCCATGTTTACTATGGGCAAGAGGTCTACATTACACTGGCGTCTGCTATACTACCTGTTTCAGTATTAGCACAATGCAAGAGTACAGCTGTAGGTGCTGCTTTTTAACATCAAGTCCCCACCAGCTCCTGTAGAGTAGTCTAGAATGAGGAAACATGGCATATGCCTTAAAGATATAAGGACTACTTGCCACAAGTGTTTAATAAATGCCATAGCAGTGCACAGGGCCTCCTGGAATATACATACAGATGTTAGCGACACCCTCCTCCCTCCTTAATGACACATATTGTAGGTTTCATCAGCCAAGTTCTGGAATGTAAACTCCGTCAGCAGCTGAACAGTAACGATAATTTGTTTCTTTAGTTTCTATAAGCATGAAAACCAAATGATCGGCCTGTGCCATCTATGGACGACTGCTGTGAATAGAGGCGGACTGCCGCAGCGATCCCCAGCATGCTCCACCTCTGCTACAGATCTTATTTGCGCATAAACTAGGTTGGGAGATGGCAAGAAATAGGCTGATACGTACGTACCAGGGAACAGTACTGTCATTTTTGCGACCGCAGTGCCAGTTCACACGCTCATATGTTACTCCCTTCCCGTGGAATAGAATGGCAATTAAACGCCAAAATAGAGCCAGCTGAGTTGTATGCAGGGTAACTCCCTCCCCTCCTTTTTTAAGATGCCATAGATTTCTATAGCAGCTTTCTGCCTCAGGCTTTATTCACACGAGCGTATATCGGCCGCCGTTTTCACAGCCGGCTGATAAACACAACCCTCTGATGCATTGGATTCCAATGCATCAGATCACATAACCGTATTCCCACGGCATAAAAGTGCCCAGCCGGCCAATATAGCGCTGGGCGCTTTTAGACCGGACAGAAAAGATAGTCCTGGAACTATCTTCCAGCCGGAATACATCGGCCGCTGTATAGACTCCTATGGGAGCCAATGACAGCGGCCGGAGAATGAGAGGGAGTTTAGCAGCGTGGCTTCCCTCCTCCTCCTCTCCACCCTTTGCTGGCTGTTTGCAATAGAACAGGATCAAGGGGGAGCTAGTTGCTAAGCCCCCACCCATTGCTGGCTGCTGACAAGGGGAGGGGGCTTAGCACACTTGCTTCCACCCTGTTCCGCCTACTCCTCTTGCCAAATGTCGGCGAGGGGGAGGGAAGGTGAGACAGCTTAGCAGAGCTAAACTGTCTTCTCCATCCATCGGCATTGCAGCCTCGGCGTATATGCGCCGGGCCCGAGCCGTCTGAATGGGCACACAAATTCCAGATTTGTGTGCCCCTTCACGTGTTTTTACGTTGCCGAGTGGGCGAACATAAAAGCACCAGAGCCCGTCTGAAAGAGCCCAAAGGGCTCACACCCACTGGCGTTTTTTTTTCTCCCGTGCTGCGAGAGTGAGTGAAAACACTCGCCTTACAGTGCAAGAAAAACGCTGTGATATCGCCAGTGTCTTCAATGGGGCCAGTGGCAGCAGCGCATAGCCCAGTGAAGACATAGGAGAATATAGCGGACTTCTGCCACAGCTGTCACAGGGCAGACCCCGGGGATGAAGGAATCCTCTGCTACAGCTGTGGCAGAAGTCCAGCATGCTATCCCAAAGCCCTTGAAATATAAGCCCTTCCCTGAAAATCATCCCTAGCAGGTTAAAAAAAAACAAGTGGAAAAGGGTCCACTGCACACAAGTAGCCTCTGAGAGCCTTTTTATAGGCCAAGGGGGAAACCACTTTTAGGGCATCAGGTGATAAGACCGTTCATCTAATCACACCACAGCTCTAATCATCTGCATATCTGCCTGAGGCTTTATACCCACGAGCGCAAATCGTCCGCTGTTTCACGGCCAGCCGATATACGCTACGTTGGGAGATGAAAATCTGGTGAACAGGCGCACAAATCACACATTTGTGCGTCCGTTCAGATGGCCTGGTAAGCCCGGCCATCGCCCATTTCCCCTCCCTTCCCAATCACAGGCTCACCTCACTTCCTCCCCGCTCGTTCTGTGCAATGGGAGGGGGCGGGATGAGGGCGGAGCTATGTGCCTGTCCGCTCCCCTACTCCTCCCATTGATGGCTATGACCAAGGGCTGGGGAGAGGGTGGGTGCTTAGCTCCACCCATGTCCCACCCCTTGTCCATAGCCATCAATGGGAGGGGGCAGACCGGCGCTTGACTCCACCCCCTCCCATTGCATAGAATGAGCACGGAGGAACGAGAGGTGAGCCTGCACGGGGGAGGAGAACAGAGGGAGGGAGCTTTGCAGCCAAGCTGCTAAACTCCTTCCCACCTACAGCCACTGCCATGAGCTCCCATAGGAGCCCATGCAGCGGCCGATGTATTACGGCCCTAAAGATAGTTTCAGGACTATTTTTTGAGCCGACGTAAAAATGCCCGGCGATATATTGGCTTGTCCGGGCATTTTTCCGTCTCAGAAATATGCCCATGTGATCTGATGCATTAGAATCAGGGCCCCCACCCCTGTCTCACCACCACCAGACCCTCCCTTGGTGAAAAACATCATCCAGCAGCAGCTGTAAGATACTGTTCATTATTCAGACACCTCCCATAGTGCAGGGAGCAGGAGGTGGGGAAGCAGTAAGGCCATGTACAGAGTGCACAGCGTCTGGCACTAGTGTGAACGAGGGCTCAAGCACACAGGTGTGTGTCACCCACATATTACGCGGTGCTAAAAGCCTATTGATTTCTATTGGGCCACTCAAATGCTTTTTTTCCATGCATGTGGGAAAAAAATGCAGCATGTCCTATTTTGGCGCTTAATACACATCAGTATAGGCTATGGGGATTTAACATGCGCATTTGCTGTGTTGTGTGCGTAATATGCAGGACACATATGCCCATTTGAGTACGCCCTAAGGCCGTCTGCAGACGGCCAGGTCGAATCCTGCTGCGAGAATTCTCACAGCGGGATGCGGTGCCGTGCCCCTGCAGAGGCCTGCAGCTCACCTGCTCCCGGTGTCTTCATTCTCGGCTATGCGCCGGGGCATGCGCAGAGAGGAGCTGGCCCGTCACTACTGACATTTTTGCGCGGGCCGCTGCGAGACCCGCACAGAAATAGAGCATGCCGCGATTTGTTTTCCACGTGTGTTGTCACGCGGACAAATCACAAACGTCTGCCTAGGATTGTGTTATCTAATGCAATTCTATGAAGGGCACGGGCGGAAATTTTGCGGGAAATCCCGCCCCTGTGCAGGGGGCCTAATGAAGGGGATTTAAGAGCTACTGCCTAAAAAGAGTTGGGAGAGGGGTAGCAAGCCTCCCAAGACAACCCCCAAAGTTCTGTCAGATGCAGGACATTTGAGAGGCATGGCTCCACTCCTGCAATGCAACTAGAGAGCCCAATAAAGAAAATTGCCCTGCTCCAACATCCTGACCCTCAGCGTTGGGGGCATAAAAAGGCAATACCACAACACAATGAATGTAGCCAAACAGAAGTAGTCTTCCCTAGAAACATGTGGCTCCAAGTTTCTTTGTACATGAGCCCTGTAGGTTTTCAATTGTGGTACTAGTTGCAACATGGTTATTACTTTTTCCTGTCTGCTTTTAAGAGACCAGTTTACTTGTATAATGAAGGGTTATACAACACTACTTTGGGTTTCAAGTCCTCCCTAGCTCTGCTTCATGTATGGGAGTGGAAACATGGTTTATATTCAGATCAGTTAACCTGCAAGGTCAGGCATCTGTGTGCATATAAGGAAACAGCAGAACTAAACACTCTTCCTTGAACAAGTGGTCGGCATGCCATTGCGGTTTGGTGCACTGAACGTTCATTTGGCACCTTATGCTTTTTGCATAGCCCATTGCAGTCTGTTGACTTCCAGGCTACATTTATAGCAAAGACACACTACTACAACATAACACACCAGGCCACTCAAGGCAAAGAGTAAGGGTGCATTCAGACGACCGTATATCGGCTGGGTTTTAATGCCCAGCCGATATACAGCGTCTCTCTCTGCAGGGGGAGGAGGCTGGAAGAGCCGGGAGCAGTGCTCTGAGCTCCCGCCCCCTCTCTGCCTCCTTTTCACCCCCTGCACTATTTGCAATGAGAGGAGGCGGAATGGGGGTGGGGCTAAATTCCAGGAATTAGCTCCGCCCCACCTCTCCTCATTGAAAATAGTGCAGGGGGTGGAGAGGGGGCTGGAGCTCAGGCGCGAAAACCCAGCCGATATACGGTCGTCTGAATGCACCCTACATCTGTATATACCACTACAGTCTGCTAGTAACAGTAAATAGATGTAATGGCAATACAAATTAGATAAATTAGGCCATTTTCACACGGCAGTATTTGTAAATACAGAGAAACAGCACACCACATTGTGTATTAGGAGGTATGTTCACACGTAGCACAAAAATGGTGTGGAGTTTCCACAGTGGGAAAAATCTACACCTAAGGCCTCATGTCCACTCGAAAAATACAATCCATGCAGAATCTGCCGCGGATTTGCTTTGAATGGCATTTTTTTGCATGCAGATATCCGCACACATTGCTATCAATCGATCCGTGCAGAATCCGCGGCAAAATGGAGTATATCGCGTTTTTTCTCCCGGACATGAAAAACGCAATTCTTTTAAAATGCCAAACGCGGGTGCAAAAATCAATTTAATGGACTGCGGATGGTCAATGATTTGCTATGGGCAAAATCCGCTGCGGAAATCCGCAATTCCATTTAGCTAGTGGACATGAGGCCTTAGGCCCAATTCCCACGGGCGGATTTCCACTGCGTATTATGCGGCGCAAATCCCCGGCGCTGCCCCGCAGCTATTAGGTTCTATTGAACCTAATAGCGCAATGCTCACGGTGTGGAATTCCGCCCCGTGAAATCACCCGTACACATCCGCGGCATGTTCTGTTTGCCGTGGGCGCACGCACGGATGGCTTTCATTGCAGTCAATGGAAGCCGTCCGTCACGCTATCTTCCGCTGTAGCACAGCGGAAGCCCGTCACGGCCGTGGGCGCTAGGCCTAAGGCCACCTGCAGACGGGTCGGATCCTGCTGTGATAATTCTCACAGCAGGATGCGGACCCGTGCCACCTGCGGCTCACCCACTCCCAACGTCTTCTCTCTATGCTGTGTGCCGGCTGCCGGCCCGTTGGCGCATGCGCACAGCAGAGCCGGCCCGTCACTACTGAAGTTTCTGTCCGGGCCTCTGCAATACCCACCCAGTAATAAAATGTGCCACGATTTGTTTTCGGCGCATGTTTTCACGCGGACAAATCGCGGCTGTGTGAATGGGATTGCATTATCCAATGCAATCCTATGGCAGTGGGCACGGGCGGAAATTCTGTGGGAAATCCCGCCATGGAGTTTCCGCCCGTGTGCAGGGGGCCAAAATCTGCATTAAAATCCACACTGTTACTACAGATTCAGACGTGGATGCAGATCCACTCCAAAACCTCTGTCAGAATCCACACCAACGGCCCAGATTAATGCATTTTTTTACACTGTTGTAGGAGAAAATTTGCACCAAACTCTGCATTACATGTAAACATACCCTAAGGCTACTTTCACATGGCCATAGGCTTTTTTACGTGCGCTTGCCGGCACCGTAAAGATGTGTGAACGGGTGCACAAATCTAATGTTTGTGTGCCCGTTCAGACAGCACGTGCCCAGCACAAATACGCCATTGCCTCCCCTTCCCTCCCCCGCTTACCTTCTCTCCCCCGCTTACCTTCTCTATCCTTCCCTCCAGCTGTTTGCAATGGGAGTGGGTGAGACAGGGGCTGAGCTAAGCAATCACCCCCTCCCCTTGTCAGCAGCCAGCAATGGGAGGGGTCACGCTGCTAAACTCCATCCTACCTCTCTTCTCCAGCCACTGTCATTGGTTCCCATAGGAGCCCATGCAGCAGCCGACGTATTTCGGCCAGAAAGATAGTTCCAGGACTATCTTTTTGGCTCGGCCAAAAAGTGCCCAGTGCGATATTGGCCCCGCCGGGTGCTTTCACGCCACGGGAATACGGCCATGTGATCTGATGCTTTGGAATCTAATGTATCAGATTGTAGTGTAAAACGGCGGCCAATATACGCTAGTGTGAAAGAGCCCTAAGGCCTCATGTGCACGGGGAAAAATCAGGGCCGCCGCGGATTCTTCATGCAGAATCCCGCAGCGGGTCGCTCCTGACCCGCGGACATGAGGCCTTAAAAGAAGAATTACTTACCTGTCCGGACGCTGTGGATCTGCCCTCCGTCGCGGCCGGATCTTCTTTCCACCGCCCGGCGGATGTGCTTGGCACGCCGGCAATGTGCCGCGCGCATGCGCCGTGCACTCTATTCTTTTTTTAACTCCTGCTCTCCCGCGCTGGAGAGCAGCAATTCAGCTGTGGGTGTGCAGAACGGCTTCTATAGGCTTCAATAGAAGCCTGCGGGAGACCCGCACTAAAATGGAGCATGCTGCAGGTATTTTCCCGCACACGCAATCCGCGCCTCAGGGGAAAATGACATCCGCAGGTATTTAATTACCTGCGGGTGTCCAATGCATCCCTATGGGGCACGGATCACGCGTGCGGGTGATCCACTGCGGATTTTAAATTTTATTTTACCCGTGGACATAAGGCCTAAGGCTGCTCTCACACAGCCTGTTTTTTACCACAATTAGCACAGCATTTGAAACAGAAAAAAAAAAAAAATCGCAAAACACAGAGAGATAGGGAGCGCCACAATTTTTTTCCACTCAACATCACAAGTGTGAAGAAAACCATTGAAAACCATGGGTTTCATAATTCTGTGCACTCACTGCGCAATTTTAATGCCCATGTGAAACCACCCTCAGGGCTCTTGCACACAGGCGCGCTGGTTAGGAGCGCACAGAAAGCGCATCTATAGGAAACAATTAATTCCTATAGAAGCATTCAGATGTAGGATTTGTAGCAGTGCAAAGCACTCGCATGTCTCAAAGCTAGGACATGTGAGAGTGCTATGCCCGCACCTAGCTCCCTGGTGTGCGCAAAAATAAGACCTGTCCTATCTTTGCTGCATGCTTTCCATAGGCTCCTATGGGAGCTAGAAAGCACCATCTCACACAGCAGATCATGTGAAGGAACAGCGTGAATTAACCTGTTCACGCGATCTTTACAGCTGTATACCCGCGATCTTTGTTCACAACTATACAGCGCGGGGAGAGCGCTCGTCTGAAAGAACCCTAAAGGCGTCTACCCACTAGAGATATTTTTTTTTTCTTGCAATGCGAGAGCGAGTGAAAACGCAAGCCTCGCAGCGCTAAGAAACTCTGCGATATCGATCATTGTTTCAAATGGGGCCAGCGGCAGCAGCACCAGCCCTATTGAAAACATAGGGAGTACATCACAGACTTCTGCCACAGCTGTGACAGAAGTCCGCGATGCTATCCCATTGCTGTCAATGGGGTTGGCACTGCTACTCATGTGAGCCCGGCCTTGTAAGCCCCGCCTTAAGTCAGCAATACAGCTTGTACAAACATCACAATTAGTCATTAGGACACTTGCCAACAAGTTGTTTATTTCTGATCAGCGTTGCCACATCTCTATTCCGCTTAGAAATGATGTTGCAAAATGCAAAGGTTATTTGAGATGGTGCAGCCAATTTACTGCAATTGCCCCTAAAACATGATTTTGCTGGAGGACAGCATTTTTGTGGCCAAAAAAACCCACAAAAACAAACAACCTGACCACATTGTGTGAATCGGGAGATTAGACGCTGAAATTAGACGGCACCATGGAGACGGGGACGCCAGCAACGGAACAGGTAAGTAAATAACTTCTGTATGGCTCATAATTAATGCACAATGTACATTACAAAGTGCATTAATATGGCCATACAGTAGTGTATAACCCCACTTGCTTTCGCGGGACAACCCCTTTAAGGGGTTAAGGAAGTCATCCATGGAGGAGCATTTCCGCAGAATACGAAGAAATTGACCATTTGGTATGGCTCTTTTTAATGGATAGGGGTAATGACTATCCCTGGCTAAGAAAGAATTGGTACGGGGACTTAACCCTTTCCAATCCACTGTCTGATCTCTGAAGACATTATGATTTAAGGCTGTACAGCTCTGATGTTGGAAGACGTCCGTCGGGGTTCTCTTACTGTATATTGCCAGCCTCTCTGCTGTCGGAGCCTATCCAACGTGTCACCTCATGCAGTACTGGGTTTAGCCAGCAGATAGCGCTGTTGTATAATGGCAGAAAAAGAGTAAGCACCCTAGGAAAACCAGGATACAAATTGGATTGGAAAGGGTTAATCACCTTTCTGTATTTAAACAAAATCATCAGGTGTCTGAAATTGTAAAATATCTCAAATAAAACTATCCTATTGCACATTGATGCATGAGTGTCATCTGGGGTTATTCTAGCCCCTAAAGAGCTCACCCAGAGCGAAACGCGCTGGAGTAAAATGTAAACTGGGCTTATAGTAAACCCTATACAGGACTATATACAGTGGGTTTATGATAAATTCCTATATACCTGTCCCGTATCAGTAGGGAAGTGAACAGCCACAATTGGCTGTGCTAGTGTCTCCTGCGCTCATTGGGGGAAGAGATTTCTTGACACGTGATATATATTCCCTCCCTTCATGTATAAAAGGAGTAGAGTTAGATGTTAAACATCCTCTGTGTACCCGCAATAAATCTTGATTATACCTTATAATTAATTTCCGCAAGGAATCATGGATTGGATGTTTGTTCGTTTTGTCTTTACCGGGAAGGTTTTTAATGTTTATTAATAAAAGTAAATTTTTAAGTAGTCCATTCATTGAAAGGTCTTTACTGCTGCTGGACTATTCCTGTTCAGTGAATTGGTGGTAGGTAGATTTCAGTGCTCCATATGATAACCATGATGCATAACAGTCTTCTTTCTTGCAGTTTGGACAATAGGATCATTTTAACCCTTTGCAATCCAATTTTGGATTCAGGGTTTCCTAGGGGATTTTTTTCTTTTTGCCATTATAGAATGGTGCCATCTGCTGGCTAGAGCCAGTACTGCAGTATGTGACATGCTGGAGAGGCCCCCCATAACAGAATGGCCAGTAATCTACAGTAAGAATACCCTGCCGGACGTCTTCCGACATCGGAGCTGTACAGCCTTCAATCAGAATGTCTTTAGACGTCAGACAGTGGATTGGAAAGTGTTAATGTCCTACCAGTGTCTGTCTAATATTTATGTCCCTTTTCTCCTGTTGTCTTGAATAAGGATGCTCTGCGGCACTGAAAAGCACATGTAACCTGGAGATTGCAGGTAAGAACTCAAGATCTATGGTGATTGGTAGTAAAACTATTAGGTTAGGTTCACACAGCGCGGATTTGCCGCGGTTCTGCCGCAGCAGATCCGCCCGCGGCAAAACTGCCCGCGGCCGCTAATCTCGGGATTAGCCAGCCATGTGGACGAGGTTTCTCAGAAACCTCGTCCACACGGGACGGCTAATCCGCTGCGGTAAATCCGGTTGAAACCGCGGCTGCGGCGGCCGCAGCCGCGGTTTCAAAAGAAGCAGCATGTCTATTTACTTTCTTTTTTTTGTTTATTTACGTCGCCGCCGCGCTCTCCTCTATGGGAGAGCTGGCCGCAACGGAGAAGCAAGCTGCCGGGCCGCTTCAAAGCCGCAGCGGCTTAAACCGCGGCGGTTCTCCCGACGGAAATCTCGCGGTTTTTGCTGCGGCCAAACCGCGAGATTTCCGACGGGAATACGCCAAGTGTGAACCCAGCCTTAATGATCAAATTGTATGTAATGGTGACTTGCTACTTTTTTCCCCATATGCACACATTGAAGTCTGGGAGCAAGTCCTGGTAATCCAGCAATCTTACTATGACACATAAGCAATGCCGTGTCACTATGGAGCCCTACTATAACAAGCACCTGTTACACCCTGGGCTTTGGAATGCAGTGAAGGAAAAACTGTAAAATCACGGTGTCCTCAAAGCCCAAAGCAATCTGTAGATGAATGTATACAGTGTCCCTAGGATGTGTCATCACTAGAGATGAGCGAACGTACTCGTCCGAGCTTGATATTCGTGCGAATATTAGGGTGTTCGGGATGCTCGTTACTCGTAACGAGTACCACGCGGTGTTCCGGTTACTTTCAGTTTCCTCTCTGAGACGTTAGCGCGCTTTTCTGGCCAATTGAAAGACAGGGAAGGCATTACAACTTCCCCCTGTGACGTTCAAGCCCTATACCACCCCCCTGCAGTGAGTGGCTGGGGCGATCAGATGTCACCCGAGTATAAAAGTCGGCCCCTCCCGCGGCTCGCCACACATGCCTTGTGAGTTAGCTGAGGGACAGTGGTATCCTGCTGGAGCTGCTGTAGGGAGAGCGTTAGGAGTTAGTGTAGGCTTCAAGAACCCCAACGGTCCTTCTCAGGGCCACATCTAATAGTGTGCAGTACTGTGTTAGCACTGTATTTTATTTTATTTTTTCAAAATTGGATCTGCAGAGCATTGTGCCCTGCAATAGGGACAGAAGTGGTGGTTAGGCAGGGAGAGTGTTAGCAGTGAGTGTAGGCTTCAAGAACCCCAACGGTCCTTTCTAGGGCCACATCTATCCGTGTGCAGTACTGTCCAGGCTGCTGTTAGCAGTGTTGCATATTTTTTTTTTTCCTCAAAACCGGCTGTGCAGACCATTGCACCCGGCATTAATACTACAGGGATAGAATTGTGTAGGCAGGGCCAGAAGACATACATTATTCATTGAATAGACGCAGTGTGGCTTGTCCTTTGAAAAACAAGGGAAAAAATTGTATTTCGCCTGCCTCTGACAGTCCTCAGGGCTCTGGGTACGTGTGTGCTGCGTGCAGAACGTTAAAAAAAATCAGACGCAGCCAGCTACGTTTTACTGCAGGCTTGCGCCAATTTTTTTCCTGCATGGGAGATCCCTGATCTGCTGGAGCCAATAACTTTGCATCACTGCAGTTCTCTGACACATTTGCAGGGCCACAACACAGTTATTAAACTTAGTAGTATTCATTGAATACACGCAGTGTGGCTTGTCCTTTGAAAAACAAGGGAAAAAATTCTATTTCGCCTGCCTCTGACAGTCCTCAGGGCTCTGGGTACGTGTGTGCTGCGTGCAGAACGTTAAAAAAAATCAGACGCAGCCAGCTACGTTTTACTGCAGGCTTGCGCCAATTTTTTTCCTGCATGGGAAATCCCTGATCTGCTGGAGCCAATGACTTTGCATCACTGCAGTTCTCTGACACATTTGCAGGGCCACAACACAGTTATTAAACTTAGTAGTATTCATTGAATAGACGCAGTGTGGCTTGTCCTTTGAAAAACAAGGGAAAAAATTGTATTTCGCCTGCCTCTGACAGTCCTCAGGGCTCTGGGTACGTGTGTGCTGCGTGCAGAACGTTAAAAAAAATCAGACGTAGCCAGCTACGTTTTACTGCAGGCTTGCGCCAATTTTTTTCCTGCATGGGAAATCCCTGATCTGCTGGAGCGAATAACTTTGCATCACTGCAGTTCTCTGACACATTTGCAGGGCCACAACACAGTTATTAAACTTAGTAGTATTCATTGAATAGACGCAGTGTGGCTTGTTCTTTGAAAAACAAGGGAAAAAATTGTATTTCGCCTGCCTCTGACAGTCCTCAGGGCTCTGGGTACGTGTGTGCTGCGTGCAGAACGTTAAAAAAAATCAGACGCAGCCAGCTACGTTTTACTGCAGGCTTGCGCCAATTTTTTTCCTGCATGGGAGATCCCTGATCTGCTGGAGCCAATAACTTTGCATCACTGCAGTTCTCTGACACATTTGCAGGGCTACAACACAGTTATTAAACTTAGTAGTATTCATTGAATACACGCAGTGTGGCTTGTCCTTTGAAAAACAAGGGAAAAAATTGTATTTTGGCTGCAGGCTTCCGCCACTTTCTTTCCTGCCTGGGAAATCAAATCACTGGTAATACACCATGCTGAGGGGTAGGGGTAGGCCTATAGGACGTGGACGTGGACGCGGGCGAGGACGCGGAGGCCCAAGTCAGGGTGTGGGCACAGGCCGAGCCAGTTGTGGTGGCCAGGGGTAGAGGCAGGGCCAGACCGAATAATCCACCAACTGTTTCCCAAAGCGCCCCCTCGCGCCATGCCACCCTGCACAGGTCAAGGTGCTCTACGGTGTGGCAGTTTTTCACAGAGACGCCTGACGACCGACGAACAGTGGTGTGCAACCTTTGTCGCGCCAAGATCAGCTGGGGAGGCACCACCAACAGCATGCGCAGGCATATGATGGCCAAGCACCCCACAAGGTGGGACGATGCCCGTTCACCGCCTCCGGTTTGCACCACTGCCTCTCCCCCTGTGCCCCAACCTGCCACTGAGATCCAACCCCCCTCTGAGGACACAGGCACTACCATCTCCTGGCCTGCACCCACACCCTCACCTCCGCTGTCCTCGGCCCCATCCAGCAATGTCTCTCAGCGTAGCGTCCAGACGTCGCTAGCGCCACAGTTTGAGCGCAAGCGCAAGTACGACGCCACGCACCCGCACGCTCAAGCGTTAAACGTGCACATTGCAAAATTGATCAGCCTAGAGATGCTGCCGTATAGGCTTGTGGAAACGGAGCCTTTCAAAAGCATGATGGCGGCGGCGGCGGCCCCGCGCTACTCAGTTCCCAGTTCGCCACTACTTTTCCCGATGTGCCGTCCCAGGCCTGCACGACCACGTCTCCCGCAACATTGTACGCGCCCTCACCAGCGCGGTTACTGCCAAGGTCCACTTAACAATAGACACGTGGACAAGCACAGGCGGGCAGGGCCACTATATCTCCCTGACGGCACATTGGGTGAATTTAGTGGAGGCTGGGACAGAGTCAGAGCCTGGGACCGCTCACGTCCTACCCACCCCCAGAATTGCGGGCCACAGCTCGGTGGTGGTATCTGCGGCGGTGTATGCTTCCTCCACTAAAGCACCTTCCTCCTCCTCCTCCTCCAACGCAACCTCTGTCTCGCAATCAAGATGTGTCAGCAGCACGTCGCCAGCAGTCGGTGTAACGCGGCGTGGCAGCACAGCGGTGGGCAAGCGTCAGCAGGCCGTGCTGAAACTACTTAGCTTAGGAGAGAAGAGGCACACGGCCCACGAACTGCTGCAGGGTCTGACAGAGCAGACCGACCGCTGGCTTGCGCCGCTGAGCCTCCAACCGGGCATGGTCGTGTGTGACAACGGCCGTAAGCTGGTGGCGGCTCTGCAGCTCGGCAGCCTCACGCACGTGCCATGCCTGGCCCATGTCTTTAATTTGGTGGTTCAGCGCTTTCTGAAAAGCTACCCCCACTTGTTACACCTGCTCGGAAAGGTTCGCCAGCTCTGCGCACATTTCCGCAAATCCCACACGCACGCTGCCACCCTGCGGACACTGCAACATCGGTTTAATCTGCCAGTGCACCGACTGCTGTGCGACGTGCCCACACAGTGGAACTCTACGCTCCACATGTTGGCCAGACTCTATGAGCAGCGTAGAGCTATAGTGGAATACCAACTCCAACTTGCGCGGCGCAGTGTGAGTCAGCCTCCTCAATTATTTACAGAAGAGTGGCCCTGGTTGGCAGCCATCTGCCAGGTCCTTGGAAAATTTGAGGAGTCTACCCAGGTGGTGAGCGGCGATGCTGCAATCATTAGCGTCACCATTCCTCTGCTATGCATCTTGAGAAGTTCCCTGCAAAGCATAAAGGCAGACGCTTTGCGCTCGGAAACAGAGCCGGGGGAAGACAGTATGTCGCTGGATAGTCAGAGCACCCTCCTGTCTATATCTCAGCGCGTTCAGGAGGAGGAGGAGGAGCATGAGGAGGATGAGGAGGAGGGGGAAGAGACAGCTTGGCCCACTGCTGACGGTACCCATGCTGCTTGCCTGTCATCCTTTCAGCGTGTATGGCCTGAGGAGGAGGAAGAGGAGGAGGAGGAGGATCCTGAAAGTGATCTTCCTAGTGAAGACAGCCATGTGTTGCGTACAGGTACCCTGGCACACATGGCTGACTTCATGTTAGGATGCCTTTCTCGTGACCCTCGCGTTACACGCATTCTGGCCACTACGGATTACTGGGTGTACACACTGCTCGACCCACGGTATAAGGAGAGCCTTTGCACTCTCATTCCCGAAGAGGAAAGGGGTTCGAGAATGATGCAATACCACAGGGCGCTGGTGGACAAACTGATGGTAAACTTCCCATCCGACAGCGCTAGTGGCAGAAGGCGCAGTTCCGAGGGCCAGGTAGCAGGGGAGGCGCGGAGATCAGGCAGCATGTACAGCGCAGGCAGGGGAACATTCTCCAAGGCCTTTGCCAGCTTTATGGCTCCCCAGCAAGACTGTGTCACCGCTCCCCAGTCACGGCTGAGTCGGCGGGAGAACTGTAAAAGGATGGTGAGGGAGTACGTAGCCGATCGCACGACCGTCCTCCGTGACGCCTCTGCCCCCTACAACTACTGGGTGTCGAAGCTGGACACGTGGCCTGAACTCGCGCTGTATGCCCTGGAGGTGCTTGCTTGTCCTGCGGCTAGCGTCTTGTCAGAGAGGGTGTTTAGTGTGGCTGGGGGAATCATCACGGATAAGCGTACCCACCTGTCAACCGACAGTGCCGACAGGCTTACACTCATCAAGATGAACAAAGCCTGGATTTCCCCAGACTTCTCTTCTGCACCAGCGGACAGCAGCGATACCTAAGCAATACGTATTATGCACCCGCGGATGGAAGCATCGTTCTCTCTCACCATCCAAAACGGGGACATTTCTGCTTCATCAATCTGTGTATAATATTCCTCCTCCTCCTCCTCCTCCTGCTCCTCCTCCTGAAACCTCACGTAATCACGCCGAACGGGCAATTTTTCTTAGGGCAACAAGGCTCACTCATATAATTTTTCTAAACAATTTTTATACGTTTCAATGCTCTTAAAAGCGTTGAAACTTTAACTTGAACCAATTTTTCGTTAAACTGGGCTGCCTCCAGGCCTAGTTACCACTTAAGCCACATTACATTAACCAAAGCGATTAATAGGTTTCACCTGCCCTCTTGGTTGGGCATGGGCAATTTTTCTGAGGTACATTAGTACTGTTGGTACACCAATTTTTGTGGGCCCTCGCCTACAGTGTAATCCAATTAATTTTTTGCCCACCTGCATTACAGCTGACGTTACATCAGCTGTGTTGGGCACTGCAATGGGATATATTTATGTACCGCCGGTGGGTTCCAGGGAGCCACCCATGCCGTGGGTCCACACGGAGTTGTAACTACATGTGTCCACTTCTAAAGAGCCCCAGTCTGACTGGGGCATGCAGTGTGGGCCGAAGCCCACTTGCATTAAACATGACATTACCTCAGCTGTGATGGGCAATGCAATGGGATATATTTATGTACCGCCGGTGGCTTCCTGGCACCCACCTATGCTGTGGGTCCACACGGAGTTGTAACTGCATGTGTCCACTTCTAAAGAACCCCAGTCTGACTGGGGCATGCAGTGTGGGCCGAAGCCCACCTGCATTAAGCACGACATTACTACCTCAGCTGTGTTGGGCAATGCAATGGGATATTTTTGTGTATCGCCAGTGGGTTCCAGGGAGCCACCCATGCTGTAGGTGCACACGGAGTTTAACCTACATGTGTCCACTTGTAAAGAACCCCAGTCTGACTGGGGCATGCAGTGTGGGCCGAAGCCCACCTGCATTAAGCACGACATTACTACCTCAGTTGTGTTGGGCAATGCAATGGGATATTTTTGTGTATCGCCGGTGGGTTCCAGGGAGCCACCCATGCTGTCGGTCCACAGGGACTTCACAATAGGGAGTTGTACCTGCCTGTGTCTATGAATTAAAAAGCCCGGTCTGACTGGGGCATGCAGACACCTTGACAGAATGAATAGTGTGTGGCACATAGGTTCCCCATTGCTATGCCCACATGTGCAGCTCCTGATGGCAGTGGCACAGGATTCTATTTCTCATTGCTTCTGTACAGCATGGTGGGCTATCGCCCTGCCCCTTTTAAAGAGGGTCGCTGCCTAGCCGTGCCAACCCTCTGCAGTGTGTGCCTGCGGTTCCTCCTCATGGCAGACGCACTTCTAAATAGACATGAGGGTGGTGTGGCATGAGGGCAGCTGAAGGCTGCGCATGGACACTTTGGTGTGCGCTGTGGGGGGGAGGGGGGCGGTTGGGCAGCATGTAACCCAGGAGAAGTGGCAGTGGAGTGTCATGCAGGCAGTGATTGTGCTTTGTTGGAGGTAGTGTGGTGCTTAGCAAAGGTATGCCATGCTAATGAGGGCTTTTCAGAAGTAAAAGTTGTTGGGAGGGGGGGGGGGGGGGACTCTTGCCGCTATTGTGGCTTAATAGTGGGACCTGTGAACTTGAGATGCAGCCCAACATGTAGCCCCTCGCCTGCCCTATCCGTTGCTGTGTCGTTCCCATCACTTTCTTGAATTGCCCAGATTTTCACACAAGGAAACCTTAGCGAGCATCGGCGAAATACAAAAATGCTCAAGTCGCCCATTGACTTCAATGGGGTTCGTTACTCGAAACGAACCCTCGAGCATCGCGAAAAGTTCGTCCCGAGTAACGAGCACCCGAGCATTTTGGTGCTCGCTCATCTCTAGTCATCACTTAAAAAATGATAGAAAGGCTAGGGTCACACAGAGATGTTGCCCAAACCTGTGTAGCATCGAGAGGTCGCTGAGTCTCAGTGCAAGGCAAGGTTGCGCTGAACGAATCATCGCGGTTGAAAAATATTCAACCTGAGTTCCAATTTTTGTGATCGTGATGTTGTAGAAGCAACCTGCGACTCCATTAAGTTCTGTGGCAGTACAGTATCTCTGTACCACACAGTGGTTTTGGTCTTGTGACACCTGATTGGGGCAAAATTGCTGTCCAGCTCTAAACTAACAGCTGGGACCTCCCCAATCTTTAGACTGAAAAGACCGTAGCGCTAGCTAAAGGGTTTTTCCAATAGTAAATTACTTATGACCTATTCTCAGGATAAGCCATTAATAGTAGATTGGCTAGGGTCTGCCAGTTGGTTGTTCCTTGGGCTGATGCGTTTTTGAACTGAGCTAATTTCTGCAGGAAGCAGACAGCTCTGTTCTTACTGCTGTGGCCGGACTTGGTATTACAGGCAAAAGTTCCAATTTAAATGAATGATCAAGGCTGTCCACTGCAGTGGGATCGGAGCTGCCTGCTTCCTGCGAAAATCAGCTCAGTGCAGGAGCACAATGGCCTAGCAAACAGCTGACTTCTTGAGCAATGGACCCTAGTGATTCTCCCATTGATGGCCTATCCTGAGGACACCCCTTTAACCCCTTAGTGACCAAGCCTGTTTGCGCCTTAATGACCAGACCAAATTTTGGAAATCTGACATGTATCACTTTGACATACAATAACTCTGTAAAGGTTTTGCTTATCCCAGTGATTCTGACATTGTTTTTTCGCCACATATTGTACTTCATTTAGGCGCTAAAAATAGTCCGATATAATTTGTGCATATTTATTAAAAGCACCAAAATTGGGAAAATTTTGAAATAATTTTCATTTTTTCACATTTTCAACTGCGATTTCTCAAATATGTGCAAACATACTGTACAAATTCTTGATAAGATATATATTTCCATCTGTTTACTTTATTCTGGAAACACATTGGAAAAAGTTCAGTTTTTTTTTAACCATTTAAGAGACGTGCAAATTTAACATTGATTTTTAACATTTTGAGGAACATTTCCCTTTCCTGCACCAAGCCAAGATTACAAAGGCTCATAGGTGTCAGAATGATAGATACCCCCACAAATGACCCCATTTTAAAAACTACACCCCTTAATGTATTCACTGAGGGGGTCGTGAGTATTTTTACCCCACATTTTTTTTTCAGGAATGAATGCAATTTAGAGGAGAAAAAATAAAATTTTATATTTTTGAAAATATGCCATTAAAAAGATGGGATTTTTTTTCTATAATGCGCAAGAAAATGCGTATTTGCACCCAAGATGGATACCCCCGTTTGTCCCGCGTTCAGAAACATACCCATTGTGGCCCTAATATTATGTACGTATGCACAACGGGGCCCAAACCGAAAAGAACAGCCAGTGACATTCAGAACAGTCATTTTGCTTGAAGGCGATTTCGGCCCCATTGCCCAATTGTAGAGCCCTTGATGAACCAAAATGATGGAGAACCCCCACAAATAACGTTTTGAAAACTAGACCTCTTAACGAATTTATCTAGGGGTGTGCTGCGCATTTTGACCCCACAGTTTTTAAATGAATCTAAGCAAAGCAGGAGGAAAAAAATTAAGATTTTCATTTTTTTGGCAATTATGTCACTTTTAAAACCATTTTTTTTCCATACAGCACACATATCAATGAAGACTTGTAGCACAAACTGTATCCCCCTGTTTGTCCCATGTTCAGAGACATACCCATTGTGGCCCTAAAATTATGTCCGTATTCACAACGGGGCCCAAACCGAAAGTGGCTTTTAGAACAGCCAATTTGCTTGAAGGCATTTTAGGCCCCATTGCCCCCTTGAGGGGCCAAAACGACAGAGGACTCCCAAAAATGACCCCATTTAGAAAACTAGACTCCTTAACGAATTCATCTAGCGATGTACTGTGTATTTTTACACCACAGTTTTTGAATGAATCTAAGCAAAGCAGAAGAAAAAAATTACGATTTTCATTTTTTTGGCAATTGTGTCATTTAACCCCTTAAGGACATGGCCTATTTTGGCGTTGAGGACCAAGCGATTTTTTGGTATTTTTCCATCTCCATTTTTCAAAAGCCATAACTTTTTTATTTTTCCGTCGACGCGGCCGTATAAGGGCTTGTTTTTTGCGTGACGAGCTGTAGTTTTTATCGGTGCCACTTTTGGGTACATAGACTTTATCGGAAAATTTTTTATTTTTTTTTTATGATAACAGGGAGAGAAAACGCATCAATTCTGCCATAGATTTCTTTTTCTTTTTCTTACAGCGTTAATCATGCAGCATAAATGACACACTAAATTTTTTCTGCGGGTCGGTACGGTAACAACGATACCAAAATTGTTATATTTTTTTTAGGTTTTTACATTTTTTTGCAATAAAACCCCCTTTTTTTGGAATTTTTTTTTCTCTATAGCTGCATTCAAAGTCCTGTAACTTATTTCTTTTTCTATGTACGGAGCTCTATGAGGGCTTATTTTTTGCGAGACTAGCTGTAGTTTTTATTGGTACCATTTTGGGGAATGTACGGCTTTTTTGATCACTTTTATTGCATTTTTTGGGAGGCAAAATGCTAAAAATTAGCATTTTGCCTCTGTTTTTTAGCGTTTTTTTAAACGCTTTTTGTCATACAAAATAAAAAGCATGTTCAACTTTTTGTACATGTCGTTACGGACGCGTCAATACCCAATATGTAGGGTTTTAATTTTTTTTCCCTTTTTTTATGCTAATATTAGAAAAAGCATAAAAAAAGGGTTTTTTTTACATTTTTGTTTACACTTTTCTTTTCTTTTTTCTTACACTATTTGAGTCCCTCTGAGGGACTTGCAGCACTGTGCTTATGATCGCTGTACAGCGATTACAGGCACAGGCAATACAGGACGCCAGTGTCTGGCGTCCTGTTGCCATGGTGACAGGCCAGGCTCTCGCAATGACATCGCGAGAGCCGGCCGGAGACACAGAGGGAGCGCGATCCCTCCGTGAACTCTTTCCCTGCCGCGATCGCGGCAGGGAAGGGGTTAACAGCCGGGGGGCGCATCTCCGATGCCCCCCCCGCTGTTGCAGTGGGACGCCGGCTGTGACTGACAGCCGGCTCCCACTGCGGGATAGCGTGGGATCTTATGTGATCTTGCGCTATCCCCAGGACGTACCGGTACGTCCTTTTGCGGGAAGTACCAGGCTCCCAGGACATACCAGTACGTCCTGGAGCGGGAAGGGGTTTAAAAAATTTTTTTTTGTATAGCACACATAAGGCTGGGTTCACACAGGGTGGATTTGCTGCGGTTTTGCCGCAGCAGATCCGCCCGCGGCAAAACCGCCCGCGGCCGCTAATCTCGGGGTTAGCCAGCCATGTGGATGAGATTTCTCAGAAATCTCGTCCACACAGGACGGCTAATCCGCTGCGGTAAATCCGGTTGAAACCGCGGCTGCGGCCGCCGCAGCCGCGGTTTCAAAAGAAGCAGCATGTCTGTTTACAGTCGGTTTTTTGTTTATTTATGTTACGGCCGCGCTCTCCTCTATGGGAGAGCCGGCCGCAACAGAAAAGCATGCGGCCGGACCGCTTCAAGGCCGCCACGGCTTAAACCGCAGTGGTTCTCCCGGCGGAAATCTCGCGGTTTTCGCTGCGGCCAAACCGCGAGATTTCCGACAAAAATACGCCCCGTGTGAACCCTGCCTAAGAATGAAGATGTTCACCCCAAAATGGATCCCCCGTTTGTCCCGATTTCAGAGACATACATATTGTGGCCCTAATTTTATGTCTGTATGCATAATGGGGCTCAAAACAAAAGGCACATCAAACTTCAACTGTGTCTTAACTTTTACATAATAGCCATTATCTATTGGATACCTGCTATCATGTGACCGGGGGGGGGGGGGGGGGGCGCTCGTCTACCTTTAGTAGCCAGGAGCAAGGGGACTTTGAATTTCCCGGGCCCTCCACAGCTTTTGTGCTTGCGTCCGCCATTTTGCTAATGGACACATGCGCCAAAGTTGGGAAAAGGTCCCCAGATAAAGATCCCGTCGGGGGACATCGCCAGTGGCCTTAGGTGATAATTTCACCTCCCCTCACGAATCTGATCCGTAATTGGAGGTGAAACTTTAACTGTTTTTACTTTTACGTGATCAACGTTTTCAATTGGAAAACGGCGATCGCGTGACCAGGGACCGCGTTTTGCAGGCCCCCGTGAAATCTCCAGGCTCTCGGCTACGTTTGGTAGCCAGGAGCAGTGAGATTTTAAATTACCCTGGCGATCTGCGGCTTTTGCACATGCGTCCGCCATCTTGGCGGCGGGCGCGTACGCAGAAGCCGTGGTGGAGTTCACGGGTAAATGCGGGGCCTTAGGTACGTTATTTCATCTCCCCTCACGGATATGATCCGTGAGGGGAGATGAAACCTAAACTTTTTCTTTTTTTAAAGTTTTTAAAAACTTTTTTTTTACTTTACATGATCGCTGTTATCCTCTGGATAGGAGCGATCATGTGACCAGGAGCCATGCAGCGGCTCCCAGTGACAGCTCCCTGCTCTCGGCTACACATGGGAGCAGGAGAATTTTTAAATTTCCTGGGCTGCGCGCGGACAGACTTATGACGTCTTGGGCGGAGGCGCAGAAGGCGCCGACGGGACCTGGGAGGCCAGAACACCGCGGGTCATCGCTGAATGTTGAACTTTTAAAAACTTTTTATTAACTTTTATATGATCGCCGGCATTCAGTTAATTCCAGTGATCATGTTGCTGGGGGAGGGGACCCGTGGCCCGGAATGGCAGCTCCAGGTTGCCGGCTACCTCCGGGAGTCGGCAGCATGGAGCTGTCACGTCCTCAGCTTGCAGGGCCTTAATCCCTGCAGAAAAACATATTTCTAAATCCTCAGGGATTAAGGCCCAGCAAGCTAGGAAGTAAAAAGGCAATGGGCTGGTCACTAAGGGGTTAAGCTCCTCTATTTTCTGCTGTGCGATAGTTCTCCACCAGGTGTGCAGTGAATTAGTCGCGCTTTTACTCACTCTAGCATCGTGCGATTTTAGCGCAAGTGATTTTATTGCACCCTTATGGTAGTTTCACACTGATGATCGCGATATCTCTGCGAAGAAAAAAAAAAACGCTGCAAAATCGCAATTGTGTTCTGGCAGTTTTTGAGGATCAGCAATGCCTTTTGAAAAATCACATATCACATCGCTGCCACCTGCAATTATCTCGCATGAAAGTCAATAGGAGATTCTAATGTTAAAACCACATCGCGTCACATCAAAATCGCATTTGCGATAAAAAGGAGGCTCCGTAGGGAAACATAGGCTGGAAGAAAAAATGCTGAAAAATAGGACATGCTGTGTTTTCTTTTATTTTTTAATACCACATCGCATGAGTAAAAAACACCACAAATCATTGGTTTTACAATTCCGTGTTTTCACTCACTTTTATCGCAAGTGTGAAGGCACCCGTAGCGCTCCCACACACTTGCGTTTGCATTTTTTTTCTTAATGTGATTGTCATGGGACTTTGTAATGTTAAAAATGCAACGCAAGTTTGTGCTTTGTGATTCTTGTGCGATTCGTTTTTAACGTTAGAATGTCCCATTGACATTCGCGTTAACAAAAACCGCAAACGCAAGTGTGTGGGAGCCCTTGGGGTAGGGTCACACGGGCGAAATCGCTGCAAGAAAATTATGGCAACATCCCAATTTTGTACATGCAATGTCTGAGCATCAGCACTGCTTCTCGCAAAAACATCGCTGCCGCTTGCGTTTTGTGTCGCGAGAAAGGTGATAGGATTTTCTAATGTTAGCACGTTACACAAAGATCAAAAGTTCGTGCATTGCGATGTGATAAAACAAAAGCTTCATAGGGCAACATGGGCGATTGAAAAAGAGCAAACTGCAGAAAGATAGGACATGCCGGCATTTTTTTTCACGCAATATCGCATCAGTGAAAACATCACAAATGTGAAGGAAACCATTGAAAAGCATTGGTTTTACATTTCTGGGTTTTCACGCACTGTCGCATCGCACGATTTTATTGCCTATGTGAAATCGTCCTTCGCCTCCTCATACATCAGGTGCATTGTGTGCTGGCGGGGGATGATATTAACACCAGCATTTGAAACGCCATCTATATATATAAAATTGAATGTATGTCTGCGTGTCTGTCTGTCTGTGTGTGTGTGTGTTTGTCCTTTATGCGCTACTACACCATTCATCCGATCGCCATGAAACTTTGGGAAGTTGTTGAGTACACTCCTGGGAAGGTTACTGGCATAGTACAACTATCCTACAATAAATGGCGCGCTTGCGAGCGTCGTCGACAGTTACGCCCCCCCACGTAGATCATTCGATTTCCATCACTGCCACTAATTTTCTCACTTCCCGGTGTCATAGAAACATGAAATTTGGCACGAGCATTGATTATGTCATAAATAGGAAAAGCTAATGGGTCCCAACTTGATTATTCAATTCTATGCGCAAAAGAATTAGCGTCCAAATTTTACGTACGGAATGTAATTTTCTCACATAGAAACTTGAAATTTGGCACGGGCATTGAATATGTCACAAATAGGAAACGCTAATGGGTCCCAACTCGATTATTCAATTCTATGCGCAAAAGAATTAGCGTCCAAATTTTACGTACGGAATCTAATTTTCTCGCTTCCCAATGTCATAGAAACTCAAAATTTGGCGCGAGCATTGATTATGTCATAAATAGGAAAAGTTAATGGGTCCCAACTCGATTATTCAATTCTAGGCGCAAAAAAATTAGCATCCAAATTTTACGTCCGGAATCTAATTTTCTTACTTTCCGGTGTCATAGAAACGTGAAATTTGGCACGAGCATTGATTATGTCATAAATAGGAAAAGTTAATGGGAAGTTGTTGAGTACACTCCTGGGAAGATTACTGGCATAGTACAACTATCCTACAATAGGTGGCGCGCGCGCGAGCGTCGTCGACAGTTATGCCCCCCAGACAAAGATCGTTTGATTTCCATCTCAAGCACAAAAGCAAAAGGCATTACGAGCAACGGGATGTGTGTTCAACTACAAAATGATGCATCCGCCGAACATATCACAAGACAATTGCTGGATATTGAGAATGCTGAGGTAAAATAAAAGCTGTGCTGTGATTGGTTGCTATATATTATACTGCTGAGGTAAAATGAATGCTGCGCTGTGATTCGTTGCTATTTTTTATATTGCTGAGGCAGAATAAAAGTTGCGCTGTGATTGGTTGTTATTTCTCTTAGTGCTGACGTAACATGAAAGCTGCACTGTGATTGGGTGTTATATATTATAAAGCTGAGGTAACATGAAAGCTGCGCTGTGATTGGTTGTTATATATTATACCACTGAGGTAACATGAAAGCTGCGCTGTGATTGGTTGTTATCTAGATATATAAAAACAAATGTATGTCTGTCTTCGCAGCAACGCGCGATGGGTAAGCTAGTTCTTAATAAATCTCCTGCCATATTACTGTGTGCCCTTCTGGGGACACCACAGATAGTGCTCTGATTGCTGAGGACTACTTTCTGGTATAGAGCAGTCAGTGCAGCTAGAATGAAGTGTTCATATAAGCGAGTCTCCACATGTGTTGAGTGCAGCCTTCACCCTACAACAAGTAGTGCCTCATGTGACTGGAGGAGGAGGAGGGTGGACAGACACACTGGAGCTGCTGTGTTCTTGAGCTGCTCCCAATACACAGGGAGGACACAGACCGAGCACACAAACAAGTAAGTGAGGAGGGGGACATGGAAGTCTCACTGTGGGCCAGTCACAAGCCTGGTGACAGCAGACCGCCTGCCGGGTTCTCCTCAGAAGTGGAACTCTCAGACTACAGACTGACAAGAAGCAAGAGCTGTGATCTTCCAGCTCCATGTATACAGGGTGACTGCAGAACAATGTGAACTAGCTAAGCTGGTTACATGATATATGACTGGACATACTACAACAGTATGACCGGCACATCTAGGAGAGCTCCTCAGACTGGTTTACACATAGGCACTGGTGTCACTTGCATGCACTGGGATAAAACACACAACTGTCACAAGGAAACCTATTCCTACGGTATCAATGTGTTTATAAGCAGGGGAGCTTCATCTCTCAGACCCAGGAAAAATCACAGCACTTTCTGTTCTTGGATAATGCTTTTCAAGAATCTCCCATTATTTCCTATGGGTGCATGGAAACTTCCGTCCCATGTGATTTGCATGCGAGTACAATGCATTTTTTTTCCATTTCACCTATTGGAACAATGTGATTTTTTTTTTTTTTTTTTTTTTTTTTTCTTCACACGTGAAAATCACATGTACAGTTAGGAAATGTGTTTTTTAACCCCTTTAATTTTTTTTTTCCTCCCCATCTTTAAAAAATCATAACTCTTTTACGGGACAAATTTCAATTTTTCAACAGTACTTTATAATGTTCCATATAATGTACTGAAAAACTTTCAAAAACTTCTAAGTGGGATGGAATGGAGGGGGAAAAAAGTTTACATCCTCCATCTTTGGGGCTGGGGGTTGTTTCTACAGTATACACACTACAGCAAAAATGACATGATAACGTTATATAGTACAGTTACTAAAATCCCAAATTTATGTAGTGTATAATTTTGTACTACTTTTTTACATTTTCATTTTTTTTTTTCAAAGATTTTATTTTATGTTGCCATCTTTGACAGCCATATGTGCTTTTTTTATATATACAAATGGCAAAAGGTTTTCCCTTTTATTACCATTTACTTTTTATTCTAAAACTTTTTTAAGCAGCTTTTTACACTTTTTAAAGAAAAATATTTATTTATAGGTGACAAAAACTTGCAATGGTGTGAACACTCCTGCAGGAAGATGTAATACTGTAGTATTACATTATACTGCGATCTGACAGGCAATCTATCAAGCCATGCCACAGACATGACCTGAGAGGGAATCTGCAATGGTAGCGATGTGGGGGTGTGGGGGGGGGGGGGGGGCTTTCAGGAGGCCCCTAGTTGCAATGGCAACTAAACACGCACCCCGCAATCTCAGTGCCATGGACCATTCGGGACTCCCAAACTCTGATTCAGGCATTTAAATGCCTCTTTCAGAATTGACAATGGCATTTAATGGATTAACTGGTACGATCAGCAGGAGCGCTGATCACAGCTGTTGGGGGCAGGTGTCAGCTGTAAGAAACAACTGACATCCACTCCTGATCCCCCTCCATACAAACCCCAAATCTCCATGGCGTAACTATATGTTATGGTGCATTAATGGGTTAAAGTTGAAAAATGGCAGGTCTAGGAGTGAGATATCAGTTTGATTTCCTCAGACCTATATCGCACTTGCCCGAGTAAATGCAGCCTCAAAGGGGTGTTCCCATCTCAACGTTTCAGGCTAGCAGGTTAAACGGTTTCCATAAGGCTGGGGTGAAAGAAGAGTTGCTGTTTTTTTTTTTTTTTTTTACACTTTTTACTTTTGTCCCTAGTTTTGTCCTTCAGTATTGCAATATATTCTCCAAGCCCATTAGAACCTGCCTTGGGCAAGACCTCATAGGTCAGCATTTATGGCTGACCTGGAGGCAAAAATCAGAGTCAGGGCTTATTCACACGAGCATATATCTGTCACCGTTTTCACGGTCTGCCAATATACGCTACCATCTGAGCTGTGTTCCCCTCCCCTCCCCCTCCAGGGCTCACCTCCTCTCTCCTCCGGCTGTTTGCAATGGGGGGGGGGGAGTTAAGCTCCACCCCTATAACACACTCCCATTGCTGGCTATGGACAAGTGGAGGGGGAGGGAGCTTAGCTCGGCACCTGTCCTACCCACTCCCATTGCAAACAGCTGGAGGGGAGAAGAGAGAGGAGGTGAGCCGGGGAGGGAAGAGGAAGACAGCTCAGATGGTAGTGTATATCTGCCGGCCGTAAAAACGGCAGCAGATATACGCTCGTGTGAGTAACCCCTCAGCTTGGATGCCAGCAGTTGGTGCCGGAGCCCCAGCTGTTGTATAACAACTAAGCTCCTGTTATACCCACCTGTGACACGACACTTGTGCTGGGTTTTTTATGGTAGAGCACCATAAAAAAACTCATGTATGAGAAAGAAAGCCTATATTGGTCACCATAAAAAGGCGTATGGTCAGTCACTAATGCGTTAACTATCATAGTTTCTAAAGGAATCCACTATGGTGATTTGAATGGAGCCTAAGTTAGTTCTTTTACACCAGGTTTCCTTGGCTCTTTCATGGTAAGACTGTGGATGCACATATATAGGTTGTGTCCGGACAGTAGTTTTGTGCCTCAGCTGGTCACAACTGCTGACATTTGTGCGGTTTGTGTACCGTCCGCCATTCATAAGCCAGACAGAGAAACGCTGCATGCAATGGTTGCCCAGCACAGAGAGGCAACCGGTGTCACAGCTCATGGTGTGGGATGACATTAATAGCCCCATAGTTCTAAGGCCTCATGTCCACGGGGAAAATCAGATCCGCTGCAGATTCTACATGTAGAATCTGCAGCGGGTCCCTCCTGCCCCGCGGACATGAGCGCCGAAAATAAGAATTTAAAAGTATTTACCATCCGGCGCGGGCGGAGAAGATCAGCTGTTCCTCACGGCCGGATCTTCATTTTCGGCCGGCGGATGAATTCCTGACGCCGGCGGCACGTCGCCGGCACGTCGCCGGCACGTCGCCGGCACGTCGCCGGCGTGCCGCGCGCATGCGCCGGGCACATCCGCCGAGCCGAAGCAAGGAAGATGCGGCCGTGAGGAACAGCTGATCTTCCCCGCCCGCGCCGGATGGTAAATACTTTAAATTCCTATTTTAGGTCTCCCGCGGATCCGGACGGCTTCCATAGGCTTCAATAGAAGCCCGCGGGAGCCGTCCCCGCGGGAGACCCGCATGAAAATGGAGCATGGTCCGGATTTTTCCATGCTCCATTTTTTTTTAAATCCCTTTTATTGACGATCCGCGGGTATTTATCTACCCGCGGGTGGTCAATGCATCCCTATGGGATGCGGATCCGCATGCGGGAGATCCGCTGCGGATCTTAAATCATATTTTGCCCGTGGACATGAGCCCTAAAGGATCAGTTCCTTATGCCAGAGGGGAAAGAAACCTGATGGCCACATGCTGCCCTATTCTATCCAGAAAAATCCCCCACAATAAATCAATGTGGACAAAAAAGCAGTGATAAAGAATCAGTCATGTCATTGCTCCAAATTTTGGGTCAGCTTACTAAAAATTATGCAAGCAGAAATGTGTAACAAATTTGCCAGAAATGTGACTCTTCTGATCACTCTCCAGATTTGGCAAGAAAAGGGGAATGCTTTCAAAGTAGCCTTAAAGCCTGTACAAAGCTGTAAACTGTGTGCTGCTGTATGGCAGGGGTTAAAAAAAACTGTACTGCGCATGTCTGACAGTGGACCATCCGTAGTACAGATGAAGCAAACCAAAAGCAGGTACGCATGGACACTGCTGCTGCCAAGACCGGATTCCACTGCGGGATTCTGGTGAACTTCCCAGAATATTTTTTTTTTTTGTCCTTATGCACTTTTTACTTTTTTTCTGTCAGCTGTCTAGTGCTTGTTGATAAAAATGTAATTGTTCCCAGTAAGAGAAACCAAGTAATCTTGTAGATATGATACTTTTTAATGGCTAACAAAAATACGTGATGTTACAGCAAGCTTTCAGGTCTTCTATCGATTCTTCATCATGCTAGAATGGAACTGGATTGGATGGGGCACATATATAATATACAAATGCAAAGAGGACACCTTTCTTGATTGAAATACACGTTCACACACACCTACTCGGGGGTCCTTCTTCAGGCTTAAATCCAAAGAGAGAGAGAGAGAGATACACATATAAACAAAATCACAGAGGTGAAAGAAAAACCACAAAAACATTCACTGAAAGAGCCAAAAAATGCAATACCTGGCAGGCACAATCACCGTAAACCCTCAAAGAATGCAGTGTGCCAGACTATGATAAGGAAGAGCTACTTGTTCAGTGCAGATTATTATGCAGTCACGCACTCAACCAGCCCAGATTGGGGAGGAGAGACTGCAAACTACCATAGCCCGCACATGTGAACGATACCAGAGAAGCCAGGCAAAGATGGGTGTGCCCCACCATACAGGATAGCAACTACCCTGTATCTCCAAAGTGGGCCACACTCGCTGACATCTTGGGCTCCCCCAAAATCTCTAGCAAACTGCATACAAAAAAAAAATGATACGTACTAATAAATGCAGGTGTATTGCATTTTGGCCAAAACACATAGGCTGATGGGCCACGTCGAGGCCCACCGCGACTGTCAGTACCTACACTAACTCACTTAACTAAATTAAAATCACAGAGGGGAGAGAAAAAACACTCACTGAAAGAGCCAAAAAATGCAATACCTGGTAGGCACAATAACCATAGGGCAGGCACAATCACCGTAAACCCTCAAAGAATGCAGTCTGCCAGACTATGATAAGGAGGAGCTACTTGTTTAGTGCAGACTATTAGGCCGCCTGCAGATGGGCGGGTTGAATCCTCGCCGCGGGACCCGAGCGCCTGCAGGGAGCAGTGCGTATTCACCCGTGCCCGACGGCTCCGGCTGTTTGATGTGCCGGCTTGCCGGGCAGCCGGCGCATGCGCAGACCGGAGCTAGCAGCAGGTGAGTAACATTTCTGTGCGGGGCTCTGCGAGGCCCGCGCAGAAATAGAGCATGCCGCGATTTGTTTGCCACGCGAGATTTCGCACGGCCGTCTGCATAGGATTGCGTTTGTTAACGCAATCGTATGCAGGCTTCCAGCGGCCGAAATTCCACAGGAAATCCCGCCGCGGAATTTCCGCTCGTGTGCAGGCGGCCTTATGCAGTCACTCACTCAAACCAGCCTAGATTGGGGAGGAGAGACTGCCTGCCCTGTGGCGATTGTGCCTCCCTTACGGCGAGTGTATTGCAATTTTTGGCTCTTTCATTGTACACATACTGTATAAACATGTTGATAAAAAGTATATAATACATTATGGTATTCAGTAAAACAAAAAAGAATAACTGACTTATCCATTGAAAGTCAATGGCATCCGGTAGGACTTATTACAAAAATGTCATAAATAATGTTAAATTCGTCATGCATGGTCTGTGAATGGATACAATTAACTTTTGTTACTATTGACTGCTAGATACAAATGTTACATTGTATAATGAGAGTAGGAAAAACAAAACTTGTCAGGTTGTGTTTTATTTATTTATTTTTTTTGTAACTTGCAGTTTGTTAATAACATTTGTGTCGGGTGACCCATTTTCCTGCTGCAATAAAGCACCGAACAAACCCCACTGAATATAATTGGGTCAGTTTGGTTTCCCTTTGGGCATCCGGATGAGATAGAGCCTCTGAACGCGGATGTGAATGCAGCCTAAACTGCATTTTTTTGGACATTTTTTAAATACTGCATACTGACCAACTTTTCATTCCTGTTGTTCTTCTGCTTCATCATAGATTGCAATCAGCACTGCAGATGTGAACAGAGTCTTAATTCTTTGTGTTTTATTTACAGATAACAACATGCCTGAGAACGCTGACATCATGCCGGAACAGAACTCAAACAGCGGCCGTAGACTAACTAGGAACCAAGTATTTACACTGATATCAGCCGCTTCACTCAATTTCAGCTCAATGATATGTTATTCCATTTTGGGACCCTTCTTTCCTCAAGAGGTAATATATAAATGGCATTTTAATGTGTGGCAGCTAACTGCCACTTGTCTCATGCATCTATAAGTTAGGAAAATTACTTTTTTTTTAGTATAGCAAAGATTTGTTTTTATAAAATTGAAATGCTCTCTATAAAAACATCAACTTAAGGGCTTATTCAGACGACCGTATATCGGCTGGGTATTCACGCCGGCCGATGTACGGTGTCCCTCTCTGCAGTGGGAGGAAGCTGGAAGAGCCAGGAGCAGTGCTCTGAGCTCCCGCCCCCTCTCTGCCTCCTCTCCACCCCCTCTCTGCCCCTCGGCACTATTTGCAATGAGAGGAGGCGGGACGGGGGCAGGGCTAAGTTCCAGGAAATAGGTAACCCCCACGTGCATTTCACACGCTGTGCGATGTTGTGCAGGTCCTATTGAAAACAATAGGCGTTGGGAGGTGTTCCAAGGCAATGGCCAAAGATAGGACTTCGCTCATATGTATGACCCCATTCAAAAGAATGAGGTTCATATTTGTGTGTCTCACAACACGCAAATATTGCATGATTTTCCTGGCCATGTAAAGGCGTCCTACTACTGTATTCGGTACATTTTGTGATGAAGTGCCTAAAATTACACCTGATATGATGACTGGTGAGGCCTTAGTTTAAAATATTTGTGCACTCCGAAAATGTTTAGCGTGCAGAATGTTGAATTTTGCTGTGGATCAAACTACAAATATTACACACTGCAACTCCGGACCCGGCTAGGCTGGATACATCAGTAGTAGAGATGAGCGAGCGTACTCAGTAAGGACAGATACTCGAGAGAGAGTATCGTCCTTTACGAGTACCTGCCTGCTCACCCGCAAAGATTTGGGTGCCGGCGGGGGTGAGCGCTGTGTTGCGGGAGTGGGCAGGAGGGAGCCGGGGGAGAGAGCTTTCCCCACCCCACCCCCTCGTTCCCGCCGGCACCCGAATCTTTGCAGGCGGGTACTTGAAAAGGGCAAACTTGCTGGAGTATCTGTCCTTACCGAGTACACTCGCTCATCTCTAATCAGTAGACCTTTTTTATTCCCTGTATTGACAGTGAAGCCTATCTTTTCTTCTAAGTAATTCCATATTGACCAGACCAGGCCGCCTGCACATGGGCGAATTTAAATTGCGGAATTCACCATCGGTATCCGTGTGGACGATCTGCTGTAAAGTCGCCCATAAGAACAAATGAGCGTCCTCAGCTCTGCACGCACATGCAGACTTAAATTGCGGTGTCCACGAGCGAAAAAAAAAATCGCAGCATGTTCTATTTCAGCGCGGATTCCACGTGGACGGGCTCCATTGATCTGTATGGAAGTGTTCCAGTTGCAGTACATTCGCAATTACATTGTGTCTGGCACGTAAATTGGTAGGTGGAATTTTTTTTCCACGCAGACGATATGCTGTCCGTCTGCTCGAAAAAATGATTGCGTTCGCAACTACTCACAATTCCACAATAAATCGCAGGCTTTCCGCGATGAAAATCCCTCTACGGAATCCGTCTCTGCCGTGTGCAGGTGGCCTAAAAAAGCCACATAATAATGATGCATGATTCTAGCTTTAATGATACTGTTTTTGCCTCTGGTTGCACTATGCCTAAATTTAACTATGGTCCCCCTCAGAAGGAGAAAGGGCTTTTACCCACAGCCATCCTCCTTTTTTTTAATTTTTTTTTTTTTACGCTGCGATATCGCTGTGTTTTCTGCAATGGGACTTTATAATGTTAAAATCGCATCGCACAAAAATCGCAAGTTTGTGCTTTTGCGATTTTCGTGCAAATCGATTTTAACATTAGAAAGTCCAATTGAAAAAAACACAGCGATATCGCAGGGTTAAAAAAACATTAGTGGGTAGAAGCCCTAAAAGTATTAGCACCATTTGTTCCTTAAAATGTATATTTAATTGTGTTTTATATTTCTTATAGGCAATGAAGAAAGGTGCTAGTAACACAATTATTGGTCTCATATTTGGCTGCTTTGCATTATTTAATTTTTTAAGCTCCTTAATACTTGGAAAATATGTAAGTATATTTTTCTCATCTTCACCTAAAGTATATTACTTATATGATTTTGTGGTTACTTCAGAGGAGCCGAGGAATAAAATATGTATACACATAGAGGAGCATTAGATTCTCCTCAGACTGCATATACCGATGTTGCTCTGCCGAATGTGCCACCCCCTCCAACTCTCCTCACTTTTTACCCTTATAGGTAACGCCCCTTTTAATTCAAATTTAAACCTAGACTTAAAGGGGTTGTCTCGCGCCGAAACGTTTTTTTTGTTTTTTTTTCCATAGGCCCCCCGTTCGGCGCAGGACAAACCCAAGGGATGTGTTAAAAAAAAAGTATATATATTACTTACCCGAATCCCCGCTCTGCGACTTCTTCTTTCTTCCTACTTCTTCCTTCACCAAGATAGCCACCGGGATCTTCACCCACGATGCACCGCGGGTCTTCTCCCATGGTGCACCGTGGGCTCTGTGCGGTCCATTGCCGATTCCAGCCTCCTGATTGGCTGGAATCGGCACACGTGATGGGGCGGAGCTGCGATGACCAGCTCTCCGGCACGAGCGGCCCCATTCACCAGGCAGAAGACCGCACAGCGCAAGTGCGTCTAAAAACGCCAGAAGACAGCGAAATTAGACGGAGCCATGGAGACGGGGACGCTAGCAATGGAGCAGGTAAGTGAATAACTTCTGTATGGCTCATATTTAATGCATGATGTACATTACAAAGTGCATTAATATGGCCATACAGAAGTGTATAACCCCACTTGCTTCCGCGAGACAACCCCTTTAAGGTGGCAGCCCTTTCTTAGCCTTAAAGGCATGCTCCACCCCTGCAGTCCATGACCACTTCCTTATGTACTTTACAGCCTTTCAGTATACGCACACAGAGATCAGTTAGATTCTCCTCAGTATAAACACATAGAGGTGAGGTAGATTCTCCTCAGCATACACACATGGCGGTGAGGTAGATTCTCCTCAGCATACAAATCATTTCTCTAGGCTTTATGGTTTCTGAGAAAAGACCTGTTATGTATTGCAGAATTTCACAGTTTTTCATGCTTGGAATTGAATATTTAAGTTGAAACCCCTTTACTTTTCCTATTAGGACGTAAAGAATGGTTGTGTCAAATTTTATATTTGTGCAGTTCAGATGTGTATTATTAATTACAATACATGGGGGGGTCACTTGCTTTTGCGCATAGAATTTAATATTGAAGTTGCAACCGCTTTACTTTTCCCATTTAGGGCCTAAAAATGGTTGTGCCAAATTTCATGTTTATATGACACCAGGAAGTTAGAGAATTAGATTAGGTACCTTACATAGAGGTGCCAATACTTTTGCACTTAGCATTGAATAATCAAGTTGAGACCCCTCTACTTTTCCTATTCAGGACCTAATGAATGCTCATGCCAAATTTCACGCTTGTATGGCACCAAGAAGCTACATTACATAGGGGTGCACTTTCTTTTGCAATTAGCATTCAATAATCGAATTGTAACCCCTTTACTTTTCCTATGTAGGACCTAAAGAATGCTTGTGCCAAATTTCATGTTTGTACGACATCGGGAAGTTAGAGAATTAGTGTCGAGTCAGTCAGTGAGGGCTTTCACCTTTAGATAGATATGTATATTTAGATATATTTTTTCTATATATCTATATAGAGAAATATATCTATACACAGATAGACACAGTGTAAGCAGTACCCATATTACAGTTGAGCACCAGACAGAGAAGCTGCATCATGTTTATATGCCTATATAGCTTGCTGTCTGTTATTAGGGCCAGATATTGTACAAATGATATGTTGCTGCTGGTGTGAAAGCTTGTATACCAGCAGAGAACTTAAATAAGGTTCTATTGCAGAGTCCAGAGAAAGAAGCTGCATCATGTTTATATGCCTGTACATTGGGAGATGGTATAGTTCTGCTTCTGTCAAAGTATATAGCAGCAAACCAGAAAAAATATGCTTTGGTGTGAGGAATATTGCAGTTCTCTGTTTGTGGTCTCAATGTCATTCAAAGTCTCCAGTCTAGCCTGGAATTCAATAATGGGGACCGTGCACAAATATACAAGCTGTACTGTGTGGCCTTCTGTTCTCACATATTGTGCTGCCAGGGATTGCGGTTTATTTAGTTGCTGGTGGTATTTTGTGTTAATATAAAACAATAAGACACTTAAACAGGGAAGCGACAAATATACACAATTGGGCTTATTTACTATTCAAAATACAAATTTTTTTCTGTCGCAGATTACACCAGAAAACTATCTTACATGCTTGCGCCACATTTATCATGTGTTTTAGACAGTTTCGGACAGTTTTCTGACTTGCCTGAAAAAGGGGGCGACTTGCGCCAAATCGTTAGCGTAAACTTAGCCAGCTAATAGATGGTCAAACTTAGACTAGATCTTAAAATGTCCCAGATTTATTACTAAATGATAAACCTGTAGAATTTTAAGATTGTCTAGTCTTCGTTTACACTGGTAAATAGAGATGAGCGAGCATACTCGTCCGAGCTTGATGCTCGTTCGAGTATTAGGGTGCTCGAGATGAGCACCACGCGGTACTCGTCTCGATTAAACGAGCACTGACCATTGAATTCAATGGAGCTGGCAATACAGCCAGCTCCATTGAAAGCAATGGGCTGCCGGCGATCTCAGGATGAATTTTCGGGAAGGGCTTAAAAATATAAGCCCTTACCTGAAAATCATCCTAAAATGTGTAAAAAAAAAAAAAAAAAAAAAAAAAATGTCAGCATAAAAATCGTTCTCCTCTGCCATAGCTGTAACAGCTGTGGCAGAGAAGAACGATGTTAGCCCATTGAATTCAATGGAGCTGGCAATACAGCCGGCTCCATTGAAAGCAATGCGCTGCGGGCGATCGCGGGATGGATTTTCGGGAAGGGCTTAAATATATAAGCCCTTCCCTGCAATTGATCCAGAAATGTGTAAAAATAAAAAAAAATATATATACTCACCCGGTCCCGGCAGACGGCGTTCAGCCCGGCCGGCGGCAGTTCTCTGAACTGCTCTCTGTAGTATTCAGCAGTCGGGGATTTAAAACCCCCGCCTGCTGAATGAGCTGACTCTGATTGATCAGGCTGTGACCAATCAGAGCAGCTCTCACTCACACCCATTCATGAATGGGTGTGAGTGAGAGCTGCCCCTGATTGGTCCCTGCGCTGAGCCAATCAGAGGCAGCTCTCACTCACACCCATTCATGAATTCATGAATGGGTGTGTGAGAGCTGCCTCTGATTGGTCAGGCTGTGACCAATCAGAGGCAGCTCATTCAGCAGGCAGGAATTTTAAATCCACGGCTGCTGAATACTACAGAGAGCAGTTCAGAGAACTGCCGCCGGCCGGGCTGAACTCCGTCTCCGAATTTCCCAGATTTTCACAAATGAAAACTTTAGCGAGCATTGGCGATATACAAAAATGCTCGAGTCGCCCATTGACTTTAATGGGGTTCGTTACTCGAAACGAACCCTCGAGCATTGCGGGAAGTTCGACTCGAGTAACGAGCACTCGAGCATTTTGGTGCTCGCTCATCTCTACTGGTAAACTTTCAGACAGAATTACTAAATAAGCCCCAGTATGTGTCAGTGGCCTCAGATATCATTCAAAGACACTAGTCCAGTTGCTACAACTAATTTGTAGCCCTTATGCAGCTAGCAGTAGGGTGAGGAGAATTAAATTGCCCTGCACCAAACAGGGACCACTCCCGAAAAAACAACCTATATACTCTGTGGTCTTGTGTTCTCACATTTTATGGCTCCCACGGATTCCACTGCTTAGTTAGCACACTGTGCCCTCAGCGTGCTGGAATTGGTGCTGTTGCTGCTGTCCTTCCACTTCCGTCATGTTTCCTCCTCCTACTTCTTCCCAAATGAAAAATATGTTAACATGGAAATACAGAGCTACAGATCTCATGTTTACACGAGGAAAACATCAAGGTGCTGGTGCTGGTGCAGCTGCTGCTGTGCTTTCCGTTTCTTGCCTTCGCCATGTTTCTTCCTCCTCCTTCTCCCAAAATGAAAATTTTCTAAAGCAAACGAAACGGCTGTAGCTCTACAGCTGTTCCTTGGAGAAGGCCCGTGCTTGGGTATTTTGTTAACCTGGTAGAATGTGTCCTTTGCAAACTTTGACATTGCTTTTAAAAAAGCAGCACCCCTTCTGTCTTCCTTATCCCAATTTTTGATCTTGGAAACCCTATGTGGGCCTTCTTTTGTTTTTAATGACACCCATGTGCTACAATTGACCCCTACACTACTGTTTGAGAGAAGCAAAGTGTTCCCCAGTATTACCATGTAATTTGGAGGGCTTTGGCTGGGATAGGTCATCAGCTGAAATGAGCCAAAATATCCCCTTTTACAGTCCAGTCTGCAGGCATCATGTTATGGAGCAGGAAAAGCTGAGAAGACTGAAATATAGTTCTGTGGAAAAAGATTCAGTATAACTTTTATTCATTTATATCGCTCCTTATTCTGAGCTTACTGGTCCAGTAGGCGGTCCTAATACCATGTTTCCTCCAAAATAAGACACTGTCTTATATCAATTTCCAGCTTGCTTTCTTAGAGACATCAAGTAATTGCTATTATAACAGCTGCATGGCAGACTGTTTACCTGATCAGTTGTTTTAATGGTCTGTTTTTATAAATATCCAGATTTCCCTTTCAGCCTCACCTATCTTGGAAGTTGAGTGTGTTACATGTTAGAGTTCATCGGGAGGGGTATCATCTCTCCTTAAGGAGAGCACCTAGAAGGTGATTGAGGGGACTTATAAGGCTATACATGCTCCTCTGGGTAATATGCAAATAAGGAAGATGGAACAATACCTCTGCAGCGCCACCTATTGGATGGCAGCATTCCTGCAAATCAATGTCCGACCCTTTAAACAGGTCTTTAGAACCAGTACTGGAAATTATAAACCAAGCCAGACACAGACAGCTGTTTGGGGGATTTTTGCCCCTCATCCGTGTGCTTTAGGATGGATTCTGGCTTAGTTTGCAATTTCCAATCATTATTCTGAAGACCCATATAAATTGGGGAATGCTGCCATCCAATAGGTGGCGCTGCAGAGGTACTGTTCATTCTTCCTTATTTGCCTATGTAAGAGTTCATTAACATCAGCATCAGAGGTTCTGTTCGGAACCATCATTGGTGATTTCTGCTAGAGAACAGGAGCTATTGAACACAATGACCTCTACCGTATTATAGAATTGTATAGAATTTTGTTTATATATAAATAAAATATGGGGCCTATGTACTCTTTCACAAGGTAATTCTTAGAAACGTCATCTATATCTGTAGAGTTTTAGAAATTTTGTATTAAGCACACTCATTCTGGTGCAAATAAATGTGCAAATAACTGCATTTTTAATATTCCAGATTGTTCAAATTGGAGCAAAATATATGTTTGTGGCTGGTTTATTCGCATCAGGAGTTGTCACAATTCTGTTTGGGTAGGTTCCAATTAATTAACTGTAATGTACATTAATACCAGCTCAGATCAAGGCTGGTGGAGGCACCTGGGAAACCATTCTGTTTTAGGCCCCTTTCACAGTATCAGTGTTGTGTAATACATGGATATCGTAAATCAGAACTAAACTTTCAGATTATTTTTTAGGATAAGCAGTCATGGAGGAGTAGTAATATTTCTGCCCATTATATGGCTTGTAGCCGGTATTTTGTTAAAGGGATTTTTTTTTTCCAACCCCCCCCCCCCCCCCCCCCCCCGTTCGGCGCGAGACAACCCCGATGCAGGGACTTTAAAAAAAAAAACGCACAGCGCTTACCGGAATCCCCGCGCTCCGGTGACTTCTTACTTACCGGTTGAAGATGGCCGCCGGGATCTTCTCCCTCGGTGGACCGCAGGGCTTCTGTGCGGTCCATTGCCGATTCCAGCCTCCTGATTGGCTGGAATCGGCACGTGACGGGGCGGAGCTACACGGAGCCGGCATCCTGCACGAGCGGCCCCATTGAGAAAAGAAGAAGACCCGGACTGCGCAAGCGCGTCTAATTTGGCCATTAGACGCCGAAAATTAGGCGGCTCCATGGAAACGAGGACACTAGCAACGGAGCAGGTAAGTGAAAAACATCTTATAACTTCTGTATGGCTCATAATTAATGCACAATGTACATTACAAAGTGCATTAATATGGCCATACAGAAGTGTATAGACCCACTTGCTGCCGCGGGACAACCCCTTTAAGTTTTACACCTCTACAGGCTTTATTGGAAATCACAATTCCGAGAACAAGTCTTAAAGGGGTATTCCAGAGACTGAGCCAAATTTCCCTAACATTTCCACTTATTGCCAGTACATCCATCTAAATCAAAACTCCAGTACTTTTTTTTTCTGACCTGCACCACCGCTATTTTCCATTGTTATTTAAAATATCCGCCGGGAAATACAAAAACTACATCTCCCACAATGACCCACTGCCAGTTACTGACAAGTGTTCATTCACAACTGTGCAAACTGTGTCGTTATTACAGAATGGGAAGGCACGGAGCAGCCTGACCAATAAAACAGTAGCGCGTACAGGTCATATGCATTGGATACCAATGGAGAACTAAGGGGGGCGCTGGTAAAATAATATCTCTGCAGCTCTGTAATATAAACTATAAAATTTTCGTTATTAACTATAATAATTACGTTATCACCTTATGAACTTTCACTTTAAATTGCCGGAATCACGCTTTACACCTTTCCTTCTATCGAACGTATGAAGGTAATTAGCGAGGCAACATCTCTTCATACAATGCAGGCATCGGCTGTTTCTTTCAGCCGACACCTGGCGGCAACAGCTCAGATAAGCTGCTCATTGGAGCTATTAACCCCTTTAATGCTGCTGTCAGTTCTGACAGCGGCATTTAAAACTATATTCGTAGGTCCCATACAGCTCTCCTGCGATGAGATCACAGGGAGCTGTGCAGGTGTCATAGTAGCCGGTGGCCTTCTGAAAGGCCCCAGGGTTTTCCTAGCCGAATGTCCTTGGGGTGGCTTGATAGACTGCCTGCCCGATCGCAGTATAATGTAATGCTGTGGCATTAGTATGCTTAAATCCTGATTTCAATGGGGCACTTAATTAGATTAGTATGTACCAAACCCCTGATTATTACGGGGGTCTTAATTAGACTATTACACAATGTTCTGTCCCCCCTCCCCCCCATCTATGCTCTACTGAAGCCCGTTAATTATCCTTCGTTATTAAAGATTGTTCTTTGAGAATCTTCACAATATTTCCCAACCTTCTTGGACATTTCTGTTCTTAAGAACATTCAGCCATTGGATCCTTCCTACCCTCTTTCTGAGTCCAGGGTACTCTAGTGCTATAAATAATAATGATCTTCATTTGTATAGCGCGTTAGTGCTATAAAGCTTAGGAACCACTGTCCTATGACCATCAACATGCATGCTTAACCACAGATTTCCTGTAGTTAGTAGTCCAGAAACATGGCGTATCAGAACTCCATGCAAGGAGACCAGAACTCCAGACGGTTTTAATTAAGATTAGTGAAAGTTACATAATTACCTCTTCTGACACACATTAAAGTGTCTGGCAGTGGCTAGAGGGAACCAGGTGGTATTTCCCTTGTGGCTCCATATAGAATCTGCCCCTGGTCCACGTTTCGTTCTTAGCTGTGTGAATTATGTTAACGTGCTTTGCTGTGATGAAACTTCTGCATAAGATTAAGCTTTATATAGTGCTTTTTTTATTCATCAGTCCATGCTATATGACTGGAAATATATCCTCCAGAGCATACAGTAATACTTCCCATACCATTTTTTTAATGCAAAAATAAGGTAGATTATGCTGATTTCTGCATCCCTTTTTCTCTCTTATTCCAGATTGCTTGACAAAACTCCAGATGGAACAATATTCATAGTTATGTGCTTTGTAGTGAGATCTATAGATGCAGTGGCCTTTGGAGCTTCAATAACTGCATCATATTCTATTCTGGCGAAGGCTTTTCCTAACAATATAGCTACTGCAATGGTAAGTCAACTTTTTATAACTTGAATTACAAAATGATAAAGGAAGTAAATAGAGATGAGCGAGCTTACTCGCTAAGGCAAACTAATCGAGCGAGTAGTGCCTTATGCGAGAACCTGCCCGCTCGTCTCTAAAGATTCGGGTGCCGGCGGGGGAGAGCGGTGAGTTGCGGGAGTGAGCAGGGGGGGAGAGAATGAGAGAGAGTTCCTCCCATTGGCACCCGAATCTTTTGAGACGAGCGAGCAGGTACTCGCATAAGGCACTACTCGCTCGAGTAGTTTGCCTTAGTGAGTACGCTTGCTCATCTCTAGAAGTAAACAAATCGTGTGTCTTCTGACCATTTTTCTTTTTTTTTTAACTAATGTTTTTTAAATTTTATAAGTAGATGACTAAGAAGAAAAGAATGGGCCCCACCGTAATGCCTCATACATAGGGCTTCTTCAGAGAGGTGTATTGTGATGGTGTAGCTTATACACACCTTAACAAGGGCCATTTTGTAATGAGTCAATCTTTGGCCCATTCCCACCTCTACTCCCATCTTTTATGTTTTTCAGACTTTTTTGTAAAACGATGTTTATTTCAGAATTGGTTATTTTTTATGTCTGTGAAATGGTTCTCACGATATTAAATGTTTATTCTCCTATTCAATGTGCAGGGTTGTCTTGAAATCTTCTCTGGGCTGGGCCTTGTTTTGGGCCCTCCAATAGGGGGAATACTCTATCAAACATTTGGATATGAAGTTCCATTTATTGCACTTGGCAGTGTTGTCCTGCTAATGGTACCACTAAATATTTTCATCTTGCCACAATATGGTACGTACATGTGCTTTATTATATATTTTTTAACATTTCCCCAAATTTTTTTTTAAATCTCCTAATCCCAGTGTGATCATCAAATGACAAGATATTATTATCATACTATGCTTGGCAGAACACACCGTGTTTCCCCGAAAATGAGACACTGTCTTATATTAATGTCTTGCTTTTGGGGGTAGTCTTATACTTACCCAGCAGGCACCATCTGGGTCCCTGCCTGCAACTGTGGAGACCAGTGGGATGGACCCAGATGGTGCCTGCTAGACTGCTTTTTTTATGTAGTGTACTTAGGTCTTATTTTCAGGGTAGGGCTTAGATTTAAATTTCCCCCTGAAAATCAGGGTAGGGCTTATTTTAGGGGTAGGTCTTGTTTTGGACTACTTTTGTTAAGGACCGATACACATGACCGGTCACATTAACCTTTCAAGCCTTGGGTTCCAAATTAGTTCATACCTGGATGCATCAGGGAGGCCAAAAACTATATGATTTATAGTAATTAGTTCCCACAGATACGTAGAGATGAGCCGCGGCAAGTATACAGCCCACTCTGCTTAAGGCGCGTACACTGAGCGTTTATTGACTGAGTATAGTTCTAATACAGGAAAGGAATACGTCATTAGTCATGGGGTTAATCTTATTGGGTTAGAAAAACATCAAGAATTGTGCTTTGTTAAAACAATCAGCGCAGTGAGAATAAATATGTGAAATGTCCTTCAAATGATTATTCCTCCCTTGTGAGTTTGGATGGTCGCAGCATCTTATTAGCACGATTCGTTCTTTTCCCAGAGCTCAGGGCGTGGGGGAGTCTCTTCTGATAACGATTTTTTCAGGCTTGGCTCTCGGAAGAATAAAAACAAATCATTAGACATTGCACCGAATATCCTGCTGTAAAGTTATTTCTGCTTGAATTATTGTTTCACTACGCACAAGCTTATTTACATCTTATAATGCTCCATTTTTGTATCTAACGGCCATTTTGAGACAGATTCTTCCATTTTATGGACCTGTACCTTCTCACATTGGACTACAATTTAATAAACTGAAAAACTGCTACATTTGTCGGCCCTTGTGACTGATTTATTAGCAGCTTATTTCCTTGATTAGTATACTGATGCCTAGATCTCTGTTCTTACTGTGGAATTTGCCGCAGATAATCCATAGCATACAGTACTAGCAGCGTTGATGAGAGTTTTAAAAATCCCTTCCACACACTGTGGAGAAAATCCGCAGCATAAATTGATTTGTTTTATGGATTGTGAATTCACAGCATGTCAATTTTTGCTGTGGATTTTCCCCGGGGATTTCACAAACGTTGGGGTGAAATCCACCCATTTTGGTGCAGATTTTCTGCTGCAGGTAATCAGAGAATCCGCAAAGCATGGAATCGACAGAGAGAAATAGAATAATGGATAGAGGGCTTACAAGTACTACTGTGTGACCTTACTGACCTCAATACTAAAAACCAAAAGAACTTACATACTTTATCCAATGTTTCATATTTGTTGCAGAATCTCTACCCGGAAAAGATTCTTTTTGGACTTTAGTCAAAGTGCCAAAGGTTATGTTAATGTGTTTTTCTATAGCTGCATTGAGTGCGTCTTTAGGATTTTTGGACCCAACCATGTCACTTTTCGTTACAGAAACGGTGAGTATTTTTGTGTCTTTTTTTCCTAAATTAATGTAAAATAATGGGAACTTTGCATGTTTTAAGCAAGTAGTTTAGTCTTTCAAATGCAACAATAAAAACAAAGTTCAGGTGTTCTGGACAAGTAATTTACTTTATGTACCAATTTCCATGCCAGATCTTCCATACGCTCAAAATTTGTCTTTAACCCCTTAAGGACATGGCCTTAAGGACGCAACAATTTTGGGGGGATTTTCATTTCCACGTTTCAAGAGCCATAACTTTTCTATTTTGCCGTCAACGTGGCCGTATAAGGGCTTGATTTTTGTGTGGTGAACTATATTTTTTATTGGTACCATTTTTGGGTGCATATATAATGTACTGTAAAACTTTTTTATTTTTTTGAGAGCAGGGAGAGAAAGCACCAATTCTGCCATTGCTTTTTAATTTTATTTTTAACTACGTCCATCAAGGAGCATAAATGACACAATACATTTTTTTTCTGCGGGTTGGTATGATTACAACGATACCAAAAACATAATTATTTTAGGTTTGGCAACCTGTCGGCCCTCCCCAATTGGATTGGGGGGGGGGGTCTGATGACACAGAGGGAGGATTCTCCCTTGGAGAGCCCTTTACATGCCGCGATCTACATAGATTGCGGCATGTAAGAGGTTAACAGCGGGAGTCGCTGTGCCGGTGCACCCCCGCTGTTGCAGCAGGAGGCTGGCTATCAGTAACAGCAAACTCCCGCTGCCGGATGCCACAGGATCTCTTCAGATTACGCAAGATCCACATGACGTATGGTTATGTCATGTTGCCTTGAGTACCACCCTGCCATGACGTAACTTTACGTTCTGTGGTGGAAAAGGGTTAAAACGTTTTCCCACTAACAACACTTTTTTCCCTATCCACAGGATAGGAAATAAATGTCTGATCACTGGGAGTCCAAACACCAGAACCCTCAGCAATCCTGACTCTTTGCACAGCCAACTTTCTCACGAGAATGGAGTTGTAGTGCGCATGTGTGACTTTTGCTCCATTCAATTCTATGGGCAGAGAGAGATGGATGTGCTCAGTGATTTTCCTCCGTCATCTAGAAGTGAATGCAGTGGTGGTCATACATGCACACCACCACTCCATTCACATGAAGAACCTGGGGTATTGCAGATGTCAGGATCGCTGGGTGCTCAGCCACTAATGTCCTGGGTGGCCTTGGAAATCACTACAGATCAACTTAGCGATTGTCACAATGTCAGCCGAATTTGCTTATTTTTGCCAAATTTTCCAGCATGACTAATATGAGGGCCTTTTTGACCACCTTCTGGGTACACTAATGCATATGTAACCTCTTAAATGTCTTTGTTGTTGCAAGACTTCTACGGAGAGCAAAGCATAGTCAGTGATGAATTTAAAGATTCAGGACACCTTTTGGGGAGCAATTTTTTGGGCTGACAATCATTTTTGCAATAGGGTTTGATTAGAAATGTTGCACCATTTGTTTTCTGCAACTTCTACATATCACTGTGTATAGATAAGTTAATTGCAGCTTACTGGTGGATGATCCGCAATGTTTCCGCCATGTAGAAACTTGCCCTATATGTTACATAAACCTACCCTTATAGTGTTCAGTCAGCACGCGGTGTGTAACAGTGATTGTGAAATAGTTGCACAGTCACTTTTATTCTTTTTATTAAGCAAGGATAATGGTGAGCCGACTGGATTAATTGTATAGGCAGATTTAAAAAAATACAATTCAACGGCAATTGGATTACATTATAACCCATAATTGGAAAACCTTCCGTGGCAGAAAAAAACGGATATCATATTTGAATTCAGCACACTAAAGTTACTGTAAGCCACTGTGGGAGAGTTAGCTCAGGTAGAGCGTGGGGTTGCAGTGTTAGCGGCAGTCCGAGACCACAACAGCATATAAACTCCGTACAGGCTTGGTCTGTGTTTATTAGAACACATAAAATAAACAAAATACAGCCTTAACCCCTTAACGACCAGCCCATAGTGTTTTTACGTCCTCCCGAAGTGGGCTTTATTCTCTGAGGACGTAAAAACATTTGTCCTGCAGAGAATAAAGCCCCTCGGGCTGTGGACGTGACAGCTCCATGCTGTCGGTGCCCGCAGATAGGTAAAAAAAGTACGTTTCAGCTGCCCTCATGGATCGGATCTATGAGGGCAGCTAAAAATACTCACCTCCATCCTCCACGATGTCTCCGGTGATCTGGAGCCGCCACGGGCTTCTGCGCATGCGCGCCAAGGGGAAAATGGCGGCGCATGCGCAGAAGCGCCGCGAAAATTGGAAAATCCCCTGTCTCCCGGCTACCTTCAGTAGCCGGGAGACAGGAGATGTCACCGGGAACCGCGGAGTGCGGTTCCCGGGCACGCGATCGCCGGTATCCGCCGGCGATCAAAGAAAAGTCAAAAAAGTGTAAAAAAGTTGTAGTTTCATCTCCCCTCATGGATGCCTTAGGCATAGTAACTTGCAGGGACCAAAGTAATTGGTCCCTGCTGACATGGGTGGCTGTGATAAACCACCTATGTCATTTGTTTAATAAATATGGTACACGATTAGTCCTGCGTATCTCTACCCTGTCACTCAGAGCGATTTGTGACAGGAGAGAGATAGCTGAGAAAAATCGTGTGCCATATAGCGAGTTAAAAAAAGAAAAAAACGTTCTTACCCGCCGTCACCTTCCCTTATACCCCAATTACCCTATTTTATCCCCGTCCACTTTTTTGGGGGCTATTTTTTTTTTTTACCCCCATTTAAATTTTTTTTTAATAAAATGGAGTATAAGCGCTACACCACCGAGCAAGCGTGCTCGCTGCGTCAAGCTCCGGTAGCAATGCTACCAGCGAGTCGTAGGAGGTTTTTTTTGAGAGTGACGACTCTGCCTCCAGTGCTATGGAGGTAGAGGAAGTTGTTGGGGCAGCGGGGCCAAGTTATGCGGCGCCCACTACTGTGTGGAGTGCCGCAAGTTTGTTTGCGCCCCGCATCCCAGAATTTTTAGCGGCTCCAGGCGTTAATCTGGATGTCGCAAATTTCACCCAGTATAATATTTTTAATTTATTCATTACCGACGATGTCCTGCAGTTAATTGTCCAGCAGACAAATACATACGCTGGACAATACGTGAGCATGCACCCCACGTCGGTTTATTCCGTGATGTGGACCGCTGTAGATGTCCCTGAGCTAAAAAAAATTTTGGGGACTTATTTTACTAATGGGACTCGTAAAAAAGTCATCAATACGGTCCTATTGGTCCACGAGCGCCATTCACGCGACGCCCGTATTTGCGTCGATAATGCCCCGACGCAGATACGAAAACATTCAGCGTTTTCTTCATTTTGCGAATAATACGCAAATCCCCCCGAGAAGTGACCCAGCGTACTGGGCAAATTAAGGCCCCTTATATCGTTATTAAGGGACGCCTTTAAAAACATTTATACCCCCCAAAAAAATCTGGCGGTAGATGAATCGCTGATGAGTTTCAAAGGGCGTTTATCTTTCCGCCAGTTTATTCCCTCAAAGCGCGCAAGATACGGTGTAAAGCTGTACAAAATCTGTGAGAGCGCCCCAGGTTATACTTGCGACTTTTTTATTTATGAGGGCAGGGATCGCCAATTAAACCCCCCCAACTGCCCAGAAGACATTGGCGTCAACGGGAAAATTGTGTGGGAGCTCGTGGGCCATTTTTTTAAATAAGGGGTACCATATTTACACCGATAACTATTATACGAGCGTCCCCCTTTTTAAAGCGTTACACACCGCACGTACAGGGGCCTGCGGAACTATCCGTAAAAATAGGCTAGGATTCCCACAACCCCTTGTTTCCAGGCGTGTCGACAAAGGCGCGTCTTGCGCACTGGCCTATGACCCCTTGCTGGCAGTTAAATGGCGTGACAGAAAGGACGTCTTTATGCTGTCCACTGTGCACGCAGACACCTCCGTTACAGTTAGGGAGAGGGGGGCTACAGCGGAGAAAATTAAACTGGTCTGCATCACAGAATATAATTTCATGGGGGGCATCGATCTGTCAGACCAAGCTCTACAGCCCTACCTTGTGAAGCGTAAAACGCGAGCTTGGTACAAGAAGGTAGCCATCTACCTTATACAGATGGCTACGTATAACGCTCACGTGATTTATAAATCGTCTGGGGGCACGCTGAGCTTCCTCCAATTTCAGGAGGCGCTCGTAGAAAATCTTTTATTTGGGACCACCGCACCACAAGACGCATTGCAATCGGAGGAGGTGCGAAGGCTAACAGAGCGTCATTTTATGAATTCCATCCCCGAAACTGTGAGCAAAAAATACCCCCCCAAAAAAGTGTCACGTATGCACTAAGCAAGGGAGTAGGAGAGATACGCGTTTTTATTGTCCCACGTGCCCATCCCACCCTGGCCTTTGTAATTACCCCTGCTTTGAAATTTACCATACAGTTTTACATTACTAATTTTTTCACATATAAAAAACGCCAAAAGGGTGTGTGGGTGTGTGTGTGTGTGTGGGGGGGGGGGGGGGGGTCTTTTTAGAGAATTAATTTTACTTTTATTAGTCCGTCTCCCCAGTTTTTCCTATTTGTAACAAAAAAAAAAAACGGTCCTAAAAGTGTCAAATTTGGTGAAGAAAATGAAATCACATTTATATTTCACTCACATTATAATTATTTAAAAAAATAAAAATGTAGCATCAGAATGCCCAGTACACCCCTAGATAAATTAGCTAAGGGGTCTTGATGTCAAAATTGGGTCACATGTGAGGGGCATTTTATTATTTTGGCAGTTTATTATCTCTACTAGTGTGCAATGGGGCCTGTAAATTATTCAGTTGCGCCCTAAAATCAAACGGGTGCTCCATACACTATAGGCCTAGCCATGCACCCTCTAAGAAGATTGGGGCTACAATGGGTATGTTTCTGAGCAAAGGACAAACAGGGGTATCCATTTTGGGGTGCAGGTCTTTATTCATATATGTGCTGTATAAAAAAAATATCGCTTTTAAAATGACAGAATTACCAAAAAAATGAAAATCGTAATTTTTTCCTTCGGCTTGGCTTAGATTCATTCAAAAACCATGAAGTCAAAAAAGACATTGTGCCTGTAGATAAATTCGTTAAGGGGTCTAGTTTTCAAAATGGGGTCACTTGTGGGGGTTCTCCATCGTTTTGGTCACTCAAGGGCTCTACAAGTGTACAATAGGGCCTAAGTCTCCTTCAAGCAAAATTTCTGTTCCAAAAGTCACCGGTTGCTCTTTTCATTTTGGGCCCCATTGTGCATCCAGACATAAGATTAGGGCCATAATGGGTATATTTCTGAAAACAGGACAAACAGGGGTATCCATTTTGGGGTGCAAGTCTTTATTCATATATGTGCTGTACAAAAAAAAAAAAACTGCTTTTAAAATGACAGAATTACCAAAAAAAATGAAAATCGTAATTTTTTTCCCTTCTGCTTGGCTTAGATTCATTCATAAACCGTGAAGTCAAAAAAGACATTGTACCCCTAGATAAATTCGTTAAGGGGTCTAGTTTTCAAAATGGGGTCACTTGTGGGGGTTCTCCATCGTTTTGGTCACTCAAGGGCTCTACAAGTGTGCAATAGGGCCTAAATCTCATTCAAGCAAAATTTCTGTTCCAAAAGTCACCGTTGCTCCTTTCATTTTGGGCCCCATTGTGCATACAGACGTAATACTAGGGCCACAATGGGTATGTTTCTGAGCACAGGACAAACAGGGGTATCCATTCTGGGGTGCAAAACCTAATTTTCATGTGTACTATAGAAGAAAGTCCTTTCTTTAAAATGACAGATTTGCAAAAATATGAAATTTTAGTTTTTCTCTTCTAAATTGCATTGACTCCTGAAAAAAAACTGTGAGGTTAAAATACTCATGGCACCCCTCATTGAATACGCTAAGGGGTGTAGTTTTTAAAATGGGGTCACTTGTGGGGGTATCTATCATTTTGACTCCTATGAGCCTTTCCAATCTTGGCTTGGTGTAGGAAAACAAAGTGTTCCTCAAAATGCTGAAAAGTAATGTTAAATTTGTACGTCTCCTAAATGGTTAAAAAAACGAAAGTTTTTCCAATGTGCACCCAAAATAAAGTAAACGGATGGAAATATATATCTTAGCAAAAATTTCTATATTATGTTTGCACATTTTTGAGATATTGCAGTTGGAAATGTGAAAAAATTATGATTTCCCAATTTTGGCGCTTTTAATAAATAAACACAAATTCTATTAGTCTATTTTTTCCGCCTAAATGAAGTACAACATGTGGCGAAAAAACTGTCAGAATCGCTTGGATATGCAAAACCTTTCTGGTGTTTTTCCATGTTAAAGTGACACATGTCAGATTTGCTAAAGTTGGCCTGGTCATTAAAGGAGATGTCCCGAGGCAGCAAGTGGGTCTATACACTTCTGTATGGCCATAATAATGCACTTTGTAATGTACATTGTGCATTAATTATGAGCCATACAGAAGTTATAAAAAGTTTTATACTTACCTGCTCCGTTGCTGGCGTCCTCGTCTCCATGGTGCCGACTAATTTTCGCCCTCCGATGGCCAAATTAGCCGCGCTTGCGCAGTCCAGGTCTTCTCCTGTTCTCTATGGGGCTCCGTGTAGCTCCGCCCCGTCACGTGCCGATTCCAGCCAATCAGGAGGCTGGAATCGGCAGTGGACCGCACAGAAGAGCTGCGGTCCACGGATGCAGAGGATCCCGGCGGCCATCTTCACAGGTAAGTATAGAAGTCACCGGAGCGCCGGGATTAAGGTAAGCGCTCCGGTGAGCTTTCTGTACGTCCCTGCATCGGGGTTGTCTCGCGCCGAACGGGGGGGGGGTTTAAAAAAAAAAAAACCCGTTTCGGCGCGGGACATCTCCTTTAAGGCGCAAACAGGCTTGGTCACTAAGGGGTTAACTTCAGGCATAAAACACAAATCCTGCTTATCCAGCACTTACTATACAGAGTTCTTCCCTGTCTATACGGATGGCTTGCTGCAGCCGCACAAAAAGCCACACAGTCCAATTTCTTCCCTAGGTCAGGGGTAGAGCATCCCATGAGACCAGCAGCTTCCAGTATCTAGATGCACCTGGCCTCCTCTCTGTCTGCCTCTTTGTAGACTTTATAGGCTGGGTTAATTACCTAGCCTCTACACCTGGGGAGCAAATCCCCCATAATAAGTCCTGGAGTAGAGGGGGTGGAATGGACATCCCCACTACCAAGCCTGCCATCCATTCCAAAAAAAAACAGGCCCAAACATGTTTTTACAAAAACATTTCCAGCAACTAACTTTGCTGGAGATCACGTCACCCCTGGTTTTTCCTGTGTCTCACATAGTGAAACACGAACTCCCTCCACCTAACGGGCGTAATACCTGAATCCAGGGGAAACATAGCGACTGTCCAGGATTAACTCCTTCAGTGTCTCACACAGCTTATCTGTTACAAAAATTGTGTTGCACACTGTTATTAAACAGGGTAATAGGACCATTAGACTGCAGTTTCATATACAGTGATATGTAGAAGCTTTAGAAATTTTTACTCATACCCTATTGCAAAAATGATTGTCAGCTTAACATGCATACCACATACCCAGAGGTGTCCATAGCCTTTAATTCCTGACTGGCTCAGTAGAAACTGTAAAGTTATTACAAAAAATTGCACGCACATGAACTGACATGTAGATATAAAATTTCATGCCCCACACACATTAGCTCGTATTATTTCCCATCTGCTACGTTCACATGGTGCAATAATTTTGTTCCACTCTGAAATTCTGCTCTGCAGACCTTAAGGGCACCCACCCACTGGCGTTTTTTTTTTTCCTTTGCGTTTTGCGTTTTTTCTCAAGAGCAATTGGTTTTGAATGTACTCCTGTCCACTGGCGTTTTTTTTTTTTCAGTCCGTTGCAATTTTTAACATAGGAACTGTCAGTTGCATATGTGTCCTTATTTTTCTCTTAATGCACCCATGAATGTCAATGTAAATTAACGGAAAAAGCCGCGAAAATGACGCGAAAAAGCCGCGGAAGACGCGCTGAAAACGCTGCGTTTTTCACGCACGAAAATCGCAAACGCCAGTGGGTGGGCGCCCTAAAGAAGCAATTTGGCTAAGGAGTGTTTTTTTACAGAATCACTGGAAATGCAGATTCCTAGAAAAAAACAAGAGGTGAGCTTTTCAGTGAAGTATGTCAGTAAGGCCAATGCTCTGCAACGATCATTTTAGAATGTCATCTCTTATGCACTCATATGGGATTACATGAAATTCCTTTCCAATGCTGGAACTTAAAAAAATATATATCATGCTTCCTCCCCCGTATATATAACATATTCACGAGATCACAATGCAATTTGAATCATTTTGACTACAAAAAATAAGTTTTTGCCTATTATTGGTGAAAGTTACTTTTACAATTTTATACATGCAGTTTTCTTAGATGCGGTATAATCTATATATGTGTCCTCTACATATGCCTAGTTCATTAAATGTTCTTTTACTGTACCAATAGAGTTGATTTTTCTCTCTTTTTCTTCTTCCAGTTTAATTTGGAAGTTGGTTATGTTGGATTAGTTTTTCTGGGCCTCGCTTTATCGTATTCAATAAGTTCACCGCTTCTTGGATTTATAAGTGACAAGAAACCTGTAAGTAATATTTCTATTGACATGGCACAAATAGTTTTCAGGATGATTATGATTTAAAGGGGTTTTCCCATTTTGGACATTCATCCCATATCCATTGGATTAGAGATAAATGTTTGATCATTGGGACCCCCAATGATCACAGCATTTGCACACCGGAGTTCCCCATATAAATGAGCACTAGTGTTCACACGTGACACTTGCTCCATTCATTTCTATGGGATAGAAGGAGAACAATGAACTCGGCAATCTTGCTCCGTTCCGTAGACGTAAATGGATTGGTGATCATGTATGTGCACCATCACTCCATTCACTTTTATGGGACAAAGAAAGAAAACTGCGTGCATTGATCTCCCTGTGTCTTATAAAAGTAGAAGGATCAGTGGTAATGCCTATGCACCACCACCCCATTCATGGGGGGCGGGGGGAATTCAAGGTGTGACGGTATCACCGGACCCCACAGAGCTCAAATATTTCCTGTGGATAGGGGATACATCCTAAACGTGTTTTAAACACTAATGACTTTTTGTTTTTATGTTTTAATACAGGCATTAAGAAAGTGGCTCTTTATTGTTGGCAACCTTGGTACTGCATTGTGCTTTTTTATGTTAGGACCTGCGCCTATATTCCACATTGAAAGGTATATTGAATCTTAAAATCACATATAGAATGCTTTAGTTGCTTTTCTACAAAAAAAAGAATGCAGGCACTTGTAAAAATAACACAAAGGAGTATAACCTCCATGTTGCAAAACAACAAGAGAACTATGTGGTAATCTGTAAAGGTATAAAGCTCTAGCCCTAATACTGCCAGATTTGGAATACATAAAAAAGCATATTCAAAAACTTAAGAAAAATCTGAATACCAAACCCAAATGGAAGGTAAAAGACCATAATAGGACATCAAAGTGACTTGAATTTCGTCAACGATAACCATTCTGACCAGTGAGTCTAATAGTGCATCCTGCTGGGTTCCTCTAGGGTTGCTGTGTAATGCTGCAGTTATATCCTCAAAGGGTCACAATTTTATTGATTAACAGCAAAATAATTTTAACAACAAATACTTGTACTAAACTAGCGAATAGAGATGAGCGAGCGTACTCGCTAAGGCAAACTACTCCAGCGAGTAGTGCCTTATGCGAGTACCTGCCCGCTCATCTCTAGAGATTCGGGTGCCGGCAGGAAAGAGTGGTGAGTTGCGGGAGTGAGCAGGGGGGAGAGAGTGAGAGACCGCTCCCTGCCCCCCGCTGGCACCCAAATCTTTAAGGACGAGTGGGCAGGTACTCGCATAAGGCACTACTCGCTCGAGTAGTTTGCCTTAGCGAGTACGCTCGCTCATCTCTACTAGTGAACAACATACTGAATGCAATTTCTTGGCATATTTGATGTATAAATGCGCCTTCACAAGTCAGTGCACAACCTTCCCTATGACGTAGGTGTAAAAATGCACAGGCACATGAATTATAGTTTGTTGTGCAATATTACACAGTGCAAACAGCCAAGTATGTTCATGTAGCTAGCCACAAACTTTAAAAAGCATATACATAACGAATGCTGTGCATAATTATACTAAAGTGCTATAAATACAAACGGGAAAAGATCTAGGCACATATGCTGTTGCAAATAGTACTAAAAAATTAGAGCCAGTATTCTAGTAAATACCGAAGTATACAAATGTTCAGTGGGGAATCAATTACCGTATATACTCGAGTATTAGCCGACCCGAGTATAAGCCGAGTCAATACGTTTTACCACAAAAAAATGGTAAAACTTATTGACTTGAGTAAAAGCCTAGCTATACTCGAGTACATGTGAAAAAATAGCAATACTCCCCTCCCAGCCGGTGTCTGTGTCCCTGATGCGATGCGGCAAGCTGCTTGAGACTTCTCCCCGCTGTCATCTCCCTGCTCGGCTTTGAATTCCCCCACCGTCAGGGCTGTGTAAATAAGCGCTCTGATTGGATCAAGTGCCAGCCAATCATAGCCAGTGCTCGATAAACCAATCACAACCATTCAGTGATGGGAAAGTTTTGTGGGATTACAGAAATAAGCACATAAATAGGATCTGATGCAAAGTAAGGAGGGCAGCAAACATAGAGGATAAAGCAGACAAAGTCAGAGACACAGGTGACCTACGTATGCTGGGTGTCTGAGACAAACACACAACACCACTCAGGCAAAGAGTGAGGGTCCACAGCTCAAATAGGAGGGCTATTGCCTATTAAGCTGCAGCTGGTCTGTGAGCACTGAGAAGGGTTAACTACTGCAGTGGTGATAGAAAGTAGAAGCATAGTCCATTCATACAGGAGGAGCAGAGTGATGCCCACGTCTGCCCAGAATATCAAGAGAGTAGCAGACCTGGGTAGGCAACCTAACATTTTTATTCATTTAGCTACTCTAAAAACTTAAAGGATACTTAGACACATTGCATATGCAATAGCTTGTAATAGAAGCAGAAGATCTAGTCAAATGCATTACAACAAACGTGCTCATTGATGAATCAATTAAATAGTGATCCAAAAAGATGTGTTTAAGAAATAAACATTATGAATGATAGAGTGTAATGTGATAAGAATAATACATGCATACAAGAACGATTCTAAAAAAAATATCAATAGCCCTATCAATTGATAATGATTAACCGCCTAGCTAGTGCACTTATGGTAGTGAAAGGATATGACTCACCCTCTAAATCAATAATAATAAGCAAACAAGGTAGATGAAAGTAGTGCATACTATTAATCAGGATCCCACAAAGGATTGCCTGGTGGCACTGCATCTGTGAGACAACTGTCCTGTTATAATAAATACGGCAAACCATAAACCACGCAATACTAAACACATAAAAAGCTATTGATGTAAATACAATACTACCACTTTTCATAATAGTCTGGCTACCCTCTAAATGTCAGTTCGATCATATTTTGCTTAAGTTCTGAAACTTGCATTCTGTGGAGGAATAATTATAGTTCAAGAAAAAAGTTTTGAAAATTGATGAATCTCATGGAAGAAAAGAAAATGGTAATTCTTAGTTATTAAGGCCCATTCATGGATGTGACCAAGCCTTAGGGTGACTACCCACTACAATTTTTCTTCACTGCGAAATTTACAGCGTTTTTTTTTCTGCAGGGGTCTATGGGACTTGTAATGTTAAAATCGCAATTTACCGCAAAATCGTGATTTTGCACAATTGCGATTTTTAACATTACAAGTCCCATAGACTTGTGCAGAAAAAAAAACTACTGTAAATTTCGCAGTGAAAAAAAACTGTAGTGGGTAGTCACCCTAAGGCAGTCCTCTTAAAACTACACTTACCACACTAAAAGTTGGTTATATATCCAGAATAGTCATAAAAACTATTTCCAAAAAGAAAGATGCGACATGATTTGTATTAGTGTTCAAGCAAATCAATCTTGTGCTATTATTTTGTAGTATTTGCTTATAAATTTTTATCAAGTTGATCTTTTCCAGTATTCGGCCCCCTGCACACTGGCTGGATTTCCCACAGAATTTCTGCCTGTGCCCGCCTGCATAGGATTGCATTACAAAATACAATCCTATGCAGACTTACGCGATTTGTCTGCATGAAAATACATGCGGAAAACAGATCGCGGCATGTTCTATTTCTGTGCAGGTCTCGTGGAGGCCTACACAGAAATGTCACTCCTGGCGCATCGGCTCCTCTCTGAGCTTTTTTTTTCTTTTTTTTTTTTTAACCTCACTCGAGTATACGCCGAGGGGGCTTCTTTCAGCATAAAAAAATGTGCTAAAAAACTTGGCTTATACTTGAGTATATACGGTAATCTACTCTTAGATACCCAAAAAGATAGGTTACCTATAAAATATATTATAAAGGCCGCCTGCAGATGGCCGGGTTGGATCCCCAGCGAGAATTCTCGCAGCGAGATCTGACCCGCGTCCCTGCAAGGACCAGTGCGTCTCTCACCTGCTCCTGCGGCTCCGGCTCTGCGATGAGCCGGCTGCTGCCCAGCCGGCGCGTGCGCAGAGCGGAGCTGGTGCGCCAGGAATGGCATTTCTGTGTGGGCCTCTGCGAGACCTGCACAGAAATAGAACATGCCGCGATTTGAGAAATGGTGTCCTTCTGCATAGGATTGCGTTTTGTAATGCAATCCTATGCAGGCGGGCACGGGCTCAAATTCTGCGGGAAATCCCGCCGCGGAATTTCCGCCCGTGTGCAAGGGGCCGAATACTGGAAAAGATCAACTTGATAAAAATTTCTAAATGATTAGTACCAAATAATACTGAAACTGCGCACATAAAAAATAATTGCCCTATAAATGGATAACTATTAATCACCTAACTACTGCGAGACTGTCGTGAAAGAATATGAATCACCCTCTATTAAAATCCTCTAAATCAATAATAAACTACCTAAATGAAAGCGGTGCATATTGATCAAGGTTCATAAAAGATTGTCATGTGGTAACCATGATACAAGTGCCCAATATAAATATATCTGACATTAACCCCATGCAATATTGATTGATTTACATGGGCTTGTAACCAGAGTTTGGTGGAATATTAGCGGTCTGGAAGAATATTTTAAAGGGGTTTTCAATAGGTAAACAGATAAGCGGGGGGAGTGGAGGTGACTTCCAATACCCTAAAGAAAGCCTAGTAGCTGCCTTAATGGATATTGTGCAGCTTTCTGATCAGACACAGACTACATCCTCTGTGGCTTTTTCTTTCAGATGCAAAGTTTTTTTTCCCTCTGCTTGAGGACTTTGATGTTTTAATCAGAGAATGACATTTTCACAATAAGCACTTCACTATGTCCAGGGCTTGGACCTTATTACCCTTTTCCAGAGTTAGGGCGCCCACCCACTGGCGATTTTTTTTCCTTTGCGTTTTGCGTTTTTTTCTCAAGAGCAATTAGTTTTGAATGTACTCCTGTCCACTGGCGTTTTTTGTTTCAGTCCGTTGCAATTTTTAACATAGGAACTGTCAGTTGCATATGTGTCCTTATTTTTCTCTTAACCCTTTCCAATCCATTTATTTTTTATCACCCATTCTCCCCAGCTCCAAATAAATTGGAGCTGGGAGAATGGGTGAGAAAAAATACATTTTCCCTGCACCCTCCTGATCTGACAGAGTTCAGGAGGGTGCAGGGAGGGACCTGCTTACCTGACCGGCGTCTTGTGCATTCTCCTTCTGCCTCCCGGCTCGGCGATCATGTGACCGCTGGGGTCAGGTGACACCTGGCGGTCACATGATCGCCGGGTCGGGAGACAGAAGGAGAATGCACAAGACGCTGGTCAGGTAAGCAGGTCCTTGCACGGTGCAGGCTCCCGGCTTGGCGTTCATGTGACCGCCGGGGGTCAGGTAACACCGGCGGTCACATGATCGCCGGCCGGAATCTATGCATTGCATAGCGCTAATTGAGCACTATGTAATGTATAAAGAAGTGGGCAGAAAGGGTTAAAAACCCTTTCTGCCTTCTCCTCGGGGGTCCTCGATGACGACCAGTAAAGGAGTGCATCTGCACCCGATGTGCCTGACGATCGGGTGCAGATCCACTCCTGCACTGCAGTGTCGGGCCTGCCCCGACATCGGAGCTGTGGAGGAAAATGATGATGTCGGGGCAGGCCCGACATTGGACTGGAAAGGGTTAATGCAACCATGAATGTCAATGTAAATTAACGCGAAAATGCCGCGAAAAAGCTGCCAAAAACGCGACGAAAACGCTGCATTTTTCACGCACGAAAATCGCAAACGCCAGTGGGTGGGCGCCCTTAGTAGTGAAAAAATGGTTGGCTTCATCAGTAGTGGACCCACAAGTGTCCCAATTGGCGAAACATATCGCTCTTCCTATAGCGGATGCTTTGTTTTTTAAAGATGTGTGTGGCAGGAAGATTGAAACAGTAAAAGCACATCACAAGGTCTGAAGCAAGGGCTCCCTTGCAAACCCAAACTCTCCTGGCGTCCACGACCACAGCACTCAAGGTCATCCTCTGCTAAATCCGGCACATGACAGACGGTCTCTGTCCAATTTACCCAGGGTGGGGGGTCGACTTTTTTTTTTTTTGTTTCCTGTTTAAGGAGACCGGGATTGTCCAGGTCTCAAATGCCTGGGTTTGGGAGGTCATGTCTTGGTCATGGAATTCTACACTCAGAATCTTGGAGCAGAAGCGATCAAGAGTTTAAGTTTGCCGCCAAAGGCCATAGCCTTAGTTTGGGCTGTACACAGTCTATCTTTCCAGGGCGTTATTGTTCCCATGCCCCCTTCTCATTAATTGGCAGGGTTCTTTTCCAATCTAAAAAAATCAAAAAAATTGTTTGCTCACCTCTACTTTACCCAAATGCTTTGCAGTCTGTGATGGCATGCAGGCACGGAGCTCAGACCACACCACCCAGTCCTAACAGTATTACAATCAAAGAAATGGCCAAAGAGAGGTCGGCTTCACGTGAAGCCAACCTCTCTTTGACTATTTGGTCCATCAGATCATGGTTTAAGTAACCTAAATCAATATGTAGAAGCTCAGCATTTCCACATTGCGCTGAGACCTTTTCCAGGCTCAAGCTCAGGCTCAAGCCCGTGTACGGATTTCACCAAGGAGGTTGCTTTGCCTCCTAGAGCAGATACACTGTCTTCCCATCTGAAAGAAACTGCTCTGGGACACCCCAGTCTTCAAGCTATGCCCCCCAATGATATGGAATAGAAAACAAGATTTCGGTCTTGCCTTAAAAATCCCTTTCTCATCTTGTTCAATGTGGGACACAGCACCAACCCAGATAATTATGTTCCTTTTTACTCCGGTCTGGAGTTTTCTCTCTGATGCATACGGTGCCATTTTGAGTTACAAATACTACAACATCATGTTAAAATATATATTATTTTTCACATTCCTGCTTGGCTGCTCCTACTGCGTGCATACTAACTGCTTAGCTTAGTGCCTACAAGGGAGATCTAGCGAAGCAGGTGGTGCTAGCACTTTTTGTCTTCTTAGTGTTTGGCTCCTAGTGGCAGTACTTATACCCATGGTCTTCAAGTTGTCCCCCCCACAATGAACAAGATGAGAAAGGGATTTAATAGTAAGACCTAAATCTTGTTTTTCCAGGGGCCCTCTATACAATTCATTTTTGCTTCTATCTCAGGTAACCTGAGGATGGGTATTCTAAAAGATTACTTCTTGAGACGTTCACAAAAATGCACAGAAATTCAGCATTTTGTTTTTTTGGTGGTTGTCCAGGACTTCATAGATTGACTATATGGGTATCCCCATAAAGTCACTTTACCAGAATATCAGGAGGCAAGATTATGTGAGTTTCTACTCTTAAAAAACTGTATCAAAGTCGATAATCTGAAGAAAATTGGTTTATTTTTTGATATATCCATGTCAAAAAATCTATGCCGTGAGGGCTTTGCAGAAGCTGAAAATCGGCCTTGAAAACGTCTTTTCAATCATTTCAGTGGTAGAACATCTGATGAAGGATCTCACATCTTTAGCCATCTATTTGCATCATCATAGAGTGGGAAGCCTATTATTATAAAGGATCTCTTTGTTTGTCACATTGCAAGAATTCTTTTATCTTATGGCATCCATGTAACCCTTTCTTGTAGACCGCATGGAAAACCCATGACTTTATCTTGTCAGAATGGCATTTACCCCATCAATTCATGTTCCGCACATTTGTGGAGATAAACTGTAGATTGATTTGCTTGAACACTAATAAAAATCATGTGGCATCTTTCTTTTTGGGAATAGTTTTCATGACTGTTCTGGATATATAACCAACTTTTAGTGTGGTAAATGTGGTTTTAAGAGGACTGCCTTTGATAAGAGATGCCTAAGGCTTTGTTCACATCTAAAAATGGGGCTTAATAACTAGGAATTACCATTTCCTTTTCTTACATGAGATTCATCAATTTTCCAAACTTAACATTTTCTTGAACTATAATTATTCCTCCACAGAATGAAAGTTTCAGAACTTAAGCAAAATATGATCAAACTTAAATTTATGGCTATCTGGACTATTATGAAAAGGGGTAGCCTTGTATTTACATCAATAGTTATTGATTAGAGATGAGCGAGCACCAAAATGCTCGGGTGCTCGTTACTCGGGACGAAATTATCGCGATGCTCGAGGGTTCGTTTCGAGTAGCGAACCCCATTGAAGTCAATGGGCGACTCGAGCATTTTTGTATATCGCCGATGCTCGCTAAGGTTTCCATTTGTGAAAATCAGGGCAATTCAAGAAAGTGATGGGAACGACACAGCAACGGATAGGGCAGGCGAGGGGCTACATGTTGGGCTGCATCTCAAGTTCCCAGGTCCCACTACTAAGCCACAATAGCGGCAAGAGTGCCCCCCCCCCAACAACTTTTACTTCTGAAAAGCCCTCATTAGCAATGCATACCTTAGCTAAGCACCACACTACCTCCGACAAAGCACAATCACTGCCTGCATGACACTCCGCTGCCACTTCTCCTGGGTTACATGCTGCCCAACTCCCCCCTCCCCGCACGACCCAGTGTCCACAGCGCACACCAAACTGTCCCTGCACAGCCTTCAGCTGCCCTCATGCCACGCCACACTCATGTCTATTTATAAGTGCGTCTGCCATGAGGAGGAACCGCAGGCACACACTGCAGAAGGTTGGCACGGCTAGGCAGCGACCCTCTTTAAAAGGGGCGGGGCGATAGCCCACAATGCTGTACAGAAGCAATGAGAAATCCAATCCTGTGCCACCTCCATCAGGAGCTGCACACGTGGGCATAGCAAGGGGGAACCTATGTGCCACACACTATTCATTCTGTCAAGGTGTCTGCATGCCCCAGTCAGATCGCGGTTTTTTATAAATAGTCACAGGCAGGTACAACTCCGCAATGGGAATTCCGTGTGCACCCACAGCATGGGTGGCTCCCTGGAACCCACCGGCTGTACATTAATGTATCCCATTGCAGTGCCCATCACAGCTGAGGTAACGTCCGATTAAATGCAGGTGGGCTTCGGCCCACACTGCATGCCCCAGTCAGACTGGGGTTCTTTAGAAGTGGACACATGCAGTTACAACTCCGTGTGGACCCACAGCATGGGTGGGTGCCAGGAAGCCACCGGCGGTACATAAATATATCCCATTGCATTACCCATCACAGCTGAGGTAATGTCATGTTTAATGCAAGTGGGCTTCGGCCCACACTGCATGCCCCAGTCAGACTGAGGCTCTTTAGAAGTGGACACATGTAGTTACAACTCCGTGTGGACCCACGGCATGGGTGGCTCCCTGGAACCCACCGGCGGTACATAAATATATCCCATTGCAGTGCCCAACACAGCTGATGTAACGTCAGCTTTTATGCAGGTGGGAAAAAAAATAATTGGATTACACTGTAGGCGAGGGCCCCAAAAAATTGGTGTACCAACAGTACTAATGTACGTCCGAAAAATTGCCCATGCCCAACCAAGAGGGCAGGTGAAACCCATTAATCGCTTTGGTTAATGTGGCTTAATTTGTAACTAGGCCTGGAGGCAGCCCAGTTAAAATAAAAATTGGTTCAGGTGCAAGTTTCAACGCTTTAATGAGCATTGAAACGTATAAAAATTGTTTACAAAAATTATGACTGAGCCTTGTGGGCCTAAGAAAAATTGCCCGTTCGGCGTGATTACGTCAGGTTTCAGGAGGAGGAGCAGGAGGAGGAGGATGAATATTATACACAGATTGATGAAGCTAAAAGGTCCACGTTTTTGATGGTGATGGAGAACAATGCTTCCATCCGCGGGTGCAGCCTACGTATTGTTTAGGTATCGCTGCTGTCCGCTGGTGGAGAAGAGAAGTCTGGGGAAATCCAGGCTTTGTTCATCTTGATGAGTGTAAGCCTGTCGGCACTGTCGGTTGACAGGCGGGTACGCTTATCTGTGATGATTCCCCCAGCCGCACTAAACACCCTCTCTGACAAGACGCTAGCTGCAGGACAAGCAAGCCCCTCCAGGGCATACAGCGCGAGTTCAGGCCACGTGTCCAGCTTTGACACCCAGTAGTTGTAGGTGGCAGAGGCGTCACGGAGGACGGTCGTACAATCGGCTACGTACTCCCTCACCATCCTTTTACAGTGCTCCCGCCGACTCAGTCTTGACTGGGGAGCGGTGACACAGTCTTGCTGGGGAGCCAGAAAGCTGTCAAAGGCCTTAGAGAGTGTTCCCCTGCCTGTGCTGTACATGCTGCCTGATCTCTGCGCCTCCCCTTCTACCTGGCCCTCGGAACTGCGCCTTCGGCCACTTGCGCTGTCGGATGGGAATTTTACCATCAGTTTGTCCGCAAGGGTCCTGTGGTATAGCATCACTCTCGAACCCCTTTCCTCTTCGGGTATGAGAGTGGAAAGGTTCTCCTTATACCGTGGGTCGAGCAGTGTGTACACCCAGTAATCCGTAGTGGCCAGAATGCGTGTAACGCGAGGGTCACGAGAAAGGCATCCTAACATGAAGTCAGCCATGTGTGCCAGGGTACCTGTACGCAACACATGGCTGTCCTCACTAGGAAGATCACTTTCAGGATCCTCCTCCTCCTCCTCCTCCTGCCATACACGCTGAAAGGATGACAGGCAAGCAGCATGGGTACCCTCAGCAGTGGGCCAAGCTGTCTCTTCCCCCTCCTCCTCATGCTCCTCCTCCTCCTCCTCAACGCGCTGAGATAGACAGGAGGGTGCTCTGACTATCCAGCGACATACTGTCTTCCCCGGCTCTGTTTCCGAGCGCAAAGCGTCTGCCTTTATGCTTTGCAGGGAACTTCTCAAGAAGCATAGCAGAGGAATGGTGAAGCTAATGATTGCAGCATCGCCGCTCACCATCTGGGTAGACTCCTCAAAGTTTCCAAGGACCTGGCAGATGTCTGCCAACCAGGCCCACTCTTCTGTAAAGAATTGAGGAGGCTGACTCCCACTGCACCGCCCATGTTGGAGTTGGTATTCAACTATAGCTCTATGCTGCTCATAGAGCCTGGCCAACATGTGGAGCGTAGAGTTCCACCGTGTGGGCACGTCGCACAGCAGTCGGTGCACTGGCAGATGAAACCGATGTTGCAGGGTGGCAGCGTCCGTGTGGGACTTGCGGAAATGTGCGCAGAGCCGGCGCACCTTTCCGAGCAGGTCTGACAAGCGTGGGTAGCTTTTCGGAAAGCGCTGAACCACCAAATTAAAGACGTGGGCCAGGCATGGCACGTGCGTGAGGCTGCCGAGTTGCAGAGCCGCCACCAGGTTACGGCCGTTGTGACACACGACCATGTCCGGTTGGAGGCTCAGCGGCGCAAGCCAGTGGTCGGTCTGCTCTGTCAGACCCTGCAGCAGTTCGTGGGCCATGTGCCTCTTATCTCCTAAGCTGAGTAGTTTCAGCACGGCCTGCTGACGCTTGCCCACCGCTGTGCTGCCGTGCCGCGCGACACCGACTGCTGGCGACGTGCTGCTGCTGACACATCTTGATTGCGAGACAGAGGTTGCGTAGGAGGAGGAGGAGGAGGAGGAGGAGGAGGGTAGTTTAGTGGAGGAAGCATACACCGCCGCAGATACCACCACCGAGCAGGGGCCCGCAATTCTGGGGGTGGGTAGGACGTGAGCGGTCCCAGGCTCTGACTCGGTCCCAGCCTCCACTAAATTCACCCAATGTGCCGTCAGGGAGATATAGAGGCCCTGCCCGCCTGTGCTTGTCCACGTGTCCGTTGTTAAGTGGACCTTGCCAGTAACCGCGTTGGTGAGGGCGCGTACAATGTTGCGGGAGACGTGGTCGTGCAGGGCTGGGACGGCACATCGGGAAAAGTAGTGGCGACTGGGAAACCGAGTAGCGCGGGGCCGCCGCCACCATCATACTTTTGAAAGCCTCCGTTTCCACAACCCTATGTGGCAGCATCTCCAGGCTGATAAATTTGGCTATGTGCACGTTTAACTCTGGCGGCGTACTTGCGCTTGCGCTCCAACACTTGCGCTAGCGACGGCTGGACGGTGCGCTGACAGACATTGGTGGATGGGGCCGAGGACAGCGGAGGTGAGGGTGTGGGTGCAGGCCAGGAGACGGTCGTGCCTGTGTCCTGAGAGGGGGGTTGGATCTCAGTGGCAGGTTGGGGCACAGGGGGAGAGGCAGCGGTGCAAACCGGAGACGGTGAACGGCCTTCGTCCCACCTTGTGGGGTGCTTGGCCATCATATGTCTGCGCATGCTGGTGGTGGTGAGGCTGGTGGTGGTGGCTCCCCGGCTGATCTTGGCGCGACACAGGTTGCACACCACTGTTCGTCAGTCGTCTGCACTCTCAGTGAAAAACTGCCAGACCTTTGAGCACCTCGGCCTCTGCAGGGTGGCATGGCGCGAGGGCGCGCTTTGGGAAACAGTTGGTGGATTATTCGGTCTGGCCCTGCCTCTACCCCTGGCCACCGCACTGCCTCTTGCAACCTGCCCTGCTGCTGCCCTTGCCTCCCCCTCTGAAGACCTGTCCTCAGTAGGCGTAGCAAACCAGGTGGGGTCAGTCACCTCATCGTCCTGCTGCTCTTCCTCCGAATCCTCTGTGCGCTCCTCCCTCGGACTTACTCCAATTACTACTACCTGAGTGATAGACAACTGTGTCTCATCGTCATCGTCCTCCTCACCCACTGAAAGGTCTTGAGACAGTTGCCGGAAGTCCCCAGCCTCATCCCCCCGGACCCCGGGAACTTTCAAAAGGTTGGGCATCGGTCACGACAAACTCCTCCGGTGGGAGAGGAACCATTGCTGGCCATTCTGGGCAGGGGCCTGGGAACAGTTCCTGGGAGTCTGCCTGCTCCTCAGAATGTGTCATTGTAATGGAGTGAGGAGGCTGGGAGGAAGGAGGAGCAGCAGCCTGAGGATTCAGAGTTGCAGCAGTGGACGGCGCAGAACTCTGGGTGGACGATAGATTGCTGGATGCACTTTCTGCCATCCACGACAGGACCTGCTCACACTGCTCATTTTCTAATAAAGGTCTACCGCGTGGACCCATTAATTGTGAGATGAATGTGGGGACGCCAGAAACGTGCCTCTCTCCTAATCCCACAGCAGTCGGCTGCGATAAACCTGGATCAGGAGCTCGGCCTGTGCCCACACCCTGACTTGGGCCTCCGCGTCCACGTCCTCTAGGCCTACCCCTACCCCTCAGCATGGTGTATTACCAGTAGTGCAGAAACAGAACGCTGTAATTAAATGTGCCGCTTATTGGCCTGTGGTTGGAGGCTGACTTCGCTTACGGAACGCCAGGAAATAATTTTGCGCAAGCCTGCTGTAACACTTAGCTGGCTGCGTATGAATTAGGAGGACAACTACACCCAGCACAGACCCAGTACACTGAGGACAGTCACAGGCAGCCCAAATAGATGTTTTTCCCCAAATGTTTTTGGAAAGGCCCACTGCCTATATTCACTAAATATATGTCTTCTGTCCCTGCCTCACCACCACTACTGGCCCTGGAGTATGTATAATTACTGCAGGGCGCAATGCTCTGCACGGCCGATATACAAAAAAAAAAAAAAAGTGCAACACTGCAAAAAGCAGCCTCCACACTACTGCACACGGTTAGATGTGGCCCTAAGAAGGACCGTTGGGGTTCTTGAAGCCTAAAATACTCCAACACTCTCCCTATAGCAGCTCCGGCACCAACAGCACTTTCCCTCCTCTGTGTCAGAATAAATCTGTGGCGAGCCGCGGGAGGGGCCGATTTTTATACTCGGGTGACACCTGATCTCCCCAGCCACTCACTGCAGGGGGGTGGTATAGGGCTTGAACGTCGCAGGGGGAAGTTGTAATGCCTTCCCTGTCTTTCTATTGGCCAGAAAAGCATGCTAACGTCTCAGAGATGAAAGTGAAAGTAACTCGAACATCGCGTGGTACTCGTTACGAGTAACGAGCGTCTCGAACACGCTAATACTCGAACGAGTATCGAGCTCGGACGAGTACATTCGCTCATCTCTATTATTTATATGTTTAATATTGCATGGGGTTAGTGCCTGATTTATTATTACTGGACAGTTGTCTCACAGATACAGTGCTATGAGGCAATCTTTTGTGGGATCTTGATTAAAAGTATGCACTACATTGTTTATTATTATTGATTTAGAGTGTTTTAATAAAGGGTGAGACATATCCTTTCACTACCATAAGTGCACTAGCTAGGTGGGTAATTGTTATCAATTGATAGGGCTATTGTTTTTTTTTTAAGAATCGCTCTTGTATGCATGTATTATTATTATCACATTACACTCTTCCATCATTCATAATGTTTATTTCTTAAACATATCTTTTTGGATCACTAGTTATGTAATTGATTCATCAGTGAGCGCCTGTTATAATGCATTTTACTATATCTTCTGCTTCTATTACAAGCTATTGCATATGCAAGCTTTCTAATTCTGTATCCTTTAAAATTTTAGAGTAGCTATATGAATAGAAATGTTAGGTTGCCTAGCAGTGTCTGCTGCCCTCTTGCTATTCTGGGCAGATGTGGGCATTGCTCTGCTCCTCCCGTATGAATGGACTCTTTGCTTCTACTTTCTATCAGAACTGCAGCATTTAACCCTTCTTAGTTCTCACAGCCCACCTGCAGCTTAACAAGGATTACCCTTCTATTTAAGTGAGCTGGGGATCCTCTGTTTTTGCCTGAGTGGTGTTGTGTGTTTGTCTCAGACGTTCAGCACACACAGGTTGCCTGTCTCTGACTTTGTCTGCTTTTTCTTGTATGTTTGCTGCTCTCCTGAGTTTGCATCAGATCCTGTTTATGTGTTTGTTACTGTAATCCCACATAGCTTTTTCGATCTCTGACTTTGTCTGCTCTTTATCCTCTATTTGTATCTGTATACTCTGTCACCCAGCAGAGCTTTCCCATCTCTGACTTTGCTGTCTGCTCTTTATCCTGTTTGCAGTCTGACCTGTTTCACGGTGCCTTGCATCGGTGCTTCTGACTCTCGTGGGTCAGCTGCCAACCACACCGACACTATTCCAAGAGGTTGCAGTCTGCTCAGTTCCCCGCAGCAAAAGACCAGATCCCTGTACAAGGGTTAAAGGGTGAAAACCAGGGAAGTGGCAGGATAATGCCCTTAGGTTTAGCCCAAAAGTCAAACTGGTTGGTTGGCACAGTGGGTCCACACATTTGCTGTCCATTACAATAAAGGATAGCACTTCTATTCTAATGCCTAAATGTATTATTACATTTTCTCATCATAATGTTGATCTCTTTTGACAAAATGCAGGATAATTTGATGTCACATTATGGTCGTTCATCTACCCTTTTTATATATTCCAAGTCTGGCTATATTATTGTTGGAACTTTACACTGATGTAGATTTTCTTCTCATGGAGTACCACATGGTCTTTTTCTCGGTATACAGATTAGTATAGAAAAATATGCCAAATTTAAAAAAAAATCATAATCAACAACATTTTGGATGTGCACTTAAATACAGCATCCTTCTTTCTTTGTTTTAGCTGTTTTCTTATTACCATGCTGCCCGTGAATGAAAAAATTCTTGCTTACATTCAGAGATTTAAAACCATTCATGACATAGTCCTGCATAAAGAGGTGCATGGCTTTTCATGTACTCCATAAATGATGGACTCTGACCAATTGACAAATTACAAAAGACAAGCTTTTGTAAATAGCTAGGGTGTGTTATTAGGGTACCTTTTACATAGTACGACTGTTGGGTGTATAAGCACCTGACAGCCATACCAGCAACTATTGTTCTAGCCCACCCGCCTCCATTCACAGTAAACAGGAGTTGCTCATAGATTGAGCGACTCCTGTTTACACTGAGTGAAAAGCCGCTCAGCAGTTGGTTCCATTACAGTGAGCTGAAGCTAGTGACAGCTGAGTGACTTCTCGTTCAGTGCCCTGTTGGGAGCTGTATGTACACGGGCTGATAGTCGCCCGACATTGCTCATTTGACTATCAGCCCGTGCAAAAGTACTGTGTTTGTAGAAATTTCTTGGTGCCACCTGTTCTCTAGATGGCAGACAACGAAAAACAGTTGGAGCTGCTCGTGCTTGTTGGACGATCAGATGATCCTCTCTACTGGTGGTCTGCTGAGGGCATCCTCAGTCCAGTTGCCTTGTGTGCATATGTCCTCATGTATCCACTGGTCCCAACCCCTAACAATCTGGTCAGACCAGACCATGTGACAGGCAATATGTCAATACGACCATCCAGCTTCTTGCATTCCAGTAATGTGCCCCTTCTCAAACTGTAACTGGTCAAAATCTTTGATTTGCGTCAGAGGCGTCTAGTGATCAACAAGCTTTACACAAGCGGAAGAAGAGGCCACTGCACACAGGGAGCCTCTAGGAGCCTTTTTATAGGTCAAGGTTGGAACCACTTTTAAGCCCTCAGGTGACAAGAAGGGTTTATCTAATCTCGCCAAAATTCTAAACATTCGCATATCTTCCTGAGCTGTAACTGCATGCCGAGTTTTACAGCAAGACGTGAAACTCTGCATGCAGGTGCTTGACTTTTTAAAATTTTTTACAAAGAGTGTATTTTTTTTGTGGTAATTGTAACAAACTACCAACTTGTGTGAATAAACTCTTAATAAGCAGTTATTCAAATGTGAAAGGAGTAGGAAGGGCCCTTGATAGCTTTGAGGGACAATGGTCATTGAAATAGAAATGGCTTAGACAGACAGTGCCTCATTCATTTTTTACTTTTTATACATTTGTTCTTTTAGTAGAAAAAGTGGCAAAATTTGGCAAAGTTATATACTATCACGACTTATTTACAACTGCCACAGGTCACAAAACTAGATGGTAAGAAGAAGGTGGCATTCATTTTTGGTCTGCATTTCCACACTAGGTGGTGCTCTAGCAGCTCAGAGATTAGAGCATGCTTAATAAGTGCTAAAACAAGCTACAGTGTGCAGTGGATAGCAAAGATTTCTTCGAAAATGCATTATTATGAGTGGAGTAAACTATAGAATACACTTGACAAAAAATGTTTTGTTTTTTTCTTTTTTTCCAGTAAACTCTGGCTGTTTGTCTTTGTCTTGGTTCTGGATGGGTTTTGTATAGGTCTTTCTGGTATACCAGTTTATCCAGAAATGCTCAGTGCAGCATAGTAAGTATGCCTTAGACCTTTATAACCTACTGTCCTATACTATTATTCAGCCTTTCTCCCTTGCCCTGTACGTTGAGATTGGCTTGTGACTTTTTGATATGACAATGACTGTAATTGATAAGTGTAAACAGTTTTGCAATGCAGTGTGTTATGCTATTCTATATATTACTAACTGAGGGGACACTCTTGAGAAAACAATCTAGCCAGTGAGCAGGTGATAAATCAGTGTTACTGCAATCACTGTTGCTCACCATACCTTCTGGCAAGCAGAGAAGAAGCAGCAACTTCAGAAGCAGGGATACCCCAGGGATCACTCAATATACTCAGTAGAGCTGATAGAGAAGCAAGACTCAGCAGGTGGAACAATTACTGAGGTGAATAAAAACCATTGGCGCTTTTCTAACATTAGTCCTAGAATATCTGGGGATAAAAATAGTTTAAGTGCAAATACAAAAAATGTTTATTATGGGATGGATTTATCTATAAACAATATTTTTCGTGGGACAACTTCTTTTAAGTGTGAAACATTGAGACCAGGCTCAGCGTTTTACCACTGTGGAGCCGATGGTGAGCCAGCCTATTGCTGCGTATGGCAGCAATTTTGATTTGCCATGGACTTTATTTACACTACTGTAAGGATAGAATATGCATGTTAATTTATGGAGATTTTGTGTGGATTTCCAATGGGTCCCACTGCAGGCAAAGGGCAAAACTAGCTTACACTTTCACCTTTTGAGGCATGAAGGACTCTTGCTTTGGTATGAATGGAAGGGCTTTTCTTCCTTATGTGCTCTTAGTTTGCTTTTGATGCCATTTTTTTTACCAAATTGGCTTATTATATGAAAGGTATATTTTGCTGGTATTGCTTATTTTTGCATTCATTTTTACCTTTGCTTATTTCTTGTATTTAATTATATAAGAGGTGTGTTCAAAAAGTATCCAACCTTGTGGAACCTTGGAAGCTAGTGAGGCGTAGTTTGGTGCACGTATTTAGGCGACCCTAATGTGCATGCTTGGATTTTTTTTCCTGTCTGCAGAAGCTGGCAGTTGCTGGCAGACAGCTGATGAGTGAGGGAGTGTAAGTTAGCGCCGTCTGCTTGTGTTTTTTTTTTTTCGACAAAATGACAGAAAAATTTGAATAACGCTACTGCATTAAATTTTGTGTAAAACTTGGCGATTCCCAAGCGGAAACGATCCGCAAGATTCAATAGGCCATTGGAGACAATGCAAAGGGAACCACACAGATAAAGGAGTGGTACAACCACTTCACAAATGAACACCCATCAGTGGAGAGTCAGACTCCCTTCTCTTTCGGCTTTTCACCAAGCTAAAAATGTCCCGAAAGGAACCAAATTTCAGTCGAGAGAAGACATCCTGTAGAATGAGATGGACCAGTTGTGCGCCAGCTCAAAAGAGGCGTTTCAGCGTGGCTTTTGACAGTGGCAGAAGTGTTGGGAGTAGTGTGTGCCCGCCTAAGGGGATGACTCTGTAGGAGATTCGTGTAAGAGTGTTGTATCTGAATACAAATACTTTTTAAGGTTGGATACTTTTTAAACAGTATGGCAAACCATCTTGGGGTCTGCAGTGCATTCGGATTTTCTCTTATAGTGTATCCATCTAGCAGTCTACTGTTTAAGAACAGTGGGAGATTTATTGATACCAGCAAACCATACGACTAATGCTTTGGTCTTGCCCACAGTGCAGTGCGTGACAGAAACATTAGGGTGCTTTTTAAGATCCGCTAGATTTATCAACAGTGCATATTCTGTATTGCCTAACCGTACCTATCATCATTTTTATTTCACAGCTCAATAGAGTCCCCCAAAGTTAAATTTTTTTAACTGGGACCCATAAAAAAAACCCATGTTCCTTTTTCAATCTGGTAACTTTCAAGAGAAAGTCGGCGAGATACTTACTGGTGTCCTCCTTCCAAAACTCGCAATGCCATCAGACAGTGTGAAAATGTGAGATCTGATTAGAAGAGCACCACATAACTGTACTGCTTTATTAAAAGTAATAATCTGGTAAGCGCATTTTCTTAAATTAATCCCAGTTAGAAAAACCTTTTATTTTGGGGTACTCCTATTGAGTTGAATAATAATGAAACGAAAATGATGAGTAGGGTCATGCGATAGGTCTTCTTTAACGGCAAATTGGACTTCATGTTATTTTCCAACACTTGTCTGCTGAAGATAATTGAAAATCGTGATGGATACTAGGACTAGGTAACTTAAAAGCACACTACCTTTTCAGACAACCTATGCTCATCTTATAGCTTGTGTATGTCTTATCAGTCTTGTAATGTACTTTCATTAAAAATTGGTTTTTGCATTACCATTGTAAATCAAGTTTGAAGTGCAGCTCCTCTGCAATCCACTGCATGTTGTTAGGAATTCAGCTTCCATAGTAACTGAGACCTTTGGTCAATGTCATAGGTGTGGGGATGGGGCTATCTTTACAGGCTCAACTCCCTGCACTCACACTGCTTTGCAAGCTGTCAGATCTGCAGACACACATAGTCACAGCATATATAGAAATCTCTAGACCTCTCCATACAACCCCAATTCGAAAAACATTTGGGTTGCTCTTTAAAATGTAAATTGCAAAGAAAAAGGTGATGTAATGATTTGGAAACCTTATATAACCATATCGCACATATCAAAAATTGAAACTGAGACATGTTTCCATTTTATTTTTAAAAAATTAACTCAATTAGAAATTGATGGCAGCAACACATCTCAAAAAAAAAAGTTGTGACAGGGTTAACAAAAGGAGGGAAAAGTGGTACTAATGAAAAACAGCTCCTGGGTCAATTTTCTACTGCATGAAATGAGCATGTTAGAGAGGCTGAGTCTCTCAAAAGAAACCGAGAAGAACACTGTGCTCCATGGTACAAAGGGATTATGCACGCTGAGCAGAGAACCAGAGAGAGAGAATAATTGAAGAATACTTTGACAGCAACGCATTTCTGTGCCATGCCAAATGAAGGCTCGGTTACGGTATGGAAACACATTGCTGTAAAGGAATTCTTCTGTTATTCTGGCTCTCTGGTCCTCTACTCATTGTACCTGATCCCGCTTGGATATTTTTCTTCTAAAAAACAAAGATGGTCAGAGTTTTTCTGTGCCTCAATTTTTAGATGCAGTTTTTCACAATCTCAGAAAAATTTAAAATTGTGAAGACTTTGAATATCGCACCATCTACAGTACATAAGAACATCAAATGTTCAGAGAATCTGTAGGAAATAATGTGCCCAAAAGACAGGACTTATGGTCAATACTGGACGCACGAGATCTACGGGCCCTAAAACAGGTATGATACTGTAATGCAAATCACTGCGGAGGCTCTCGGATACTTCCAGAAATCATTGTCCGTGAACACACATTTGTGGACTGCACAGCGAACTAAATTAAAGCTGTATGATGCAAAGAAGAAGCCATATATCAACACAATCCAGAAACGCCAGCGTCTTCTCTGGGCCAAAGCTCTGTGGTCAGATCAATCAACATTTTAAACTGCTTTTGGAAACCACGGATGCCGTTTCCTATGGACTTAGGAGGAGAGGGGCGATCTAATTTTGTTATCGGCGCACAGTTCAAAAGCCTACATCTTGGATGGCATGGGGTGGCAGTAGTGCCTATGGCATGGACAGCTTACATATATTGAAAGACACTATCAATGCTGAGCAGTATATAGAGGTTTTAGAAGAACATGCTCCCATCCAGACAATGTCTCTTTCAGGGAAGGCCTTCCATATTTCAGCAAGACAATGCTAAACCACATACTGCATCCATCACAACAGCATGGCTTTACAGAAGAAGAGTCCGGCTGCTGAACTGGCCGCCTGCAGTCCAGGCCTTTCTCTAATAGAAGACATTTATCGCATTATGAAATGGTATATGGCAAAGACGACCCCGGACTGTTGAGCAGCTAGAATCCTACAGATGTTTATAGACTGTTGTGAAAAGAACCCGGTATGCTACACAATGGTAGACCACTTTTGTGAGATGTGTTGCTGCCATCCATTTTTTTTTTTTTTAAATGAGGTAAATTTTTTCAGAAATAAATAGAAACAGGTCTCTCTTTCACCTGCTGATATGTGTTTTATGTTCCACTGTGGATAAAATCTGGTTAAATGTGATTTACAAATGATTGCATTCTTCTTTTCTTTACGTTATATACCATCGTCCCAACGTTTTTGGATTTGTGGTTCTATATGCTCTATCTACTGTATGCTGTTACCATGTAAACGCACAGGACCTAGTAAAATGGCTAATAAAGAACAATCCAATAGGATTTATGCTACTTTGCCCACAGCCAACTACGGGCATAATGCCTACAACATTTTTTTAAAAGTGCACATACCAGGTTAAGTAAATCTGATATCAGGAGGAGCATTGCAAGTCTGAGAGTTGTGTAAGTGCAGGGAAGCTGAGCCTGTGAGAACAGCTGCCCCCCGCAGCTAAGAAAACCTACTAGGCCAGGGAAGCTGAATGCCTAAGGCCACTCCCATACAGGCTTTTTTTTTTTTTTTTACAGTGTTTGGCGGGCATTTGTTACGCCTACTAAAAAACGCTGTACTGAGCTTCCATTCATTTCAGTGGGGCTTCTCAGATGAGTGTGTTGGCAAAGCATTTTTAGCGCACGCTTAAACTAACACTGTATGTTCTATTTTTGTGCGTTCAGCACGTTAACGTACTACATCACCCATTGCAATGATGGTGTGTTAAAAAACACTGTCAAACGTCGTAAAAAATTTTCTAAAATGCCGCATTTAAAAACGCTGTATTTTTATAAATGCTTGTTTGAAAGTGGCCTAACTGCAGGCAGAGAGGCTGAACTTCAGCCTAGATTTACAGTGTAAGGCCACCTGCACGCGGCAGAGCCAGATTCTGCATGCGGGAGCCCGCAGCGGAATCCGACTAACAGCAGCCAGCGACCCTACGTACCTGACGCTTTTCCTCTTCACCTGTACTGTGGATGGTCGCGGCAAGCCACCATCTGAAATGGACAGTACAGATTATTTTTTTCAAATGTTTATTCTTCCCACACTATCGCTAGGTGATGAGGCAGAATCTGCCACCTGTTCATAGTCTTAATTGTGGATGGCCCACTGGAAGCCGTCCGCACGGAATGTGCGCAAAAATAGAGCATGCTGCAATTTTTCCTCCGCTCGCAGAAACGGCAATTGGTTTCCACAAGTGTGAAGGAAGAATCGATAGCATGCTATGGACGGTTTTTGCTGCAGATGTATGGTGCGGACTCCGCAGCAAAAATCTGTTCGTTTGCAGTTAGCCTAAGACAAAGAAAAATGTAATAAAGTATTTTACAAGATTAATGAGACAGATGCAGGCTATCGGATGTGCACAAGGTGTCTGGAAACTAGTTTCCTTTTTAAGTCCAAATACATTTTTAAGTTTTATCAGTAGTTAGTGAAAAGTATTTTATGTATATACAATATATTCTCTTTTACATATTACATTGATACTTCATCCACACTAATTTGTCTAATGCACCTTAGGAACCAAACTCCTCTGGCTCTCGATTAAACTGGACATGTTTATTACAGCACTGAATGTATAAATTATAGATCTTGAACCTTTTACTTATATATTTCTTTACAATTCTTCATACTGTTTTTCCTACATCTTGACTGTGCAGTGAGTTCTAAATGTTTAGGAAGCTGGCTGCATAACCTCTGCAGCGCCACCTATTGGAAGGCAGCTTTCCTGCAAGTCAGTGTTAGACTCTTTTATATAAACCATGTAACAATGACTGAGAATTCAAAGCCAAGCCAGAATCCATACACAGACAGCTGTTTCGGGGTGTTTGCCCCTCATCAGTGTGCAGTAGGTTTCTGGCTTTGCTAGAGAAAGGCCTGCGACGCTATCTTTCCTCCTTAGGTAGAGCACTTAGAAAGCTGCCTTCCAATAGGTGGTGTTGCAGAGGTATTGTTCCATCTCCCTTATTTGCTTATAACCCAGAGGAGCATGAATGGCCTTGCAAGTCTCCTCACTCACTCGCCTTCTAGGTGCTCTCCCTAAGGAGAAAAGATAGTGTTCCTGACTTTTGTAACATTCACATCCTATTTGTTTCAAGTGAGAATGGTTTTGAAGAAGGCCTCAGCACTTTGGGTTTGATATCTGGACTGTTCGCTGCAATGTGGTCTGCAGGGTATGTACTTCTTTATTCTTCATGTTTGATTATGCTGCGATTCCTTGCAGTCATCCCTTCAATGTACAATATAGGTGAGGTTTGCAGTAAAAATCCAGCACCTTTCTGAAAAATCTGAAAATCCACGTTTTGCTCTTTTTCCCTTGTGGAATTTCTGCTGAATGCCAATGGAATTAAAAAAAAAACATCCACATGTACTATTTTCTGTACTGTAATTTGCTGCTCCTTTTGCATTTGTGGAATCCTCACACTAAATCTGCCACATCTGAATTTGCCCTAACTGCGGAAACCACACATTACTACCCTGCAGCAGTGGTTGGGGGGCAGCACAGAATAGCATTACAGGTTGCATGTGGCTCTTGGACCACTGTTTTTGTATACCTGGTCTAAAAAGACACTGGTGACAACACCTTTTTAGGAAATTTTGAATGGTCAACAAACCATTACCACTACAGTCATTAAAGGAAAACTTTCTGTTCACTGAGATTTGACACGACTCTTAAAGAGGAAATTAAGTCATCTGGTATATCTCAGGGGATCATTTTAATATGGTTAAATTACGTAGCCCTGCTCATAGATTTCAGTATGGACATAACCGGATCATTCAAATGACTTCTAGTTTCCGTAGAGAAATAGTGCTCTAAGGTAATAGGCTCCATCACTATAGAATAGTTTGTTGGGCTTTAAAAAGACACATGTTCATCCAGTTCAGCGTATAACCCCACCTACCCACCCAATATTGATCCAGAGGAAGGAAAAAAGATGAGGTAGAGGCCAATTTACCACATTTAAGGGAAAAATCCCACTTGACTCTGATCTGGCAATCAGAGTAATCCCTGGACATGGTGTCATACAGTACCTATCATTTTATAATTTTATGGATTTTTTGTAATAAAAACAGAATAAAGGAAGTATTTTTAGGAAGCCAGCTTTTCTCCTTTTGCTAATCCCTGGATCACTGACCCTTCTCGAGTAACTAGTAATTATTAGGAAATTATAGTACCAGTGTTTCTGGTGGCGCAATGCGCCACACAGCTGTGCTACTTGGTACATCCATTATGATCCCCACACATCTCATACACACACAGCTCTACTACATCCATCCTAATTCCCACACATTACACACATAGCTCTACTACATGCATGCTGACCCCACACATTACACACAACTGTACTATATCCATTCTGACCCCACACATAACACACAGCTCTACTACAGCCATCCTGACCGCACACATTACACACACAGCATATTACACATACAGCTCTGCTACATGCATCCTGATTAACACACACACAGCTGTGGTACATCCATGCTGATTTCCAGACATCACCAGGGCATCATCAGCCCCTGGTCTCCACCAACACAGATAATCCTATGATGGTGACGTCATCACGGGTCCTGGTAGCTGCTGTCAGCTTATGCAATGTACTCTACCAAACTGCACAATAGCTCCTCCCACAACAGTGATGTCACTGCAAGTCCTTCAGCCCACCAGATCTCTGTGGTGGTGGTAGGTCGTTGTCTTCTGTCAGGACCGTTGAGTTGTGTCTGAGATAATAACTGCTTAATTGTATTCTCATTTTGTTATTTTTGTGCTCCCTTTCCAAGAGCCCTAACTTTGTTGTTCTTCTGTCAGTCAGGCTCTTTTTATTTATATATATATATATATATATATATATATATATATATTGATTGTAGGACCTGTGATGACATCACTAGGGGGGGGTAGAGTGATGACCTCACCAGGGGCGGAGCATGAGAAGCGTCCACACACATACATACTAACGGACAAGTGGTTGTTAGTAGTTTGATTAGTGATTATAACCTATAATATTGACAGTGCTTGTGCTGTTAAATTGGAAATATGCTGCAATGGATGAAACTTGTCTCACTTATATAATTTATTGTACCCCCCCTTTTTTTTTTTTTCTTCATCCAAACTTCTTTTTCTGAATATTCAGAGCATTTATTGGCCCGACGCTTGGTGGATTTCTGAATGAAAAGTTAAATTTTAAGTGGGCAGCTGCCTGTCAAGGACTTCTACCTCTTGTGTCTGTAAGTTATACAGAATTGTGTATCAGCATTATGTGATAGAAATGATAATGATATTAATATTCAGCATTTTGTCCTTTTGCAGTTTGTACTGAGTTTAATATTTTACACTTGGGAAGCACATAAAAGGAAAAAAAGGTGAGATTTTCACAGCATGATTAATGAACTTTGCAGGTTTATATTTTAAGGGACGAATCTCTCTCACAAGGTTGTAGGTCAGCTTCCAGCCCTTGTTACTCAACTCTAGAGGTTTTTTTGCATGTGCTGATGGCTACTTTCCTCATCGCTAGTACTTCCAATTTGTAGTCACTGCAAACCATTGACCGTATTGTGGTTGAATGCCGATACTAAATATCGATTTGGTGAATCATTAATGAAAGTGCAAAGCTGAAATGCAATAAAATATATTATATACCTGTGTTATGATCTGAAATGAAAGTCTTCCGTGATGGCATGTTCTTGGTTTAGCAATTTTGTATGGCTTCTGCATTGCTAAATATAATAATTCAGCTGTGTAAAACTTCTACATAAAGCAATGACATACAGTATATAGTTTAAAGTGTCACTATCCCTTCCCTTGACCAGAGAGAGAGAGAGAGAGACTGACTCTTACTGCTATGGGTTTATCCCCCATGGCTCTGCTTTCTCTCCCTGCTATGGGGGATTAACCCATAGCCCACTATGGGGATCCCCGCGGGTTATTCCCATAGAGCAGAGAGAGTGGACAGGGCTACATGGCATCTCACAGGGATTACCATAGCAAAAATGGAGGGGAGGGGCTAGTGGCAGATCCTGCTAGACCCGCCTCCTCCCACGCTCTTGGAGAAGCCCCCGGAGAAAGCCCTGTAACACCCTCCCCCCCCCCCTCTCTATCCCCACTATAGGGAAATCCCTTGGGGAGAGAGTTGGAGGGAGTCCCCTACTGCCCCCTGCTGCTGGGGAATTGCCCAGCAGCAGGGCTGGAGGAATACCCTGCTGCTTACAGCAGGACATTTAAAACTTGCTGCCCAGAAGGGGAGCCCACAGGGATTAACAGGAGTTTACAGCTGGACATTTAAAATGTGCCTCTGGGCAGCAGGTTTTAAATGTCCTGCTGTAAGCAGCGGGGAATCTTATTTTCCTGCACAGGAGTTTCCATAAACTCCTCCTCCTATAGGAGTCAATGGAAACTCCTGCGCAACTCGCACCAAAGATAGGTTTGATCCTATCTTTTCACGCAGCACGGACCTGCGATGCGGGCATTGTAGCCACTTATGTCCTATATTTGTTAGATGCGCTAATTTAGTGCATCTAACAATCGTTCATGTGAAACCATTGGTTCCTATAGAAGCGCTTTCTTTGCGCACCTCTCATGGGCAAAAACAGAGCTAGTCTGAATGAGCCGTAATGGAAAGGCAGGAACATAGGTTTGTCTATGAACCTATACACCTCTCTACTGTGCAGTCCCACCAGAGCACTTCCGCCCCCTTGTTCCAGTGATCACTTTAAGGGACCTTTCACATGTAAGGAATATTTCTGCAAGACACACCTAAAGACGCCAAAAATTCTTCACCAAAATCTGCAAGTATACACATGGGTGTTGGAGCAGAAATCCAGAGCAGCAGATTAAGCTGCATCTTTTGGTGCGTCTTGCTAAAATATTCCACACATGTAAAAGGACCCTCACATGTCAGATGCTTTTTCATACTGCAGAAAACCTTTTAACCCCTTCACAACTAACGGCATATACTCTTGTTTGCCGGGGTGGTGTATGCAATTAGACAGAAATGAGTGTTAAATGATCACAGCCATTTAACCACTTAGTTGCCACCTTCAGTGCTCTCTGCACTATTTAAGTGAGGGTCCTACATTACCCCAAACCCCCTATTGGCATGATCGTGGGGTGCTAATGCATTGCAGTAACAGCCTGGGGCCTTGTGAAGTTGCAAATGCTCCCAGGTCTGCCACATATCATCAGGACATAGAAGGCAACAATGAAAAGTTCAATATACCGCAATACAGATGTATTGCAAAAGTATATTAAATGATCACATGTTCAGGTCCTTTAGGCAGATTTCACACAGCTGAAAAAAATCACACGAGATTTGTTCGTTGTGAGAGTGTAGGGAGCCTCAGTGGGACAAAAAATGTATGTAAAATATATTAAAAGTTAAAAAAAAAAAAAACCTTTTCCCATTCTTCACAAAACATAATTGGTATCACTGCATCCATAACGATGTAACCTCTATTAAAATATCTCATTATTTATGGTGAACATTGTAAAAAAAATTACACCATGCCAGATTTCCTTTTTTTTTCTCCTATCCATCCTCACTTTCAAAGAAAATTGAATATAAAGTGATTAAAAAGTCACCTTTTGCAGATAGAGTTGTAATTCTTAATGTCACCATTTAATGTACTATATGATGTATTGAAAAGCTTTTAAAACTTATAGTGGGGTTAAATGGAAAAAAACTTGCAATTGCATCATTGTTTTTTTAGATTTGTTTTCATGGCATTCATGGTGCAACAAAAACGTTTACATTTATTCTGCATGGTACAAATACGCCAATACCAAATTTTATATAGGTTTTTGATTTTATTGCTTTTAAAAAAATGAAAGAACCTTTCAATAAAAAATTGTCACCATATTCAGATTTTTTTTTGCTGGGTGACCTGAAGTTTTTTTATTGCTTCCCTTTTGTGGTACATTTGACTTTTTGATCCCTTTTTATTCAAATTTTAAGGAGACTGGGTGCCCATTAAAATGCCATTCTGGCATTATGTCGTTTTTGTTTTTCTTATGATGTTCACCTGTTTTAATTATTTTCCTCCCTGTGTGATAATTGCTGCTTATGACAATTAAACATGCAAATGTGGTCAGTGCTGCCATACAGACTTGGAGCGGATGACTGTAGAACAATTGCACATTTAGCCTATGGGTATAGTCTACTCAAGTACTACTAATAGATGTAAACCATTTGACTGGTATCAGCAGTATGCCTTTCTCTTGACAGGTCTCGTTCTATGGAGATAAACAGTACAGTTCAAGAAAGAGAGCATTTGCTACAAGAAACATGATAAAGCCAAGTGAAATCTCCATTTTTCTGTAGTTGTCTTTTTTATTATTCCGATGCCTTTTTGAGATATAAAGTTGGTGCTCATATACGTTTTTCACCATCTTGCGATTGAATTGTCAACTTTTCATTTCCATTTGGTTTGGTAAAGTGAATGTATACTTTGGGTCAAGTTTAACCACATAATAATAGTGGTGCATTTCTGGGCAGAGAGTTCCTCACCATCCATGTGAGCGAATCCCTTCACACGTACAGTGAACTTGTCTTTATCAGGTACTAATGCAGGTCGCCCAAATGTACCACAGCTGATACCTCATAAAATTGCTAACTTTATTCAATGTTTTCCCATTTGTTGTATTTTAAGATTAGTTTCCTAATTAAATTACTAGAATTTCTAACGTGTTAGATTTAATCTGTTGAAGAAAAACACTATTTCACAGATCCATGAAGTGTGGACATACTGAAAAATGACTTAGGACTAATACCCATGGACGAATTTATACCACATTCCCCACGGTGGAATAAAGCAGCTATTAGGTTCTATTGAACCTAATAGCTAAGTCCTCTCATCCGGGATTCTGCCATGGATTTCCGCCGCGGAAAAAAAATAGCGGCATTTTCAATTTTACCGCGTTTTTCCACGGTGGGAGGTCTCCAATAATATAGTATTAATGGAGACGTTTTTTTCCACGATCGCCAATGGGGACTTTTTTGTTTTATTCCCGCGGCATTCCCATGGAGTAAAACCACGGGCGTATCCTACTCTGTCCATGGGCATGAGCCGCATGTAGTACTCTAGGCCTCATGTCCACGGGGAAAATCGGGCCCGCTACGGATTCTACATGTAGAATCTGCAGCGGGTCCCTCCTGCCCCGCGGACATGAGCGCTGAAAAGAAAAATAAATGACAATAAACTCACCTCCCATCCGCTCCGTTTCTTCTCTTCGTGGCGGCGTCATCTTCTCTCGTCGCGGCCGGATCTTCATTCTTCGGCTCGGCGGATGTGCACGATGACGTCGGTGACGTGCCCCGCGCAAGCGCCGGGCCGAAGCAAAATGATCCGGCCGCGGCTGAGAGAGGATGGCGCGGCGCCGAAGAGAAGAAACGGAGCGGGTAAGTAAAATGTGATTTTTGTGTCCCGCGGATCCGGACGGCTTCCATAAGCTTCAATAGAAGCCCGCGGGAGCCGTCCCCGCGGGAGACCCGCATGAAAATGGAGCATGGTCCAGATTTTTTCATGCTCCTTTTTTTTTAAAAATCACTTTTATTGACGATCCGCGGGTATTTATCTACCCGCGGGTGGTCAATGCATCCCTATGGGGTGCGGATCCGCGCGCGGGAGAAGAGTTAAAATCCGCTGCGGATTTTAATTCTTCTTTTCCCCGTGGACATGAGCCCTTAGGGTTTCTTCACACGAGCATATGCACAATTGCGCACTCTTTAGCACAACATATTTTTGGCTATGAATGAGGTGGATTTGCGAGTGTATGGGCGCAGATGCAGGGCAGTGTTTTTTGCACACGGGACACTACCACACCCTGATTTAAAAGGTTATTTAGCCTAAGAAGTTCCAGATGTGTTTCTTTCTTCATGAAATTGCACATTTGCACACATATTGAGCATGCATTTGCGCACCTCCCACAGACTTCACTGGTCTGTGCAAATTTGCACAAAAATAGAGCGTGCTGCATTTTTTTCCAAGCACGCATTAAAAAAAAGGAATGAGAATGAACCCATTCAAAACAATGGGCTCTGTTCTCTACATATTGTGTGTGCTAATACGCCTGTGCGAAGCCGCCCTAAGGACTTATTCACACGGCCATTGGCATTCAGATTCCTTTATCTGAACATTGCCATAGGAAACCATTGGTTCTAATAGCTGCGTGTTTAAGCGCATAATTTTTGCACGGCTAGCTCCCCGTGTGAATGAGCCCTAACACTCACACCAGGGAAATGACTGGGAAGGCAAGGTTAACACCTCCCTGGACTTAGCACTTCACCTAGTTTTAGCCCATAAGCTTAGCTTATTGGGCTAAAAGTAGGTGATTAAGTCTCTATAAACCTACTTCAAAGTTGTAAGTTAAATTCTATTCATAGTGCTTAAAGGTTTTACCAGTTTTTCGTTTCCTAAGATATGGAAAGTGATTTTTTTTTTTTTAAAAAGGTGCTATATTAACAAATGAAGCAAGTTATTGAACTTGGTGTATGATACAACAAATGTATATGTCTCCTGGAAGACTTGTGGATGGGAACAGAGTCTTAGATGTAGTAGTAAGCAGATCAAGATGTGAGGAGGATTGGGGGCTACTGTCACTCAGCCATTGGAAGCCGGGGCATAGCTAAAGGCTCATGGGTTTCGGTGCAAAAGTTTATCTTTTGGCACCCCAACTTCTCTTAACCCCTTAATGTAGAGCCGTAACTCGAAGCTCTTGGGCCCTAATGCAAAACCTGTAACAGGGCCCCCAACTATAATGCTTTATTCATAGTACCAGGATCCCTGTATGAAGAAGAGGCCTTATGAGCCCCCGTAGGCTCCTGGGCCCAGATGCAACCGCATACCTTAGTTACTCCAGTGTTCGGATTATGGTAACAGCCCATTTGTGGGATTGATTACAAAGGGGCCGCTGCAACTTCTGAAACACCCATGCATGGAATACTGCAGGGAATGACTCTGTACCTTAGCATACGGCTGGAGTTGGGACGGTGTAGTGCGTGGACCTGTCTCGGTGGCACTTACCATTTCCTAGTCCCGGAGAGAGTTACCACAGCAGGGGATAGGATCAGTAGTCCTCAGGATGAGGGGGTAGTATTCGTAGATATCACGTTGTGACGCCACCGTTCCTACACACCGTTAATCTATGCGGCAGAGTAACAGCACAGAGACTTGGGTATAGTACCTTGGGTCCTCAGGAACGGTTGAGGCCCGGTAAAACTTTACTTCCATTAAACGTTGTATAGCAGGTAGTTACAGGTATCATTTACTTATAGAAATTACAGGCAGAAGATCAAAGGTTGGGAGGAAAAACCACAGGAACAATACGTCATATATATCTATATGTTACCGGTCCTGGAAATCAAGTATACTCTGGAGGAGGTAAAAGGTAGGGGTCTCTCCACATACACTCTGGCAGACAAAATTACTTGAGACGGCTTAGCCTAGATGTACCCCGCACATTATCCACGTGGGTGTCATAAGTACATCTGTGTGGTGATCCTATTGGTGGACAGCCACACAGGAAAACAATGCCTGTGGTTTGAACGGGTACCTGTTTTAGTAAACTGGGGATTTAGTAAAAAGGGACTCATTCCTCTCACATCCACTCTCCAGACGCTACGAGTAGTCGTTCCTCCATCTTCACCAACATGGAAGCTAAAGGTGCTTCCATGAGGCTCTCTGTTAGCACTCTGTAGCAGGCAAGATGGAAACCCACTTTGACACAGATTGAAGAAGCTCCTTCCCGCTCGCAGACACTCACTTTTATAATCTCACTTGTACCACATGACACAGTAAGAATAGATACATTCCGCAGCAGAGCTGACAGGCAATGTTTTAGGAGAGTTAACCCTTTAGACGCCGCAGCTGTGCAACACACATACAGAAAATTGACATGACAGTTTTGCATAGTGCATCCACATGAGACAATACATGTATGACAATTATGAAGGGGACCAGGATGTTGTTCTGGGACACTACAACAGCATTTCTAATTGGCTGTCACGCGTCTCCTCAATGCTCCCTAGTGTCCTTTTTCAGATGGATGTCGGACACTATATGCAGCTTTCCAAACTTTGGTCATTAAAGCAGTATAGTGAGATCTCTTTGACCTTTTATGGTAAACTTCTCGATGGCTTTTTATAACATGCCTCTATTTCATTAAAAAAGTGCTTTAACAGCGTTACCTGAGAATCCTATTTGTTTGTTTTTAGTCCATAATTACTCCATCTTATCTACTCATTTCTGTAAAAGAGGGTACTTGTTTACAACCATTCTTTACCTTTTACCAGTTCATTCGGGTGGCCATCTTCGATGAAACAGCAAAAAAAATCAGCAGCTAGATCTTATTCTCAGAATATATTTACTATATTGTATCGCATATTATTTTTCTCCTTTATTGCCCTTTAAATGTTTACTTTCCTTTTTGTCCTTTAAAGGGGTTGTCTCGCGAAATCAAGTGGGGGTATACACTTCTGTATGGCCATATTAATGCACTTTGTAATGTACATCGTGCACTAAATATGAGCCATACAGAAGTTATTTCACTTACCTGCTCCGTTGCTAGCGTCCCCGTCTCCATGGTTTCGTCTAAATTCGCTGGCAGCTTGCTTTTTTAGACGCGCTTGCGCAGTCCGTTCTTCTCCTTTCAGCACGAGCCGCTTCAGTGTGCTCCCCGCTACAGCTCTTCTGCGCATGCGCAGACGAGCTGTCACTGATCGGGAGCGCGCTGGAGCGGCCATTCTGTACCATCCTCTGTTAGAGGAAGGTGCAGAGCCGAGAAGTCCCGAGAAGCCGCCCAGCTGTCCCGCCGTCCTGGTAAGTGATGGGCCGGGGGGGCTGCCGCTGCGCCGGGGGCGGGCTGCGCCGGGGGGGGGGCTGCCGCTGCGCCGGGGGCGGGCTGCCGCTGCAATGGGGGGGCTGCCGCTGCGATGGGGGGGGCTGCCGCTGTTCCGGGGGGGGGGCTGCGCCGGTTACCTGCTGCCTGGCGGTGGGTGACTGGTCGGCCGTGTTCACTCCAGGGGTCCGGTCGGCGGCTGCGGGGCGTCTGGTTGTCAGGGAGACACAGCTGGTAGCGTCTCGGGAGCGCGCACGTCGGGCTACAGCAAGCGACGGGAAAAGAGCCGGCGGCCATCTTGGGAAAATTTTTATAAGTTGCTGAAACGCTGGAACTGTAAGTACAAACCAGCTAGAAAAGTCATTTACAGGGGGGATTAGTAATGTATGCTTAATTAGGGGGACTGGGCAAAAAAAAAAATCCACTCCTGCCTCGAGACATCTCCTTTAAGGTTTATTACGGATGTTTCAGGACTAAGCTACCAAAATTCTCGCTACAAGAGGGTCCCCCCCCCCCCCACACTTTTCTACCACTGCTCGAGCACTTTTGCCACTGGCTACATCCCGCTGTAGTTCATTTTCATGCTGGACCAGTATATGCAGGGTTGACAGGCTATCACAGGAGAACAGCGCATGTGCCATCGCACTGTCCTGAAGGCGAATGCTAAGAATGTGCACAGTAGTCCTGATTGACAACGTAAATGGTAGCTGTGGCAGTTACAAACGGAGCACGACTGTTCCCTGGCTACACAAACCACCGGTGCGAACAATCCTTATACCAAAATTCTGTTAGTTTTTAAAACACAAGGAAATGTGTTGGCCTCTCCCGACTATGTCCCACGCCACTACTCCGAGTCTCCCCTCAGACATCACATTTACAGGCTTCCCCAGCCTGTTTACAGGACATCATAGGTGCTGTTAGAGGAAGGTGCAGAGCCGAGAAGTCCCGAGAAGCCGCCCAGCTGTCCCGCCGTCCTGGTAAGTGATGGGCCGGGGGGGCTGCCGCTGCGCCGGGGGCGGGCTGCGCCGGGGGGGGGGCTGCCGCTGCGCCGGGGGCGGGCTGCCGCTGCAATGGGGGGGCTGCCGCTGCGATGGGGGGGGCTGCCGCTGTTCCGGGGGGGGGGGCTGCGCCGGTTACCTGCTGCCTGGCGGTGGGTGACTGGTCGGCCGTGTTCACTCCAGGGGTCCGGTCGGCGGCTGCGGGGCGTCTGGTTGTCAGGGAGACACAGCTGGTAGCGTCTCGGGAGCGCGCACGTCGGGCTACAGCAAGCGACGGGAAAAGAGCCGGCGGCCATCTTGGGAAAATTTTTATAAGTTGCTGAAACGCTGGAACTGTAAGTACAAACCAGCTAGAAAAGTCATTTACAGGGGGGATTAGTAATGTATGCTTAATTAGGGGGACTGGGCAAAAAAAAAAATCCACTCCTGCCTCGAGACATCTCCTTTAAGGTTTATTACGGATGTTTCAGGACTAAGCTACCAAAATTCTCGCTACAAGAGGGTCCCCCCCCCCCCCCCCACTTTTCTACCACTGCTCGAGCACTTTTGCCACTGGCTACATCCCGCTGTAGTTCATTTTCATGCTGGACCAGTATATGCAGGGTTGACAGGCTATCACAGGAGAACAGCGCATGTGCCATCGCACTGTCCTGAAGGCGAATGCTAAGAATGTGCACAGTAGTCCTGATTGACAACGTAAATGGTAGCTGTGGCAGTTACAAACGGAGCACGACTGTTCCCTGGCTACACAAACCACCGGTGCGAACAATCCTTATACCAAAATTCTGTTAGTTTTTAAAACACAAGGAAATGTGTTGGCCTCTCCCGACTATGTCCCACGCCACTACTCCGAGTCTCCCCTCAGACATCACATTTACAGGCTTCCCCAGCCTGTTTACAGGACATCATAGGTGCTGCAGTGATGGATCGTTGAGCTCTGTCATTGGCTGCAGCACCTGTGGCATCCCTTATGGCAGGTGGGACTGCAGACTGTAAAGAAATAGCAGAGGACCCAGTAGCGCTGTGGGATGCAACGGGGAGAGGTAAGTACCTGTTTCCCTGAAAATAAGACATAGCATGATTTTCCAGAATTTTTGAGGATGCTAAATAATTTTTCAGGCTTATTGAGGATGCTTGAAATATAAGCCCTACTCAAAAATTAAGCCCTGCTAACAGTTAATTAAAAAAGTCAATTTAAATAGTGTCCAGGCAGCTGAACATGTAAAAAAGTTAACCCTTTTTGAACAAAAATTAATATAAGACACTGTCTTATTTTCTGGGAAACAGGGTATATGCCTATTTATTTATGTTCATTTATGGGGAAACACATTTTACAGACCACACACAACTTGGACAACCCATTTAAACTTTTTTTGTGATAATAACATGTTCAGGGGTTTCAGCAGCTTTAACTTACTTGCTAAGAAAAAAGAACAAGCGGGTTGCTGTGAATAAGGGCTCCTTCACAAGAACATATGCTTACGGCGTGGTTTTGCTAGCGTAATGCATTGTACCAATCGGCCATAGGCTCACTTGTTGCCACTCACACATATTGCTAAAAATAAGCACACAATAGACATCACAGCATGTTCTACCTTGGCGTGTACTATGTGTGCATACATGCCAAGATGGGCATGGTGATTGGCAACAAGTACGCATTGACATTGCGTCCTTGCTGCATGTTGTCTCAAGCAGGTGGCACATAGGGGATTACGTTTGTGTGAAGCCGCCTTTAATACAGTGTGTGTACTATATGTAAACAAACTAACAATAAGCAAATATTAACAAAGAAACGGGGCTGCCAGTCCACAAAGTTTCTGCTGGGAAATGAGGGAAGTTTTACATGTGGTATTAAAGTCTCCCTCTAGAACCATCGAACCCTCGGCAAACACTGAGAATTTCTCTAGTGTACATAGAAGCCAGGTTGCTGGCTTCTGATCTGGAGCAGGCGGATTAACAAATGAAGAAGCAGAGGTATATTTACTATGAAGCCATTTTGTGTATTGATGAGATGGGAGCTTGGGTAAGGGGTTGTGCCTGGGATGGGTCTCTTGAAACCACTACGTCAGATTTAAAAGGAGTTTGCGACACAGCACCCACCAAGCGGTCGTAATTGTAGGTGCAGCTCTCATTGAAATCAATGGTAGCTGTGCTTGTGATTCTAGTCTGAGGGTCCCATTGATTTCAATGAGCAGTCGGAGCAGTGATTTCCATTCCAACCTTGATGCATCCCGATGAGCACTGCCTGGAAAACCCCTTTCTAAGCTTTTTCATTATGGATATACTTGGTTTTTATTAAAGGGGCATTCATGTCCCGAACATTAAATTATATATAATTAATATTAGCCATGATATTTTGTCCTTTGCATTACCTCTGGAAGGCACTCCTAAGCAACAGCGGCCACAAATAACTGTAATGGAATGATGTGCAAAATTAGCCACAAATTGGAATTAAAGCAAATAGTTAAGAGTGTGGAAATAGTTAAGAGTGTGGCCATACCCATATATTGTCATGTGAAAGCCATAAGGCTTGATCCAGGCCGAAAACTTAATAGGCCTCTGGTACCTGCTTTCAAAGAGGGGTGGAAGTAAATGGAAGACCAAATGCAAAAACCCACAGAGATTTATTCAAAATATTGATCTGGAATTATGACCAACCTTATTTGGTCTCTTTTGTTATAACACCTATCACATATCAGACACCTTGTGAAGTATACCCTGAGATCACCAAATAATGGGGAGGAGCCTGGAATACAACAGGGATGGAGGGCCTGAAACACTTCAAGGGTGCTGTCACATGTGGTCGATTTTCTGCACCCAAATCCACAGCATATTATTTTGCAGTACAGATTTTGATGCAGATTTCAGCCTTTTAGTTAAATGGATGAAGTCTGTTGAGAATCCGCATCAAAATCTGCTCCAATTCGACACACAATTTGGTGTGACTTTTCCCCAGTGTAAAATCCACGCCAAATTTACTACATATGAATGCACAATAAAGGTGAATTCACACACAGCTGGTTTGTTGCAGATTTTGTTGCACATTTCTCCCCTTAAATTTGAATTATATTTTAAGGGTGAAATCTGGTCATGTATTTTGGTGCAGATCTGCAAATCATCTAAGTGTAGAACTTGCCCCTAACTCACAGTGGAGCATAGAAACAACTGCCAATGTTATAGAAACTGATTAAGAGTGGCCTCTATTCCCCTTGTCATTCGTGTGTACACCTGTAATTGAAAAAAGTTGACAAGCAAAGTCTCAACAAACAACTAAATTGCCTTATCTTTTTCTATTCCTGGGGGACTTGGACTTGGAGTACATCTGCCACTTCTCTGGTTATGGAAGTTGAGGCATTTTATGGTAGACATGATGGTATGTCTATGGGGGAGATGACAAGTTTCTTACATGTCTTATATAAGTCCTCAGGGGATCAAATTGTTATTTGAAGACTGTCATTAGAAGTCGCCAAAGCATATGGAAGGACCATCTCACTGGTAGGTTTTTTGGCATGTAGTGTATCAGTAAGGGGTTTCAGGATTAGTCTCTTAGCTGAAGTGCTTTGTCCTGAAATAGCAGGATATTCTACCAAGGAGACTTCTTTCATCTTTTTTGCTTTTTGCAAGATGGCAAATTTATTCACATAACTTAACAGGCCATATATGACATCCTGTAAGGAGCTAATTTAGGTCTTAAAGGGGTTGTCTCGCGAAAGCAAGTGGGGTTAAGCACTTCTGTATGGCCATATTAATGCACTTTGTAATATACATCGTGCATTAAATATGAGCCATACAGAAGTTATTCACTTACCTTCCCTGCGCTGGCGTCCCCGTCTCCATGGCTCCGTCTAACTTCAGCGTCTAATCGCCCGATTAGACGCGCTTGCGCAGAAGGGTCTTCTGCCTTCGGGTCTGTCCGGCAGCAGCGGCGTTCTGGCTCCGCCCCTTCTACGTGTCATCGCATAGCTCCGCCCCATCACGTGTGCCGATTCCAGCCAGGTAAGTGAATAACTTCTGTATGGCTCATATTTAATGCACGATGTATATTACAAAGTGCATTAATATGGCCATACAGAAGTGCTTAACCCCACTTGCTTTCGCGAGACAACCCCTTTAAGGCTCTATATATTCTATGACTGTTGGGTTGGTGGTGATTTTTTTCCCCCCTAAATATATGTCCCTTTCTGCTTGACTTTTCAGGGGTTAGGCATGTCTAACTTTTCCTTTTTCTTGTCTTTGTTTAGTTTGACCATTATGAATGTGGTCTGGGACTGTAGCTAGAAATCTCTATGGTAGTGCCACTTGACTATTATACATTCATCTTCAGTTATTATGCAGCAGATACGTCTCGGGAGTATGGATTTGCAGATGTTTTGAAAGAATAGAGAGAATATATGTGTGTAGTTATAGGGGACTATAGTTCACTGTCCCAGAAATGCAACTGTTCATATAAGTGAACTGAAAGTTACTGTGCCAGATGAGGGCACTAGGTGGCAGCAAAGCTTTGTTTTAGATTGTATCTCATTAAGTTTCCTATTAACTGGAACTTATAGAGGAGTAAATAGGATGAGCGTCAACAAAAAAAAGGTTGTGTCTTTTAAAGGGTCTTAGCTGTTCACTCACCAGAGTATAACACAACAGAAAATTATTGGATGATCTCCCCCTCTTCTTTTTTTTAGGTTCTGTTCCACAACTAGTAAAAGCAGGGTCTTGCCAGGAAGCTTTCCAGGTGCAAGGAGGTCTCTTTGTAGTCATACTAGGCTAGATATAAACAATGTTTTACAGTGATGCTGGTGGAATGGCCTCCCTGCACCAACCTAGCAACTGTAGCTGGCTTTGTTGTGAATGGTGCAGTAATGGCTGCACCCCTGTTCTCTGGGGAAGGGGTTACTGCTGAGGACCTTCTGTTGGTTAGGCCTGCTGAGGACCTTCTGTTGGTTAGGCCTGCCTGGTGCTAGTGTCTGTTGGCCTTGCATTCTACTGCCCCCTAAGTCCCAGTCCACCCAATAGTACAGTGGCCGTCCTCTCTGACTGACCAGCAGCAACACTGATGGAGGGTACAAACCACTAGAGCATGCAACACCACTGGGTGAAGAGCTGGTATGTGATTCTAGGGTGAGAGGGAGGATGCTTCAAGTTAGTTCTCTGTCCTAAATGTAGTTCCACAGCCATGCAGCCAGGAGAGCCATGACACGGCTGTCTGTCTACTGCAGGTTGTCGCACAGAGGTGGTACTCGACACAGGTATCAGGATCCGATGGAGCCATAAAGTTAGCAAAGATATACAACGTTTTATTTAAGTGTACATAAATGATGATTACACCGGTATGAGTGTAAGTAGCAACAAGAGTAACTGGCAAACAAACTGAGTTTCATTCTGTGGTTACTTAATGCTATGATCTCAAACTCCATTCTGTGTCAGTTACTTACTACAAACCATAAATCAAAACAGTATGAATGGCATTTGCAAGAGTTAGACTGATAACTGCATAGCCCCTAACAGTTCAGGAGGTCTGCCAAAAGTCCCGTCCCAATCCATCACCCAGCAGTCCTTATTACAGAATCTTTACCCCCAGGTCTGCATTTCTGTCACATAGCTACACCTTTTCCTGGTGCCGCTCAGTTAACCTTAGTCATGTTTCATCAGTTGGACACACAGGAGTGATTGGTGTGTAGTCATAGAATCATAGAATGGTAGAGTTGGAAGGGACCTCCAGGGTCATCGGGTCCAACCCCCTTCTCAATGCAGGATCACTAAATCATCCCAAACAGATGTCTGTCCAGCCTCTGTTTAAACACTTCCATTGAAGGAGAACTCACCACCTCTCTTGGTAACCTGTTCCACTCATTGATCACCCTAACTTACAGAAAGTGCTTTTCTAATATCTAATCTGTGTCTCCTCCCTTTCAGTTTCATCCCATTGCTTCTAGTCTTTCCTTGTGCAAATGAGTATAGGGCTGAACCTTCTGCACTGTGATAGCCCGTCAGATATTTGTAGACTGCTATTAAGTCTCCTTTAAGCCGCCTTCTTTTTCACAAACTAAACATTCCCAGATCCTTTAACCGTTCCTCATAGGACACAATTTGCAGACCGCTCACCATCTTCTTGGTAACTCTACTCTGAACTTGCTCCAGTTTGTTTTTCTTTTTTAAAGTGGGGTGCCCAAATAAGGTCTTGCCAGGAGGAGTAGAGGGGGATATTTACCTCATGTGATCTAGACTCTATGGTTTTCTTAATACATCCCAGAACTGTGTTTGCTTTTTAGGCTGCTGCATCACATTGTTGACTCATGTTCAGTCTATGATCTATTAGTATACCCAAGTCTTTTTCACATGTGCTGTTTAGCCCAATTCCTCCTTCATACATCCTTCCACTTCCATTTATGACCACTCTTTGTGTCAGGGAACTGGTGTCCGGGTACAGGTAGTCCCTAAAAGCTGCCCACAACCCCTGCCCCTACCTACTTGCCCCCCTGAGCTAGGCCCCAGGGTGACAACTGGGCGACCGTCCCTATACTCTCTAGGGAAGCGGGGCAAAGGGTCAGACTTACAAACAGATACAGAGACAAACAAACACAGAAGCAAGTCAGGAAGTCTGGGTCGGCAACAGGAGAATACGCGGTACCAGGGATCAGGAGAGGTCAAAGTCGGGTCCAAAAGCAGAGAGTCACAATGGGAAATCAGATCGGAATAACACAAGTGTAGCCTGGAGACGAACATACACTGGCAGTGTTAGGAGGAAACTGAGATGTTTAAATGCTGTCAGAACTCCCGCCCCAGCAGCTGATTGGGGCGGGGAGCCTACCAGCAGCAAGAACTAGACATAAGGCAGTGAGTGCAGAATCCAGCAGTGAATGCAGTACATGCTAATCAGGATGTCATGGCAATGGGGAAGGCATCCACCATATCCCCAGCAACCCGATTACTCAGGTGCAGCCACCTGAGCATGGGAGAACGCACCCCGAGGGCCGGCATCTTGAACCCCGGCGGCCAGGGGGGTTCACCAGCACCAGGGCTTCCCTGCGCCACACCCCAGATGCCCGGTGTGATAGGACCAGCGGTGCGGGCACAGAGGCCCCGGGAGCTGCTGGTCCTGAAACTTTGAGTACGATCACTGAGCCAGGTGTGAATCCACCTAACAGTTGCATTGTCCAACCTATATTTGGTCATTTTTTAAATAAGTATGGTATGAGATACTTTGTCAAATGCTTTACTAAAGTCAAGATATACTATATCCACCACATGTCCCTGATCAACCTAGTCAGTGATTCTATCATAAAAGGAAATTAGATTTGTCCGGCATGACTTATTTCTTACAAACCCATGCGGGCTCTGGTTAATTACTCCATTTTTATCCAAGTACTTGCATACATGCTGTTTAATAATTTGTTCAAAGATCTTTCCTGGTATAGAAGGCAGGCTCACAGGCCTGTATTTTACTGGATTCACCTTATTCCCTTTTTTGAAGATAGGTACAACATTTGCCTCTTTCAAATCCTCTGGGACTTCTCCTGTTCTGCTGGAATTTTCAAAGATTATGGTTCAGAAATTACCTCCGCTGCTTCCTTAAGTATCCTAGGATGTAATTCATCTGGACCTTGAAACCTGAATTTATGTAAGTTAGCTAAGTGTTCCCTCGCCATCTCTCTGCTTATAGATAGCCTGCGTTCTTTTATTACCCCAATAGAAAAGGGAAGATCAGTTAATGTTCCATCTACTTTCTAAGAGAAAACAGATACAAAATAGGAATTTAAAAGTTCGGCCTTCTCAACATCATTCTTAACCCCTTAACGACCAATGACGTACCTGGTACGTCATAGAGCGTCGGGGTATGTATGAAGAGAGGTTGCGTGGCAACCTCTCTTCATACAGTGCGGGCATCAGCTGTTTATAACAGCTGACACCCGCGGGCAATAGCCGCGAGCGGCCGCGCGGCCGATCGCGGCTATTAACCATTTAAACGCCGCTGTCAATTCTGACAGCGGCATTTAAATCCCCCGAACGATGTTCGGGGGTCCCGCGCGGCCCCCCCGCGGTGAGATCGGGGGAGCCTTGCACGTATCATGGCAGCCGGGGGCCTAATGAAAGGCCCCAGGGCTGCCTTAGCAGACTGCCTATCAAGCCGTCCCCGTGGGGTGGCTTCATAGGCTGCCTGTCAAAAAGCAGTATGACGTAATGCTATAGCATTACGTCATACTGCAGGAGCGATCAAAGCATCGCATCTTAAAGTCCCCCAGGGGGACTTCAAAGTAAAGTAAAAAAAAGAATCAATAAAGTTTTTTTTTAATTGAAAAAAAAAAAAAGTTGTAAAAGTTTAAATCACCCCCCTTTTGCCATATCTATTATTAAAAAATCTAAATAATAAATTAAAAATATGTATTTGATATCGCCGCGTCCGTAAAAGTCCGATCTATCAAAGTAGCACATAATTTTTCCCGCACGGTGAACGTCGTCCGAAACAAAAAATGAAGAACGCCAGAAATGCACTTTTTTAGTTACCCTGTCTCCAATAAAAAACGCAATAAAAAGCGATCAAAAAGTCATATGTATTCCAAAATGGTACTATCAGAAACTACAGGACATCTCGCAAAAAATGAGACCTTGCTCAACTACGTCGACGGAAAAATAAAAAAGTTATCGCGCGCACAAAATGACGACAGAAAATAATTGAAAAAAATTTTATGTCTTTAAAAAAAAAAAAGAGGAGTATAGTAAAAAAAAACCTAAACAAGTTTGGCATCGTAGTAATCGTACCGACCCATAGAATAAAGTTATCATGTCGTTTTTGTTGCCATTTGTGCGCCGTAGAAGCAAGACGTACTAAAAGATGGCAAAATGTCGTTTTTTTTCCATTTTACTCCACTTAGAATTTTTTAAAAGTTTTTCAGTACATTATATGGTACTTTAAATAGCACCATTGAAAAATACAACTCATCCCGCAAAAAACAAGCCCTCATACAGTGACGTGGATGGATAAATAAAGGAGTTATGATTTTTTTAAAGGGGGGAGGAAAAAACGAAAATGGAAAACGAAAAATGGCCGCGTCATTAAGGGGTTAACCAATTAACTTTTTTCATCTTGTAAGCATCCCATAGCATCATTGACTTTTCTTTTTGATATGCCCCCCAAATCCTTTTTTATTGCTTTTGGTCTGTGTTGCAAGCCTCAATTCATTATTAGCTTTAGCTTTTCTGATACTTGCCCTACAGTTTCTGTAGAGCGCATTATATTCTTCTTTGGATATTTCCTCGCTCTGTTTATTTGATAAACATTATTTCTTCATTTTAACATGTGCAAGTTCTGTGTTTATCCATCCTGGTATCTTCTCATTCTTCTTTCTTTTAGGGATTGTTAACAATTGTGCTTTGAGAATCTCATTTTGCAATATTTCCCAACCTTTTTGAACATTTCTGTCCTTAAGAACATCCAGCCATTGGCAGTCATGTCGCACAGAACCGCAGGATGCATGCACCCGGAAGTAAGAAGATCCAGGCACACACGGAGGGGTTCCCAATGATGAGAAGCGTTATGTGAGGGCCTTGAGAACAGCAATGACTGGAGGAGGGGGAGACAAAAATGAGAAAGCACAGGAAAAAGGACTTGGTATTGGGATGAGACTTGTACAGGGGAAGGAGAATAGGTACTAGGGCAAATAAATAGGGAAGGTTGGTCAGGTAACGAATGACACAAGCAAATGAAGGCTATCAGGTAGTGGAGCAAATAATGGGGGGGGGGGGGCTCAATACATAAGGGCCAAGTAAATGAGGGGTTTTAAGTAATAGAGCATGTAAATTATAGCTCCCATCATCCTAGAGCTGGCAGGACAGTACCAGATGTCAGGTGTCACAGGAAGCCTACCACGTCTGTTGCCAGTTCCCTCTTACTCTTTACAAGGCCACACAACTGTTCCAGATTCAGCGGGACAGTACTGAATTCAGGAGTCTGTCCTGCCATCCTGGGAAGCCAACTATTTGTCCACTCCCCACAGCTGGCCCCTGCTACCAGAAATGTGCTTCATCTGCCGCTATAGTGACCACTTTGTACCTTGTACACTGTTGTTGGACTCTTACAGCAGTCTACTCTATACACAAGCTGACTCCTTTCCAGCTCCTGTCTGAGTACAGTGTGTCCAAAGCTGGAGGAGGGAGAGTAAGCCTGTTTATAGAGAGGGCACTATGAGTCCCCAGCACCAATGTGTGAGGTACAGAGCCATCACTGCAGTTGAGTGTTTCTATACTGGAGTCAGCAATGGGGTAGAGTAACAACTAGGGCTACAGAGGGGAGCACCATGGAGCCCACCAAGGAGGGGTCTTATAACTTAGTGGGAACCATATTAGTAAATCCAGACCACAGAGGGAGTATTATTACTTGGTGGGGCCACAGAAGGGGCATTAGTACTATGAGGGTATACTGAGAGTTTCATTGAAAGCAAGGAGAGTGTGCAGAAATGAGTAGTGGTTAAAAAAGGTTTTTCTCGCAGTCTGGGCATGCATGGAGAAGAAACACGCAGGAAACCAATCCAAGGAGATGTCACCTGTGATCACTGAAGGTAACTGCACTGTAATCACTATGTAGAACTGGTATCTATTATTTACATGTATACTAGTACTGTGAGGGGGTCACTGAGGGAAGGTTCAATTAGGGGATCACTTAGGCGCACTATTACTCTAATGGGACATAAGAGGAGTGGCCTATTGTTAAAAATCAATGTGGTACACATGGCGCACCGCTAGAGTTGTCCCTTTTTTTCATTGCTCAAAAGTTGGAAGTTATGGTAACTGTGGAACACATATGTAGGAAGCAGTCCACAGTTCTTTTTGAACAAGGTTGTTACTTCATTACTATGCATGCTGTATAACTAAACAGCACGTTTGTACTCCCAAGATGCACGGTGGTATATTGCATTAAGTCTCTGTTCATAACACGACAGACCATCACCACATGAGTGCCTCTCACAAGTACCACTCTCTAGCCCTAGCACCACTTCCTGCTGAGTTCTAGTGACTGTAGGACCTATGAAGGAGGGTGAGCTCAACCCCATCAGCTATGCCTTCTGCATGAAGGCTGCCTGTATTAACCCCTTGTAGGCAGTCCCTTACATGGTAGCCAAGTTACAAAGAATGAGCTGGGAAGAGATACTCAGCAGTGGCTTGGAGCCTAGTGTTATGTGACAGGACTTACTTGTAGAATGAGGTATTCAGTGCTTGAGACTTGCAGGTAGTGCCTACTGCCTCTTCAGATGGCATTGGATGGTGTAGCCTTGCACTCTGGAAGGGTGACACGAGCCTGGGATAGAACTGGCAGAGCCATGCCCAAGTCTTTTAGTGTGAACAGCATTTGCTAGTTCACATAAATATGCCCAGGATGTGTGGGGGAATATGACAGTAGGCCCTCATGGCTGGTATCAAGCCTTAACAGATCGGGCTACAATCTTGGGCAAACTGTGTACATGACCATGCGGGTACCTGCAGGTGCCACCTAAAGGAGACATAGTGACGAGAAGCTATATTGATGCTTTGGAGCTTTTACTCAAACAATAGTTTGAGTAAAATACAATATAATATACAATATACAATATAATAGTTCAAAAAACAGGACATGGTGTCCGTGGCTTAAAAAATACATTTCTAGTTGTAACCTTTTTCGCTCCAGGACATACATTTACGTCCTGCAGTGTCAGGGTATGTATGAAGAGAGATCACGTGGCGACTTCTCTTCATACAGTGCGGGTGTCAGCTGTTTACTAGCTGTTTATTGCCCGCTGTTTACTACCTGCAGGCAATAACTGCAATCATACAGCATTACGTCATACTGCAAGAGCGATCAAAGCATAGCTAGTCGTGGTCCCCCAGGGGGGCTTTTAAAAAAAAAAGTTAAAATATGATCAATAAAGTTTTATTAATTGTAAAAAAAATAGTAATAAAATTTTAAATCACCCTCCTTGTGCCATATCTATAATAAAAAATCTAAATCATAAAAGAAAAATACAGATTTGGCATTGCCGCATCTGTAAAAGTCCGATCTATCAAAGTAGCACATTATTTACCCCACATGGTGAACAGAGTCCAAAAATAAACAAAGAAATGCACTTTTTCAGTTACCCCGTCTCCCAGAAAAATGCAATAAAAAGTGATCAAAAAGTTGTATGTTTTCCGAATTGGTGCTAACGGAAACTACAGGACATCCCGCAAAAAATAAGCCTTCAAACAACTCGGTTGATGGAAAACTAAGAAAGTTATTGCAAGCAGAAGATGCATCAGAAAATAATTTTAAAAACTGAAAAGTCTTTGAAAAAAAATACAAGTACTACAGTAAAAAAAAAAAAAATTATACAAATTTGGTATCATAGTATTTGTACTGACCCAAAGAATAAAGTTATCATGTAATTTTGTTGCAGTTTGTGCGCCGTAGAAACAAGAAGCACTGAAAGATGGCGGAATGTCATTTTTTTTTCATTTTACTCCACTTAGAATTTTGTAAAAGTTTTTCAGTACATTACATGGTACTTTAAATAGCACCACTAAAAAATACAACTCGTTCTGCAATAAAACAAGCCCTCATACAGCGACGTCGATGTATAAATAAAGTAGTTATGATTTTTTAAATGAGGGGAGGAATAACAAAAAGGGGGGGAAAAAAAGGCGGGCCGCGTCATTAAGGAGTTGAATAATGTACTAAATTCCTTCTCTGGGTGATTACGAATGCAGGGATACCACATGTGTAATTTTGTTTTTAATTTTTTACAAAAAAAGGAGTAAGGATGTGTTTTGGCGGTTTTATTTTTTTACAATTTTTTTTTTTACTTTTTAAAAAATTTTCTCTCTTTAGGGGACTTCCACAGAGACCCATCAGAATCCCCTGATCACACTGCGGGGGTCTGATGGTGACAATCTTTTACGTGCTGCGGTCGCATAGACCGCGACATGTAAAGGGTTAAACAGCAGAGATCGGAGGTTTTCTTCATTCTCTGCTGTGAGAGCTGGTGCCTGGCTATCCTCTGATAGCCTATCACCAGCTCTGCCTGCCAGGGAGACCATCAACCGGCTCCTGACAAGCGGGTGGTCTCCGTAGCAACCTGTAAACAAAGCAGTGCAGGAGTTAAAAAAAAAGAAGCAGGAAGTTGCCGGCAGATCGGTTCCCTCTTCCTGCTTCTTTTTTTTAAAAGTCCTGCACTATTCTCTGTGGGTCTCTGCAGGCAAAACATACTGCCACAGCTTATGGCATTGTGCTTTGCAGGTCCTATAGTGAAAGATAGCCTGGAAATCTTCTGGGCTATATCACTATGGGCAGTGGAGCTCATCCCAGAAAATTTCCGGGCATGCCAGTGATGAGTTAAAAGGGATGAATGTCCAGCAACTAATGCCTGACACTCATCCCTACATGTACTCGCTCTCATGCTGTTACACAGGAGCGAATATTGTTAGCTCACAGCAAGGGCAGCAGGAGGAGATTTCACTCCTTGCTCTTTCCCACCCCTTCCCATCAACTTAAAGGGGTTGTCTCGCACCGAAACGGGTTTTTCTTTTTTACCATAGGCCCCCCGTTCGGCGCAGGACAACCCCAATGGATGTGTTAAAAAAAAAACAAAACATATTACTTACCCGAATCCCCACTCTGTGACGTCTACCTTCTTCCTACTTCTTCCTTCACCAAGATGGCCGCCGGGATCTTCACCCACGATGCACCGCGGGTCCTTTTCCATGGTGCACCGTGGGCTCTGTGCGGTCCATTGCCGATTCCAGCCTCCTGATTGGCTGGAATCGGCACACGTGATGGGGCGGAGCTACGATGACCAGCTCTCCGGCACGAGCGGCCCCATTCACCAGGAAGAAGACCGCACAGCGCAAGCGCAATTTAAAAACGCCAGAAGAAAGCGAAATTAGACGGATCCATGGTGACGGGGACGCTAGCAACGGAGCAGGCAAGTGAATAACTTCTGTATGGCTCATATTTAATGCACGATGTATATTACAAAGTGCATTAATATGGCCATACAGAAGTGTATAACCCCACTTGCTTTCGTGAGACAACCCCTTTAACACAGCTGCCGTTTACTACTGAACGGCTGCTGTTTACACTGAACGCTCATCATTCAGGATGATCGTTTAAGCTGCATAAAATCCTGATCATCCTGAAAGATAAGAGTTCAGTGTAAATAGCAGCCATTCAGTACTGAATGGCTGCTATGATAAGTGAATGGAGAGGGGCAGGGGAGCGCAAGGAGAGAAATCTCCAGCCGCCCCACTGCAAGCCAACGATACTAGCTCCTGTGTAACAGTATAGGGGTGAGTCTGTGCAGGGATGAGTGTCGGACATCGTTTGCCTAACATTCATCCCGTGTAAATGGGGCTTTACTTTTTCCAGCCTTTTTTAAGGCCCATTTAGACACAACGATCGCTCAAAAATCGTTCAAAGCCATCTTATGAGCGATAATCGTTGTGTGTAACTGCACTGACATCATGCAGTTTTCATTAAACCATAACTCATCATTGTCTTTCAGCGTGCTGAAAGCAATGAGTCTTATCAGGGATTCACAGCGGGATACAACTGATACTATTGTTTCAGCTTCATCCTGCTCCCTGATAACAGGTGGGGTATAAGGCTGCATCCTCCACAACCTGCATGGAGCGTTCAGCTGTATGACAGCCGGGCACTCCCAGCGGGGAACAGCTGAATGCAGAGAGCAAGCGGCCTCCCGCTTGTTCTCTGCATTCTCCGGAGCGCAAGGTGATCACAGAAGATTTGAGCGATTATCTTGCAATGAAAATCAAACAAAGATTATCATTCAAAAGTTGACCAAATGACATCTTTTGAGCGATGATCGTGTCTAAATGGGCCCTTTCCCCCTGTCCCCAAAATAGTTTCATATGGTTATCTTCAGTTTTCTTTGTTCTTGTTTTGGAAACTATTTATAGTTATGATAACAAAATGAGAAAACAGAGCTGCTAGATAGTAATATGAATAAGCCATGTTTTGTTATGTTAGTCTTAGTAAATTTCTATACTGATTATGGTGTGCATATCTTTGTACTGTCTGTCATTAGTTTTTAAGGGAGTTTCTCTAATAAGTGTTCATCCTAATACCTGATCTTCTGCTTCCTACCAGTTTAAGAGTTGCACAATGCTCAGTATTTACAGAACATGCAAATCTTGTCTCACAACCTAGATTTCACAACACTGTTTAATATGTTTCCTGTTTAGTGTTCTTCTCACATTGCATTTCCATTGCCATTAAAGTGCTCTACATTAAAAGTACTGCAGTTACTGATTTCTCAGCGCTATGCTTTTGCCGAGTCTTCTGATCTGTGTAGCTTGCATCATAAGATTCAGTTATTCCCTGGATACATTTGTTGCTGCAGTCTATGAGCATGTTCCTTTTTTCCCAGACCCAAGTCAGGCACCTGTAACACAGGAGGAAGCTTTGGCACTTATGAACAGAAATATAGATGTTTTGGAAAGAGCAGTAATAACTGCAGCACAAAAGGTAACATTGATCTCTTTACTAACATTAATGCTTTCTAATATGTTATAAAATGAAACCACATTAAAACATTTTTACATGTAGCTATTTACAGTAGATTCATCTGACATGACTTGTTTGTTACAAACCCATGCTGGCTCTGGTTATTTACTCCATTCTCTTCCAAGTACTTGCATACATGGTGTTTAATCATTTGTTCAAAGATCTTTCCCGGAATAGAAGTCAGACTCACAGGCCTGTAGTTCCCTGGATCCACCTTCTTCCTTTTTTTGAAGATTGGAAGAGGGCAAATGTTGTCCCTATCTTCTGGGACTTCCATCCTCTTTCTTTTTCCTTAAACATCATTCTATGTTTTCCTCATGCGATAGACAACAACAGGAGTTGCTAATGTTAAAAACGCATCGCACGAACATCGCAAGTTCATGCGTTGCGATGCAATAAATCGAAGATTCGATAGGGAAACATGGGCAAGACAAACTAGCAAAACGCAGAAAGATATGGCATGCAGCGATTTCCAAATTCCGCAGCATCGCAGAACAGGAAACATCGCACATGGAAATGAAATAATTGAAAATCATGGGTTTCGTAATTCTGTTTTCTCACACTCCTACATCGTTCAGAAATTGCACGATTTTCTGGCCCATGTGAAGGCAGCCTAAGGCTGTGTTTAGACGTGCAGTTTTTGTTCAGATTTTTATATGCAGTTTTTGAAGACAAAATAAAAAAGTTGTATCTGTCCTTTTTATTCTTTCTCTCCTTTAATGATTTTTGCTTGATTTTGGCCTCAAAATCAGCATAAAAAGAACTGCACATGTGAATATACCATAAGTGTCTTTCATTGGGGTCTCAGTGATTGCTGGGGCCAAAACAGCTACATTGTGTTTAAACTAATAAAGTGTTTATTTGCAATAGGCTTATATTAGCCCCCAGAACATTCGAGCCTATATTATGTAAAAGATTTCCCAACCATTCCATTTTCTTTTTATGTGATTTTGTATATATGTACAAGTAATTCTCACTTTTAGCCACTCAAATGGCTGTATTCTAGTAAAAAATAAGTCCGTAAAAAAAGAAGTGTCTATTAAGTTCAGCCTTCCTCATATCAGCCATATATTATTTGTTAGTAAATTATTTATAATCCTCAATACCATTCATCAATAAACTAACATTTAGCCTTTTTTTATGCTGCCAAAAATGTTATTCTGTCTAAACAAGCCTTCAGCTTGTACCATTACCCAGTGTTCTGTCCTTCATAGAGACATTTCCCGTTTGTCCCAGACAAACACACCTGGAGGCCAAGTGGGTTAAAAGGTCCTTTTACACTCAAAAATTCAGGAAAGCCCTGTAGCCACTCCACCTCTATCTCCTTACTACAGGGGAATCACCCCATAGGAGGGGGAGAGAGAAAGATGAAGAAAAGCCCCAGGAAAACCCACTTCTCTACAGGGTTTCCCTTAATCTCAGTGGGGCTGAAGGGATATCCCCTGCAGCAGCGAGACAAGGGTTCACCTGCAGGGGAGAATAGTGACAAAAAACGTGATTTATCAGAGAAGGCAACCCTTTGCAAATCAGTGGTGGTCCAATTCCGATAGTGCCGCACAAATTAATGCCTTTTTTTGCAGTGGACATGTTTAAATGCTGATGCCATTTACCCTTTTGCAAGTATGATCATTAAAGATTACTTCACTGATTTTAAGAGTATTAAACTAGTGTGAGTTTTCTTCAGATAGTGCCTGGCGGGGACCATTTGATGTCATAGCAATGGAATTCTGATAATAAACATTGTTCCAGTTTCTATGTGGGTTAGATTTCAAGGATGCGGTTCTGAGGCATTTTCCGTGTGTGGAGAAGAGGAGGTGATTCTGAAAGGTTTCACATCCATTGGATTCTTGCGTGAAGTGGTGAAGTCTGTTGCGTGTGGAAATGAACTGGACAACAATTTTCTGCTCCATGGGGGTTCATATGCTTGTTTTATTGTGTTTTGTTTCACCTGGTCGTCCATTCCTGCAGTGTTCCCGGCAAAGTCAGGGCGAGCACAGTCAGTGTGACTCTTCGCAGAAGGCTGTGTGCATGCTGACTTTGCCAGGGATGTGGGTGAATATGAAAAGAGGTTCACTAGATTCCATGTCACCTAAACTATAAGCACCGTAACTTAGCATAAACTATGTGGTTATAGTTAATGTCAGGTTCACTTTAAAGAAGACATACCATTTTTACATTGAGGATATGGGTGTTTTAATAACTTTTTATTGAATAAACTCTGTGATGATCCAAAATCTCTGTGTTATTTTTCATATCATTTACAGTATGATCCACTTTATATTAAAAAATGTATATTTATTACTTTGTATCTTCTTGAAGTAAAATATGTTCTTGTCTCTGCAGGGAGCGCACATCATAGTTACACCAGAATATGCTATATGTTGTTTTGATTTAAGCAGAGAAACTGTATTTCCTTATCTAGAAGATATACCAGACCCTGCTGTCAACTGGATTCCATGCAATGATCCCCACAGGTATATACTGTGAGGCCTCATGTCCATGGGGAAATTCGGGCCCGCACGGATTATCCATGCAGAATCCCGCAGCGGGTCTCTCCTTTCCCGCACACATGAGGCCTCAAAATTGATTATATTTACCTCTCTGGACACTGCAGGTCTCCCCTCCGTCATGGCCGGATCTTCTGTCTTTGGCCCGGCGGATGTGCTTGGCACGCTGGCAGCGTGTTGCGCGCAAGCGCCGTGCACATTATTTTTTTTTAATTCCTGCTTTTCCGCGGTCCCGCAGCGCAGCACAAATACAGCTGCAGGTGTGTTGCAGGACCGGACAGATCCGATAGGCTTCAATGGAAGCCTCGGGAGCCATCCATGCGAGTAACCCACACAAAATGGGGCATGCTGTGGGTGGTTTATTAGCTTTAGCTTTTCTGACACTGGCCCTACAGTTTCTGCAGACTGCATTATATTCTTCTTTAGATATTTCCCCTCTCTTTCCATTGGATAAACATATTTTCCTTTGTTTTTAACACTTGTGCAAGTTCTGTGTTCATCCATCCTGGTCTCTTGAAACGCTTCCTATTCTTCCTTCTTTTAGGAATTGTTAACGATTGTGCTTTGAGAATCTCATTTTGCAATATTTCCCAACCTTCGTGGACATTTCTGTCCTTAAGAACATCCAGCCATTGGATACTTCCTACCCTCTTTCTGAGTTCATTAAAATCTTCCTTTCTGAAATCCAACCTTGAGGTCTGAGTCTTCTCAGGTCTTCCTCCTCTTTTTATCCAGAACTCAAGGATAGCATGATCACCGCCTCCTATGGTCCCAGCCACCCATACTTCCTCAACCATTCCCTCCCTGTTGGTAAGAATTAGGTCCAAGATACCAGATCCCGTGGTTTTCTCTTCTACCCTTTGGAAGATAAAGTTGTCAACAAGAGCGAATAAGAATTTGTTGGATCCATTACTTTACCTTAGAGAGATTCCTAACAAATGTCTGGATAGTTAAAATCTCCCATGATCACTATGTATAGGGATGCGGAAGTAGCAGCTGTACCCTGACCTTAAGTCTGAGGGGCCCTAAATGTTTCTTTGCCATAAGACACAAGTATTGTAATCGCTAGATAGTAGGTGGGGTCCTATTACTGATGTTGCATTGAGGATTTTGAAGTTACACCACTGTTTAGAACAGATTTCACTATTTATTAAACAGACTGTTGTATTGTTTCGTTTTGGCTGTAGTGAAGAGGACACTAATGTATGTAATTTTACTTCCCTTACTGGAAATTCATTTAGGTTTGGTCAAGCACCAGTTCAGAAAAGACTAAGCTGCATTGCAAAAAACAATTCCATTTATTTTGCTGCAAACATTGGGGACAAAAAACCTTGCAATACTACTGACTCCTCCTGTCCTCCGGATGGATATTATTTCTATGATACTACTGTTGTGTTTGATCCAGAAGGAAAACTTATAGCTCGTTATCACAAGGTAATGTGAATGAATCCTTGTAAATTACAGATTAGACGGCAGAGAAGAATGGGATATGGCTCTGCTCACACCGCATTTAGAAAATATAGGTTTAAAACAAAAAGAGAAAGAAAACCTATGTCTACTGCCAAAAATGAAGTTATGATCAGATGTCTTTTTAAGTGTGCTTTACATTTTTTACCAATTCTGTTTAACCAATACGTCGAAAAATATATATTTGATCATTTTTATTTTTTCAGACAGATTTCAGTCTGTAATATGCAAACACAATGAATTCCATATGCTAGGAAAAAAGTATACCATAGCATGTACATTAGTTTGTGTTGCATGGCTTAGGCCTTCGTTAGCTTTGGCTTTTGCATTGTGAGTGACTGGCTGGTAGCAGCAGATTTGATGGATCCCCTTTTCTATGTTCATGCCATGATCAAGTAAGGAGACATTGCAGCATCGATGACTTTAAAAGGAGACTGTAAGCTGGAACATGCTGTCTAAACTGCATGATGGTATACAGCAGGAGGAGCTGAGCAGATTTATATATACCCTGTTTCCCCCAAAATAAGACAGTGTCTTATATTAATTTTTTTCAAAAAGGTTTACCTTTTTTTACATGTATGGCTGCCTGGACACTATTTAAATTGACTTTTTTAATTAACTGTTAGCAGGGCTTAATTTTGGAGTAGGGCTTATATTTCAAGCATCCTCAAAAAGCCTGAAAAATCATTTTGCATCCTCAAAAATTCTGGAAAATCATACTCTGTCTGATTTTCAGGGTATGTCGTATTTTCGTAGATTTGTGGGGAACAATTAAATATAACTTGTATTTTATTCATTTATATCTCTGCACATTCTGAGTTGAATGTCCCAATAGGCAGTCCTATCAGTGATTGATAACTACCTCTGGATGTACAGTCATACACAGCTGTCAATCACTAATAGGATCGCCTAATGGACTCATTATATCAATCTGCTTAGCTCTTCCTGTATATGCTTACAGTTTGGACAGTATATTCAAGCTGATAGATTTGCGCTAAATGGCCTGGATTCAAGTTTTCTTCCCCTAACTGCTATACTTTAAAGCACTACTGCCAGCGCTGTACATAGACACCATTGAGAAGCTCTACATTTAGAGTGGTTCTATATAGCTTGCGACAAGGGTGTGTGCATATACATACCGTATATCTACTCAGTAGTGCATTTCTGTATAATTATGTTATTCTATCAACAGCAGTAACTTAGTTGTCAGCACATTTTCCTGGTGGTAAGTGGAATTCATATTAGTTCCCAATAGTCTATAGTTGCTATGCTTTCTAGTTGAAACTAAATATATTTTTTGCATAAATAACAATCTGGTAATTTGGCTATATTGTCTGTCCAGTATAACACTCAGACAGACTTGTTGCAACTAAATTGAAATCATGTATTTTTTTTATTTGGAAATTTACTTTAAAAATACAGCAAACCTTTGAGAGGTGAACACTTCAATCTTCATCTTTCATTATTTATACAACTTTTTTTTTTTTTTTTTTTTTGCAGTACCATCTCTTTTTTGGTGAATCCCAGTTTAATGTTCCAGAAAAACCAGAGATAAGTACATTTGATACGCCATTTGGGAAATTTGGAATTTTCATCTGTTATGATATACTATTCTATAACCCGGCTGTAGTATTGGTAACTCAGCACAACGTGGATACAATTATTTTCACAACTGCGTGGTTTAATACTCTTCCTCACTACAGTGCAATTCACTTTCACTCATCATGGGCATTGGCAATGAGATCCAATCTCCTATCCTCCAATATACACAATATTACCCTGGACATGACAGGTATGCTGTGGAACTATCATTCTGAATTCTTATTATCATTCCAGTATTGGATTTGTGTTAAAAAGCTTATAAAAGATTGTCCACCTATTTCTTACTTGTAATTATATGGCTGAAATTAGTTGTTTTCATGAAGTCATTTGTTGTTTTTGCAAAGCCTCTCTGCCGAGTGATACTTTGTCGCATTATTTATTTGAAGTTTTAGGATGAAATGTATACAATGTTTTAGATTTCATTGTTTTGTTGAGTTCTTTTTTGTATCTAAGGGCTCATGCCCATGGCCGTGATGGACTCCGCCTGCGGAATATTGCTGCGGAGTCCATCACGGTGCCCTCCCAATGACCCCATACTCACCTCCCGAATCCGCTGTGCACGTCCCGCCGATGCGCATGCGCAGTACAGCGCATGACGTGGGTGGGGTCACGTGTTCACGTAATACTTCCGCTGTACTTACAGCGGAAGTATAGCATGGCGGCTGGCTTCCATTGACCCCAATGGAAGCCGGCCACTCATATTCACGTGGCAAATAGGACATGCTGCAGCTTATTTCATGCTGTGGAATTCCACGGTGGAATTCCGCAGCATGAACATTCAGCTATTAGCTTCAATAGAACCTAATAGCTGCGGTGTAACACTGCAGATTTCTGTCCGTGGGCATTTGCCCTAACAGGATGTGTTTGAAACTGCACATGGGTCTTAAGTAAATGCTTATGTTTCTACACATCTAAGGCTATATGCACACAGTCATTTTAAAAGTTGCGTTCAAGATTCCTGGGCGCAAATTGCATTAAACAGCCCACAGAATACTTGTTCATGTGCTGTCCAACGCAAATTTAAATATACTATTTTCATCCTAAAATAGGACATGCTGTAATTTTCTTTTTAAAGGAGAAAAAAAGCTCATGTCAATATGTCTGTTCAAATAAATAGATTCAGGGCTCCGTCCAAGGAAAAATAAAAAATTTATAGGACTTTGAATGCAGCGATTTAGGAAAAAAAAAGATTTCCAAAAAAGGGGTTTTATGCTGGTTGAAAGTAAGCGTTAAAGAAAAGTAAACTAATAGTAAACAATTTTTTTGCCTTTAGATGTATCGCACATTTTTCTCTGTTTGAACAAATTTTGTGCAATATTTGTCCCATGTAAATGGTCATTATAACACAATAAAGATTACAGTATTTTAATAGTCAAGCTGTTTAAACAATGTAAATCGTCCCGTACACATGAGGCCTTACTATGTGTGTTTGGACACTTTTGGAGACTTTTTCCGAATCATCCAAAAAAAAAAGGGTAAGTAAAGTATGCTGAATAATAGGTGGTATAAACTTAGACTGGACAACCTTAGCATCCAGTTCTGATAAATCTGGTGCATTTTAAGACTGTGTGGGGCAAATTTATGAATACCGTCTAAAAGTTAGACTGTGCTAACTAAGACAGATAATCTTAAAATGTACCAAATTCATCACAGCTGAATGGTAAGTCAGTCAAATTTTAAAACTGTCCAGTCTAAGTTTATACCACCTATTAGTTGGCTTAGTTTCCACTAAAAATTGTGTCAAATTTTTGGTGCCATTTTGTACGTTTTTTTTGGCACAATTTTGGCCACACCCCTTTTTCGGTCGAATCAGAAAAAGCGTCTAAAAGTGTCTAAAAAGATAGCAAATGTGACACAAAGCATGTAAGAAAGTTTATGGCACAATTTATGCAGTTAAATGTACAATTAAAATTGATGGTTTTCTCTTTAAGGAAGTGGAATATTTTCACCGAATATGCTTGGACAATACTACTACAACAAGACGGTCAATGAGGGTCATTTGCTTATATCAGAACTAAACTCATACACCAGAAACATCACTGGATGGTCACCTGTCACATGGCATGAGTATGCATCTCAGATTAAGAAACCTTTACCAAGCAGTAAAGTGTTCCGTCAGAACCTTCTTCTTGATAACTATACAATGATTGAGCTGACAGATCCTCGAGGATATACTTCAGTTTGTCACCATCATCTCTGCTGTCACCTGAACTACAGCATGCTGGAAAAGAGAAATGATGAGGTATATGTACTTGGTGCTTATGATGGCTATCATGGACCACATCAAGTCTTTTATGTTGAGGTAAGTATTCACCTACACATTGTTATCAATTGCATAAGTGTGTACATTTTGGAATAGGGTATTAGAGATAATTAAAAAAATATATGTCTTGTCAATATTTGTTTTTTTTTTAATTAGGTAAATAAGCAGAAAATAAGAAGCACTTTGTAGTCGCGCCGAACCCTGTAGTAGTGTAGAAATTACAATCTACAATAATCAATCAGACATCTGGACTGGAGTCCGCTAAAAAACATCTCTGCAAGATTGGAATTACCACTAGCTGCATTTATAAAAGAAAAAAGAAATAAAAGAGAGGGAAAAAAGGGGAGGTGGGGAGGGGATGGATATGACTGAGGGTGGAAATTTAGGGGGGATGTGAGAGACAGAGGGGACTGTAAGGAGGATGCGGGGGAACAAATGGCAAGAACGATTGTTTGCTCTTCAAATTAAAAAAAAAGAGAGGATTGAGAGAGCGAGGTTTTAGGCATAAAATCTTATATATTGTTAGGCAACACAATTAATTAGAGTGGGGTGTTGTGTTTTTCACCCCGAAACCCAATCCAGGGCGACCAAAGAGCTGTGAAATAATCTCTTGTACCCATTTCTCAGGTTAGAACCTCCTCAAAGTGGAATATTTGTTTGACACTCTCCAAGCATTGAGAAATTTGTGGGGGTTCCTTTTCTCTCCAGCAGAGGGGAACGAGGAGTTTGGCAGCTGAAATTAAAATTGTTGGTAAACTTTTATTTGGTGGTTTAATCTTGTTTGTGGGTAACCAGATTGGAATCTGCTCAGGCGTGAAAGAGAAGGAAATGTCACATATTGTGTTAATGTGGTTAGTCATAGAACACTAAAAGGGTCTTATTCGGGGACATTCCACTATGTCGAGACTGAAGAAGGGATTCAACCTACAATGTGTATCCTATGCTGGTTTAAAAAAAAAACTTAATAAAAGAGAGGTTGGATAATACATGCTGTCGTCCCACTATCTTTTATGGAGCGTTGTGCCTATCCACCAGTCTTTTTTTTTTTTTTTTTTGGGGGGGGGGGGGGCAGTGGGGGATGCAAGAGATTAAGGTTTGCTTAACTATACAGTAGTTATGATTAATTGTATTGCATGGGTGGAGTAATGATATATTTATGTATTTTATGCTTATAAATGTATAGAACTTAAGGGGCAATTGTATTCAAAAATATAATTTCACGAAAAGCGAACCATTTTAAAATAACACAATACTACATGTGGCAAGTCCTATTTAGTGTGTATTACTCATCATAGAAGCCCATTGAAATTAAGGGGCATGCATAAATATACAGGAAACCTGCATATTCCTTGAGTATTTAAGCACAAAATCAATGTGATTTCATGCAGTCTTCTTTGTACACACAAATAGGTAGTGTATGCGCACACAAAAACACACCAGAGCAGGCAAAATACGTGGGCATAAATGACCTTTGGTTGCGTAAATACACAATGTATTTACCTGGCTGAAATGCCCTTATGCCTGTGTAAACCAGACCTTAGGTATTAGTACATTGGTCAGTATTTTGCATCAGCATTTCTAAGCCAAATCCAGTGGTGGAACGTAAACAGAGAAAGTATAATAGAAATAATTGGTTTACAAATGCTGATACAAAATATTGAAATATACATGCAAAATAAACATGACATGAAAGTGGCCTTAGGCTCTGTTCAGTATTTTGTAAGGTTTTTCTATCTAGTGGTTAAATAATAAATTCCAGAAAAAATAGCACAGCATGCTGTGCTATTTTTTCTTGTAAAATGGCAGAAAAAAAGCCCATTAGAGTCTATCATGAGGGAAGACAATGAGAGCTCACCAATGTGACTCTCCAATGGAGGTGTCAGGAGTTGGAACCCCACTGACAAGCCATCAATATCAGGAGTCCCAGGAAACCCCTTTAAGGGAGATATGACAATGTCTTCCTTTCTTTTTCAGATATGTACACTGGTGAAGTGTACAAGCTTAGAGACGTGTCACGTAGCTACAGACAATGCATATACCAAATTCGAGTTCTTTTCATTAGCTGGTACATTTCAATCCACCATTGTCTATCCAGAAGTTCTGCTCAGTGGAGTTCAGTTGGATCTTAAAATATTTCAGGTAATGTTATACTGTCCTTCCAATCATGTAATTGTAGAGAAGATTGAGCCATTCATGAACCTACAAAACTTTGAGGCCCACTGTTTCCTAACTATTAGTCTAACCATACTCTAATCTATATCCAGATCTTTAAGCAATGCTTTTGTAGCCTTCAATGAGTCTCTGTACAATTGTTGTATGGGGTCTTCTGAAAGTTGTTTGCATAAACTTTATATTTCCAGGGGCGTAACTATAGGGGATTCAGGGGATGTGGTTGCACCCGGGCCCAGGAGCCTTAGGGGGCCCATAAAGCCTCTCTTCTTCATATAGGGAGCCCAATACTATGAATAAAGCATTATAGTTGGGGGCCCTGTTACAGGTTTTGCATTGGGGCTCAGGAGCTTCAAGTTACTCTCCTGTTTCGATCTCTCAAACTGAGTTTTCATCAGTTTTGCAGTTAACAAACTCTCACTGATTTTGTCTTAAGCAGATAAGGAAGCAGTGACACCTTTGTCTACACATTTCGTCTCAATAATGTTACTAATTGGAGTTTGTTAGTGTGTGTAGCTTTAATTTTTTTGTTCTTTTAACTAAAGATTGAAAAATAATATAGTATTTCATTTAATATCAGTGATGAATGTTATTTCTCTTTATTGTTTAGGTGTTGAAAGATGGGCGCTTGGTGAGTCGGCGGAAAGTATGTTCTAAGGCCCTTCTCAGTGTTAATCTTTTGGGTAGAAATTATATGAAAGATCCAACAGATTTAAATGTTTCAACATTGTCTTAAAAATATCAAAATATCACTTTGTTATAAGAATACAGGCCTTGTTTTATTAAATGTTTCAAAAACAACTGGTATTTTTTTTACTGAATATTTTATTGAAACCGTTTCTTGCACAATATAAACTAGGACAGCAAAGCAAAATGACACAAAAGTGGTCAGGGCGTTGTCATTACTAAGGCCTTAGTCACACGGGCGTTTTTTCCCGCAATTTGCGGATCGCATGACGGATGCACGATGAATTCCTGAATGGGTGTGAGTGAGAGCTGCTTCTGATTGGTCCCTGCGCTGAGCCAATCAGAGGCAGCTCATTCAGCAGGTGGGGATTTTAAATCCCCGGCTGCTGAATACTACAGAGAGCAGTTCAGGAGAACTGCCGCCGGCCGCGGCTGAACTCCGTCTGCCGGGACAAGGTGAGTATATATATTTTTTTTGTTTTTACACATTTATGGATGAATTTCAGGGAAGGGCTTATATATTTAAGCCCTTCCCGAAAATTCATCCCGCGCTCGCCGGCAGCCCATTGCTTTCAATGGAGCCGGCTGTATTGCCGGCTCCATTGAATTCAATGGGCAAACATCGTTCTTCTCTGCCACAGCTGTTACAGCTGTGGCAGAGGAGAATGATTTGTCTAGTATATGCTCTCAACGGGGTCGGCGCTGCTGCCGCCGGCCCCATTGAGCGCATATAGAGAAGAGAACAGGAATCGCAGATCGCAGATAGGTGCGATCTGCAATTTCTGTTCTATAATTTATTTGACGAGCGCATAAAAAGCGCTCATGTGTCCGATACTATTGCAAAGCAATGGTTTTATAAAATCGCCAGACGCATGCGCATGCGCAAATCGCGCGAAAAAACGCCCGTCTGACTAAGGCCTAAAGCTGAAGCTATAGTTGTTAGTTGCAGACCACTGGTGTATAAGGCTCAGGTATAGCTATACAATACAAAGATCTCTAATGGACACTTTAAATAAGGAAGATCTATCAAAGTATGCATACTACACAGTCCACTGGTTTGCAAAATCATTCAAGAAGATGTGATGGATATTCTCATCATGGTAGGGTAGTTTGGTTACTGGACAACTCATTTTAATAGGTCATTATGTGTGAAAATAATAGAGATATACTTACCCCTCCATGGCTGCTGGGTTCCAGCGCTGCAGCCCGATGTGGTCCTGGTGATTCCTGTGACAGATGATGTCACACGAAATCATGTGACCGCTGCAGTGTCATGTTCTGCCAATGCCAAGAAAATGGTGGTGACACTCGGGTGTAACTATAGGGAATGCAGTTGCACCCAACCCAGGACCCTTAAGGAGCTCATAAGGTCTCTCTTCTCAATATCAGGGGCCCAGTACTATGAATAAAGCATTATATTTGGGGCCTTGTTACAGGTTTTGCATTGGGGCCCAGGAGCTTCAAGTTACGTCTCTGATTACACTACAGCCTCTCGTTGGCTGCAGTGGTCACCTGATTTGCGGAGGGGTTAACATACTTCTATTTATTTTTTTCACACAGGGGGTTGAATTGAAAAGGGGTTGTCCAGTAACCAGACAACCTCTTTAACATCTTCTACCCCACTGAAAAGATACAAGTCTTCCACTTTCTTGAATCCTCAACATAAATCAAATTGAAGTAAGAGCACCTGAATAATAGTAATAGTGAAAGAGTTATTGTGCACAGTGTACTCAGAGTACATGGATAATATATTCTGAGTAGTTATATTCACAGTATGTATGGGGATTATTCGCACAGTGGTGTCACCAAGAATAATAAATAAAGTGCCTGAGATGATATCTCAGCAAAGGCATAATAATCCCAACATCATAGTACAAGGAATAAGCACACAGTGATATCACATTAAAGGGTAAACTAGTGCAGTCATGTCACAACACAGAAATAATAAAGCATGATGCGAACAGTTATGCCGCACTGCATGGGTAATAAAAGTAATGTCACAGTACAGAGAATAAACACTGATATTCTCTGATGTGACAAATTGCTCGTTGGGTTCTCTATCTCCATCAAACTTTCTATTACCTATTGGCGAAAGCATACACTGATTGTAGTCTGGGTACAGAATGAAAAGTTATAACCCAGGTCTTCATGATGTTTGTGGTCATTGGGTGGGCTACTTGAAGTGACTCTCTTGTTCTACAAATTTTAAATTAAAATTTACAGTAAAAATGTAACAATCTGAGGAATGTGTAGTAAATGTACTTAGTGGTCTCTGCATTAGTCGATTTCAGGTCCCATCTGCTTTCATCTAAAATGCCTGTCAGAGTCATATACTACTCTATGCACAATCTGCATCAATTGTGTGAGATATAGCCAATATTCTTGGATGCCCCAGCGCTGAGTGTGGGGGAAAGAGTCTCAGAGTCTCAAACTGCTGTAGCCCCTGGCAGAAAAGGCCAGAAATTGATAGATCCATGGCAGATTGACTCAAAAAGAGAGCATCACATACTTTTACTATATATTCCTCAAGTTATGTTAACTTTTTTTGCAGAACTGTAGTGTCACTTTAGGTAACAGAAACTTATATCTACATTTTGATGACTTCATACTGTATAAACAGGCAATAAGTAGATCCAACATGGTGATTACATGATCTTTGTTGTCCACTACACAAAGAAATTTAATTTCGTTCAGGAATTCATCTTCCTTGGATCAAAAATCGACCGCAATGGTGAATTCTTTTCAGAATTCAAATATAGGATCGCATTGGGCCGCTCTGCAATGGTTGGCATGAGTAAGATCTGGAAGAGCAAAGCTATCACTCTAACTACCAAAAGCAGACTAGTCAAAGTCATCGTCTTTTTTTATGATGTATGGGTCCGAGAGTCCGACACTAAGAAAAGCCGACAGAAGGAGAATCGATGCATTCAAGATGTAGGGCTGGTGGAAGTGATCAGGAATACCATGGACAGCCAGGGTAACAAAAAGAGAAGTGTTGGATCACATAAAACCAGGGACATTGCTAGACTGTGACTGAGTTACTTTGGCCACATCGTAAGTGCAAACTGGCTAAAGAAGTCAATATTGTTGGGAATGACCAGTGGAACCTGAAGAAATGGCCGACAAAGAACACACTGGTTCAACACCATCAAAATGGATACTAATATGTGCATCAAGCAGCTAGAAGCAATGCTTGACAGGGAAGCACTGAGAATTTTCACCTATAAAGTCACCGAGAGTTGGACACGACTAAATGGATAGATTGACTGAAAACAGATATTAATCTATATTCCAAACCATTAACCTTAGTGACCAAGTCTGTTTGCACCTTAATGACCAGGCCAAATTTTGGAAATCTGACTTGTCACTTTAACATAGAATAACTCTGTAAAGGTTTTGCATATCCAAGTAATTCTGACATTGTTTATTCACCACATGTCGTACTTCATTTAGGCGGTAAAAGTAGTCTGATAGAATTTGTGTATATTTATTAAAAGTGCCCAAATTAGGAACATTTTGAAAGAATTGTCATTTTTTTCACATTTTCAACTGCAATAAGTCAAATATGTACAAATATACTGTACACATTTTTATAAGATATATATTTAAATCTATGTACTTTATTCTGGAAGCATATTGGAAAAATTTAGTTTTTTTAACCATTTAGGATGTGTACAAATTTAACATTAGTTATTCACATTTTGAGGAACTTTTTGTTTTCCTACACCAAGCCAAGATTGCAAAGGCTCATAGGTGTCAGAATTATAGATACATCCACAAATGACCCCATTGAAAAAATAAACATCTTAAAGTAATCACTGAGGGGGCGTCATGAGTATTTCGACCCCACAGTTTCTTTATATTTTTGCAAATGTCATTTTAAAGACAGGATTTTTTTCTATAATGCACATAAAAATGAGGATTTGCACATCAAAATGGATACCCCTGTTTGTCCTGTGTTCAGAAACATACTCATTTTGCTTGAAGGTGATTAACGCCCCATTGCACACTTGTAGAGTCCTTGAGCAGCCAAATGACAGAGAACCCCCACAAATGACCCTGTTTTGAAAACTAGAGGTAATTATGGAGGCCTGGTTGGGATGGGCACATGGGGCAATAAAACCAGGTGTCCCTCCTCCTTGCGATCACGTGACCAGGGACCACGTACCGCAGCCCCCTGTGAAATCTCCAGGCTTTTGGCTAAGTTTGTTAGCCAGGAGCAGAGAGATTTTAAATTACCCTGGCAATCCTCGGCTTTTGCGCATGTGTCCGCCACTTTGGCGACAGGCGCATGTGCAGTAGCTTGGCTAAGGTCCACGGATAAATCTGGGATGTAATTTCATCTCCCCTCATGGATATGATCTTTTTTTTTACACTTTTTGTCACTTTACATGATTGCTGTTATCAATCGGATAACAGCGATCATGTGACCTGGAACCACATACAGCGGTTCCCGGTGACATCTTCCTGCTCTTGGCTACACATGCTAGCCGGCAGCAGGGAGATATTAAATCTTCCAGGCTCCTCGGTCTTCTGTGCATGCGCCAAAAATTTATGTCTGGCACGCATGCGCAGGAGCCTGCGGTAGGTCCTGGAAGGATCAGAACGCCGTGGGACATCGTGGAGGATGGAGGAGAATAGTCGACCTGATGCATGAGGGGAGCTGAAACTTGAACTTTATTTTAACTTTTTTTCATTTTGCACTATTATCGCTATTATAGCAATCTCGTGCCTGCGGACTGCAAACCACAGCCCCCAGTGTCTTTTCTCTGCTCACTGCTACCAAAGACAGTGCGTTTGCCGGGCTTCTTCCTGCTACCGTGCTTGCTCCCACCATCTTGGCCAGCAGGTGCAGGTGCAGAGTAGGGAGACCGGATGCTAAGAAGGCGGCAGGGCACTAAGCTGTTTCAGCCCTCTAAAGTGATCCAATCTCTGAGTGGAGCGGAAACGGGCACCGCCATGCACTTTCATTCGGTCACTGATATCTGTTAGATACCAGCGATTGGATGACTGAGGACTGCAATCTGTAGCTGCTTTTGTGTGTGTTCCAGACTCCCACCTACCTCCGGCAGCTGTGACTCCCCCCGAGCATATGGCTCTATTCTTTTGACGGCCATGTGAAATAATGCCCAGCTTGGGAGGCTGTCAAAAAGCATATCAGCGGTCACTAAGGGGTTAAAGAGTACCTAAATTTTGAAACTTCATAAATCAATAGTACAAGCATTATAGTGTAATGCCTCTTTCTTCACTTATTAGCCACTTCTCTGCCTCCCCTCTGCCTCCTACACTGATCACTCACTCCACATCTATTGATAAGATACATACCCAAAAGTCTGTAGACAGATAAGATAACCATAGAGGTAATAGAATAGGCACATAGAAGTCTTTCTCTCTCTCTGCCTCTTCCCAGCAGTTTCATCCTCTCCCTTCCTCCTCTTCCCCTCCCATACAACTAATATTTGATCTGTTTGTTTGTGTTGTCATGTGTACAGATCTTATCAGTACATGCAGTGAGTGATTTGTGTAGGAGGCAGGGAGGAGCAGAAGTGTTTGATAAAGAGAGGAAGAAGTATTTTTCTCGAATAAGGGCCCTTTTACACGGAGCAATGATCGCTCAAACGACAGTTTGAGTGACAGCTTTGAGCAATCATTTTGCATAAACTTTTAAGTAGCTACTCAGCTACTTGAAAGCAATTAAGTGTGCAAATGAAGCCTAAAGGCCCATTTAAAAATCATTAAAAAGCGATCGTTTGAGCAATAATCGTTGCGTCTAAATGTGAGGCTATCGTGCACCTTTCGTGCACTGCTAGCTGATCCTTAAATTCAGTCCAACCTAAAAATCGTCATTAGGTCTTATCAGAAGTTCTCCACGGGGAGTGCTGATAGCATTGTTTCCCGTAGGAGAACAAAGGATCTGAATGCAGAAAATAGCCTTTGGGCTATTAACTCTGTTCAGTGAAGGCTTCATTTGCACACCTAATTGGAACTTAAGTAGCTGAGTGAATGATCGCTCAAAGCTGTCACTCAAACTGTCATTTGAGCGATCATTGGGCCTTGTAAATGGGACTTTAGCTGAAAGCCGTTAATAGCCCAAGGGCTCTTATCTGTTTTTAGTTCTTTTGTTCTCCAGCGGGAAACAACGCTATCAGCACTACCCCTGGAGAACTGCTGATAAGGCTGAATGACGATTTTTGGTTGGACTGAAATCAGCTAGCAGTGCACAAGTGCATGATGGCCGCACATTTAGACGCAATGATTATCGCTAAAACGATCGCTTTTTAACGATTTTTGAGCGTTTATCGCTCCGTGTAAACCGGCCTTAGAATATATGAAAAATGTTGATTTATGAAAATGGTTTAGTTACTCTTGAATATTTAAGAGATTTCCAAAAAAGAATTGATTGTATATCACATAGTCACAATCTGAAAAATTGTGCATGCGTATAGCCTCATAGGCTGTTTTTTTTCTGGAATTATATGTACAGAATATGGTCTAACTATACGGCGATGTGCCTTTTAACCTTAATCTTAAAATTACATACAGTATATTTTGCCAAGTGACTGTGGTGTGGTTGAGTCAAGTACCTTGGGGCATTGTGTCAACAAGATTAACTTGTTCTCTTTTAACTGAAAGCAATGTATGAAATCTAGAGATCGAGGGCTCAAGACTAGAGATGAGCGAGCGTACTCGGATAAGCGGTACTCGATCGAGTAATTGGCTTTATCCGAGTACCGCTGTGCTCGGGGCTAAAGATTCGGGTGCCGGCACGGAGCGGGGAGCTGCAGGGGAGAGCGGGGAGGAACGGAGGGGAGATCTTTCTCTCCTTCTCTCTCGCCCGCTCTCCCCTGCTCCCCGCTGCGACACACCTGTCAGCCGCAGCGGCACCCGAATCTTTAGCCCCGAGCACAGCGGTACTCGGACAAAGCCAATTACTCGAGCGAGTACCGCTTATCCGAGTAAGCTCGCTCATCTCTACTCAAGACCAAAGGAACAAATGATCATAATAATGTTCAGGCACAAGTGTCAGAGAATATTAACACACTGCGAGGTGAAAAGATATATTCTTTATTGTACATATTAGAGCACTCTGCAACACGTTTCAAAACCAAACTGGTCTCTTCATCAGGCAGCTGGAATATTAGAGATGGGATTAGAGTCTTCCCTGTGACTAAGTGCGCAATGTCGGGACAAACTCTGATCCATTAATTTTTTTACTTGATATTCCATCTATGTTGGTTGACTCGAATATTTAGAGACTGTGTAATCCAGCCTACATATTGCAACCCACATTTGTATTCCATCAAATAAAACGAGACATACTGCGGAAGAAAACTAAACCACCTGATCTTTAATACTTAGATAGCATAAGCAACGTATCCTATGGCAGCGTTAGATGCCCAGGTTCTCCCTGGTACTATTGTTTTATATATGTATACGAAGCTTTCTTGGTGCTAGAATATTTTTTTAGGGTAGGGGCCCTTTGATATGTCAAGCGTTATTAGGGAGAATGTTTAGGTTTAAGACCGTTATTCTGACTAATGGCCTGTGCTCATTTTGCTGCATCGCTGATTAACATTAGCAGATGTTTGTACATTTTGTTGATTAAATGTTACCTCATACACTGAAAGATGACTGCAAGAAAGAGCTGGTGCATCTAAATGTGCTGACCTCTCCTCTGCACAGCAGAAGGCAACATTTGGCAGTCATTGGGTAACTGTGGTGGCAGACTGTTGGTGCCCAGAGGTGCGGTGCCAATATTTCTAAAACAGTTGCACTTGTTAGCTTCTCCCAAACCAGGGTATCAAGAATGCACTAAGACTGGTTAAAACATGGACAGACATCTGACAGAAGATCATACAGCTGCAGGCCACGTGTAATGGATCCTATAGACGAGCATCGGGTTACATGTCTGGTATCTCAGCAATGACGTGTCAAATTGGACCAACTAAATCAGCAGTACAACAGCGAGGAAGTTAGAATATCTCCAACAGTCTCACTGAAGTGAGTGGAGCCACGGTTCCATTCCTTTGGGAATTTTCAAGACTTCCATTCTGGTAATCAGTAAAGATCTCAGTGGTCAGACTCAACCAATCCATCAGCTTTCACATTTCAAGTGGATGGGTGAAAACTTGAAGTAACTTCAAGTTAATGCAATACCCTTTAAAGGCCACAATTGGCTCTATCTGTAAGAGGTTAAAGGAGATGTCTCGAGGAAGCAGTGATTTTTTTTTTTTGCCCAGTCCCCCCCATTAAGCATACATTACTAAGCCCCCCTGTAGATGACTTTTCTAGCTGGTTTGTACTTACCGTTCCAGCGTTTCAGCAACTTATAAAAGTTTCCCCAAGATGGCCGCCGGCTCTTTTCCCGTCGCTCGCTGCAGCCCGACGTGCGCGCTCCCGAGACGCTGCCAGCTGTGTCTCCATGGCAACACGACGCCCCGCAGCCGCCGACCGGACCCACCGCAGCCGCCGACCAGTCACCCACCGCCAGGCAGCAGGTAACCGGCGCTAGCCCCCGGCTCCCCAGCGCTACGCTCCCGGCTCGCCAGCGCTACGCTCCCGGCTCGCCAGCGCTACGCTCCCTGCTCCCCAGCGCTAGACCCTCAGCCCAGGTGAAGGCCCCGGAGCCCAGCGCTAGGCCCCGGAGCCCAGGTGAAGGCCCCGGAGCCCAGCGCTGGGTTCCGGAGCCCAGCGCTAGGTTCCGGAGCCCAGCGCTAGGTTCCGGAGCCCAGGTGAAGGCCCCGGAGCCCAGCGCTAGGTTCCGGAGCCCAGCGCTGGGTTCCGGAGCCCAGCGCTGGGCTCCGGGGCCTTCACCTGTCAGTGAACATCACCCCCGACCCATCACTTACCTGGGCGGCTTCTCGGGACAGCTGGACACCTGGGCGGCTTCTCAGGATGGCAGCTCCAGTTTCTGCACCTTCCTCTAACAGAGGAAGGTACAGAATGGCCGCTCCAGCGCGCTCCCGAGCAGTGACAGCTCGTCTGCGCATGCGCAGAAGAGCTGTAGCGGGGAGCACACTGAAGCGGCTCGTGCTGGAAGGAGAAGACCGGACTGCGCAAGCGCGTCTAAAAAAGCAAGCTGCCAGCGAATTTAGACGGAACCATGGAGACGAGGACGCTAGCAATGGAGCAGGTAAGTGGAATAACTTCTGTATGGCTCATATTTAATGCACGATGTACATTACAAAGTGCATTAATATGGCCATACGGAAGTGTATAACCCCACTTGGTTTCGCGAGACCACCCCTTTAATAAGTGTGTTATGCTATTTTCATTATACAAAGTAGCAAAAAACTTAAATCCAAAACCTACAATGTAAAAAGTTACTAGATCCTTCTTTCATCTACTTTATGTTACGAGAGGCATTTACTTAAGAAACATAGGGATATGCACTTAAGACCTTGAGTTCAGCGTTAGCATTATGCAATTTTGGATGGCTTTCATCAACAGTGATGTGAGATTGCATAACAACCTTTCACTTTATTTGTCTCTTGATAATCATTACATAATACTGTTTTATATTGTGTAATAGCAGATAACTAATATATGCGCATAACGATTTCTGTGTGTTTCAGTTGCACCAATTCCTCCACCATGTTCACTGCAAGCTTTTTGCTTTCCATCTTACTCTGGACTTCAAGCTGCCAAGCTTTGAAAAAATTCATTGGTGCAGTCTATGAACATGCAGTAATACTCCCCGATTATACAACAACAGCACCGATGTCAAGACAGGAAGCCCTTGATTTAATGAATAAAAATATGGATATTCTCGAAGAAGCAGTGAAAACAGCAGCACAGCAGGTACAGTGAGTTGTATCACTCTTTAATTATACATAATGCCTATTTAAGAAGCAAACAGTATTAATGAGGATTTGTCAGGGCACTATATTAAATAACAGATTTTGTGAAAGGAAGTGGGCATAGGTGTGTTAGTTACCATGATTTAGTATAGAACACCCAGACACACACAGAATCATTTGTAAATAGTACATTTCGTAATAAGAATGTATACATAATTAATTGAACTAAATTCTTCATCATAAAATGTATGTTGCTAGAGAGAAGTGCTACCTCGTTGTCCCCCGTACAGAAAGCAGTGGCCTGGTGGTCTTTCTAAGCCCCACCTCCTAAGGCCATGTGACTTTCCAGGAGGAAAACGGGAATAGAGAACTGTGGAGAACTGCTTAGAAGAAGCTCCACTCCCTGCTGGAACTTTCCAGATGTCCTGCAAGCACCCTATATAAAAGGCAATTTCTCATGATAGACCTGTACTATGGTGTGACAAAACTATGTTATTGTTTGTGATTTACTGGGTAGCATTTCTTTTCTAAACTTAGTTAGCTGTACTTAGCTAAAGGTGATTTTATAGGAAAAGTTTAACTGTTTAGTCTTCCTTTTACTAGAAGTCTCTTGCATTATTTAGTTCAGAAATTGCATATCTTTGTAACTCTACCTGCTGTATCATATCCTGAACCTGCATCGCTTTACCATCTCCCACAATAAGGGCACAAAAAGTTTTGTATAACAATTTCGTAATCTCTGTCAAAAAAATCTAGTCTGCAACAAATCGCTTCATTCTGCCAATTAACCCCTTGAGTGGCACGCCCGGAAATTTTCCGGGACGAGCTCCACTGCTCATAGCGATATAGCCCGGAAGATTTACGGGCTATGTATCACTATGGGAGCTGCAGAGCACAATGACACAAGCTGTGACAGTGTGCTCTGCCTGCACTGTCCCACAGAGAACAAAGCAGGACATTGAGAAGCAGGAAGATATAGCCGATATGCTGGCAATCTCCTGCTTCTAATATCCTGCTTTGTATACAGGTTGCTATAGAGACCATCGACTTGTCAGAAGCAAGCCGATGGTCTCTGTTGCAGGGAGAGCTGGTGCTTGGCTGTCAGAGGACAGCCAGGCACCAGCTCTTACAGCAGAGATCAGAGAAAACCTCTGATCTCTGCTGTGTTAACCCTTTACATGCTGCAGTCGATGTGACTGCGGCATGTAAAGGGCTGTCACCATGGGACCCCTCCAGAATGTGATCAGGGAGTCCTGATGGGTCTCTGTGGAAGTTCCCTAAAGGGACAAAAATAAAAAAAGGAAAAAATTATTTAAAAAATAAAATAAATAAAATTAAAAACACTTGTCTCCCTTTACTTTGTGAAAAATGAAAAATAAAATTACACATGTGGTATCCCTGCGTCGTAATGACCCAGAGAACGAAGTTAGTACATTATTTAAGCCCTTAATGACACGGTCCCTTTTTTTGTTCTTTCCCCATTTCTTTTTTTCCTCCCCCCGTTTAAAAAGTCATAACTCCTTTATTTATCCATCGACGTCACTGTATGAGGGCTTGTTTTTTGCGGAATGAGTTATATTTTTCAATGGTGCTATTTAAAGTACCATATAATGTACTGAAAAACTTTTACAAAAATCTAAGTGGAGTAAAATGAAAGAAAAATGCTTCAGTACGTTTTGTTTGTACGGCACACAAACTGCAACAAAAATGACCTTATAACTTTATTCTATGGGTCGGTACGATTACTACGATACCAAATGTGTATACTTTTTTTTACTAAAGCACTTGAATTTTTTTTCAAAGACATTTAATTTTTTAAGATTTTTTTATGCTGCATCTTCTGCGCGCAATAACTTTTTTATTTTTCCATCAACGTACTTGAGCAAAGGCTCATTTTTTGTGGGATGTCCTGTAGTTAACGTTGGTACCATTTTGGAATACATACAACTTTTTGATTGCTTTTTATTGCATTTTTTCTGGGAGACATGGTGACTGAAAAAGTGCATTTCTGGCGTTGTTTATTTTTTTGCCGGACTTCGTTCACCGTGCGGGGTAAATAATGCACAATTTTGATAGATCAGACATTTACGGACGCGGCGATACCAAATATGTATTTTTCTTTTATGATTTAGATTTTTTTATTATAGATATGGCAAAAGGAGGGTGATTTAACTTGTATTACTTTTTTCCCCTAATCTCCCTACAAATTTTTTCACAAAAGTTATGCAATACATTATATATACCCAAAAATGATGCCATCCAAAAGTACAACTTCTCTAGCAAAAACCAAGCCCTCACATGGCCGTGTCAATGGAAAAATGAAAAAGTTATGGCTCTTGGAACGCGACTGCAAAATTAGTTGAAATTAATTGATTGGCCCATTTAAAAAACCTGCCCTGATGGGCACGACAGGGGGGTAGGAAACCCGCTACTCAAGGGGTTAAGGCTGTGCATGGCCAAAAATAATAAAAGAGCTGATAAACACCTTTCCCGCTTCTTCACATGCCCAGCACCACAACTCCGTTCTCTGCACCAGGTCTATCTTGACTGGTTGCAGTTAGCCTGTTTATGGAACATTATAGGCTGCTGCAGCCAACCACAGATTTCAATTACTGACTGCAGCCTGTTGTCATTATTTTGACCACTAGCAACAGAATTTTCAAAAATAAAAAGATCTTAGAAAACCCCTTTAACGTATGAAAAAAACGGTATACTTTTATAGTTCACACTCTAAATTCTAAATTAACCTACCTGATGTTTCCAGTTTACAGGCGAAAATCCATGCAAACACAGGCATAACATAGTGACTTGTGCTGTTAATTGTGATCAGCTAGGTAGTTAAATCGCTCTGATTTAGCAAAATAGAATCATGTGTGTCCAAACCGATTTTTGGCGAAAATAAAATCTCCATAATGCCTGCTACACTGGTCTGCGTCCAGCCAATCAGCAACCAGGGCACCTTGATGATGTCACCAAACATGTTTTTCATCTTGAATATGGGCAGCAGTTTCATTGGACACCTGCATCACATGACCTAGCCATATAAACATAGGCGTTATATTACTAGTAGCCATTTTAAATATGAGAACAGGACAGAGAAGCTGCATTATGTTTATATGCCTCTACAAAACATTTTCTACACTTAGAGAAAAATATTATGCACAGGATATGTTGCTGCTGGAGCGAAAAATTGTATACCAGCACAAACGATAAAGTGGATTGTAGTGGAGGAACCAGAGAAAGAAGCTACACAAGCATTATATGCCTATTAGAGATGAGCGAGTATACTCGCTAAGGCACTACTCGCTCGAGTAATGTGCCTTAGCCTAGTATCTTCCTGCTCGACCCTAAAGATTCGGGGGCTGCCACGGCTGACAGGTGAGTTGCGGCGGGGAGCAGGGTGGAGCAGGGGGGAGAGAGGGAGAGAAAGATCTCCCCTCCGTTCCTCCCCGCTCTCCCCCGCCGCTCCCCGCCCCCTGCTGGCCCCCGAACCTTTAGGGACGAGCGGGGAGATACTCGGCTAAAGTACATTACTCGAGTGAGTAGTGCCTTAGCGAGTATACTCGCTCATCTCTAATGCCTATACATATAGTGATCTGTACTTAACGACAGATATTCTGCACAGAATATACTTTACTGCTGATGTGAAAAACTATGGCTTGTTTGGGAGGGACCAAAGAAAGAATCTGCATGAACAGTTATCGTCTTCAAAAAATGTGCTCTGTACTTAGGGATGGATAGTCTGCGGAGTATATATTTCTGCTGCTGTCAGCGTATATAGCAGCAGAGCAGACAGACTACGCTTTGGAAATATTGCAATTCTGTATTTGTGGCCTCAGACATTGTTCAAAGTCGAGAGTCCGATGACTGCAAATTATTTGCAGGCATTATGCAACTACCTGTGTGGAGGAGAGAAGGAAATTACGCTACATAAAATAGGGACAGATCACAATATACAATATATACACTAAGTAGCCTTTCGTTCTAACATATCATGACATCCAGGGATTGAAACTCAGTTAGATGGCTCTGCAGGACCAGGTTGAGAAGTAATCATAATAATAATCTTTATTTGTAGAGCGACAACTTTTTCCGCAGCGCTTTCAGGCATAGATAAATACAAAACAATGCAACAATTACAATGTGAGGTACATTCGGTTTGAAAGTGGCTGTCTCCACATAATCTGAAGCCAGGCAATGTCATCTGTGACAATGGGGCCAACCTGCTCTCAGTCCTTTGTCTTGGCAATCTCACACACGTACTTTATCAGGCCCATGTGATGAACCTGGAAGTACAGCATTTCCTAAACAATTACCCAGATTTACATCCACTTTCGACATTCACACCCAATTGCCTCTCATCTGGCAGAGCTGTAGCAACAGTTCAAGCTACCATCTTACCATCTCATCTGTGATGTACTTACACGATGGAATTCCATATTGGATATCTTGCAAAGACTTAGCCAGCAGCAGAGCGCGAACATGGAGAACAGGTGGTTTATTCCGTCAGCAGACACTGTATGGAGGTTGATCAATTGACATCTGTGGATTGGCTGCAGATCAGATGCTTTCACAGTTTTAGCCTGCTTTGAGGAGGCAAACAAAATCATCATTCGTGATGACGCATTAATCAGCATGACCATCCCTGTTTGTTTGCTGGAAGCAAAGCCACAAGGTCTCAGGGACAATAATGTGTTGTTCTCACAGTAGGAGGAAGGAATATCAATATCCCAATTGTTAGGTCAGTCTGCCATTTCTCAACACTGCAGGGAGGGTGGCTTTGGATAATAATGGGTGCATCTTCTCCATCACTTTTCTCCACCCATGGAGAAGTATTAAGGAGTAAGAGCAGGAGGAAGGGGATAATAACTAGGGAAGGGGGCTCTATTACCAACCTCAGCTATTCTCAGTGGATGGTGGGACCAGCCAGATGACACTCTTAGGCCTGACCCTGAAAAATGTTGTCCATCACCCTTAAGAACTTTGAGACATATGAGTGCTTTTATGCTGCAGAGTTTGCAGTAGGTCTGTCGTATAGCCAACATCAAAACATAAGGTCATTACTGAGTCATAACCCTCCTTGATTCCAACTACAAGGTCAAAATGACAAATTTAATTGCAGCAGTGGAGAGGGACCTCAAGATGCAGCAGTACAGACTGTTACGGCGCTTGAACAAAGCATTTCCCAATGACCACAGGAATGTATCCACAATGGATCGCAGCTTTGTGGCTCATGGCGAATGAGCACTACCACCGGTGGCAGGAGAAGACTAACAGAGTTGTGGCATAGTTTTTTCAACCTGTTACAGCCTGCAGCAACAGCACAGCATAAGGCTCAGAGTCACAGACAACACTTATCCCTGATGGGTCAAGATGGTGTCCTCTTCCACATAGATGTACTTAGACTTGAGTTCTGGGTGTCTAAGCTGGCCAAGAGGCTGGAGCTTGCACTACATGCTGTAGAGGTGCTTGCCTGCTCCGCTGCCAGTGTGCTATCAGAAAGGGTGTGCAGCACAGCTGGGAGTGTGATAATTCACAAACACACCTGCCTGTCCACAGACAACGTGTATCAGCTGGCATTTTGATAATGAACCAGGAATGGATTTTAAAGACCACACTATGCCCTCACGGTGCTTGTTGTGGTGGTTCTGGGAGGGCTGCCTTGCTGATAGTCTGGTGCTGGTTTTGGAAATGTTCCTACATCTTCTGGCTTAGGTGGGTGTGGTATTAGGTGTGATGTGTTTAGTCGCACCTGGGGGGAATTATCAGGGCTATTTAGCTTGGCCTGATACTGAAGCTGAAGTGTTGTTGATTTTTCAGTCTCTCTTTGGCTGGGCTAGCATTCAGAGCTTGATCCTGGATCTCTTAGCTACCGATACATCTCAGAGCTTGTTTGCTTTCCTATTTTTGGTTTCTTTTGTTTTTCCCCTTTCCCATGTAGGGTCAACCAGGGTCCGAAGCACGCAATCAGGGCGGTTCTTATTGGGATGATCGCCCTGCTTTCACACAGGGACCCCCCCCCCCCCCGTGTTTAGTTATATAGGGACAGAGATGTGTGGGTGACAGATGCAGCACGTCCTGGTTGGATGGAACAGTGCTGTTGCTGGTGGTGGTGCCTGCTACTGCTCTCCTTCTCTTGCTTCCACCATGTTTCCTTCTCCTACTATTGCCCCTCCATCCCCAAATGAAAAATATGTCAATATGGAAATATGGAGCTACAGCTCTCATGTTTCCTTGAGGGGCACAATCTGCCCTGAAGGTTTCGTTGCTCTATTTCTACTGCATCCACCATGTGTCCTTCTCCTGCTTGTTCCGCCAAAATCAAAAAGTACAGGAAGAGGGGTAGCTTTACAGCTTTTCCTTGGAGAAGGACCATGCTTGGGTGTTCTGTTCACCTGGTAGAATTTGTCAGCTGCAAAATGTATGACATTGCTTTTAAAACAAGCAGCACCTGCTGTCTCTTTTAGCGTAATTTTTGGTAGTTCTACTTGTCACGTTACAGGAGCACATGGTCATGCTTTTGCCAACACACTTTTGTTTCTCTGGGTTCTATCCTGACTAGTTAGGGTTAACATCTCCTGCGCTTACTAGTTCAGGTCAATTAGTCCTGCAGCTGTTAGCGAGGTGTGGCTGGTAGAGATGAGCGAACGCGTTCGTCCGAGCTTGATATTCGTGCGAATATTAGGGTGTTCGGGATGTTCGTTATTCGTAACGAACACCATGCGGTGTTCTGGTTACTTTCACTTCCTTCCCTGAGACGTTAGCGCGCTTTTCTGGCCAATTGAAAGACAGGGAAGGCATTACAACTTCCCCCTGTGACGTTCAAGCCCTATACCACCCCCCTGCTGTGAGTGGCTGGGGAGATCAGGTGTCACCCGAACATAAAAGTCGGCCCCTCCCGCGGTTCGCCTCAGATGCGGTGTGAGTTAGATGAGGGACAGTGCTGTTTGTACCGGAGCTGCTGTAGGGAAAGAATTGGTAGTTAGTGTAGGCTTCAAGACCCCCCAAAGGTCCTTATTAGGGCCACTGATAGCTGTGTGTTGGCTGCTGTTAGCAGTGGCAAATTTTTTTTTTCTCAAAATCGCCTCTGCAGACCGTTGCACCTGGCATTAGGGACAGAAGTGCTGCATAGGCAGGGAGAGTGTTAGGAGTGAGTGTAGCCTTCAAGAACCTCAACGGTCCTTTCTAGGGCCATATTTAACCGTGTGCAGTACTGTGCTGGCTGCTGTTAGCTGTGCTGCATTTTTTTTTGCTTCTCAAAATCGCCTCTGCAGACCATTGCACCCTCCATTGATACTGCAGGGAAAGAATTGTATAGGCAGGGCCACAACACAGTTGTTATTCATAGAATATACTCAGTGCTGCCTTTTGGTGGAAAAAAACTGAAAACAAATCTATTTGTCCAGCCTCTGTCCGTCCTTACGGGCGGTGGACACGTGTGAGCTGCTTGAACAACATTGCTAAATCAGACGCACCCAGCTACGCTTTACTGCTGGCTTCGCCATTTGCTTTCCTTAATTGGGAAAAAAATACCTGCTCTCCAAGAGTTATAATAACTCTGCTACCCTCACGTTCTGTGACACATAAGCAGGGACACAGCACAGTTATTAAACTTCTCATGTTCATTGAATATACGCAGTGCTGCCTTTTGGTGGAAAAAAACTGAAAACAAATCTATTTGTCCAGCCTCTGTCCGTCCTAAGGGCGGTGGACACGTGTGAGCTGCTTGAACAACATTGCTAAATCAGACGCACCCAGCTACGCTTTACTGCTGGCTTCGCCATTTGCTTTCCTTAATTGGGAAAAAAATACCTGCTCTCCAAGAGTTATAATAACTCTGCTACCCTCACGTTCTGTGACACATAAGCAGGGACACAGCACAGTTATTAAACTTCTCATGTTCATTGAATATACGCAGTGCTGCCTTTTGGTGGAAAAAAACTGAAAACAAATCTATTTGTCCAGCCTCTGTCCGTCCTAAGGGCGGTGGACACGTGTGAGCTGCTTGAACAACATTGCTAAATCAGACGCACCCAGCTACGCTTTACTGCTGGCTTCGCCATTTGCTTTCCTTAATTGGGAAAAAAATACCTGCTCTCCAAGAGTTATAATAACTCTGCTACCCTCACGTTCTGTGACACATAAGCAGGGACACAGCACAGTTATTAAACTTCTCATGTTCATTGAATATACGCAGTGCTGCCTTTTGGTGGAAAAAAACTGAAAACAAATCTATTTGTCCAGCCTCTGTCCGTCCTAAGGGCGGTGGACACGTGTGAGCTGCTTGAACAACATTGCTAAATCAGACGCACCCAGCTACGCTTTACTGCTGGCTTCGCCATTTGCTTTCCTTAATTGGGAAAAAAATACCTGCTCTCCAAGAGTTATAATAACTCCGCTACCCTCACGTTCTGTGACACATAAGCAGGGACACAGCACAGTTATTAAACTTAGATAATTCATTCACTAGAGGCAGTGGGGCCTTTCGTTTTCCAAAAAGGGCAAAAATTATATTTGGCCTGCAGTCTTGCGCCAATTTATTTCCTGCCTGTGAAATCAAATCACTGGTAATACAGCATGCTGAGGGGTAGGGGTAGGCCTAGAGGACGTGGACGCGGCCGAGGACGCGGAGGGCCAAGTCAGGGTGTGGGCACAGCCCGAGCTCCTGATCCCGGTGTGTCGCAGCCGACTGCTGCGCGATTAGGAGAGAGGCACGTTTCTGGCGTCCCCACATTCATCGCCCAATTAATGGGTCCACGCGGGAGACGGTTATTAGAAAATGAGCAGTGTGAGCAGGTCCTGTCCTGGATGGCAGAAAGTGCTTCGAGCAACCTATCGTCAACACGCAGTTCTGCGCCGTCCACTGCTGCAAATCCGAATCCTCTGTCTGCTGCTCCTCCTTCCTCCCAGCCTCCTCACTCCACTACAATGACACCTGCTCAGGAGCGGGAACACTCCCAGGAACTGTTCTCGGGCCCCTGCTTAGATTGGGCAGCAGCGGTTCCTCTCCCACCAGAGGAGTTTATCGTCACTGATGCCCAACCATTCGAAAGTTCCCGGGGTCCGAGGGAAGAGGCTGGGGACTTCCGCCAACTGTCTCAACAACTTTCTGTGGGTGAGGAGGATGATGACGATCAGACACAGTTGTCTTGCAGTGAGGTAGTAGTAAGGGCAGTAAGTCCAAGGGAGCAGCGCACAGAGGATTCGGAGGAAGAGCAGCAGGACGATGAGGTGACTGACCCCACCTGGTGTGCAACGCTTACTCAGGAGGACAGGTCTTCAGAGGGGGAGTCAAGGGCATCAGCAGGGCAGGTTGCAAGAGGCAGTGCGGTGGCCAGGGCCAGGGGTAGAGGCAGGGCCAGACCGAATAATCCACCAAGTGTTTCCCAAAGCGCCCCCTCGCGCCATGCCACCCTGCAGAGGCCGAGGTGCTCTAAGGTCTGGCAGTTTTTCACAGAGACGCCTGACGACCGACGAACAGTGGTGTGCAACCTTTGTTGCGCAAAGCTCAGCCGGGGAGCCAACACCAACAGCCTCACCACCACCACCATGCGCAGACATATGATGGCCAAGCACCCCACAAGGTGGGACGAAGGCCGTTCACCGCCTCCGGTTTGCACCCCTGCCTCTCCCCCTGTGCCCCAACCTGCCACTGAGATGCAACCCCCCTCTCAGGACACAGGCACTACCGCCTCATGGCCTGCACCCACACCCTCATCTCCGCTGTCCTCGGCCCCATCCAGCAGTGTAGTTCAGCGCACCGTTCAGCCGTCGCTTGCGCAAGTGTTCGAGCGCAAGCGCAAGTACGCCGCCACGCACCCGCACGCTCAAACGTTAACCGTCCGCATAGCAAAATTCATCAGCCTTGAGATGCTGCCGTATAGGGTTGTGGAAACTGAGTCCTTCAAAAGTATCATGGAGGCGGCGGCCCCGCGCTACTCAGTTCCCAGTCGCCACTACTTTTCCCGATGTGCCGTCCCAGCCCTGCACGACCACGTCTCCCGCAACATTGTGCGCGCCCTCACCAACGCGGTTACTGCCACGGTCCACTTAACTACGGACACGTGGACAAGCACAGGCGGGCAGGGCCACTACATCTCCCTGACGGCACATTGGGTGAATTTAGTGGAGGCTGGGACAGAGTCAGAGCCTGGGACCGCTCACGCCCTACCCACCCCCAGAATTGCGGGCCCCAGCTCGGTGCTGGTATCTGCGGAGGTGTATGCTTCCTCCACTAAAGCACCCTCCTCCTCCTCCTCCTCCTCTTCTGTCTCGCAATCAAGATGTGTTAGCAGCAGCATGTCGCCAGCAGTCGGTGTCGCGCGGTGTGGCAGCACAGCGGTGGGCAAGCGTCAGCAGGCCGTGCTGAAACTACTCAGCTTAGGCGATAAGAGGCACACGGCCCACGAACTGCTGCAGGGTCTGACACAGCAGACCGACCGCTGGCTTGCGCCGCTGAGCCTCCAACCGGGCATGGTCGTGTGTGACAACGGCCGTAACCTGGTGGCGGCTCTGCAGCTTGGCAGCCTCACGCACGTGCCATGCCTGGCCCACGTCTTTAATTTGGTGGTTCAGCGGTTTCTGAAAAGCTACCCACGCTTGTCAGACCTGCTCGTAAAGGCGCGCCGGCTCTGCGCACATTTCCGCAAGTCCCACACGGACGCTGCCACCCTGCGCACCCTGCAACATCACTTTAAGCTGCCAGTGCACCGACTGCTGTGCGACGTGCCCACACGGTGGAACTCTACGCTCCACATGTTGGCCAGGCTCTATGAACAACGTAGAGCTATAGTCGAATACCAACTCCAACATGGGCGGCGCAGTGGGAGTCAGCCTCCTCAATTCCTTTCAGAAGAGTGGGCCTGGTTGGCAGACATCTGCCATGTCCTTGGTAATTTTGAGGAGTCTACCCAGGTGGTGAGCGGCGATGCTACAATCATTAGCGTCACCATTCCTCTGCTATGCATCTTGAGAAATTCCCTGCAAAGCATAAAGGCAGCTGCTTTGCGCTCGGAAACGGGGGCGGGGGAAGACAGTATGCCGCTGGATAGTCAGGGCACCCTCCTGTCTATTTCTCAGCGCGTACAGGAGGAGGAGGAGGAGCATGAGGAGGATGAGGAGGAGGGGGAAGAGACAGCTTGGGCCGCTGCTGACGGTACACCGGCTGATTGCCTGTCATCCTTTCAGCGTGTATGGCCTGAGGAGGAGGAGGAGGAGGAGGAGGAGGAGGATCCTGAAAGTGATCTTCCTAGTGAAGACAGCCATGTGTTGCGTACAGGTACCCTGGCACACATGGCTGACTTCATGTTAGGATGCCTTTCTCGTGACCCTCGCGTTGCACGGATTCTGGCCACTACGGATTACTGGGTGTACACACTGCTCGATCCACGGTATAAGGAGAACCTGCCCACTCTGATTCCCGAAGAGGAAAGGGGTTCAAGAGTGTTGCTATACCACAGGACCCTTGCGGACAAGCTGATGGTAAAATTCCCAGCCGACAGCGCTAGTGGCAGAAGGCGCAGTACCGAGGGCAAGGTAGCAGGGGATGTGCGTAGATCGAGCAGCATGTACATCCCAGGCAGTGCAACAGTCTTTAAGGGCCTGGACAGCTTTATGGCTCCCCACCAAGACTGTGTCACCGCTCCCCAGTCACGGCTGAGTCGGCGGGAGCACTGTAAAAGGATGGTGAGGGAGTACGTAGCGGATCGCACGACCATCCTTGGTGACGCCTCTGCCCCCTACAACTACTGGGTGTCGAAGCTGGACATGTGGCCTGAACTAGCGCTGTATGCCCTGGAGGTGCTTGCTTGTCCTGCGGCTAGCGTCTTGTCGGAGAGGGTGTTTAGTGCGGCTGGGGGAATCATCACAGATAAGCGTAGCCGCTTGTCAACCGACAGTGCCGACAGGCTAACACTCATCAAGATGAACAAAGGCTGGATTTCGCCAGACTTCTGTTCTCCACCAGCGGACAGCAGCGATACGTAAGCAATACGTAGGCTGCACCCGCGGATGGAAGCTACGTTCTCTCTCACCATCCAAAACGGGGACATTTCTGCTTCATCAATCTGTGTCTAATATTCCTCCTCCTCCTCCTCCTGCTCCTCCTCCTGAAACCTCACGTAATCACGCTGAACGGGCAATTTTTCTTAGGGCCACAAGGCTCACTCAAATAATTTTTCAGAACAATTTTTATAAGTTTCAATGCGCTTAAAAGCATTGGAACTTTAACTTGAACCAATTTTTCGTTACACTGGGCTGCCTCCAGGCCTAGTTACCACTTAAGCCACATTAACCAAAGCGATTAATGGGTTTCACCTGCCCTCTTGGCTGGCCATGGCCAATTTTTGGGATGTACATTAGTACTGTTGATACAGCAATTTTTGTGGGCCCTCGCCTACAGTGTAATCAAATTAATTTTTAGGCCACCTGCATTACAGCTGACGTTACCTCAGCTGTGTTGGGCAATGCAATGGGATATTTTTATGTACCGCCGGTGGGTTCCAGGGAGCCACCCATGCTGTAGGTGCACACTGAGTTTTTAATACATCTGTACACTTCTAAAGAACCCGTCTGACTGGGGCATGCAGTGTGGGCCGAAGCCCACCTGTATTACGCACGACATTACTACCTCAGCTGTGTTGGGCAATGCAATGGGATATTTCTATGTACCGCCGGTGGCTTCCTGGCACCCACCCAGGCAGTGGGTCCACAGGGAGTTTAACCTACATGTGTCCACTTGTAAAGAACCCCAGTCTGACTGGGGCATGCAGTGTGGGCCGAAACCCACCTGCATTAACCCTTTCCAGTCCACTGTGTGACCTGTGAAGACATTAGGGTTTAAGGCTGTACAGCTCCGTTGTTGGTAGACGTCCGTCGGGGTTCTCTTACTGTATATTGCCAGCCTCTCTGCTGTCGGAGCCTATCCTACGTGTCAGCTCATGCAGTACTGGCTTTAGCCAGCCTATAGCGCCGTTGTATAACAGCAGAAAAAGAGTAAGCCCCCTAGGAAAACCATATACAAATTGGATTGGAAAGGGTTAAGCACAACATTACTACCTCAGCTGTGTTGGGCAATGCAATGGGATATTTCTATGTACCGCCGGTGGCTTCCTGGCACCCACCCATGCTGTAGGTGCACACGGAGTTTTTACTACATCTGTACACTTATAAAGAACCCCAGTCAGACTGGGGCATGCAGTGTGGGCCGAAGCCCACCTGCATTAAGCACGACATTACTACCTCAGCTGTGTTGGGCAATGCAATGGGATATTTCTGTGTACCGCCGGTGGCTTCCTGGCACCCACCCATGCTGTGGGTCGACAGGGACTTCACAATAGGGAGTTGTATCTGCCTGTGTCTATGAATTAAAAAGCCCGGTCTGACTGGGGCATGCAGACACCTTGACAGAATGAATAGTGTGTGGCACATAGGTTCCCCATTGCTATGCCCACGTGTGCAGCTCCTGATGGCGGTGGCACAGGATTCTATTTCTCATTGCTTCTGTACAGCATTGTGGGCTATCGCTCCGCCACTTTTAAAGAGGGTCGCTGCCTAGCCGTGCCAACCTCTGCAGTGTGTGCCTGCGGTCCCTCGTCATGGCAGACGCAATTCTAAATAGACATGAGCGTGGTGTGGCATGAGGGCAGCTGAAGGCTGCCCAGGGACACTTTGGTGTGCGCTGTGGGGGGGGAGGGGGGGCGGTTGGGCAGCATGTAACCCAGGAGAAGTGTCAGTGGAGTGTCATGCAGGCAGTGATTGTGCTTTGTTGGAGGTAGTGTGGTGCTTAGCAAAGGTATGCCATGCTAATGAGGGCTTTTCAGAAGTAAAAGTTGTTGGGAGGGGGGGGGGGGGGGCCCACTCTTGCCGGTATTGTGGCTTAATAGTGGGACCTGTGAACTTGAGATGCAGCCCAACACGTAGCCCCTCGCCTGCCCTATCCGTCACTGTGTCATTCCCATCACTTTCCTGAATTGCCCAGATTTTCACACATGAAAACCTTAGCGAGCATCGGCGAAATACAAAAATGCTCTGGTCGCCCATTGACTTCAATGGGGTTCGTTGTTCGAAACGAACCCTCGAGCATCACGGGAAGTTTGTTCCGAATAACGAACACCCGAACATTTTGGTGTTCGCTCATCTCTAGTGGCTGGGGATTGACAGTTCTATCAAACAGTCAGCTTCTCCCTTTTTCCTATATAATCCAGTTCTTCCTGGCTGGTAGTTGCTGGTTATTTTTCAGTTCCCTGTGCAGTCATCCTGCTCAATGCTCCTTTCGGTCTAGCTCTTGTGTTTGGGATTGTTCTCTGTTTGTCTGGTATTCTGTTGTTCTTGTCTTTTAGTTATTGTCAGTCTCTGTTTGTTCCTCAGTTGTCAGTACTCTGGTTCCCCTTGGACAGCCCCCCAATCCTTGTGGAAGAAGGTGGGGTTGTCCCTTTTGATACGACTGCTCTGCTGTGAGGTGGGTTCAGTTTGAGGGGTTCAGAATGCCCCGCTCTATTCATTTCCTCACTTCTCTGTTCACCCTGCGTCTAGCCACCCGTATAGCAAACTTACACTTCCGTTCTGGTTGCCCTTGTACCAAGGGAACTCTGGTTTCCCATGCTTGGGTCTTCTGTTCAAGTAGCAAATATTGTCCTTTGCTAAACTTCTGACTTTGCTTTAAGGCCTCTCTCACACGAGTTTATTTTACATTGTATTACGCAGGTGGCTTTTATGCACGTAATACACAAATTACAAACTTTAAATTACTTTTAATTGTGCCTCTCTAAGACAGCATGCGAAATGCCCATGCAAAAAAGATGGCAGTATGCACTATATTGCCCCGTATTACGCGTGCATGCACACCAAGACAGTGTGCTGGATTACGGTTTTCTCCAGCAGGTTTCAGGGTATTTTGTAGTTTCCGAATTGTATCTAGTGCACACGTCGAGCAAATTAGACATAAGCGCTCAATCTCATATCCAAAATGGCTCTCTGCCCAGAAACAGCCAGACAGGACCTTTTATTGTACAGCATAACATGGGCGTGTAACAAGTTACATCAGTAACATATAGGATTCTCATTTGTCGGATCATATAGAATCTCCCACCTCTCTGCCCACCCTCTTCCAAGTGCTGATGTAGCATGGACTCTGTCTCCTCTAGCATGCAGACAACCTTAAGGAAATCTGCGTAGTTGACAAATCATTGTTTAACTAGCTTGTGTGAGGAGTGGAAGGGGACTAGGTAAACACTCAGTGTTTAACACAGATATACACAACACTATGGCCCTTTAACTCTTAGAGGCTGGTTGTGCAACTTGTGTAATTCCTATGTACTTAGCTAACATTAACATCATACATCCATTGTCTAGCAAATACCATGATTAGACTGTGTGTGTCCTTACCCTCAACTAAGTTAAAAGTCATTACAACAGCAGAATACATTTGGGTTATATAAATCGATAGACATTTTATACTAAATAATCATAATGTCTATCACAATCCCCCCTTAAAATGTCTATCCTCTAACTCTCTATCTGATTTTCACAGTTCTCTGCGCATGAGCCTATAACTGGAGCGCGTTGAAGGTTCGTTTTAGAGTCTTCAAGGGGGTGTAGGACTTGTCCACTCCTTCTGGGGATGCATCCAGCAAACTCATGGTGGGAGCGGCTTTTCCAGCATCAGTTTCACAGGTCTCTCTGACACAGGGGATAACACAGCAGACTAGAACAGAAAAGGTAACCATCAGTTCACATACAACAGCGACGCCCGTCTGTGCCAGGATCCTTTACCAACCGCTCATCCATGGTGAGTACTGGTCCCAAAGGTTAGCTCTTTTTAGTTAGTGCGGTCAGCTTCTTAATGGCAACTGTGTCTTTACCCGCGGGTCACGTGTCGTCTAGGATGTAGGTACAACAAGTCTCCCCTATCATCTTTACAGACACTCCCCTTTTTAGCTAAAGTCATATCTAAGGTCATTCTATTTTAAAAAAGTCATAGTCGAAGTAGGTCCTATTGGTCGACTAGTCCCTATAAGGCGTCTCTAGTATAATTTATAAACCACTGTTAATTATAATAAAACGTAATTAATCCAATCAACGTTTATTTACCATAATGACCAGGAAAATGGACTCGAATCTAGTTTTAACTTGGTCTCTAATTTTTTTAAAACTCGTCAGGTACCCCCCTTGGCTATCCTATGACATCAATGTACACGTGTAGATCAAAACTACCACCAGGGGTCTCTCTTCTCGCTCTAGTATAATGTTACAATACTAGTAGCGTGCACAGGTACGCACGGTGTGGGACTCCCTAATCTTCACCCACACCAATGTCCCTCCTGGAGATAGTCCTAATGGTGAACACGTCCAGGTCGCCTCACCCTGACCCTACACTACCTAGTGACAAGACTGGAAGGAACCGCCGTACCTATGCGGAAAACAAGGATAGACCAACATGACAGGATAACCACAAAACACAGACTGAGTTGGATCGAGATAAATTAACTATTGGGGGTAACCTCATTATCCTCAATGCTGTCTGACAGGATGTGGAGGGGCATAAGGGCTTTACTAAGGCACACTCTCCTGTCCAATTACCCTCCAGGCGGGTCCTCTACCTCATGTCTCCACAAAGCCAGTAAACGTCTCCTAAGGACTGGACCTGATTCTGCATCCATTCCCCTCCTATCGTACCATAGGAAGAGCAATACCCGTTGGTGAGTTCCCCCAAATCTCCCTCCACCCTGCCTATTTGCCTGGCAGGTGTAGTTTCCAGGGTAGTCAGTAATACTCTCTCCGGTGCAAAACACTTAAGTAGTTATAGAGTATTCCTTCTTCCACTTCTCACGGACAGTGTAATTAGCGGAAATGTTCGTGAAGAGACTAATAAACCACTCTTCAGCATCTACAGGGAGATTTAGGGGGACCATCCCCGAGTGTAGTTGGGCACTACCGCACACACAACAGTTAGACTTGTTGCTCCTGTTAACATTGTACCTAATCAACTCCAATCAGAGATTCTGGTCAGAGTAGCCAGTCGCTACTGTCAAGGTGTCCACAAAGGCAGGGTCGGCTATAATCATCATGTTCGTCAAGGTCTTTATCTTACGGCGGAGGGGGTTAATTATGGGCACGGGACTAAGTGAAGGCTTCCATTCGGGTGCATCTACCATATCCCTTATTTTAAACTTCCCTAAGGGATCTGTCCTCCCGTACCGGTATGTCCCCAGACTATAAGTCCCCCCCCCCCCCCCCCCCGTCCCCCGGGCTTGGATCTCCCATGGTTAATGTAAAAACCACATTAAAACCAAGCAACATACTAAGTTCAGCCTTCCAATACCTGCTGTCCTTATTATTCTCAAGGAGGATTATACGACTAATTAGGGATTTCCCGCTCTTATCTTTCTTATTTAAGGCACTTCGCGGTTTATAGGACCAGTCTATTCCTGTGTTACATCCCACTAATCCCTAATAACGGCAGTCTTCTCCCCAGACATTATCAGTGGCGCGAACATATTGTATTCCCCGGGTATATAAGTCATATAACCAGCTGGACTGAGCTAAATCTGGCCTGCGGTGGGATCTTGCGCCTAGACACGGGACCACAGTACAATAGTCGAAGGAATATGCGGCTACTTGAGCATTGAACGAGTTATACCAGAAGGTAACCATACCCTCATATTCTTCCGACTAAGGATTCCAGTTGCCACCCTCCTCTCTCACTAGCCCTAACCAGAGTAATGTCTTTGGCACAACTAAGACTGGTCTCCCGGATCTGAAGCTTTCTTACAGTATGAAGCATGGATCCATGTAAGTCTTTCGGCTAGTTTCACAGCTGTGGCAGTAGTCAGAAGCACCTGGTAGGGGCCATCAAATCGGGGCTCAGGAAGGTGCTTCCTGGGGAACTTCTTGATGCGCACCCAATCCCCAGGCTGCAAGATATGTGTCCCAGTGTCTGCCTCTGAGTCTGGAAGAGAACACCTGTGCATAGGCTTTGGTTAGTTCTTTAACAACGGAAATCACATACTCAGTCAACACATAAGATTGTAATTGTGACTACTGAGGATAGTAACGACCTAGCCTTGGGGCTTGCCCAAACAATCTCGTAGGGAGATAATGTATAATCCCCCCTGGGTTCATATCTAACACTGTATAAGGCTATTGGATGACAGTCTTTCCAAAGTGGCGTCATTTTTAAGTATCTTACTTTTTAGCGTGCCACTACGTCTCTCCACCTTTCCATTACTCTAAAGATGGTACAGTATGTAAAAGTCCTGGGATACACCAGAGCAGACATGACATGTTACATTCACCTGCGAAGTTTATACCTCTGTCTGATTCTGAATCACTTCTGGTACCCCATATTCACAGTTTACCTCGTTCATGAGCTTCTTTGCGGTTACCTACTTGTTTGCCTTGGTAACAGGGTCGGCCTCCAACCTGCAAAGACATCAACAACAACAAGCACGTATTCATACTTCCCAACAAGTGGGAGCTGAACGTAGTCAATTTGCAATCCCTGAAATGGGTAGAGTGGTCCCGGCAAGTGTGATGTGGCAAATTTACTTCTGCCCTGACTCACCTATGGCATAGATCATGCTAAACTGGACAAATGATGCAGCAGCTACAGAGAACCCAGAAGTTGCCCATCGTCTTTCAAGCGTTGTCGTCATTGCTACTTTACTAGGTGGGTCTTTCCGTCCATCAGCTGGGCCATCATGGGATACAGGAACTGTGGTGGGCAAGTGCTGTTGACTGTTCACCACACGCTGTCCTGTTTCTGCTGCTCCCATATTAGTCCATTTATTCTTTTCTTCCTTGCTGGCTTGTAACTGTAAAAGTCTTTAGCATATCAAAGTCCAAATTTTTGTCAATGTCCAAAGTTTTTACCACTGACTCATGCCGTCAGTATCTTTTCTTCTTTCTTCCACGGCTTGAGGGCCGCTGCCTTTGCTATGCTGTCAGCGAGGGTGTCGTCCCTCGCCTCTCCAGTGTAGGAATCGGTGCGAACTCTCAACTTTGTCAGGTAGAAGCAGGGCCTCCATGCGACTCTGTACCGCTGCACCATTCTCAATTGGTTGTCCTGCTAAGGTAAAAAACTGTCTGGCCTTCCATATTGGGCCGTAATCATGAGCTATGCCAAATACATACCAGGAGTCAGTGTAAAGGGTCGCCGTCTTACCTCTCACCACTCTACTCGCCTCAGTGAGGGCCTTCAATTCCGCTTCTTGTACTGTGACATGCGGAGGCAGAGCTTCTGCTTCTAGGACATCTTGTTGTGTGACCACTGCATATCCGATGTGGAGTCATCAGTCCTCACCCTGGTACCATCTGCAAACAGCTCAACATATGCATTATCAACAGAGGTTCTGGTAACTGTTTGCATACCTGCAGTTTCTTACTGTATTAGTACTAAATAATCGTGCTGATGTTCTATTTCACATGGCTCGGAATCTTGTAGCACAAAATCATTTATTTATTTATTATTTTTTTTAAAAGCCCAATAGCTGATCTACAACACCTAGATCATCTATGACCCAGATCCTCTATGCCTCCCCCCTTTTGAACCGGAATACTCAATGGAAAAAAAAAGAGTAATTGCGTTCAAACTAGTAAACCAAGAGGCACAAAAACAAGCACTTTGTAGGTCAAGGTGACATTGTATACAGCGAAGTCTGAGCGAAAATCTCCTTACAAAAAAATGTTTTTCCTTTCAGGTCGCAATTAGCATTTTTTAACACAAGGGGGCGCAACACGTCAAATTTTACGTCACCCAGTGTGATAGTATTTCAGGGTATGGCCAGCGTTTAGCTTTTACTCTCCTGTCGGAATATAATTGTAGCTTCAGTGTAGACTGACACTAGAATATACAAAAGACTTAAAGAAAAACTAAAGAATACGGATGAATTAACATCCTACTCTGGACAATTCAATCCCTCTTTCTTCACATAAAAAGTTAAATTACTTCATCAAATTGCGTGAAAAAGTTTGCTGGGTGACTATAGGGAAATTATTCCATCTGTAGGAGCCTTCCATAACATCATCTGTCTGAGCATCCATTGGAGAAGCGGGCAGTGGAAAACAGAGCCCCTGGGAACATGAGAGAGCGTCCCCTGTCATGTATTCCCGGCCTCTGCCCCCCATGCATCAACTCCAATCTTCCATGCACTATAAACCAGCTTAGTCATCTACTATGTCCCAAGCTGCATCTCCATGAAGGTTTGTTTCCCTGAACCTATCACACATCCAAAGTGGCCACATCTTGGAGCGTAACAAAGTCCGGTCAAACAAAACCTTACTTCAGACAATCATGATGTTAACACTGGATACAGTGGCATTGGGGAATATAGGCCATCCAAATGCAGCAAAATGGCCGCCAGAGGCAGAAAGGGGCGGGGCTACAGATCTCCCAGGTGAGGCAAAATGGCTGCCGGAAGAAGGGGCGGGGCCAGGGGCAGCAGCACTTCCAGGTGAGGCAAAATGGCCGCTGGAGGAGGAAGGGGCGGGGCCAGGTCCTGTCCCGGATGGGGAGGGACCGGAAGTAACATCACACACCCTGAAAGTGAGCACATGGGGGGGAAGTGCTGCAGAGTCACACTATGTGGGGTTGTAAACATTGCAAGCGCGGCCGCCATTACAGGGAGGGGCTGTAGTCAACACAAAGGCATTACATTGTTCATTAGCAATACACATACCCCCCTACATGCTTTCCCCTCTTGAATCTCTTAACTACGTTATACCAAAAAACTAGCTAAAAACGCCTTTCTTTCTGCTAGAACTTTCTACAACCTATCTTATCTGTCCATGACCTGACATTTCTTTCTGCAACTTTTCCTGGTCCTTTCCCATTGTTCAGTAAACTCTGCTGCCTTCCCTTCAGCAACCAAATCACAAGCTCTATGGCCTTTGTCCTTGCTCACTCTGCTCAACTCTATTCTCTAAACAACCTGCGTCTATGCCTAACCTTCTCATTCTATCTTCAAATCCTTCCAATATAACCTCTCTTTCCCACTCAGATTACAATGCACATTAATTCTATAAAATACAATACAAAGGGAACGGAAGGGTTACTTGAGAAATGCTCTCAGTGGCTTAACTTCAGTCCACTCTCTTATCAGCACCCCTCCCCCCAATAATAAACACTGCACATTCTTTCTATAATACCAAACAGACGGGATTACTGGAGAATACCCACAACGGCTCAAGGTATATATCTCATCTACCTTTATATCAACCCACCGTCTAGACAGGACATTTTAGCTATACACAGAGACTGACGATTATTTTCAATGACCAAGAGTTTCTGGAGTCAGCCGTCACACCACGGCTATACTTCACACGTATATACCTTTTCACATATGAGAACATAACACGCTCAATCATAAAAGGTAAATATACGTATCATACATCTTCCTAACCTCACACTAGTTTACCTAGGAGCAAGTGTCTGGCGTGTTCCCTCAGACTTAAACAGCCGAGTCTGCCCTCCTGACACATTAACCCTCACAGAATTTATCTCTTGGTCTTGTATACACAGTGTTTAACCGTCTCAGACACAACAGTCACAGCATACAAAATACCCCTTAAGCAGGTTAAAACGTTGGTCTTTTTTCCGAGTAAGAAAGAACTATATTACCTGCCTTTCATTGATTTATCACTCTGGATCAGGAACAGGCAGAAAAGCAGTCAGAACCCAGATCACATCGGTAGATTTACATAAAGCAATCTTACCGTGTTCTGTAGATTTTCGGGCCCCTGAGTTCTGCGTGCCGTCTGCCGATCTCTGTATTTTTCCAGAATGAAAGAAATCAAAATCTCTTAACTCGGTCCACCCAGGAGACGCCAATTGTGCTGGATTACGGTTTTCTCCAGCAGGTTTCAGGGTATTTTGTAGCTTCCGAATTGTATCGTGTGCACACGTCGAGCAAATTAGACATAAGCGCTCAATCTCATATCCAAAATGGCTCTCTGCCCAGAAACAGCCAGACAGGACCTTTTATTGTACAGCATAACATGGGCGTGTAACAAGTTACATCAGTAACATATAGGATTCTCATTTGTCGGATCATATAGAATCTCCCACCTCTCTGCCCACCCTCTTCCAAGTGCTGATGTAGCATGGACTCTGTCTCCTCTAGCATGCAGACAACCTTAAGGAAATCTGCGTAGTTGACAAATCATTGTTTAACTAGCTTGTGTGAGGAGTGGAAGGGGGCTAGGTAAACACTCAGTGTTTAACACAGATATACACAACACTATGGCCCTTTAACTCTTAGAGGCTGGTTGTGCAACTTGTGTAATTCCTATGTACTTAGCTAACATTAACATCATACATCCATTGTCTAGCAAATACCATGATTAGATTGTGTGTGTCCTTACCCTCAACTAAGTTAAAAGTCATTACAACAGCAGAATACATTTGAGTTATATAAATCGATAGACATTTTATACTAAATAATCATAATGTCTATCACAACAGTGTATGGTGATTGTTGTCACACAGCAATTTTGCAACGCATTGCATATTGCTGTGTCCTCCATTGCAAGAGATACGTCCGCTGCACACAGGAAAAAAGTGTTTGTGTATCAGAACCCTAAATCAAGCTGCAAACCTGTTGTCTTGCTTGGAGCAATTTGTGGTAGTTCTACAGCTGTCTCTCTTGAGAAGGCCTATGCTTGGGTGTTCTGATTCCCTAGTGGAATTTGTCCTTTGCAAAATGTATGACATTGCTTTTAAACAAGTAACACATCGGATGTCTAAAAGATTAGCTGTTTGTGTTGAAAATCTCTCCTTTTTCCAGTTTTATTAACAGGTAATTGTTATTGTTCTCTGTCATGTTACAGATGTTGTGGAGTCACCGGTCGCTGTTTCTACAATCTCTCTACAGGTTACAACGGGCAAGCTGCCTAACGGCTTAGATGAAAAGGCTGTAACTATTTAATTAGGGGCTCAGTTACTTATGGGGTATAAACAAAGTTTTGTAGTATAAATGCAGTTTTTTTCTTTTTTTTCTTGTTTTTTTTTGCTGATGTTTTTGATCTGTGCTTTTATTTTACATTTTTGTATAGTCTGCTTTGGATACTCTGTTCTTGCTTTCAAATTAATAAACATTTTACACTGAAATGTTTTCTTGTTTTGTTTTCTCTAGGGGGCTCATATAATTGTTACACCAGAGGATGGAATATATGGTTGGATATTTACAAGGCAAACAATTTACCCTTTCCTGGAAGATATTCCTGACCCTGATGTCAACTGGATACCATGTTCTGATCCTGAAAGGTATAGAAACAGTCTGACTGAAGTCCTTTCATAACCCTTCAAATCATTTTTTGAGACCTATGGTATATTACATCTATTACTACAATCTCCACAGCTCTCCCTATTGTAGATAAGGCAGTTTTCATGTTTCTGCCTTCCCAAAATCATCTAGAAATTTTATCTGCTCCTTGTTAACCTGCTTTTATGGACATAAAATAATAAATCAGTAAATTTTTGAATGTAGTCACCAGGGTTGTATCTAAAGATTTATGGGTGCAAAAGTTCCGATTGAACACCCCACCTCCTACTTACCCGGCAAATTTTCTTCATGCCAGGCAACTGGGGACTAAATGTTCAAGTTGGGAAAATACAATAAAAGAAAAGAAAATGTCCAGGTAAAAAAAGAAAAAATCACTTTGAAAATCAACCTTGAAATGCATTGGCAATTGTTTTCAATGGGACAGTAAGTGTGATGCAAAGTCTCCCATTGATAACAATGGGAAAAACTTCCTGATCCTCCCACGTGGCTGAATGCCACGTCGTAGGATTTCTACTTCACAGAAATGATGGGAGGTGTTTTTGCCAGAAGAACACCTCACATTGGCATGAAAACACATGCTGGCAAGCGCGATATCAAGCTGAATTTCTTGGTCCAACATTGGGCTCACCCATGTGCAGGTACTCCCACTGCCATCTCTCCAGTGGCATACCTGCAGGGGGCGAGATTCCCACTCGTCTTGCACATCTCACTCTGCCACCATTCTCACTCCGGTCATGCAAGAGGAAAACGCTCTTTCCTCCTGTACCTAGCCCCTGCTGGTCACTTGGATTTCACTGGTCTTTCATGGTCCTTTGCTGTCACTGGGCCCTTCTAGTGGTCTCTTGGGATGCACTTTCTAGTACTCACCTCCATATGTTGTTGTGCAACTGCCACATGGCTTGAGCCACACTCGCTCACCCTAAGATGGTGTCCATCAGCACTTTAATTTGGTCTCCTTGTTCACATTCATCACAAAAAATGCACTAGCCATGTCACCAAAGGGGTCGATGCTTTTCCAAACATGTTCTGTGAGCTTCCCACATCATAAAGTGGGCAGGGATTCTCCCTGTATTCGAAGTGGTAGTGCTGCTCGTTTTTACAAAAGAGCTTTAGCACTCCTTTACATTACCATGCATCATGTTGTGCAGACCAAACTTGACAACATATCACCATCCATGACAGGATGCAGTTGACTGTGACACTCATATGACTTATAGTCAGTATGGATAAAATGTTGTTATACACTGATATACAAACTGTGGCAGGAAATCTATACAGTGATGGTACTGTAAGTCACAGAAATCAGTATAATACATATATTATATATATATCAGTATAGAAATCAGTATAATACATATTATTATCACGTGTCTTATAGTCAGTTATAGAGATGAGCGAGCACCAAAATGCTCGGGTGCTCGTTACTCGGGACGAATTTATCGCGATGCTCGAGGGTTCGTTTCGAGTAACGAACCCCATTGAAGTCAATGGGCGACCGGAGCATTTTTGTATTTCGCCGATGCTCGCTAAGGTTTTCATGTGTGAAAATCTAGGCAATTCAAGAAAGTGATGGGAACGACACAGAAACGGATAGGGCAGGCGAGGGGCTACATGTTGGGCTGCATCTCAAGTTCACAGGTCCCACTATTAAGCCACAATACCGGCAAGAGTGGGCCCCCCCCCTCCCAACAACTTTTACTTCTGAAAAGCCCTCATTAGCATGGCATACCTTAGCTAAGCACCACACTAGCTACAACAAAGCACAATCACTGCCTGCATGACACTCCGCTGCCACTTCTCCTGGGTTACATGCTGCCCAACCCCCCTCCCCCCTGCACGACACAGTGTCCACAGCGCACACCAAACTGTCCCTGCGCAGCCTTCAGCTGCCCTCATGCCACACCACCCTCATGTCTATTTATAAGTGTGTCTGCCATGAGGAGGAACTGCAGGCACACACTGCAGAGGGTTGGCACGGCTAGGCAGCGACCCTGTTTAAAAGTGGTGGGGCGATAGCCCACAATGCTGTACAGAAGCAATGAGAAATCCAATCCTGTGCCACCTCCATCAGGAGCTGCACATGTGGGCATAGCAATGGGGAACCTATGTGCCACACACTATTCATTCTGTCAAGGTGTCTGTATGCCCCAGTCAGACTGGTAATATGTACCTTAACAGTAACCGCGTTGGTGGTAATGTGGTGATGACTGCGGACCTAGTAGCGCGGTTGTATTTTGTTGGTTTTTGGAATGTGGCCAGGATTAAGTGGGCCGTGGCGGGGGATGTTTTTGAGGCACTACGTGTCCTCTCCACGTGTCCGTGGTTATATGCACCTTAACAGTAACCGCGTTGGTGGTAATGTGGTGGTGACTGCGGACCTAGTAGCACGGTTGTATTTTGTTGGTTTTCGGAATGTGGCCAGGATTAAGTGGGCCGTGGCGGGGGGATGGTGGGGGGGCTCTCTTGTTGTGTCGGTAAAGGTGAAATTCTTGGACTGCCACCAGACGAACCAATGCAAAGGCATTTGCCAAGAATGTTTTCATTGTTGGAGGAGGAGGGGGATGTTTTTGAGGCACTACGTGTCCTCTCCACGTGTCCGTGGTTATATGCACCTTAACAGTAACCGCGTTGGTGGGAAATGGCCTCGCCGCCATCATGTCTTTGGGAAGCCTCTGTTTCCACACCCCAGAGACATACCATTAGCAGCGGTATAGGCAGAGCCCAGAATTCGTAACATTTCAGCCGTAGCATTAGGACAGGCCCCACTAACATATCACTAGCAGCATTATAGGGGGAGCACAGTATTAGTTCCATTTCAGTAATAGTAGCACTCAAGACAGGCCCCAGTAACAATTCCGAAGCAGCAGTATAGGAGGAGCATAGTCTAAGTTCCATTTAAGTAATAGTAGCAGCCTACACAGGCCCCAGGAACAATTCCGAAGCAGCAGTATAGTGGGAGCGCAGTCTTAGTTCCATTTCAGTAGCTGCAGTATAGCCAAGGCCCAAGTTACATTTATGTAGCTAAAGTGTAGGCCAACTCCACACACCTTTCTGTACCATGAGTGCAGGCGAAGAACATAGAAATTGCTATGATTACACTGTAGGTGAGGGCCCCAAAAAATTGGTGTACCAACAGTACTAATGTACCTCAGTAAAAATTGGCCATGCCCAACCAAGATGGCAGGTGAAACCCATTAATCGCTTTGGTTAATGTGGCTTAAGTGGTAACTAGGCCTGGAGGCAGCCCAGTTGAACGAAAAATTGGTTCAAGTTAAAGTTCCAACGCTTTTAAGAGCATTGAAACGTATAAAAAATTTTTAGAAAAATTATATGAGTGAGACTTGTGGCCCTAAGAAAAATTGCCCGTTCAGCGTGATTACGTGAGGTTTCAGGAGGAGGAGCAGGAGGAGGAGGAGGAATATTATACACAGATTGATGAAGCAGAAATGTCCCCGTTTTGGATGGTGAGAGAGAACTATGCTTCCATCCGCGGGTGCAGCCTACGTATTGCTTAGGTATCGCTGCTGTCCGCTGGTGGAGAAGAGAAGTCTGGGGAAATCCAGGCTTTGTTCGTCTTGATGAGTGTTAGCCTGTCGGCACTGTCGGTTGACAGGCGGGTACGCTTATCTGTGATGATTCCCCCAGCCGCACTAAACACCCTCTCCGACAAGACGCTAGCCGCAGGACAAGCAAGCACCTCCAGGGCATACAGCGCTAGTTCAGGCCACGTGTCCAGCTTCGACACCCAGTAGTTGTAGGTGGCAGAGGCGTCACGGAGGACGGTCGTGCGATCGGCTATGTACTCCCTCACCATCCTTTTACAGTGCTCCCGCCGACTCAGCCTTGGCTGGGGAGCGGTGACACAGTCTTGCTGGGGAGCCATAAAGCTGTCCAGGCCCTTAAAGACTGTTGCACTGCCTGGGCTGTACATGCTGCTCGATCTCCGCACCTCCCCTGTTACCTGGCCCTCGGAACTGCGCCTTCTGCCACTAGCGCTGTCGGATGGGAATTTTACCATCAGCTTGTCCGCCAGGGTCCTGTGGTATAGCAACACTCTCGAACCCCTTTCCTCTTCGGGAATGAGAGTGGGAAGGTTCTCCTTATAGCGTGGGTTGAGCAGTGTGTACACCCAGTAATCCGTAGTGCCAGAATGCGTGTAACGCGAGGGTCACGAGAAAGGCATCCTAACATGAAGTCAGCCATGTGTGCCAGGGTACCAGTACGCAACACATGGCTGTCCGCACTAGGAAGATCACTTTCAGGATCCTCCTCCTCCTCCTCAGGCCATACACACTGAAATGATGACAGGCAAGCAGCATGGGTACCGTCAGCAGTGGGCCAAGCTGTCTCTTCCCCCTCCTCCTCATCCTCCTCATGCTCCTCCTCCTCCTCCTGAACGCGCTGAGATATAGACAGGAGGGTGCTCTGACTATCCAGCGACATACTGTCTTCCCCCGGCTCTGTTTCCGAGCGCAAAGCGGCTGCCTTTATGGTTTGCAGGGAACTTCTCAAGATGCATAGCAGAGGAATGGTGACGCTAATGATTGCAGCATCGCCACTCACCACCTGGGTAGACTGCTCAAAGTTTCGAAGGACCTGGCAGATGTCTGCCAACCAGGCCCACTCTTCTGAAAAGAATTGAGGAGGCTGACTCCCACTGCGCCGCCCATGTTGGAGTTGGTATTCCACTATAGCTCTACGCTGCTCATAGAGCCTAGCCAACATGTGGAGCGTAGAGTTCCACCGTGTGGGCACGTCGCACAGCAGTCGGTGCACTGGAAGATTAAACCGATGTTGCAGGGTGCGCAGGGTGGCAGCGTCCGTGTGGGACTTGCGGAAATGTGCGCAGAGCCGGCGCACCTTTACGAGCAGATCTGACAAGCGTGGGTAGCTTTTCAGAAAGCGCTGAACCACCAAATTAAAGACGTGGGCCAGGCATGGCACGTGCGTGAGGCTGCCGAGCTGCAGAGCCGCCACCAGGTTACGGCCGTTGTCACACACGACCATGCCCGGTTGGAGGCTCAGCGGCGCAAGCCAACGGTCGGTCTGCTCTGTCAGACCCTGCAGCAGTTCGTGGGCCGTGTGCCTCCTATCTCCTAAGCTGAGTAGTTTCAGCACGGGCTGCTGACGCTTGCCCACCGCTGTGCTGCCACGCCGCGCGACACCGACTGCTGGTGACGTCCTGCTGCTGCTGACACATCTAGATTGCGAGACAGAGGTTGAGGAGGAGGAGGAGGGTGCTTTAGTGGAGGAAGCATACACCGCCGAACATACCACCACCGAGCTGGGGCCCGCAATTCTGGGGGTGGGTAGGACGTGAGCGGTCCCAGGCTCTGACTCTGTCCCAGCCTCCACTAAATTCACCCAATGTGCCGTCAGGGAGATGTAGTGGCCCTGCCCGCCTGTGCTTGTCCACGTGTCCGTAGTTAAGTGGACCTTGCCACTAACCGCATTGGTGAGGGCGCGTACAATGTTGCGGGAGACGTGGTCGTGCAGGGCTGGGACGGCACATCGGGAAAAGTAGTGGCGACTGGGAACTGAGTAGCGCGGGGCCGCCGCCGTCATCATAGTTTTGAAAGCCTCCGTTTCCACAACCCTATACGGCAGCATCTCAAGGCTGATAAATTTGGCTATGTGGACGGTTAACGATTGAGCGTGCGGGTGCGTGGTGGCGTACTTGCGCTTGCGCTCCAACACTTGCGCTAGCGACGGCTGGATTGTGCGGTGCGAGACATTGGTGGATGGGGTCGTGGACAGCGGAGGTGAGGGTGTGGGTGCAGGCCAGGAGACGGTAGTGCCTGTGTCCTGAGAGGGGGGTTGGATCTCAGTGGCAGGTTGGGGCACAGGGGGAGAGGCAGCGGTGCAAACTGGAGGCGGTGAACGGCCTTCGTCGCACCTTGTGGGGTGCTTGGCCATCATATGTCTGCGCATGCTGGTGGTGGTGAGGCTGGTGGTGGTGGCTCCCCGGCTGATGTTGGCGCGACAAAGGTTGCACACCACTGTTCGTCGGTCGTCAGGCGTCTCTGTGAAAAACTGCCAGACCTTAGAGCACCTCGGCCTCTGCAGGGTGGCATGGCGCGAGGGTGCGCTTTGGGAAACAGTTGGTGGATTATTCGGTCTGGCCCTGTCTCCACCCCTGGCCACCGCACTGCCTCTTGCAACCTGCCCTGTTGCTGCCCTTGCCTGCCCCTCTGAAGACCTGTCCTGAGTAGGCGTTGCACACCAGGTGGGGTCAGTCACCTCATCGTCCTGCTGCTCTTCCTCCGAATCCTCTGTGCGCTCCTCCCTCGGACTTACTGCCCTTACTACTACCTCACTGCAAGACAACTGTGTCTCATCGTCATCGTCCTCCTCACCCACTGAAAGGTCTTGAGACAGTTGCCGGAAGTCCCCAGCCTCATCCCCCGGACCCCGGGAACTTTCCAATGGTTGTGCATCAGTGACGATAAACTCCTCTGGTGGGAGAGGAACCACTGCTGCCCAATCTGAGCAGGGGCCCGAGAACAGTTCCTGGGAGTCTTCCCGCTCCTGAGCATGTGTCATTGTAGTGGAGTGAGGAGGCTGGGAGGAAGGAGGAGCAGCAGACAGAGGATTCGGATTTGCAGCACTGGACGGCGCAGAACTCTGCGTGGATGATAGCTTGCTCGAAGCACTTTCTGCCATCCACGACAGGACCTGCTCACACTGCTCATTTTCTAATAAAGGTCTCCCGCGTGGACCCATTAATTGGGCGATGAATGTGGGGACGCCAGAAACGTGCCTCTCTCCTAATCGCGCAGCAGTCGGCTGCGACACACCTGGATCAGGAGCTCGGCCTGTGCCCACACCCTCACTTGGGCCTACGCGTCCTCGGCCGCGTCCACGTCCTCTAGGCCTACTCCTACCCCTCAGCATGCTGTATTACCAGTGATTTCCAAGCCAGGAAAGAAATTGGCGCAAGCCTGGAGCCAAAATAGAATTTTTTCCCTTGTTTTTCAAAGGACAAGCCACACTGCGTGTATTCAATGAATACTACTAAGTTTAATAACTGTGTTGTGGCCCTGCAAATGTGTCACAGAACTGCAGTGATGCAAAGTTATTCGCTACAGCAGATCAGGGATTTCCCATGCAGGAAAAAAATTGGCGCAAGCCTGCAGCCAAAATAGAATTTTTCCCTTGTTTTTCAAAGGACAAGCCACACTGCGTGTATTCAATGAATACTACTAAGTTTAATAACTGTGTTGTGGCCCTGCAAATGTGTCAGAGAACTGCAGTGATGCAAAGTTATTCGCTACAGCAGATCAGGGATTTCCTATGCAGGAAAAAAATTGGCGCAAGCCTGCAGTAAAACGTAGCTGGCTGCGTGTGATTTTTTTTTAACGTTCTGCACGCAGCACACATGTACCCAGAGCCCTGAGGACTGTCAGAGGCAGGCGAAATAGAATTTTTTCCCTTGTTTTTCAAAGGAAAAGCTACACTGCGTCTATTCAATGAATAATGTATGTCTTCTGGCCCTGCCTACACAATTCTATCCCTGTAGTATTAATGCCGGGTGCAATGGTCTGCACAGCCGGTTTTGAGAAAAAAAAAAAATATGCAACACTGCTAACAGCAGCCTGGACAGTACTGCACACGGATAGATGTGGCCCTAGAAAGGACCGTTGGGGTTCTTGAAGCCTACACTCACTGCTAACACTCTCCCTGCCTAACCACCACTTCTGTCCCTATTGCAGGGCGCAATGCTCTGCAGATCCAATTTTGAAAAAAAAAATAAAAATACAGTGCTAACATAGTACTGCACACTATTAGATGTGGCCCAGAGAAGGACCGTTGGGGTTCTTGAAGCCTACACTAACTCCTAACGCTCTCCCTACAGCAGCTCCAGCACGATAGCACTTTCCCTCAGCTAACTCACAAGGCATCTGAGGCGAGCCGCGGGAGGGGCCGATTTTTATACTCGGGTGACATCAGATCTCCCCAGCCACTCACAGCAGGGGGGTGGTATAGGGCTTGAACGTCACAGGGGGAAGTTGTAATGCCTTCCCTGTCTTTCAATTGGCCAGAAAAGCGCGCTAACGTCTCAGAGAGGAAACTGAAAGTAACCAGAACATCGCGTGGTACTCGTTACGAGTACCGAGCATCCCGAGCACGCTAATATTCGCCCGAGTATCAAGCTCAGACGAGTACGTTCGCTCATCTCTAGTCAGTATGGATAAAATGTTGTCATACACTGATATAAAAACTGTGGCAGGAAATCTATACAGTGATGGCACTGTAAGTCACAGAAATCAGTATAATACATATTTTTTTTTTTACTATTTTATGTCCATAGGTAGCTTTTATGGCTAATGGCTTTTATTAATGCCTGCAGGGCAAAGCTTTCAATTTATGGTAATAGGAAAATCTCAATCAATGATCCCCTTGATAACTCCTTATGGACCTTTCATATGGGATGGAATTACACCGCAGGACAAGCCAAATTCACAGCTGTGGAATTCCACACCAGAATCTGCAGGTCTAACACTAGATTTCGGTGCATAATTTACTACAGCTAGTGGTGCGTTGTGCAGCCTATTCTGTCCCATGTGAAAGGTCCCTTAAACTTTTTTGAGTAACAGTCGTTGTGTCATTTACAGCGCAAGATGATCTCTCAACATGAGCGATCACCTTGCACTGTGAGCTGAGGATGCAGAAGACAAGCGGGGTGGCCCTGCTTGTCTTCTGCATCCAGCTGTTCCCACTCTGAGCGCCTGATTGTTATACAGCCGAGCGCTCTGAGCAGAGAACGCAGAAAACAAGCGAGGTGGCCGCGCCTGTCTTCTGCATCCAGCTGTTCCCCGCTCAGAGTTCCCCGCTGTTATACAGTCAAGTGCTCGGAGCGGAGGATGCAGAAGACAATCGGGGTGTCCCCGCTTGTCTTCTGCTTCCAGCTTGTCTTCTGCATCCAGTTGTTCCCCGCTCGGAGCGCCCAGCTGTTATTAAGCCGAGCGCTCGGAGTGGAGGATGCAGAAGACAATCGGGGTGTCCCTGCTTGTCTTCTGCATCCAGCTGTTCCGTGCTCCGAGCGCCCGGCTGTTATACAGCTGAGCGTTTGGAGCGGAGGATGCAGAAGACCAGTGCGATGGCCCCGCTTGTCTTCTGCATTCAGCTGTTTTCTGCATGGAGCGCCCAGCTCTTATACAGCCGGATGCTCCGAGCAAGGTATGGAGAACACAGCTGGACCGCTCTGTTCTTCATACCCAGCCTGTCATCAAGGAGCGGGATACAGCTGAAACGATAGTATCAGCTCTATCCTGCTGTGAATTCCTGATAAGGCTCATCGTTGTCTTTCAGCACACTGAAAGACAACGATGAGCGACGGCTTAACGAAAACTGCATGATGTCAGTGCAGTTACACACAACAATTATCGCTCAAAAGACAGCTTTTAAACGAATTTTGAGCGATAATCGTTGTGTCTAAATGGGCCTTTAGGATGACTGGGTGCCCTTAACAGATTGACAGCTCATTTGTTCCCTTGCATTAGTCAAGCAGGCGCCTTACGGCATCTCTCTTTTTTTTGGGTGAGGGTCTATTGTCTAACTGTACATTGACTTTAAATTGTGCAGGTTTGGTCCAGCTGATGTTCAGACAAGACTGAGTTGTATGGCAAAGAGCAATTCCATTTATGTTGTTGGAAATATTGGTGATAAAAAATTGTGCTACAGATCTGACATTGGATGCCCAGATGATGGCCAATATAACTATAACACTGCTGTAGTGTATGACTCTAATGGAAAGTTAGTAGCACGCTATCACAAGGTAAGTCTCTAATTTTGACTGCGTCTGTTTTTTCTTAAATTTCAATCTCCCGCTCTGTAACTTTGCAATGTTGCAAATAAACGCTGCATATACGCAATGTAACTGCGTATATACAGCGATTATTATGTGCCCATAAAGAACAAGAGGGCTCTATTGTGAGTAATACACAGTAAATAGAACATGCTGCGTTCCTTTTTTACATGCATATTATATATCAAAAATACTAGTATAAGTAGGTCAATGAAAATCAATGTATTTTCATTGACTCCATTCACCACGTATTATGCACACATACATTGCACACATAATACACATAATGAAATAACTCTCATGTGTGCCTGTCCTAATGGTACATCTTTCTTACAGTATAACCTGTTTCGTGGAGAGAACCAATTTAATGTACCCAAAGAGCCAGAGATTGTGACCTTTGACACTCCTTTTGGAAAATTTGGAATTTTTATCTGCTATGATATACTTTTTTACAACCCAGCTGTTGCACTGGTAGTAGAACACAATGTGGACACTATTCTTTTTCCTACTGCATGGATGAATCGTCTTCCTCATCTTACTGCTATAGAATTCCACTCAGCATGGGCCATGGGAATGGGTGTGAATTTGCTCTCTGCAAACACCCATAATACTAGCATGAGGATGACCGGTAAGTCCAAATGCAATCTCTCACAAATATAGTCTAACCCACAAGAATAAAACCCATAAATATAAAATCCTCAGTACTGTAATAACTATATATGTATTTTAAAGTGTATCTTTAAAGGATTTTCCACTCGAATGGGAATGAGCTTACAGTACTGTTCCTGCGCAGTGTACAGAGCTGTGCTGCTTCTGGTTGGCAGCAACTCCAGTAAAAGGCTCATCAGTCGGGTCGCGGGTGTTGGATCCCTTCAATCTGATATTGATGACTTGTCCTGAAGATAGGTCATTAATACTCGCCTCAAACATTATTCATCCGGCGGTGCTCTAGAAGTGCTGAACAGCTGTGGAAGAAGTCTCAAAAGTCCGCAGACTTTCTCCACTTTAAATTCATGCTCAGAACCTACAACCTTGCCCTCCACTATGCCAAACAAGTCTACTTCACCTCTCTTGTCTCCATACTATTCCATAACCCTAAATGGCTCTTTGATACTTTTCACTCCCTTCTCAGCCCTAAATCGCAGCCCCCTGTGATAGATATCATTGCTAAAGAGCTGGCTGCTTACTTTAAAAAGAAAATTGATGACATCCGGCAGGAAATAACCTCCCAATCCCAGACTAGCCCTGACCCTAGTCTCGTCAGTATTACATCTAGCTCCTGTCCACTCTCTGCACTTAGACCAACGACAGAGGAAGAAGTCTCCAGACTGCTCTACTCTGCTCGCCCCACCACGTGCGCTAGCAACCCTCTCCCCTCACACCTCCTCTGATTCCTCTCTCCGGTGGTCATCTCCCACCTCACCACTATATTCAATCTTTCTCTGACCTCTAGCATTTTCCCCTCCTCATTCAAACACACTATCATATCCATGCTGCTAAAGAAACCGACTATTGACTCGACCAATGCTGCGAACTATCGACCCATCTCAAACCTTCCCTTCATCTAAAAATTACTAGAATGCCTGGTTTACTCTCACATTATATTCTATCTCTTAGAAAACTCTCTTCTTGAACCTCTACAGTCCGGCTTCCGCCCCCTACCCTTGACAGAAACTGCCCTGACTAAAGTGTCAAACGACCTCTTGGTTTTCAGTACCATCTCTATGCTGACGATACTGAGCTATACACCTCCTCCCAGGACATCACAGCAACATTCCTCCAGAACCGACCAACTGTCTGCTCTGTCTAACACTATGTCCTCTCTCTACATAAAACTGAACCTCTCAAAAACTGACCTTGTCCTGTTTCCACCCTCTACTAACCGACCTCATCCTGACATCTCCATCTCAGTGTGTGGCACCACCATAACTCCCAGACAGCACACCCGTTGCCTTGGGGTCATATTCGACTCCGACCTCTCTTTCACCCCTTACATCCAATCTCTCGCCCGAACATGTCAGCTGCACCTCAAGAACATCGCTAGAATACATCCTTTTCTTACCGTGGACATGCTAAAAACGCTCACTGTTGCCCTCATCCACTCTCGGCTCGATTATTACAACTCGCTGCTGATAGGCCTCCCCTGCACCAGACTCTCCAATCTATCCTGAATGAGACAGCCAGGCTCATCTTCCTGCCCAGCCGCTGATTGGATGCCTCTGCCCTGTGCCGGTCACTGCACTGGCTGCCCATCAAATACAGAATACAATTTAAACTCACTACCCTCATCCACAAAGCAATCCACAGCACTGCCCTGTCTTACATTGCTTCTCTCATCTCAATTCACCACCCAGCCTTTGCCCTCTGCTTTGCTAACGAAAACAGACTAACTACCCCTCTGATTCGAATCTCTCATTCCCACCTCCAAGACTTCTCCAGAGCAGCACTTGTCCTCTGGAAGGCGCTACCAAAAAATATCCGGGCAATCATTGACACACAGAACTTCAGGCGTGCTCTAAAAACGCACCTCTTCAGGGAGGCATACCATATTCCCTAAACCAAACCCCTCTAAACTCTGCCTGGTAACATGCTCCCTGTCCTACCAGCTGCAGCTCCTGCTAGCCTTATTCAGCCGACATCTGCAGTCATACTGACTCCGCCACTATACGGTCTGACCATTGTCTGTGTGTATAGTATCTCTCACACTCCACCTCGGCATACCGTGCACATTCCCAGCCCATTTACCTTCTGTATCACCCCCTTATCTGTAGTATGTAAGCTTGTTGGAGCAGGACCCTCACCGCTACTGTTTCCGTCAATTGATTACTTCATGTAACCGTGGTTTTGTTTTTATTTCCCCTGCATTGTAAGCGCTGCGGAATATGTTGGCGCTATATAAATAAAGATTATTATCAAGATTATTATTATTAATAGTATGCGCCCGGAAAACCCTTCAATAACATTTATCTTGGTACTAAATATATTTATCTTGTACTAGTGATGTGCAGATCTCTTTCTGTCTGTTTTGTCTATTGCATACCATCTAACATAAGATAGACAACCTGAGGTTTTTACAGGATTAACAGTACATGGCTTGCAGAAACCACACCTGTCCGTGGGTTGTGTCTTTTTGGTTCCTTCTTGTGTACCCCACATGCAGCAGACTGCTAGGCACTCTTGCATTTACTTTGTAATTGCAAATGAGCTCCATTGAAGTAAATGGTGTTCAGCTGCAATACCATAAGCAGACTGTGGACTGGTGTGGTGCTGCTTTTTTAAGAAAACAGCTATGTTTTTCTATTCCTGAACAACCCTTTTGAGGGGCTGCTGAAGAAGTGAAAGTGATAGCTAACAAGATTACATCAAATGCACAAGTAAGCTTTAACTTCCCTACTCATCATTAAAAATACATAATTATTCCAAATGGTTCAAATGAACAAAATATTTCTAATGTTTTTTCTCTTTATAGGCAGTGGAATCTTTTCCTCAGATAAAATTGTTCCATATTATTATAACATGATGAATGAGTCGGGACACCTCCTGATCTCAGAACTTAATTCCCATCCGCGGAAATCTTCAACATACTATCCTATCACATGGAACCTGTACGCCTCTCAAATCGAGAACTTTCCTTCTGGCAGCAATGTTTTTAATGGGTACCTTGCTGCGGATAAATATACTTTTACTGAGCTTAAAGAGCTAAACGGAGAGTATTCCATTTGCCAAAATGACTTATGTTGCCACTTAACTTATACAATGGTTGAGAAGCGCACTGATGAGATGTTTGTATTTGGTGTTTACAATGGTTTTCACAAAGGAAATTACTATCTCCAGGTATGATTTTCTGTTTTCTTTAAAACTACTTAAATGAAGATTACAGTTGGAGCCACTAGGTCATATATACTGGATAAAATACAGAGACGTTCAAAGTGGTATGAAGTAATTTTACATATCTTTGGATGTAACGAAGGAAACACATGCTATAAAATCCTTTGCATTGTGAAATTGAGATAAAATACTGTATAGACAACACCAGGGGCAAAACTAGAAAACACTGTGCCCCGCAGCAAAGTTTTGAATGGGACCCCCTTGTGTAAGAACATTTACCAGACCTATGTGTAAGTTCAGGCAAGTACACACTATAATGCCAAATTACACTTACAAAATAAACTAACTTACAAAACTAGGCTGCTAAGTATGTGCTTACCTTTATATTCTTAGGAATAGTTTAATAACAGTTAAGTCCTGATATTTCACCCCAAACCACACCCCGAAAGTATATTGCATGCTATACATACAAGGTACAAATATTGTCACCATTACCATATTAACTCCATACAATTACAGAACAAAACCTACTATAACAAAACCAACACTACCAATAATAACACTATCTAGGGGCCAAATAATACTGCCACACTATGATCGCATATTACCAACACATATTATCTAATACCCCTATACTGATACTGAATGAAGACTACTACAAAGATTAGTATTACCAGTGATAACACTACATGAGAGCCAAATAATATCCCCAGACCTTGATCACATATTAGCACCAGATAGTGATAGAATAATATCACCACAGTTATTAAAAAATACCATTATAAGAAGACCAATATCGTCCCCATGCAGTGACCATATTGCAGTAGATACCAGCTCTACAGAGGCACTTTGCAGACCATATAAACAACTATAATACCAGTGATCTCAGGTTATGTCTAGAGATGAGCGAGCACCAAAATGCTCGGTTGCTTGTTACTCGAGTCAAACTTTCAGTGATGCTCTAGAGTTCTTTTCGAGTAACGAACCCCATTGAAGTCAATGGGCGACTCGAGCATTTTTGTATATCGCAGATGCTCGCTAAAGTTTTCATTTGTGAAAACCTGGGAAATTCAAGAAAGTGATGGGAACGACACAGAAACGGATAGGGCAGGCGAGGGGCTACATGTTGGGCTGCATCTCAAGTTCACAGGTCCCACTATTAAGCCACAATAGTGGCAAGAGTGAGACCCCCCTTCCCACACTGTCAGCGTAAAGATCGTTCTCCTCTGCCACAGCTGTAACAGCTGTGGCAGAGAAGAACGGTGTTAGCCCATTGAATTCAATGGAGTCGGCGATTCAGCCGGCTCCATTGAAAGCAATGGGCTGCCGGCGATCGCGGGATGAATTGTCGGGAAGGGGTTAAATATATAAGCCCTTCCCTGTAATTCATCCAGAAATGTGTAAAAATAAAAAAATATATATACTCACCTGGTCCCGGCAGATGGAGTTCAGCGCGGCCAGCGGCAGTCCTCCTGAACTGCTCTGAACAGCTGTGAGTAGTATTCAGCAGCCGGGGATTTAAAATCCCCGCCTGCTGAATGAGCTGCCTCTAATTGGTCACAGCCTGACCAATCAGAGGCAGATCTCACTCACACACCCATTCATGAATTCATGAATGGGTGAGTGACTGCTGCCTCTCATCTGATTGGTCCCGCTGAGCCAATCAGATGAGGAGCAGCAGTCACTCACCCATTCATGAATTCATGAATGGGTGTGTGAGTGAGATCTGCCTCTGATTGGTCAGGCTGTGACCAATTAGAGGCAGCTCATTCAGCAGGCGGGGATTTTAAATCCCCGGCTGCTGAATACTACTCACAGCTGTTCAAAGCAGTTCAGGAGGACTGCCGCCGGCCGCGCTGAACTCCGTCTGCCGGGACCAGGTGAGTATATTTTTATTTTTTATTTTTACACATTTCTGGATGAATTGCAGGGAAGGACTTATATATTTAACCCCTTCCCAACAATTCATCCAGCGCTAGCCGGCAGCCCATTGCTTTCAATGGAGCCGGCTGTATTGCCGGCTCCATTGAATTCAATGGTCAGTGCTCGTTTAATCGAGACGAGTACCGCGTGGTGCTCGTCTCGAGTAACGAGCATCTCGAGCACCCTAATACTCGAACGACCATCAAGCTCGGACGAGTATGCTCGCTCATCTCTAGTTATGTCCTCTCTGTCTGGAGTTGCTCACTTTCCCCTTCTTTTCCATCCAGCTCTGGCCACCATGATGACTTCTTCTGGCTGCAAGTTGTCTGCAGAATTTGACTAATACATCTTTTGCTTCCTGTTTTTGCAGTGCATCTTTTCATTTTCCACACATTTAAACATTCTTCCCATCCATTGTACCCAATATAGTAGTATTGCCACCTGTAGTGTCTCTCACAGCAATAGTATGTCTCCTTTTCGGCTCCCTGCATGCCCCACATGGTAAGTGCTGCTTTTACTGCCCTTCATACAGAAATAGCACCCCCTTATGCCCCCTCTGAATCATAATGCCCCTACCATACCTATGTAGAGTAATAAAATCCCCTGTGATGTCCGCCCAGAGTAATAAAGCCCCTTTCATATTCACATGCAATAATGCCCCTTTTTTATGCCCACAGTGTTATAATGCCCCCTTTTATTCCTCATCTGTAATAATGCCCCTTTTCATGACATCATGCCCCATTTATACCCTGAAACAGGTTGATGGAATGGAATTATACTTTATGCCTGAGGAAGAATCTTGAGTAGGTCTGAAAGCTTGCAATAATATCCTGTATTTTTCTTAGCCATTAAAAGGGATATCTACAGTATTACTTTTTTGTTCTTGCTGAGAACAAAGACTTGTCTAGCATGCTGCTGTCCCCGGCTTGATCGATATTTTATATATAATTCCAACTACGCAATACTGATCATACTAGGTACCTTGTTGTGCTATAACAAACATAATGAATAGAGATGAGCGAACGTACTCGTCCGAGCTTGATACTCATTCGAGTATTAGCGTGTTCGAGATGCTCGATATTCGTGACGAGTACCACGCGATGTTCGAGTTACTTTCACTTTCATCTCTGAGACGTTCGCGTGCTTTTCTGGCCAATAGAAAGACAGGGAAGGCATTACAACTTCCCCCTGCGACTTTCAAGCCCTATACCACCCCCCTGCAGTGAGTGGCTGGCGAGATCAGGTGTCACCCGAGTATAAAAATCGGCCCCTCCCGCGGCTCGCCACAGATGCGTTCTGACATAGTTCACGGAAAGTGCTGTCTTGGTGGAGTTGCTATAGGGAGAGTGTTAGGAGTATTTTAGGCTTCAAGAACCCCAATGGTCCTTCTTAGGGCCACATCTAACCGTGTGCAGTACTGTGGAGGCTGCTTTTTGCAGTGTTGCACATTTTTTTTTTGTATATCGGCCGTGCAGAGCAGTAATACTCCAGGGCCAGAAGTGGTGGTTAGGCAGGGACAGAAGACATATATTGTGAGTCAGGGACAGAAGGCATATATTGTGAGGCAGGGACAGAAGTATTTTTTATGAATATAGGCAGTGGGCCTTTGCAAAAACATTTGGGGAAAAAAATCTATTTGGGCTGCCTGTGACTGTCCTCAGTGTTCTGGGTCTGTGCTGGGTATAGTAGTCCTCCTAATTCATACGCAGCCAGCTAAGTATTACAGCAGGCTTGCGCAAAATTATTTCCTGGCTCTGTGTTGGCTGTTAAATCACCGCTGTATTGCAGTCCACAGTGCAACAGTCTGCAGTTATTTGACATACTCCAGGGCCAGTAGCGGTGAAGCAGAGAGAGAAGAGATATATTTATTGAATATAGGCAGTGGGTCTTTGCAAAAACATTTGGGGAAAAAAATCTATTTGGGCTGCCTGTGACTGTCCTCAGTGTTCTTGGTCTGTGCTGGGTGTAGTAGTCCTCCTAATTCATACGCAGCCAGCTAAGTGTTACAGCAGGCTTGCGCAAAATTATTTCCTGGCGTTCCGTAAGTGAAGTCAGCCTCCAATCACAGGCCAATAAGCGGCACATTTAATTACAGCATTCTGTTTCTGCACTACTGGTATTACACCATGCTGAGGGGTAGGGGTAGGCCTAGAGGACGTGGACGCGGGCGAGGACGCGGAGGCCCAAGTCAGGGTGTGGGCACAGGCCGAGCCAGTGCGGTGGCCAGGGGTAGAGGCAGGGCCAGACCGAATAATCCACCAACTGTTTCCCAAAGCGCCCCCTCCGCCATGCCACCCTGCAGAGGTCAAGGTGCTCTACGGTGAGGCAGTTTTTCACAGAGACGCCTGACGACCGACGAACAGTGGTGTGCAACCTTTGTCACACCAAGATCAGCTGGGGAGCCACCACCACCAGCATGCGCAGGCATATGATGGCCAAGCACCCCACAAGGTGGGACGAAGGCCGTTCACCGCCTCCGGTTTGCACCACTGCCTCTCCTCCTGTGCCCCAACCTGCCACTGAGATCCAACCCCCCTCTGAGGACACAGGCACTACCGCCTCCTGGCCTGCACCCACACCCTCAACTCCGCTGTCCTCGGCCCCATCCAGCAATGTCTCTCAGCGCAGCATCCAGACGTCGCTAGCGCCACTGTTTGAGCGCAAGTACGCTGCCACGCACCCGCACGCTGAAGCGTTAAACGTGCACATTGCCAAATTGATCAGCCTGGAGATGCTGCCGTATAGGCTTGTGGAAACGGAGGCTTTCAAAAGCATGATGGCGGCGGCGGCCCCGCGCTACTCGGTTCCCAGTTGCCACTACTTTTCCCGATGTGCCGTCCCAGCCCTGCACGACCATGTCTCCCGCAACATTGTACGTGCCCTCACCAACGCGGTTACTGCCAAGGTCCACTTAACAACAGACACGTGGACAAGCACAGGCGGACAGGGCCACTATATCTCCCTGACGGCACATTGGGTGAATTTAGTGGAGGCTGGGACAGAGTCAGAGCCTGGGACCGCTCACGTCCTACCCACCCCCCGAATTGCGTGCCCCAGCTCGGTGGTGGTATCTGCGGCGGTGTATGCTTCCTCCACTAAACCACCCTCCTCCTCCTCCTCCTCCTACGCAACCTCTGTCTCGCAATCAAGATGTGTCAGCAGCAGCACGTCGCCAGCAGTCGGTGTCGCGCGGCACGGCAGCACAGCGGTGGGCAAGCGTCAGCAGGCCGTGCTGAAACTACTCAGCTTAGGAGAGAAGAGGCACACGGACCACAAACTGCTGCAGGGTCTGACAGAGCAGACCGACCGCTGGCTTGCCACTCTGAGCCTCCAACCGGGCATGGTCGTGTGTGACAACGGCCGTAATCTGGTGGAGGCTCTGCAGCTCGGCAGCCTCACGCACGTGCCATGCCTGGCCCATGTCTTTAATTTGCGGGTTCAGCGCTTTCTGAAAAGCTACCCACACTTGTCATACCTGCTCGGAAAGGTGCGCCGGGTCAGCGCACATTTCCGCAACTCCAAGACGGACGCTGCCACCCTGCAGACCCTGCAACATCGGTTTAATCTGCTAGTGCACCGATTGCTGTGCGACGTGCCCACACGGTGGAACTCTACGCTCCACATGTTGGCCAGGCTCTATGAGCAGCGTAGAGCTATTGTGGAATACCAACTCCAACATGGGCGGCGTAGGGGGAGTCAGCCTCCTCAATTATTTACAGAAGAGTGGGCCTGGTTGGCAGACATCTGCCAGGTCCTTGGAAACTTTGAGGAGTCTACCCAGATGCTGAGCGGGGATGCTGCAATCATTAGCGTCACCATTCCTCTGCTATGCCTCTTGAGAAGTTCCCTGCAAAGCATAAAGGCAGACACTTTGCACTCGGAAACGGAGGCGGGGGAAGACAGTATGTCGCTGGATAGTCAGAGCACCCTCCAGTCTATATCTCAGCGCGGTGAGGAGGAGGAGGGGGAAGAGACAGCTTGGGCCACTGCTGAGGGTACACATGCTGCTTGCCTGTCATCCTTTCAGCGTGTATGGCCGGAGGAGGAGGGGGGGGAGGGGGAGGAGCATGAGGAGCAGGGGGAAGAGACAGCTTGGCCGACTGCTGAGGGTACACATGCTGCTTGCCTGTCATCCTTTCAGCGTGTATGGCCAGAGGAGGAGGAGGAGGAGATGGAGGATCCTGAAAGTGATCTTCCTAGTGAGGACAGCCATGTGTTGTGTACAGGTACCCTGGCACACATGGCTGACTTCACGTTAGGATGCCTTTCTCGTGACCCTCGCGTTACACGCATTCTGGCCACTACGGATTACTGGGTGTACACACTGCTCGACCCACGGTATAAGGAGAACCTTTCCACTCTCATTCCCGAAGAGGAAAGGTGTTCGAGAATGATGCTATACCACAGGGCCCTGGTGGACAAATTGATGGTAAACTTCCCATCCGACAGCGCTAGTGGCCGAAGGCGCAGTTCCGAGGGCCAGGTAGCAGGGGAGGCGCAGAGATCAGGCAGCATGTACAGCGCAGGCAGGGGACCATTATCCAAGGCCTTTGCCAGCTTTCTGGCTCCCCAGTAAGACTGTGTCACCGGTCCCCAGTCAAGGCTGAATTGGCGGGAGCACTGTAAAAGGATGGTGAGTGAGTACGTAGCCGATCGCACGATCGTCCTCGGTGACGCCTCTGCCCCCTACAATTACTGGGTGTCGAAGCTGGACACGTGGCCTGAAATCGCGCTGTATGCCCTGGAGGTGCTTGTTTGTCCTGCGGCTAGCGTCTTGTCAGAGAGTGTGTTTAGTGCGGCTGGGGGAATCATCACGGATAAGCGTACCCACCTGTCAACCGACAGTGCAGACAGGCTTACACTCATCAAGATGAACAAAGCCTGGATTTTCCCAGACTTCTCTTCTTCACCAGCGGACAGCAGCGATACCTAAGCAATACGTAGGCTGCACCCGCGGATGGAAGCATCGTTCTCTATCACCATCAAAAACGGGGACCTTTTTGCTTCATCAATCTGTGTATAATATTCCTCCTCCTCCTCCTGCTCCTCCTCCTGAAACCTCACATAATCACGCCGAACGGGCAATTTTTCTTAGGCCCACAGGGCTCAGTCATCTAATTTTTGTAAACAATTTTTATACGTTTCAATGCTCATTAAAGCGTTGAAACTTTCACCGCAACGAATTTTTATTTTAACTGGGCTGCCTCCAGTCCTAGTTACCAATTAAGCCACATTAACCAAAGCGATTAATGGGTTTCACCTGCCCTCTTGGTTGGGCATGGGCAATTTTTCTGAGGTACATTAGTACTGTTGGTACACCAATTTTTGGGGGCCCTCGCCTACAGTGTAATCAAATTAATTTTTAGCCCATCTGCATTAAAGCTGATATTACATCAGCTGTGCTGGGCACTGCAATGGGATATATTTATGTACCGCCGGTGGCTTCCTGGCACCCACCCATGCTGTCGGTGCACACGCAGTTGTAACTGCATGTGTCCACTTCTAAAGAACCCCAGTCTGACTGGGGCATGCAGTGTGGGCCGAAGCCCACCTGCATTAAGCACGACATTACCTCAGCTGTGATGGGCAATGCAATGGGATATATTTATGTACCGCCGGTGGCTTTCTGGCACCCACCCATGCTGTCGGTCCACACGGAGTTGTAACTGCATGTGTCCACTTCTAAAGAACCCCAGTCTGACTGGGGTATGCAGTGTGGGCCGAAGCCCACCTGCATTAAGCACGACATTACCTCAGCTGTGATGGGCACTGCAATGGGATATATTTATGTACCACCGGTGGGTTCCAGGGAGCCACCCATGTCGTGGGTCCACAGGGAGTTGTAACTGCATGTGTCCACTTCTAAAGAACCCCAGTCTGACTGGGGTATGCAGTGTGGGTCAAAGCCCACCTGCATTAAGCACGACATTACCTCAGCTGTGATGGGCACTGCAATGGGATATATTTATGTACCGCCGGTGGGTTCCAGGGAGCCAACCATGCTGTGGGTGCACACGGAATTCCTATTGCGGAGTTGTACCTGGCTGTGACTATTTATAAAAAACCGCGGTCTGACTGGGGCATGCAGACACTTTGACAGAATAAATAGTGTGTAGCACATAGGTTCCCCATTGCTATGCCCACATGTGCAGCTCCAGATGGAGGTGGCACAGGATTGGATTTCTCATTGCTTCTGTACAGCATTTTGGGCTATCACCCCGCCCCTTTTAAAGAAGGTCGCTGCCTAGCCGTGCCAACCCTCTGCAGTGTGTGCCTGCGGTTCCTCCTCATAGCAGACACACTTATAAATAGACATGAGTGTGGCGTGGCATGAGGGCAGCTGAAGGCTGGGCAGGGACAGTTTGGTGTGCGCTGTGGACACTGGGTCGTGCGCGGGGGGGGGGTTGGTCAGCATGTAACCCAGGAGAAGTGGCAGCGGAGTGTCATGCAGGCAGTGATTGTGCTTTGTTGGAGGTAGTGTGGTGCTTAGCTAAGGTATGCATTGCTAATGAGGGCTTTTCAGAAGTAAAAATTGTTGGGAGGGGGGGGGCACTCTTGCCGCTATTGTGGCCTAATAGTGGGACCTGGGAACTTGAGATGCAGCCCAGCATGTAGCCCCTCGCCTGCCCTATCCGTTGCTGTGTCGTTCCCATCACTTTCTTGAATTGCCCAGATTTTCACAAATGAAAACCTTAGCGAGCATCGGTGATATACAAAAATGCTCGGGTCGCCCAATGACTTCAATGGGGTTCGTTACTCGAAACGAACCCTCGAGTATCGCGATAATTTCGTCCCGAGTAACGAGCACCCGAGCATTTTGGTGCTCGCTCATCTCTAATAATGAACATATGACATTAAATTATCATGTCAAATAACTATTACGTCATCCTGCTAGTTAAAAAAGCACTTTTGTGAAAATACATTTTTTCATCTCTGCCCCCCTCACCTTATTGCCTGTGCCATACTAGACGTCTCTTCTGTATATTGCACTCACTTCCCTGTAGTGCAGCCTTGTGTCTGATACAGGCACCATTTTGAGCAGCAACAGACTGTACCACCTTTGCCTACTGGGAGGACACTGCAAATATCATTAACATCTACATTCACCAAAGTAAGTTAAAGACCATAAGTATAATGTCATACAGGATGAACTATCATTATAACTGTGTAATACAAGCTGATTTATATAAAAAAACAAACAAACTGGGAGGCTGATTTTTTTTTTTTTTAAATTCACGGGAATGTACCCGAAAAGCAAAAGAAGGCTTACAAAAATTATTGTTTCTGAGTCAAACTTGGCTAATGAGTTTGACTCAATTTTTCTGGAATTATCCTATCATCAAGAAGTGAGTCTGAACCCGCTATACCCCCTAAAAGGTGTCCAAGGACTGCCACTTCAGAGGACCCTGATTCATCTGATGCTCAGTGGATTATCCCAGAAAATGTCATACCCCAGATTGTTAGCTGGTGACAATGTGCTTCAGTGAATTTATATAAATTCTAGAAATAGTCTTCCACAAAATCTTAACACTCTTTTTAAAAGGTCTTTACTTTGGTAAACATTTTCTGGTTAAGACAAACATTTGCCATATATTCTTGCTGCTTCAGCAATTAACAAAAAATGAGGAGAAGTCATTGCAGTGGAAAATACTTAAACTTTTTCTGCAGTTTAGACCTTTTTATTACAGTTTCACATGGGTGATAAAATTTGTGCGTTGCGAGATGCACAAATCTTGCACAAATATGAATCCCATTGATTTGAATCAGTTCATACACATAGGCAATGTTTTTTCACATGGCACCACGATGCGAAACTATGTAAGAAACAAATGCCAGTATGTTGTCTTCCTGTGATATCGACCATTGTTTTCAAAGGGGCCAGAGGCAGTAGCGCCAGCCCCATTGCAAGCAATATGAGAACTTGGCAATCCTCTGTCACAGCTGCAGCAGGGGATTCCTTCAGATGCGGCAGGGAAATCCCTTCGACATGATGAGGAAATCCATTCAGACGTGGCAGGGGTGAAGGGATTCCCCACGGGGATGAAGGAATCCCCTTCTGCTGCTGTCACAGAGGATCGCCGAGTTCTCTTATTGCTTTCAATAAGGCTTGCACTGCTGATGCCCCATTGAAAGCAATGGGATGAAGGGTTTCCCCTTAGTGATGCGAGGCTGTTTTCACATGAAAATGCCTCGCATTCCACGGGGCTTTCACATGGTGGAAAGTGTGATATTGATATTGCCCTCGTCCATGTGAAACTAGCCTTATTGACCCAATGGGAAGTTATATTATTTTGGTTTGTACAATAAATAATATAAATTATAAGAAGGAAGTAGTGGGCACAGTGCCTTGGTATCACGTAACATCACGAGAGTGATATTTCCAGATCCTCCCATAATCGACCAAAGTGAAGTCCACATGTAAGAGAGAGAACTCCCATCAGAAGGTGGGGGTAAACCAATGAGAAAGCAGAAAAAAAAAGGAAACAATGTGCTCAGACTTAATAAGTCAAGGGGATCAGAAGTTACTGACTCAGAAGAGGGGAGAATAGACAGCAAAGCTGAATATACACTCCCCTCTAGCCATGCAGGATCGCCTATCAACAGAAGTGATGTGTGGAGTACGTCTTCTTCAGAGGATAAGATATCCAAATTTTATTAACAAAGATATACAATTATAGAATACAGGCCTCCGGGTAAGGCCCCCACAAGCAATGCATTTCAGCTCCTACCAATGGAGCCTTTTTCAAACTGTTACTCTTTTAAGTAACTGTTTTTTGTCACTCTTCTGCATATTATGCTTCTGAGTAAGTAACTTCTGATCCCCTTGACTTATTAAGTCTGAGTGCATTGTTTACTTTTTTTATGCTGCTTTCGAATATAAATTATACTATAGGAGTCATTTATGTCCCAACCAAAAAACAAACTAAATTTTATCATGTTTTTTTCAAGAAAATCAAGCATTATAAGAATGTGTGTCTCTAGATTACAGTAGATATGACAGACTTATGTGGCCATTTGTAGTCTGCTTAAAGTTTGATAGATAAACCCACCGGTTTTTCTATTAATTGACACAAAACAAACATTTTCTTGATGTATGGAGGTTGCAACACCCCACTGAAAAAGATTACATCTTTTTTCACACTTGCACAAGACCTACACTGTTATTTGCTGATTATTACCCTCCTTAAACCAGGAAAAATCCCATATAGACATGGACCTGGTAATTACTTAACATAGACTTAAATATATTCAAAGATTTTAGCCACTCCCAGATAGACCTGGACCTGGTAATTACTTAACATAGACTTAAATATATTCAAAGATTTTAGCAACTCTGGTTTATCGAGATTGGGTAGGATTATTAAGAGTAGGTACCTTGTTGATGTTACTCATAGATTTGTAAACTTTAAGGATTACCCAAGTGAAATATTACTTATTACCTATTAAGGATACCCAAGTGGAATATAAGCCCTTCCCTAAAAATCAGCCCAAGTTGTAAAAAAAAAAAATTTACTCACCTAGAAGAGCTGTCTGGCTCTTCTCTCCAGCCCCGGCAGTCATCTTCTGGAGGCCAGTAATTTAAAAAATCCCCACTTCCAGAAAGCGCTGCCTCTGATTGGCTGAGCGCTGTATTCAACTAATGGCTGAGTGCTGTGACCAATCACAGACAGCGCTCAGCTGTCATTCAATGATGACTGAGTGGTGCCTCTAATTGGTCACAGCACTCAGTCAATCAGAGCCCTAAGTGAGTTTTTGCAGTGAAGGCAAGTCTTTTATGTTATTTGTTGAAGTAGTAGATTCACTAGTGAAAGTTAATATCAGAAGTTGTTAGCTCTTTCACATTGTTTTTAGAGTTGTGATTCAATTCTGATTTATAGCTAAGTAGTTTTAAACTTAAAAGAAAAATTTGCTACCAAAAATTAATTTCAGCATTTTTTCCAGGTATGCACAATGCTAAAGTGTCAAAGTATGGATTTTAAATCATGTGGGGAATCTGTAGAGACAGCCGCAACCAAATTTAAGTCATTTTCCATAAGTGGGAATTTCTCTACTTCCTTTGTATTCCCAGAGATTTTGCTGACAAATATTCATTTGGCTCCTGATATGTTCCAGGTAAGTAACACTTACTTTTGGATTTCCATTGTATATTCATTGAGATTCTGTGGATACATAGAGGAAGTTAGAAACAAGAAGTGCTAGTCAAGAAAGACCTAATTGTTTAACTGAATACTAACTGGGATAAACCTGCTCCTTTATAAGGAATGCACTTTGCCTGGGGGAATCCCAAAGCCACCCCAGATTAATCTGTAATAGCAACAGCCGCCAGATAGCAGGAATGAGCAAGGTACGGAATGAGAAAACAGTCTCACAGTTGCTTGAAACTACAGGTGAAGATGGGCAGATTTTAATCAGAGTTAGGATCAGGCAGAAGGGAGAGCATGCCAATATGATGGGCCAACACAGGAATCAGGACCAGAAAAATGACAAAGCACACCTTTACAAATAAACAGGAGTGGTATAACCTGGGTGTATTAGTCACTGCCGTGATGCTAACAGAATGTCTATATGTCAGAATGATAGATACCCCCACAAATGACCCCATTTTAAAAACTACACCCCTTAATATATTCACTGAGGGGTTTCATTTTTCGACCCAACTGTTTTTTTCAGGAATTAAGAAGGAGAAAAAATAAAATTTCATATTTTTGCAAATATGTTATTTTAAAGACATATTATTTTTCTGTAGTGCACATGAAAATGAGGATTTACACCCAAAAATGGATAGCCCTGTGTGTCCTGTGTTCAGAAATATACCCATTGTGGCCCTAATATTTTGTCCGTATGCTCAACGAGGCCCAAACTGAAAGAAGCAGCTGGTGGCCCATTGCACTCTTGTAGAGTCCTTGAGCGGCCAAAATGACAGAGAACCCACACAAATGACCCAATTTTAAATACTAGACCCTTTCACAAATTCATCTAGGGGTATACTATGTATTTTGACCCCACAGTTTTTGAATGAATCCAAGCAAAGCAGAAGGAAAAAATTACAATTTTCATTTTTTGGCATTTGCAACATTTTATAAACTGTTTTTTTGTACAGCACACATATGAATTGAAGACTTGCTCCCCAAAATGCATCACCCTGTTTGTCCCGTGTTCAGAAACATACCCATTAGGGCCCTAATCTTATATCTGTATGTGCAACGGGGCTCAAACCAAAAGGAGCAGCTGGTGGTTTTCTGAACAGAAGTTTTGCTTGAAGGTGTTTCAGGCCCCTTTGCACACTTGTAGAGCCCTTGAGCAGCCAAAACGATGGATAACCCCCTCAAATGACCCCATCTTGAAAACTAGACCCCTTTGAATTAATCTAAGCAAAACAGAATCACAGAGGAGAGAGGGAAAACAAAAGCTTTTGCTTTTCCTCTCACCTATGTGATTTTAATTTAGTTTACAGTAAGACTGTAGGTTCTGATAGACACGTGGTGGCCTTGCTGTTGGCCCATCAGCTTATGCGTCTTGGCCAAAATGCTGAACTAACACCCGCATTTTATTAGTGTGTATCAATATTTCCTTTATGCAGTTTGCTATAGACTTCGGGGGAGCCCCAGATGTCAGCCAGTGTGGCCCACTATTGAGATACAGGGAAACCCACTGCTATGTCAATGTGAGTTGTAATCCTGTATTGTGGGACGCACCCATCTTTTGGCTGGCTTCTGTGGTATCGTTCATATTGCGGACTAGGTTTGACTGCAGTCACTCCTCCCCGATCTGGGCTGGGTTGAGTGGGTGGCTGCATATAAGTCTGCAGTGGACAATTTAGCTCCTCCAGTTTATAGTCTAACTTGCTGCTTTTGTTAGGGTCTATGGCCATTGTGCCTACCCTATAGCGATTGTGACGGCCTTATGGTGATTGTGGCTGCTCTGCACCTTATCAGGTATTGCATTTTTGCCTCTTTTCCAGTGAAATAATCTAAGCAAAGCACAAGGAAAAAATTACGATTTCATATTTTTGGCAATTATGTCATTTTAAAAACACTTTTTTTGTACAGCACACACATGAATGAATATTTGCACCACAAAATGGATACGCCTGTTTGTCCCGTGTTCAGAAACCTACCCATTGTGGCCCTAATCTTATGTCTGGCTGCACAACAGAGCCCAAACTGAAAGAAGCATTGAAGTTCAACTGTTTTTAACTTTTTCGTGATCGCCATTATAAAATAAATCTTGGTATTTGTATAGCGCCAACTTATTCCGCAGTGCTTTCAGGTAATTATTACTTATTACCCCCCACCATCTGGGTTCTCATTTTACCGACCTCGGAAGGATGGAAGGCTGAGTCAACCTTGAGCCCGCTACCTGAATCATGCGGGGATCGAACTTGCAGCCTTCAGGTTGTAGGCGAGAGCTTACACTCTGCGCCACACGAGGCTCATACATTGGATACCGGCGATCACGTGACTGGGGACCACTCACCGCGGCCCTCGGCCATTGCTTCAGGCTCTAAGCTAACTTTAGTAGCCAGGAACAAGAAGATTTTAAATTTCCCAGATCCTCCCCAGCTTCTGCACTTGCGTCCGCCATTTTGCCAATGGGTACATGTGATGAAGCCGATGAAAGGTGAGTGGATAAAGCTCCCAGTGGGGGACATTGACGGAGGCCTTAGGCAAGTAATTTCACCTCCCTTCATGGATGAAATCCGTGACGGGAGGTGAAATTTTAACTTTTTTTTACATTTACGTTATCTATTGGATAGCGGCGATCACGTGACCAGGGAACGCGTACTGCAGCACCCCATGAAATCTCCAGGCTCTCTGCTATTACCCGGATGATCTGTGGCTTTTGCACATGCACCCGCCACTTTGGTAATGGGCACGTGCGCAGAAGCCGGGGTAAGGTCCGCAGATGAATCCGGGGGCTTTAGGTATGTCATTTCATTCTCCCTCACAGATAAAATCTTTAAGGGGAGATGAAGCTTTAATCTTTTTTAAACTTTTTTTTTTTACTTTACATGATCACTGTTCTGCATTGGTGACATCTCTCTGCTCCCGGCTACACATGCTAGCCGGGAGCAGAGGGATTTTAAATTTCCAGGGCACAAGCTTTTCTGTGCACGCACCCATTGTTTTTCGTTGGGCGCGCATGTGCAGAAAGCCATGTAAGGTCCTGGAAGGACCAGATTGCCGCGGGTCATCACGGAGGACAGAGGTGAGTATTTTTGCCTCCCCTCATGGATCCGATGCATGAGGGGAGGGAAAACTTTTACTTTAATTTACTTTTTTTAACTTTTCCTTGATTGCCGTTGTCCAGTGCATAGCGGCGATTATGGACCCGGGGACCGTTCACCAACAGCCGAGAAGCAGAAGATTTCAAATATCCCGCATCAATCTGGTCGTTTGCGCATCGTTGCCATTTTAACTTATGCACAGAAGATGCCAGAGGGTCCATTCTGTACCAGATCATCGCAGGACATCGAGGAGGATACGGGTGAGTAGTTTCCCTGATGATTAAAGCCCACAAAGACAGGATTTAAAAAGGCAATGGGGATGTCACTAAGGAGTTAAATAAGCCCAAGCTGCAGAAAAAAAATGCATCACCTAGAAGCACTGTCCATCTCCGGCACATGCTCTCCCGGGTCACCGGCACTCTTACCAGTCCCAGCCATTCATCATTTATGTGTGAATGCTACCATCGTGTGACCGCGCAACAAGTGCAAATTAAAAACACGTCTAAGGCTTCGGTTACACGTTTTTTTTTATATCTGCGTTCTTAGTTTTTTTTCAAGTGCCTATACATGTGTGAAAAATTTTCTCATCTGACTTAGCCCTAAGACTTTCATGGCAGCACTCCTGTTTCTCCCTCCCCTGGTGTATTTTTCAGCTGTATGCTATGACCGTATGATGTTGATTATCATATTGCAATTCTATATGCCTGCTATGCCTCTTTTGGCCACTAGATGCGAATAAAAGCCAGAAAACTACCTATCTATAGCTAAGCACTATAATTACAAAGGCTGTTCCTGGGAGAAGGTGTTTCAGCCTGGACAGCAAGTGGTGGAGCAGTGTGTTCCTGAGAAGGATGTGTGTGCAGAGCAGGCAGAGAGATTCAGGGTGTATAAAGTGTGGTGATGTGATCTGGCAACCAAGTGTCCCTTGCATCACTCATACAGAGACACCAGAGCTGTGTCACCAGCAAAGAGGCTGCCAGTGCCTGGAGTCATATGGGGCATGGGGAGACAATCACAGTGCAAAGCAGTACCGTAGACAGTGAGCCGGCCTGATACTAGAGGCCTCATCAGTGACTAGCACCAGTGATAGTACAGCACCAGAGCAAAGTGGAGAGTGTTCCGAAAGCCAACGAGTGTATATGATTAGTGACCAATGAGCTACAAACACATTGCTGTTCCCAAGCTGATGGTATTCGGAGACTGTTAATCTTCTGCTGTACACATATGCCCACGTATCTGCACACACACACATGCGCACACCTACTCAGAGAAATTGCCACACAATGAAGAAATGCTCTAAATTAGATTAAATTCAGCACATGGAGATTGAGTGAAGTTATGAATAGAGATGAGCGAGCACCAAAATGCTCGGGTGCTCGTTACTCGAGACGAAATTTTCGCGATGCTCGAGGGTTCGTTTCGAGTAACGAACCCCATTGAAGTCAATGGGCGACTCGAGCATTTTTGTATATCGCCGATGCTCGCTAAGGTTTTCATTTGTGAAAATCGGGGCAATTCAAGAAAGTGATGGGAACGACACAGAAACAGATAGGGCAGGCGAGGGGCTACATGTTGGGCTGCATATGAAGTTCACAGGTCCCACTATTAAGCCACAATAGCAGCAAGAGTGGGCCCCCCCAACAACTTTTACATCTGAAAAGCCCTCATTAGCAATGCATACCTTAGCTAAGCACCACACTACCTCCAACAAAGCACAATCACTGCCTGCATGACACTCCGCTGCCACTTCTCCTGGGTTACATGCTGCCAAATCCACCCGCCACGACCCAGTGTCCACAGCGCACACCAAACTGTCCCTGCCCAGCCTTCAGCTGCCCTCATGCCACGCCACCCTCATGTCTATTTATAAGTGCATCTGCCACAGGAAAAGCAGGCACACACTGCAGAGGGTTGGCACGGCTAGGCAGCGACCCTCTTTAAAAGGGGCGGGGCGATAGCCCACAATGCTGTACAGAAGCCATGAGAAATCCAATCCTGTGCCACCTCCATCTGGAGCTGCACACGTAGGCATAGCAATGGGGAACCTATGTGCCACACACTATTCATTCTGTCAAGGTGTCTGCATGCCCCAGTCAGATCGCGTTTTTTTATAAATAGCCACAGGCAGGTACAACTCCGCAATGGGAATTCCGTGTGCACCCACAGCATGGGTGGCTCGCTGGAACCCACCAGCGGTACATAAAAATATCCCATTGCATTGCCCATCACAGCTGAGGTAATAATGTCATGTTTAATGCAGGTGGGCTTCGGTCCACACTGCATGCCCCAGTCAGACTGGGGTTCTTTAGAAGTGGACACAGATGCATTTACAACTCCCTGTGGACCCACAGCATGGGTGGGTGCCAGGAAGCCACCGGCGGTACATAAAAATATCCCATTGCAGTGCCCAACACAGCTGATGTAACGTCAGCTGTAATGCAGGTGTGCTAAAAATTAATTTGATTACACTGTAGGCGAGGGCCCCCAAAAATTGGTGTACCAACAGTACTAATGTACCTCAGAAAAACTGCCCATGCCCAACCAAGAGGGCAGGTGAAACCCATTAATGGCTTTGGTTAATGTGGCTTAATTGGTAACTAGGCTAGGAGGCAGCCCAGTTAAAATAAAAATTGGTTGAGGTGAAAGTTTCAACGCTTTAATGAGCATTGAAACGTATAAAAATTGTTTTGAAAAATTATATGACTGAGCCTTGTGGGCCTAAGAAAAATTGCCCGTTCGGCGTGATTATGTGAGGTTTCAGGAGGAGGAGCAGGAGGAGGAGGAGGAATATTATACACAGATTGATGAAGCGAAAAGGTCCCCGTTTTTGATGGGGATACAGAACGATGCTTCCATCCGCGGGTGCAGCCTACGTATTGCTTAGGTATCGGTGCTGTCCGCTGGTGGAGAAGAGAAGTCTAGGGAAATCCAGGCTTTGTTCATCTTGATGAGTGTTAGCCTGTCGGCACTGTCGGTTGACAGGCGGGTACGCTTATCCGTGATGATTCCCCCAGCCGCACTAAACACCCTCTCTGACAAGACGCTAGCCGCAGGACAAGCAAGCACCTCCAGGGCATACAGCGCGAGTTCAGGCCACGTGTCCAGCTTCGACACCCAGTAGTTGTATGGGGCAGAGGCGTCACGGAGAACGGTCGTGCGATCGGCTACGTACTCCCTCACCATCCTTTTACAGTGCTCCCGCCGACTCAGCCGTGACTGGGGAGCGGTGACACAGTCTTGCTGGGGAGCCATAAAGCTGTCAAAGGCCTTAGAGAGTGTTCCCCTGCCTGCGCTGTACATGCTGCCTGATCTCTGCGCCTCCCCTGCTACCTGGGCCGCGGAAATGCGCCTTCGGCCACTAGCGCTGTCGGATGGAGAGTTTACCATCAGTTTGTCCACCAGTGCCCTGTGGTATAGCATCATTCTCGAACCCCTTTGCTCTTCGGGAATGAGAGTGCAAAGGCTCTCCTTATACCGTGGATCGAGCAGTGTGTACACCCAGTAATCCGTAGTGGCCAGAATGCGTGTAACGCGAGGGTCACGAGAAAGGCATCCTAACATGAAGTCAGCCATGTGTGCCAGGGTACCTGTACGCAACACATGACTGTCCTCACTAGGAAGATCACTTTCAGGATCCTCCTCCTCCTCCTCAGGCCATAAACGCTGAAAGGATGACAGGCCAGCAGCATGTGTACCCTCACCAGTGGGCCAAGCTGTCTCTTCCCCCTCCTCCTCATCTTCCTCCTCCTCCTCCTCCTCACCGCGCTGAGATATAGACAGGAGGGTGCTCTGACTATCCAGCGACATACTGTCTTCCCCCGGCTCTGTTTCCGAGCGCAAAGCGTCTGCCTTTATGCTTTGCAGGGAACTTCTCAAGAGGCATAGCAGAGGAATGGTGACGCTAATGATTGCAGCATCGCCGCTCACCACCTGGGTAGACTCCTCAAAGTTTCCAAGGACCTGGCAGATGTCTGCCAACCAGGCCCACTCTTCTGAAAATAATTGAGGAGGCTGACTCCCACTGCGCCGCCCATGTTGGAGTTGGTATTCCACTATAGCTCTACGCTGCTCATAGAGCCTGGCCAACATGTGGAGCGTAGAGTTCCACCGTGTGGGCACGTCGCACAGCAGTCGGTGCACTGGCAGATGAAACCGATGTTGCAGGGTGCGCAGGGTGGCAGCGTCCGTGTGGGACTTGCGGAAATGTGCGCAGAGCCGGCGCACCTTTCCGAGCAGGTCTGACAAGCGTGGGTAGCTTTTCAGAAAACGCTGAACCACCAAATTAAAGACGTGGGCCAGGCATGGCACGTGCGTGAGGCTGCCGAGCTGCAGAGCCGCCACCAGGTTACGTCCGTTGTCACACACGACCATGCCCGGTTGGAGGCTCAGCGGCGCAAGCCAGCGGTCGGTCTGCTCTGTCAGACCCTGCAGCAGTTCGTGGGCCGTGTGCCTCTCATCTCCTAAGCTGAGTAGTTTCAGCACGGCCTGCTGACGCTTGCCCATCGCTGTGCTGCCACGCCGCGCTACACCGACTGCTGCCGACGTGCTGCTGCTGACACATCTTGATTGCGAAACAGAGGTTGCGGAGGAGGAGGAGGGTGCTTTAGTGGAGAAAGCATACACCGCCGCAGATACCACCACCGAGCTGGGGCCCGCAATTCTGGGGGTGGGTAGGACGTGAGCGGTCCCAGGCTCTGACTCTGTCCCAGCCTCCACTAAATTCACCCAATGTGCCGTCAGGGAGATATAGTGGCCCTGCCCGCCTGTGCTTGTCCACGTGTCTGTTGTTAAGTGGACCTTGGCAGTAACCGCGTTGGTGAGGGCGCGTACAATGTTGCGGGAGATGTGGTCATGCAGGGCTGGGACGGCACATCAGGAAAAATAGTGGCGATTGGGAACTGAGTAGCGCGGGGCCGCCGCCGCCATCATACTTTTGAAGGACTCTGTTTCCACAAGCCTATACGGCAGCATCTCCAGGCTGATAAATTTGGCTACGTGCACGTTTAACGCTTGAGCGTGCGGGTGCGTGGCGGCGTACTTGAGCTTGCGCTCAAACACTTGCGCTAGCGACGGCTGGACGTTGCGCTGAGAGACATTGGTGGATGGGGCTGAGGACAGCGGAGGTGAGGGTGTGGGTGCAGGCCAGGAGACGGTAGTGCCTGTGTCCTCACAGCGGGGTTGGATCTCAGTGGCAGGTTGGGGCACAGGGGGAGAGGCAGCGGTGCAAACCGGAGGCGGTGAACGGCCTTCGTCCCACCTTGTGGGGTGCTTGGCCATCATATGTCTGCGCATGCTGGTGGTAGTGAGGCTGGTGGTGGTGGCTCCCCGGCTGATCTTGGCGCGACAAAGGTTGCACACCACTGTTCGTCGGTCGTCTGCACTCTCAGTGAAAAACTGCCAGACCTTTGAGCACCTCAGCCTCTGCAGGGTGGCATGGCGCGAGTGGGCGCTTTGGGAAACAGTTGGTGGATTATTTGGTCTGTCCCTGCCTCTACCCCTGGACACCGCACTGCCTCTTGCAACCTGCCCTGCTACTGCCCTTGCCTCCCCCTCTGAAGACCTGTCCTCAGTAGGCGTAGCAAACCAGGTGGGGTCAGTCACCTCATCGTCCTGCTGCTCTTCCTCAGAATCCTCGGTGCGCTCCTCCCTCGGACTTAATGCCCTTACTACTAACTCACTGATAGACAACTGTGTCTCATCGTCAATGGCCTCCTCACCCACTGAAAGGTCTTGAGACAGTTGGCGGAAGTCCCCAGCCTCATCCCCCGGACCCCGGGAACTTTCCAATAGTTGGGCATCAGTGACGATAAACTCCTCTGGTGGGAGAGGAACCACTGCTGCCCAATCTGAGCAGGGGCCCGAGAACAGTTCCTGGGAATCTGCCCGCTCCTCAGAATGTCTCATTTTCATGGAGTGAGGAGGCTGGGAGGAAGGAGGAGCAACAGCCAGAGGATTCTGAGTTGCAGCAGTGGACGGCGCAGAACTGTGGGTGGACGATAGGTTGCTGGAAGCACTTTCTGCCATCCACGACAGGACCTGCTCACACTGCTCATTTTCTAATAAAGGTCTACCGCGTGGACCCATTAAATGTGCTATGAATGTGGGGACGCCAGAAACGTGCCTCTCTCCTAATCCCGCAGCAGTCGGCTGTGATACACCTGGATCAGGAGCTCGGCCTGTGCCCACACCCGGACTAGGGCCTCCGCGTCCTCGGCCGCGCCCACGTCCTCTAGGCCTACCCCTACCCCTCTGCATGCTGTATTACCAGTAATGCAGAAACAGAACTCTGTAATTAAATGTGCCGCTTATTGGCCTGTGGTTGGAGGCTGACTTCGCTTACGGAACGCCAGGAAATAATTTGGCGCACGCCTGCTGTAACACTTAGCTACCTGCGTATTTATTTAGTAGAACTACTACACCCAGCACACACGGACCCAGAACACTGAGCAGCACAGTGACAGGCAGGCCAAATAGATTTTTTGCCCAATATTTTTTAGAAAAGGCCCACTGCGTATATTCAATCAATAATATATGTCTTCTGTCCCTGCCTCCACAATTCTGTCCCTGGAGTATTACTGCAGGGCGCAATGCTCTGCACGGCCGATATAGAAAAAAAAAAAAAAAAGGTGCAACACTGCAAAAAGCAGCCTCCACAGTACTGCACACGGTTAGATGTGGCCCTAAGAAGGACCGTTGGGGTTCTTGAAGCCTACAATCACTCCTAACACTCTCCCTGCCTAACCACCACTTCTGTCCCTGTAGTATTACTGCAGGGCGCAATGCTCTGCACGGCCGATATAGCCAAAAAAAAAATTTGTTTAACACTGCAAAAAGCAGCCTCCACAGTACTGCACACGGTTAGATGTGGCTCTAAGAAAGACCGTTGGGGTTCTTGAAGCCTACACTAACTCCTAACACTCTCCCTACAGCAGCTCCAACACGATAGCACTTTCCCTCAGCTAAGTCACAAGGCATCTGAGGCGAGCCGCGGGAGGGGCCGATTTTTATACTCGGGTGACACCTGATCTCGCCAGCCACTCACTGCAGGGGGGTGGTATAGGGCTTGAACGTCGCAGGGGGAAGTTGTAATGCCTTCCCTGTCTTTCAATTGGCCAGAAAAGCGCGCTAACGTCTCAGAGATGAAAGTGAAAGTAACTCGAACATCGCGTGGTGCTCGTTACGAGTAACGAGCATCTCGAACACGCTAATACTCGAACGAGTATCAAGCTCGGACGAGTACGTTCGCTCATCTCTAGTTATGAACAATCAGTTTTAATTTCAAACATTTATGTCTCCTGTGGCCCAATCACCCAGGATGATTACTACCGTATGTAGTGTGGGTACCATGTTGAATGATACAGTCATTAACACAACATTAGAATTGATTCATTAAGTGCTCATATATTCACCTGGGGTAATGTTGACCATGTGGTGTTGACCATAAGCCACAGTTCATCTTCATTGCGAGGCTGTGGGAAAGCATTCACACGATGTCCAATTGTGTGGAGCAGATTCTTGATTGGAGAGGGATCTGGGGAGCGTGCTGGCCAAAGAATCACCTGGATAACTTGCAAAGCATAATTGTTAATGTTTGCTGTCTTGGGCCATGTGCTATCCTGCTGAAAAAGGCGATAAATACACCCTGAAGATATGACCACAAATCTACCCAAGACAATTTTAGATATACTGTCAAGTACAATGTTAAATAGAGCTGCACTAAATATTTGTGCTTTTGGCCCTTTAAAACTTAGTATCTGGTGTATACTATGCATAACACCCATTTTTCATTTTATTTCATTTTTATCTCCTCCCAGTTTTAAAAAAATAACTTTTTTCTTTTTCCCTTTGAAATAGCCGTGCAAGGGTCTGTTTTTTTGAGGGCCAAGTTATATTTTTCAATAGTACCATGCAATGTACTATATAATAAACTGAAAAACTTTTGAAAATTTCTAAGTGGGGTGGAATTGAAAAAAAAATGCTTGCACCATTTTTTGGGAAAAATTGTTGATATGGTGTACACGTTTCAGCAAAAATGACATGTTAACTGTGTTGTGTGGGTCAGCACGATTAGGGCTCATTCGCATGAACATAATTTCACTACGTATTATGTGTGAAGTACGTGCGTGTAATACGTGGTGAATGGAGTCAAGAAAAGTACATTGATTTTCATTATTCAATTCACATTTGCATATATAAAGGGATGTGTTCCTATACAATCTGACACTGCTAGTCCTGATAGATGGTGTCAGAGAGTGTAGGGATGTACCCTCAACAGGTAACCCACAGTTGTCAATGTGTTCACCAGTTCCTTGGAAGAGCAACATTAATAGCACAATGTGGAGTTCTTAGAATTGATGGTCCTACCTTTTTTTTTTTTTCCTGGAGGGGGGGCAATTATTTGCTTTAACAGACAGGTCAGGAGTGATGACCGCTCTCTTTTAGTCAAGAACAGTGAGGCAGATTTATTAATACTGTCTAATGGTGAGATAGACAGACAGGATGTAACACCAATTTCATGGCTTAGTTTACATCACAAATTGCTCCATTTTTGGTGGTATTTTTGATTCACGAATCACCGAAAAGAACCAAAGAATTAAAAATTAACTTTTATTAAATACCCTTAAAAAATGTGTGTACACTTCTTATAACTCCTAATAAATGCGTGAATCCAAAATACTAGGATCACATTTTATTATTAAATGAGCTTATCGCATGGGAATGGGTAAATCAGTGCCTTCAGTGGTCTCAGAGTTATGATACTAGGAGGCACCGCCTCTTCATCACTTTTTTCAAAGAGTAAGATGTCAACTAGAGATGAGCAAGCACCAAAATGCTCCGGTGCTCGTTGCTCGAGTCGAACTTTCCGCGGTGCTCGAGGGTTTGTTTCGAGTAACGAACCCCATTGAAGTCAATGGGCGACTCGAGCATTTTTGGATATCACACATGCTCCGCTAAGGTTTTCATTGGTGAAAATTTGCAAAACCCAAGAAAGTGATGGAAACGACACAGAAACGGATAGGGCAGGCGAGGGCCAACATGCTGGGCTGCATTTCAGGTTCCCAGGTCCCTATTATTCCCAGGGACTATTAAGCCACAATAGTGGCTAGAGTGCCCCCCCCCCCCCTAACAATTTTTACTTCGGACAAACCCTCATTAGCAATGCACACCTTAGTTAAGCACCCCAGTACCTCCAACCAAGCACAATCACTGCCTGCAGGACACACCGCTGCCTCTTCTCCTGGGTTATATGCTGCCCAACCCCCCCCCCCCCGCACGACCCAGTGTCCACAGTGCACACCAAAGTGTCCCTGCGCAGCCTTCAGCTGCCCTCATGCCACACGCTAGCTGCATAGCCACCCCACCCTCATGTCTATTTATAAGTGTGTCTGCCATGAGGAGGAACCGGAGGCACACACTGCAGAGGGTTGGCAGGGCCAGGCAGCGACCCTCTTTAAAAGGGGCGGGGCGATAGCCCACATTGCTGTACAGAAGCAATGAGAAACCCAATCCTGTGCCACCTCCGTCAGGAGCTGTAAACGTGGGCATAGCAATGGGGAATCCATGTACCCACACAGTATTCATTCTGTCAAGGTGTCGCATAGCTCAATCGACTCCGCAAGGGGAAAGTCATCTGCACTCTGCCCCCTACCCAAGTCAGTCAGTGTCTTTGTGCCAGACAGGTCAAACACCGCGATGGGAACTAAGTGGGCACCAACAGCATAGGTGGGTCCTAGGCAACCCAAGACATGAACAAAAAATAAATTTGAGCGGCCAAACATGGCAGACTTGCACCGCGCCCACGACATAGGCCTCGGCCCACAGCTTCAGCAAACGTAGGCAGGAAGCGGACTTTCATTGCACCCAGGACATAGGCCTCTGCACAAACCCTCAGCAATCGTGGGCCTACAGCGGACTCCAATGCTAGCGTAGCTGTGCACATCTCATTAGCGCTGTATTGCTCCTGTAGTTTGTCCCAATGCAGTGCCCTGGATAGTAGGCCACACTGCATTCCACAACTCCGTGTGGACCGACAGCATGGGTGGGTCCCAGGAAGCCACCGGCGGTACATAAATAAATCCCATTGCATTGCCCTGCACAGCTGAGGTATCGTCAGATAAAATGCAGGTGGGCTTCGGCCCACACTGCATGCCCCAGTCAGACTGGGGTTTTTTATAAGTTGACACAGGCAGGTACAACTCCCTAATGTGAAGTCCGTGTGGACCCACAGCATGGGTGGCTCCCTGGAACCCACCGGCGGTACATAAATATATCCCATTGCAGTGCCCTGGACAGCAGAGCTAACGTCAGATTACATACAGGTGGGCTTCGGCCCACACTGCATGCCCTAGTCAGACTGGGTAATTTTTTTGGGGGCCATGTACGTGGAACACCACGATGGGAACACTTAGTGCACCCATAGTATGCACCGACCCCTGTAATACTCCTGTAGTTAAGGTATACGCACACCCCACTAACAGTTATGCTGCAGAAGTCTAGGGAGACCCTATTAACACTTCTGTAGTTACAGTATAGATGGACCCCAGTAACATTTCAGTAGCTGCAGTATAGGCAGAGCACAGTATCAGTTACATTTCAGTAGTAACGGTATCGACAGACCCCTGTAACATTTCCGTAACAGCAGGATAGGCATAGCCCATTATTAGTGGGATTTCAGTGGTAACAGTATAGACAGATTCACAACACCTATGTGGAAAAGCTAGTATTTTCTAAGACAAGAGAGGGGCATTTGATTGCAATGAAAAGGATACTCAAGGTACTGAAAGTCTGCACTCCTTCTCATCTCAAGCTGGAAAATGGAAAGGCTTCATTCCTATGGTTTCCGTTGTCCATTTCAAAGTGTTAGCAAATAGCAATCCAAGTTTCGGGCTACTAGCATGGATCTTTCTTAGGAATTACCAAAAATGATCACAAGTAAAGGCCTCATCATCGGTCAGTCCAAAATCATTCAGGGAGTATGTGGTTCTCAGCTGGCTTGCTTCCATTTAGGGTCGGTACCTGCTGCCACTCAGTCCCTTGCCCTGCAGGGATGGTGTGTTCTATAGTCACCTGTATTCCAACCTCAGCTGTATGCTAATCTTTGGACTTAGCAGTACCAACAAGTTTTAAGCCACCAATGCTCTGCCAGTCGGCTGAAAGCTTCAGCTAGGGATAACGGAATACTACCGCGGTTGTATTTAGTTGGTTTTCAGGAATGTGGCCAGGATTAAGTGGACCGTGGCTGGGGGGGGGGAGGGGGGGGCTTTCTTATTGTATCGTTTAAGGTGAAATTCTTGGACTGCCGCCAGACGGACCACTGCGAAAGCATTTGCCAAGAATGTTTTCATTGTTGGAGAAGGAGGAGGGGGTTGTCTTTGAGGCAGTACGTGTCCTGTCCCCGTGTCCGTGGTTATATGCACCTTACCAGTAACCGCGTTTGTGGGAAAGTGGTCGTGACTGCGGACCTATTAGCGCGGTTTTATTTAGTTGGTTTTCGGAATGTGGCCAGGATTAAGTGGGCCTTGGCGGTGGGTGGTGGGGGGCTTTCTTATTGTGTCATTTAAGGTGAAATTTTTGGACTGCCGCCAGACGGACCACTGCGAAAGCATTTGCCAAGAATGTTTTCATTGTTGGAGTAGGAGGAGGGGGATGTCTTTGAGGCAGTACGTGTCCTGTCCCCGTGTCCGTGGTTATATGCACCTTAGCAGTAACCGCGTTGGTAGGAAAGTGGTCACGACTGCGGACCTATTAGCGCGGTTTTATTTTGTTGGTTTTCGGAATATGGTCAGGATTAAGTGGGCCGTGGCGGGGGGTGGTGGGGGGCTTTCTTATTGTGTCGTTTAAGGTGAAATTCTTGGACTGCCGCCAGACGGACCACTGCGAAAGCATTTGCCAAGAATGTTTTCATTGTTGGAGAAGGAGGAGGGGGATGTCTTTGAGGCAGTACGTGTCCTGTCCACGTGTCCGTGGTTATATGCACCTTACCAGTAACCGCGTTGCTGAAAAATTGTCGCGCCTGGGGACCTAATAGCGCAGCCTCGCCACCATCCTGTCATTGGCATGCCTCCGTTTCCACAACTCTGTAACATAGCAGTAGGAGCAGTATAGGCAGAGCCGAGAATTAGTAACATTTCAGTGGTAACAATATGGACAGACCCTAGTAACATTTCATTGGCAGCAGTAGGGACAGACCCCACTAACATTTCATTTGCAGCAGTATAGACAGACCCCAGTAACATTTCAGTAGTATAAGTATAGACAGACCACAGTAACAGTTCAGTAGTATAAGTCTAGACATGCCCCAGTAACATTTCAGTTCCAGGAGTGCAGACAGACCCCAGTAACATTTCAGTAGTATCATTAGGGACAGGCCCCAGTAACATTTCAGTTCCAGCAGTGCGGACAGACCCCAGTAACATTTCAGTAGTAGTAACAGTATAGACACACCCCTTTAACATTTCCGTTGCAGCAGTGTAGGCTGAGCCCAGTAACATTTCATTTGCAGCATTATTGACAGAGTGCAGTAACTTTTCAGTTGTAGTAACAGTATAGACAGACCCCAGTAACATTTACGTTGAAGCAGTATAGGCAAAGCTGCAGATTCACATTTCCCTGGCAGCAGTGTAGGGAGAGCATATTTATTTTTAACATTTCAGTAGTAGCAGTATAGTCAGGCCCCAGTAACATTAACGTAGAAGCAGTATGGACAAAGAAGCAGATTCATAATTCCCTTGCAGCAGTGTAGGGAGAGTCCAGCATTTGTAACACTTCAGTAGTAGCAGTATAGACAGGCCCCAGTAACATTAACGTAGAAGCAGTATGGGCAAAGCAGCAGAAAAACATTTCCCTGGCGGCAGTGTAGGGAGAGTACAGCATTTGTAACATTTCAGTAGTAGCAGTACAGTCAGACCCCAGTAACATTTACGTACAAGCAGTATGGACAAAGCAGCAGATTCACATTTCCCTTGCAGCAGTGTAGGGAAAGCACAGCATTTGTAACATTTCATTAGTAGCAGTATAGACAGGCCCCAGTAACATTTACGTAGAAGCAGTATGGTCAAAGCAGCAGAAAAACATTTCCCTGGCGGCAGTGTAGGGAGAGTACAGCATTTGTAACATTTCAGTAGTAGCAGTACAGTCAGACCCCAGTAACATTTACGTACAAGCAGTATGGACAAAGCAGCAGATTCACATTTCCCTTGCAGCAGTGTAGGGAAAGCACAGCATTTGTAACATTTCATTAGTAGCAGTATAGACAGGCCCCAGTAACATTTACGTAGAAGCAGTATGGTCAAAGCAGCAGAAAAACATTTCCCTGGCGGCAGTGTAGGGAGAGTACAGCATTTGTAACATTTCAGTAGTAGCAGTACAGTCAGACCCCAGTAACATTTACGTACAAGCAGTATGGACAAAGCAGCAAATTCACATTTCCCTTGCAGCAGTGTAGGGAAAGCACAGCATTTGTAACATTTCATTAGTAGCAGTATAGACAGACCCCAGTAACATTTATGTAGAAGCAGTATGGGAAAGCAGCAGATTCACAATTCACTTGCAGCAGTGTAGGGAGAGCTTAGTATTTGTAACACTTCAGTAGTAGCAGTATAGACAGACCCCAGTAACATTAACGTAGAAGCAGTATGGGCAAAGCAGCAGAAAAACATTTCCCTGGCAGCAGTGTAGGGAGAGCATAGTATTTGTAACATTTCAGTAGTAGCAGTATAGACAGGCCCCAGTAACATTTACGTAGAAGCAGTATGGGCAGAGCCCACTATTAGTAACATTTCTGTTATAGCAGTATAGACATGCCCCACTAACATTTCCGTTGAAGCAGTATGGGCAGAGCCCAGTATTAGTAAAATTACAGTGGTAACAGTATACACCAACCAAGGTAACATTTCAGGAGCAGAAGTATTGGCAGACCGAAGTTACATTTCTGTTGCTGAAGTCAGACCCCTGTAGCATTACTGTGGCAGAAGTATAGGTAGGCAGAACAGAGTTACATTTCTGTAGCAAAAGTGTAGGCCAACCCCAGACACAGTGGTGTAGCATGAGTGCAGGCGAAGCCCATAAAAATTACTTGGATTACATTATAGGCGAGGGCCCAAAAAATTGGTGTACCGACAGTACAAATGTACCCCACAAAAAATTGCCCATGCCTAACCCAGAGGGCAAGTGAAACCCATTAGTCGCTTAGCGTACTGTGGCTTAATTTTTAACTAGGCCTGGAGTCAGCCCAGTCAAAATAAAAATTGGTTTAGGTGGAAGTTTTAATGCTTTAATGAGAATTGAAGCAGATAAATATTATTTAGAAAAGTTATATGAGCCTTTTGGCCCACAGAAAAATTGCCGAACGCGGTGATTACGTGAGGTTTCAGGAGGAGGAGCTGGAGGAGGAGGATGAATATCATATACAGATTGACAAAGGTCTTTAGGTAGCGCTGCTGTCCGCTGGTGGAGAAGAGAAGTCTGGGGAAATCCAGGCTTTGTTCATCTTTATGAGTGTAAGCCTGTCGGCACTGTCAGTTGACCGGCAGGTATGCTTGTCCGTGATGATTCCCCCAGCTGCACTAAACACCCTCTCTGACAAGACGCTAGCCGCAGGGCAAGCCAACACCTCCAGGGCACACAGCGCGAGTTCGGGCCACGTGTCCAGCTTTGACACCCAGTAGTTGTACGGAGCAGAGGCGTCACGGAGGACGGTGGTACAATCGGCTACGTACTCCCTCACCATCTTCCAACAGTGCTCCCTCCGACTCAGCCTGGACTGGGGAGGTGTGACAGTCTTGCTGGGGAGCCATAAAGCTGGCAAAGGCCTTGGAGAGTGTTTCCCTGCCTGCGCTGAACATGCTGCCTGATCTCCGCACCTTCCCTTCTACGTGGCCCTCGGAACTGCGCCTTCTGCCACTAGCGCTGTCAGATGGGAAGTTTACCATCAGTTTGTCCACCAGGGCCCTGTGGTATTGCATCACTCTCAAACCCCTTTCCTCTACGGGAATGAGAGTGGAAAGGTTCTCCTTATACCGTGGGTCAACCAGTGTGTACACCCAGTAATCTGCAGTGGCCAGAATGCATCTAACGTGAGGGTCACGAGAAAGGCATGCTAACATAAAGTCAGCCATGTGTGCCAGGGTACCTGTACGCAACATATGGCTGTCCTCACTAGGAAGATCACTTTGAGTATCCTCCTCCTCCTCAGGCCATACACGCTGAATGGATGAGTGGCAAGCAGCATGGGTACCCTCTGCAGTGGGCCCAGCTGTCTCTTCCTCCTCAGGCTCCTCCTCCTGCTCAACGCGCTTAGATATAGACATGAGAGTGCTCTGACTATCCAGCGACATACTGTTTTCCCCCGCCTCCGTTTCCGACCGCAAAGCGTCAGCCTTTATACTTTGCAGGAAACTTCTCAACAGGCATAGCAGCGGAATGGTGATGCTAATGATTGGAGCATCGCCGCTCACCATCAGGGTAGACTCTTCAAAGCTTCCAAGGACCTGGCAGATATCTGCCATCCAGGCCCACTCCTCTGTAAAGAATTGAGGAGGCTGACTCCCACTACGCCGCCCATGTTGGAGTTGGTATTCCACTATAGCTCTACGCTGCTTATACAGCCGGGACAACATGTGGAGCATAGAGTTCCACCGTGTGGGCACGTCGCAAAGCAGACGGTGCACTGGCAGATTAAACCGATGTTGCAGGGTCCGCAGGGTGGCAGCATCTGTGTTGGACTTCGGGAAATGTGCGCTGACCCGGCGCACCTTGCCGAGGAGGTCTGACAAGCGTGGGTAGCCTTGCAGAAACCGCTGAACCACCAAGTTAAAGACGTGGGCCAGGCATGGCACATGCGTGAGGCTGCCGAGCTGCAGAGCCGCCACCAGGTTACGGCCGTTGTGACACACGACCATGCCCGGTTGCAAGCTCAGTGGCGAAAGCCAGCGGTCGGTCTGCTCTGTCAGACCGTGCAACAGTTTGTGGGCTGTGTGCCTCTCCTCTCCTAAGCTGAGTAGTTTCAGAACGGCCTGCTGACGCTAGCCCTCCGCTGTGCTGCCGCGCGATACTGACTGCTGGCGACGTGCTGCTGCTCACACGTCTTGATTGCGAGGTAGAGGTTGCTTTGGGGGAGGAGGAGGAGGAAGGTTTAGTGGAGGTGGCATACACCGCCGCAGAAACCAGCACCGATCTGGGGCCTGCAATTCTGGGGGTGGGTAGGACATGAGCGGTCCCAGGCTCTGACTCGGTCCCAGCCTCCACTAAATTCACCCAATGTGCCGTCAGGGAGATATAGTGGCCCTGCCCGCCTGTGCTTGTCCACGTGTCCGTTGTTAAGTGGATCTTGCCAGTAACCGAGTTGGTGAGGGCGCGTACAATGTTGCGTGAGACGGGGTCGTGCAGGACTGGGACGGCACACCGTGAAAAATAGTGGCAACTGGGGACAGAGTAGCGCGGGGCTGCCGCCATCATGGTTTTGAAAGCCTCAGTTTCCACAAGCCTGTAGGAGAGCATCTCCAGGCTGATCAATTTGGCTATGTGGACATTTAAAGCTTGAGCGTGCGGGTGCGTGGCGGCGTATTTGCGCTTTCGCTCCAACGATTCTCTTAGCGACAGCTGGACGCTGCGCTGAGAGACATTGCTTGATAGGGCCGAGGAGAGCGGAGGTGAGGGTGTGGGTCCAGGCCAGGAGACGCTCGTGCCTGTGTCGTGAGAGGTGGGTTGGATCTCAGTGGCAGGTTGGGGCACAGGGGGAGAGGCAGTGGCGCAAGTCGGAGGCGGTGAACAGCCTTCGTCCCACCTTGTGGGGTGCTTGGCCATCATATGCCTGCGCATGCTGGTGGTGGTGGCTCCCCGGCTGATCTTGGCGCGACAAAGGTTGCACACCACTGTTCGCTGGTCGTCCGCGCTCTCAGTGAAAAACTGCCACACCTTAGAGCACCTTGGCCTCTGCACGGTGGCTTGGCACGACGGGGTGCTTTGGGAAACAGCTGGTGGATTATTCGCTCTGGCCCTGCCTCTATCCTTGGCCACCCCACTGCCTCTTCCAACCTGAAATTGCCTCCCCCTCTGAAGACGTGTCCTCAGTTGGCTTACCCCAGGTGGGGTCAGTCACCTCATCGTCCAGCGGCCCTTCCTGAAGCCAGAGATAAATTATAAGGAAGGCTGCACTCAGGCCTTGCTGTGCACTATGCAGTTTGGATGGATGTCAAGTCCCACAGGCCACGCAGGCAAATGCACTGGGTCATCGTCAGCCGTAAAAAGGATTTCTTTTTAAAATTTCCTTTTTTTTTCGATGCTATGCAGGCTGAAGCTATGCAGTGTGTATTGCACTTTCAATCTATGGGCGTCTGACACACCGTACACTTCTGAGGTGGCTGGCGTATAACACAGAGCGGCGTAAAAAATTTGTGGTTTCTTGGCGTACACTTGGAGGCAGACAGTGCAAACATTACACTAACTACGGACACAAAAAATTTAAATAAAGGCTGGACGCAGGCCTTGCTGTGCACTATGCAGTTTGGATGGACGTGAAGTCCCACAGGCCACGCAGGGAAATGCACTGGGTCACCGTTAGCCGTAAAAAGGATTTCTTTTTAAAATTTCCTTTTTTTTCGATGCAATGCAGGCTGAGGCTATGCAGTGTGCATTGCACTTTCAATCTATGGGCGTCTGACACACCGTACACTTCTGAGACAGCACGCGTGTAACACAGAGCGGTGTAAAAAAAATTGTGGTTTCTTGGCGTAGACAAAGAGGCAGACAGCGCTGACTTTACACTAACTGCGGACCAAAAAATATTTACATGAAGGCTGCACGCAGGCTCTGCTGTGCAATACTGAGGTACTACAACTCCCACCAACCATGGAGTTCAATGCACACGGTCACAGGTAGCCCTAAGAAGGACCGTTGGGGTTCTTGTAGACAGGATTCTACACTACCACTGTCCCTGCCTGACCAAAACTGCCCCTATACTCAAGTACAGCCTGCAGCCTGAGAACGCTATAGCCTGCATGCCCACTATACATAAAAAAAAAAGTGCAAAACTGCTCACAGCAGCCACAACAGTAATGCACTAGGTGAGCTGTGGCCCTAAGAAGGACCGTTGTGGTTCTTGAAGACGCTAACACTGTTCCTATAGCAGCAGCAGCATCAGCAGCACTTTCCCTGATCTCTCTTAGCGTGTGTCTGTGGCGAGCCGCGGGCGGGGCTAATTTAAATTCTCGGGGATCACTTGATCTCGCCAGCCACTCCCTGCAGGGGGGTGGGATAGGGCTGGAACGTCACAGGAGGAAGTTGTAATGCCTTCCCTGTGTTTCTATTGGCCAGAAAAGGGCGCAAATTTCTCAGGGAAGGAAATGTAATTGACTCGAGTGCCGCGTGGTGCTCATCTCGAGTAATGAGCATCTCGAACACCCTAATGCTCGAACAAGCATCAAGCTTGGACGAGTGCGCTCGCTCATCTCTAATGTCAACCCCTATATTCTGAGACTATCTTCTAGTATAGATCCCAGTTTATGCCAATAATGTTATATAAACATAGATGTATTACTGAGAACTAATGGTGTGCAAATACAATACACAGACATAAATAAACTTCTTATCTAATGACATCTGAACATGGGACCACTGGTCACTGGTCAGCCTGATTAATTGATTGTTCATTCACCACTGCAGGATATCTAGATGCCTATTATCATCTCAGGGTAGACAAGATTATATTTATCTTTCAGACTTTAGTAGAGATTAGATCAAAGAGATATATCTAGACTTAGTAGAAATTAGTTAGCCAGATCACCAGTTGGAGCCGTATTTTTAGGCAAATGTTCATAAATAGAAAGTGTGTTACTGTTTACACCTTTTTCTTTGTTGATGTTTTAAAGGCAAGAATGTAATTAAAGGGGTTGTCTCGCGCCGAAACGTTTTTTGTTTTTTTTCCATAGGCCCCCCGTTCGGCGCAGGACAACCCCAAAGGATGTGTTAAAAAAAAAATGTATTGCTTACCCGAATCCCCGCTCTGCGACGTCTTCCTTCTTCTTCCTTCACCAAGATGGCCGCCGGGATCTTCACCCACGATGCACCGCGGGTTTTCTCCCATGGTGCACCGTGGGCTCTGTGCGGTCCATTGCCGATTCCAGCCTCCTGATTGGCTGGAATCGGCAGACCTGACGGGGCGGAGCTACGAGGACCAGCTCTCCGGCACGAGCGGCCCCATTCACCAGGAAGAAGACCGCACAGCGCAAGCGCGTCTAAAAAAGCAAAAAGACATCAGAATTAGACGGATCCATGGCGACGGGGACGCTAGCAACGGAGCAGGTAAGTGAATAACTTCTGTATGGCTCATATTTAATGCACGATGTATATTACAAAGTGCATTAATATGGCCATACAGAAGTGTATACCCCAACTTGCTGCCGCGAGACAACCCCTTTAAATCATGTGTTATTGAGTACACTTTATTCTTTAATAACCCATTAACTGGCAACAATGTACCAGTATTAGGTGATAAATATATGACTTTTAGGCCGCCTGCAGACGAGCGGAAATCCCGCCGCGGGATTTCCCGCGGGATTTCCGCCGCTGAAAGTCTGCATAGGAGTGCATTACAATACGCACTCCTATGCAGACGGCCGCGGTTTGGCCGCGCGAAATCTCGCGCGGCAAACAAACCGCAGCATGTTCTAATTTTCTCCGGGGCACGCACTCACCTGGCCGCCGGCTCCGGTCTGCGCATGCGCCGGCTGCGCGGCAGCCGGCACATCAAAGAGCCGGGGCCGCCAGGCGCGGGTGAGTACGCGCTCGTCCCTGCAGGCTCTGGGGTCGGATCGCGCGGCGAGATTTCTCGCTGCCGGATCCGACCCGCTCGTCTGCAGGCGGCCTTAACCATCTTTGTTTAACCGAGCATGTGAGTGACCTGCCTATCTCCTATTATGATATCAGAGTTTGGTACTGTTTTGTAAACATACTTCACAGACCAGCTCTAATATTTTCATGCAGACGTCATTATAGGTCTGCTTAAGGCCGCCTGTCTACGGGCAATATTTTACTGCGTTACTTGTGGTGATAATCCACACGGATAACTATGGAAAGTGCAGCCCGATGTACATGAGTGGAAAATCACGGTGATTTTCCACTTGCGTATAAAAATCGTGGCATGCTGCAATTTGCCGCGATTCTCCGCAATGAACTTATTAAGATAGGTTCATTGCGGAAAATCACGCTGACCTTATGTTCACCCGCGGCAGCTCTTGTGGCGGTATATTGCAATGCCCGTGGACAGCCAGCCTAAAGAAAATAATTTATTGTGAGGACAAATGAGAGAAGGCGGGGGAGCAAGTTGTTATGTGCTCTCAGATGGATGCCTCTCTGGTTAAGGTAGAAATCAACAGCTTTTAGGCTACCAGAGTGGGGGATGGAGCTGTAGAGGGATTCTACATCCAAGCTGGCTAGTTTAGTGTCGGGTGACAAGGACAGACCTTCAAGCCGTTTGAGCACATCAGTAGTATGTCTCATGTAAGCTGCTAGTGCTTCCATGAAAGGCCTCAGGATGATATTGAGATACTTACTGATGCCCTGGGTCAGACTTTCTATCCCCGACACTATGGGCCTACCTTTTAAAGGTACCTTTTAAACCTTTATGCACCTTAGTTAGCCTATAGAACATTGCAATTTGGGGGCTAGGGGGCCATAGATAGGCAAACTCCTTTTCCCCAATAAGGGATTCCTCTTTGGCTAATAACAGGATATCTTTCAACTCTCTGGCAAAATGGTCAGTTGGATTATATGGTAGAATTTCATAACTCAATCTTTCATCTAGGATACATAGACACACGTCACCCAATCAAGACACTCATCCATAAATAAAGAGATCTATTAGACTAGTTTTATTGCATGATCTGGTAGATATTAATTTTCCTATAGTATTCTGTATAGTATATACAGAGATACACATGGTTACACATTAATCCACAGATATTCTTTTAATTGCATAATCTTAGATCATGCCTATTCATATCCATCAGAGATATTGCTAGGGGAATAATCCTTTTCACCTCAGACATTTTAATAGTCATTTCTCTTTATAGCCATCACAGAGTAAAACAAACTATTGCAGAGAAGGATAAACCCAGATAATCCATTTATTATGCAATCTCAGATCTTTCTTCTTTGTGCCTATCAAAGACATCACATGAGGACATGCTGATATTATATCCAGACTTTCCATTCCTTTCAATAGTCTGAAGCCACTTCTCTTTATACCCATCAAAGAGTAGGTTAAACAAAGAAAGATTTAGAAAAAGGGAATATCCTCATGAGATTTTGGATCAATCAGAGGAGCATGCCAAAAAACAGCATAGATCCGAACTCTTAATACCACGAACCTGAAACGCATCAAAGGAATTGAGTATTATAGGGACATACGATACGGGACATGTTGAAGTCAGAAATATATTGAAGAATTATTGGGACATTTTGATGAATGATAGTGACCTACAAACAATGATCCCAAAATCTCCAAGCATCACTTGTAGACGAGGCCATAACTATTCGCTATCATCTAGTCAAAAGCCATCTTAAGACTGAGAGACAAGATGATTGGCTTTCCCGCACAAAACCTAAAGGCATATTTGCGTGCTCCTACTGCGCTGTTTGCACATCCATACAGAAAAGTAATTCTTTTTCTTCAATAACCACAGGCATTAAGTATGAGATGAGGAATTTCATCAATTGGCACATATCGGTAATGTTTGCAGAAATGAAAGTACTCCCTTAGCGAATCATATTTGGGGAAAGCATTCCAGTAACCCTGATTGCCTCAAGTTTCAAGGAATCGAACTGCTAAGACCAGACAGCAGAAGGGGCGACATTGATCAGATGTTGTTCAGAAAAGAGTCGGCTTGGATTTATCGCCTTAAGTCCCTTCAACCCAATGAACAATTATCCTTCGATTGCTTTATCTGAGAGAACCTTGAGCTAGAACTCCTGCTATATTTTTCTACTAGCTGATATACCCGGCTTCGCCTGAGTTAATTTGGTACTGGTGTTTATCTGGTGTTCACACGGAAAATCTTATGAAGTCGTGGTTACTTTAGAGATACCGAGGAAAAACATATGTTCACCATTTTGCATAGTTCTCTGCGTTACCCAGGAAACACCACGTGGAGGCAACCATGCCAACGTTTCCTTTATATAAAATGACATCAGGAAGTGAAAGAATTAGATTACATACGTAAAATTTGGACACTAATTCTTTTGCGCTTAGAATTGAATAATCGAGTTGGGACCCATTAGCTTTTCCTATTTATGACATAATCAATGCTCGTGCCAAATTTCCCGTTTCTATGACACCGGAAAGTGAAAAAATTACATTCCACACGTAAAATTTTGACGCCAATTCTTTTGCGCTAGAATTGAATAATCGAGTTGGGACCCATTAGCGTTTCCTATTTATGACATAATCAATGCTTGTGCCAAATTTCCTGTTTCTATGACACCGGAAAGTGAAAACATTACATTTGCACGTAAAATTTCGACGCCAATTCTTTTGCGCTAGAATTTAATAATCGAGTTGGGACCCATTAGCTTTTCCTATGTATGATATAATCAATGCTCGTGCCAAATTTCCCGTTTCTATCACACCGGAAAGTGAAAAAATTATATTCCGTACGTAAAATTTCACCGCCAATTCTTTTGCGCTAGAATTGAATAATCGAGTTGGGACCTATCAACTTTTCCTATTTATGACATAATCAATGCTCGTGCCAAATTTCACGTTTCTATGACACCGGAAAGTGAAAAAATTACATTCCGCACGTAAAATTTGGACACTAATTCTTTTGCGCACAAAATTGAATAATGGAGTTGGGACCCATTAGCTTTTCCTATTTTTGACATAATCAATGCTCGTGCCAAATTTCCCGTTTCTATGACACCGGAAAGGGAAAAAATTACATTCCGTACGTAAAATTTCGACGCCAATTATTTTGCGCTAGAATTCAATAATGGACTTGGGACCCATTAGCTTTTCCTATTTATGACATAATCAATGCTCGTGCCAAATTTCACGTTTCTATGACACCGGAAAGTGAAAAAATTACTTTCCGCACCTAAAATTTGGACGCTAATTCTTTTGCGCATAGAATTGAATAATGGAGTTGGGACCCATTAGCTTTTCCTATTTATGACATAATCAATGCTCGTGCCAAATTTCCTGTTTCTATGACACCGGAAAGGGAAGAAATTACATTCTGTACGTAAAATTTTGACGCCAATTCTTTTGCGCTAGAATTGAATAATCGAGTTGGGACCCATTAGCTTTTCCTATGTATGACATAATCAATGCTCGTGCCAAATTTCCCGTTTCTATGACACCGGAAAGTGAGAAAATTACATTCCATACGTAAAATTTGGACGCTAATTCTTTTGCGCATAGAATTGAATAATGGAGTTGGGACCCATTAGCTTTTTTTATTTATGACATAATCAATGCTCGTGCCAAATTTCCTGTTTCTATGACATCGGAAAGTGAGAAAATTACATTCCATACGTAAAATTTGGACACTAATTCTTTTGCGCATAGAATTGAATAATGGAGTTGGGACCTATGAACTTTTCCTATTTATGACATAATCAATGCTCGTGCCAAATTTCCTGTTTCTATGACACCGGAAAGTGAGAAAATTAGATTCCGTACGTAAAATTTGGACGCTAATTCTTTTGCGCGTAGAATTGAATAATCGAGTTGGGACCCATTAGCTTTTCCTATTTTGGAGATAATCTATGCTCGTGCCAAAATTCATGTTTCTACGATATCGGGAAGTTGGAGAACTTTTGGCGAGTCAGTCAGTGAGTCAGTCAGTCAGTCAGTCAGTCAGTGAGTCAGTCAGTGAGTCAGTGAGGGCTTTCAGCTTTATATATATAGATGTGCTCCCCCTAGTTTTTTGAAGTGTTTTTCGTCCTGGATGCTACCAGCCCCTAAGTCTATGTGCACATACTGATGTTGCCATCACTCACTATACTGTATATTTTCTTCTTGACACCAATGCTCTCATTACCTACTTTTTACCATCATTATTAGTGGGTAGCCTTTCTATGAATATGCAGAATCTTCCTATTAGCAACAGCAATAAATTGCTGTTCCTAATCAGAAATAGATCGTAGTTATCTTTATTTTTCTCAAACACTAGGGAGATAATCTTATATGCGGTACCTCCTTACCACAGCAATACTGATCAATTACCAGCCCTAGCTAGTAATATGCTGCATTTATTTATTCATTTATTTAGCAGTTTCTTGGAATTTACCCCTATTTTGCAGCATTACCAACTGCTGCTAGCGGGTCTTTTAAACCCAACAACATACCAGGCTCCAAGATGGCGCTGGAGGTCCGTACCCTTTTATTACGTCATTGCGTCACCTCATGTGACACTCACGCAGGCAATGACGATGTACTTCAAATGTCACCATGCCCCCCGGAAGATGCCTCGGCTGCCAGTGTATGATCCACCCGCTTTTTGCATCAGCAACCACCTTCTGTCCATGATTGGAGGTTGCCTGGCAACCCTCCGACACCTATCCAAACTGTGTAATTACCACATACATCTTGGCGGATGATCTGCAATGGTGTCACCCTATATCATTACCACAAGTGGCCTACTATGATGGACTACAGATGATCTGTGAGTCAGGTATGAGGGTTAAAATTCTAAGTGCAACACCAATCGGGCCCACCCCACTTGCCCCGCTGCCGGCCGTAAGAATAGACACCACACAGAGGTCTGGTATAGTTTCTCACACGGGACATGGCTGCCAGCTGTGCCCACGTCGACGCCGTGCTTTATTACAGATTACATGAGATCTTATACACTTTGTCCCATCCCCCAGGGGGTGATGGGCTCATAACCATATATGGGAAGTCCGGATTTGCGGACTGAGACAGTGAAAATCATATAACAGTCATGTACATTTGAACATCTTGATATGGGCTTCTGGGAAAACAGCCAAGTACATGCGTCCTTGCGTCTGGTTCGGTGGTTTTCTCTGAATTTCTAGAACATCTTCTTGCAAAGCCTTGGGATATCTGATGTAAGGTGACATTTAAGTTTTTTCTCATTTGGAATTGAATAAAACTTGCATATAGGTATAAAAGCATAAAAAACACATATGGCAATATATATATATACCCTCACAAACCCCCCTAAAAAACTTAATATGGAGATCAAGCATCAGACTTTGCACTTTTCCTCGGTCGTCTCTCCCTTGCGTCAGGGTTTCTCCACTGCCCGTAAGTCCCTACTCCTAAAAGGGAGGGATCCCTACCTCACCTCAGAAGGAGGCCATGGATTCCCTGGGCTTATTTCCGTGCCTCCATACCCTCTATCTGTACAAGTTAACACCCCACAGGGTGTGCCCTCGCCGGAACCTAAGGTCTTCTGCACTTTCCCTAGGCAAATGGGAAGTCCACTGACAGTCCATCTTATGAGACTGAGGCAGACACAGTACTAGTCCATCTCTCCATTCTTCTGGTAACATACGTGGTTGCCATTATCGGAACTGGCTCTTCATCTTTTTTCAAACAAGGGAAATTTTGGTGTCACATTATCCAGTCCCTTACTCATACTCTTTTTTTATCAAAGGGAAAATACACATACAAGAAATTACATACCCCACCTCTTTCTGCTAAAATCATATCCAGGGCCACTCTATTTTGGAACGTCATGGTTGCAGTGGGCCCTAGATGGTCAGCTAACCCTTGCAAAAGCATCTCTGGTGTAGTTTACAAACCTCTGCTGATTGTAATAGATATAATTCATCCAATCTACATTATTATTAACAGTGACAATAGCAAATAAGGACTCAAAACCTACTTTAACCTGATCTCTAGAATTAAATTCATCTGGCACCCCCCTTGGCACTCCTATTACATCTATGTGTACATGTGGATCAAAGTTACCACCTGGAGCGTCAATGTCTCTCTTAGCACGATGCGGTGTTGGATTCTCACCCTCAGTGTAGTCTTCATATTGCACATTTGATTGTATTAATTTGTTCTGAAACCTGAAACACGGGGCTAGTGTACAGTAGTCAAAGGTGTGTGTTAGAGGAATTGTACCACATTATAGCATTTAAAGGATATGCAGGATCATTAGTTTTTTTCAGTGCGAAGTGTGGATCCAAGTGGGCTTTCCTTCGAGCTTGACTGCAGTTGGGGTGGTGAACAACATCTGGTAGGGACATTCAAACCGGGTTTCTCGCTCAAACTTTTTTACATAGACCCTGTCACCTGGTTTAAGATTGTGACACTCATCTGTAGGACCTGGGATAAAAGCAGAGACTGCAGAATGCATTATTGACAATTCCTTGGAGAGACCTATGACAACATTAACAAGAAAATCATTCCCCAAACTCATCTACTGTGGAATGTATCCTACTAAGGAAAAAAAGAAAAACTAATGGAAAACACTCAATTCAAAATTTACCCATTTCCTTCATTGCCTTTTGTATCTACTTTCCCCTACTCCGCGGACGGTAGGGTGTGTGAAAAGCCTAGAATATACCCAAAACAGACATGATGTGTTGCATTATTTCACTTGTGAAGTGTGTACCTTTGTTTGACTCAATCACTTCCGGTACCCCATATCTGCGGATTACCTCATTCATGAGCTTCTGTGCGGTTACCTGCTTATTTACTTTGGTAACAGGGTAGGTCTCCAACCTGAAAAACATCAACATCAACAAGCACATATTCATACTTCCCAACAAGTGGGAGCTGAGTGTAGCCAATTTGCAATCCCTGAAATGGGTAGAGTGGCCCCGGCAAGTGTGATGTGGCAAATTTACTTCTGCCCTGTTGCTTTACGGCAAAGATCATGCAAAACTGGACAAATGATGCAGCAGCTACAGAAAACCAAGGAGCCACCCGTCCTTGTTCAAGCGTCGACATCACTACTGCTTTAAGAGGTGAGTCTTTCCGTGCGTCAGCTGGGCCATTATGAGGCACAGGGACTATGGTAAGCAAGTTCTGTTGACTGTTCACCATACGCCGTCCCTTTTTAGTCCATTTGTCTTTTTCTTAACTGTAAAGTCTTTAGCATATCAAAGTCCAATGGTTTTATCAAAGTCCAAGTTCAAATCAAAGTCCAAGTTCATATCAAAGTAGTCAAAGTCCAAAGTTATTATCAAATTCTTCTTTTCTTCTGTTCTTCCACGGCTTGAGGGCCGCTGCCTTTGCTGTGTGGCCTGTGATGGCGTTGCCTCTTGCTTCTCCGGGGTAGGAATTGGTGTGAGCTTTCCACTTTGTCAGGTAGAAGTAGGGCCTCCATGAGACTCTGCACCATTGCATCATTCTTAATTGGCTGTCCTGCTGTGGTAAAAAACTGTCTGGCCTTCCATGTTGGGCCGTAATCATGAGCTATGCCAAATGCATACCGGGAGTCAGTGTAAATGTTTGCCGTCTTACCTTCCTCCACTCTACACGCCTCCGTGAGTGCTTTTAGATCCGCTTCTTGTACTGCGACATACGAAGACATTCTGCTTTTTAGGACATCTTGTTGTGTAACCACTGTATATCCAGTGTGGAGTCGTCAATCACCCTGGGTATCATCTATAAAAAACAACTCAAAATATGCATTATTAACAAGGGCTTTCAGTAACCTTTTTTTAAAACTTAAATTTTCTTGTTGCATTACTGCTAGACAATCAGGCTGGTATTTTATTTCAAAAAGATCAGAACCTTGTTGCAAAAAATTTAAAAATGTAAAAATGACTTGCAAAAAATTTAAAAATGGCTGATTTGCAATACCTAAAATGGCTGACTTGCAATACCTAAAATGGCTGACTTGCAATACCTAGATCACCTACGCCTATTCCTCCCCCCCTTTGAAACAGGGTACGCAATTGGAACAAGAGCACCCGGTTTCAAGGTAGTACAACATTGTAAAAAGATTTGATGGATGCAGATAAGGCCTGTAAGATGTTAGCACCTATAACAGAAACATGAGTTACAACGGGACAGAATAATCTACAAAACATCTACTAATATTGGAAATGTGATATCCCTTTAAGTGAATTCATTATTAGTCTGTTCCTGCCTGCAATTTCTTATCAAATCTCAGACAGGAGAAAAAAAAACAAAACAGGAAAAAAAATAGCTGCTCAAAATCCTCACCCCCTCCCTCGTGCAAGAGGAGGGATGAAACATTATTACGTACTATTACATCATATAGCTCCACCCCTTTGATATTGGCACATTGCGTCCGTCTTCTCAATTCCATTTTAGCTTAACCGTCCACACGTCCACATCACAACCAAGCAAAGTCCCATGCATGGGGAGGACTTTCATCCCCAGTCAATTATCCACATCACACATTCCACCACAGCTCGAACACGGGTCACTAACTCTCATCCATCCATGCTCTCAAGTCTGCTCCGTCACCCCCCTTGAAGGTGTACCAGTACACACAGATGCACGGACAAAAAAAGTTTGGCAAACATACATACATCAGTTGAAAAACATTGAGGTGAGTGCTATTATAAAGTACATGATTCTATTGAGATGAGATTGTGAATGAGCGCTATCTTTGACAAATTATGTGAAAAAGTTTGCTGAGTGACTGAAATATTCTATATTTCTTATCTACTGAAGCTATTATATGCTGTATTAAGCACTGAAGTATTTTAGAATCTCTGGGTATTTTTCAACCCCCCTTGTGACCCTGACTGTTATCTCTCCGCGAATATGAAACACAGTTTTAGCTCAAACTATTGAAAAAACATTTGAACTCATAATTAACACATATGCTGGGACCTTGCAACATTCATTTTCAACCCCTGTATAAGTAAGAATATACATTAGAAATTGCCATATTTCCCTGCCTACTAAGACAGTATAACTAATTAAATTCATTTCAATTCATTGCAAGCAAGCCAAGATATTAACCAAGGATGTTATTGTATTTTCTCTCTCGCTGTTATCTTCCTGACCTTGGAAGGCTACACAGAGACTCGCAGCTATATGTCAACAAAACTCTTCTCCCCTAAAAGCAATCTCAGCTAACTATTTGCACTACAGTATATATATATATATACACATATATCCACCTAGTATGGATTATACATATTATCTATTATCTATCTTGTATTATACACATTTCCATCTCTTTGCCAAAAAAATCATATGCATTGTAACTTACTTATCGACTTTGCCTGCTCCCCTTATTTCTCTCCCCTACCTAACTGCCAATATAACCTTCAATAGACACTCTCCTGACGCCCTCTTGATCACTTACTGTACTTTTCAACATTTCACTTACGGACACTTTCTTAAACAAATAATGTGTACATACTTAACTTACTCTGACTGTCTCTCTCTCTCCCTAGCAAACCTTGATCTTCCAAGGCACCTCTCGGTCCTAAAGACCTCCTCCCAGACACCATTTTGTAATCTGCCGTGCGGGTCGGTCTGACACATTTTCATACAAGTTTTCTTACATTCTACAGATTCATCCACACGGCGGCAGCCCTTGAGGGGCTCTATCTTCTTTAATAAGATCTTATGCATATTACAACAACAAAAAATAACACGCTCCATAGAGTGAATCCTTCTGACCCGAATTGTCAGCCCCTTATATATGGCAATACAACCGAAGGCATCTTCTTCTTATGGAACCAGTCCCAAAGAGTACATCCCTCTCCTCAGCTAAACCATCAACAACTAAACTACACTAAAACGGAGGGTTCCTTCGTCAATGGGACCTGTCTTACAGAGTGCTTCCCTCTCCTCTAAACCATTAACGACTAAATAAACTCAAACGGAGGGTTCCTTCATCTGTGAGACAAAATGAAAAGTAAGAGAAAAAAAAATTCTGCAGATACAACAAACAATCTCCACTATCACTAAAACGCTACGGACTTCAACAACAAATAGACTACAGACTAGTTTCTGGGTGAGCCATTGGTGCGCATATCACGGTCAGTGGTCCATGATGGCAAACCCGGAGCCCACACGAGTTACCGTGTAGGACTCTTAACCCAACCCGTCCGGTCACAAACCACAGATAGTCAGTCCCGCTGCAAGACTTGCAGTGTAAAACACAACATAAATATATGTTTGTCTTACCTGGAGTTCTTGTGAGTTGATCAGGCTCGGTTTGCAGCAGGACGGTTTCTCAGTAGCGTGGATCCGGGTGAATTGCACTGTAAGCTCCGATTTTACCGCCGCACGTTCGGGCGCCATTTATGAGGGTTAAAATTCTAAGTGCAACACCAATCGGGCCCACCCCACTTGCCCCGCTGCCGGCCGTAAGAATAGACACCACACAGAGGTCTGGTATAGTTTCTCACATGGGACATGGCTGCCAGCTGTGCCCACGTCGACGCCGTGCTTTATTACAGATTACATGAGATCTTATACACTTTGTCCCATCCCCCAGGGGGTGATGGGCTCATAACCATATATGGGAAGTCCGGATTTGCGGACTGAGACAGTGAAAATCATATAACAGTCATGTACATTTGAACATCTTGATATGGGCTTCTGGGAAAACAGCCAAGTACATGCGTCCTTGCGTCTGGTTCGGTGGTTTTCTCTGAATTTCTAGAACATCTTCTTGCAAAGCCTTGGGATATCTGATGTAAGGTGACATTTAAGTTTTTTCTCATTTGGAATTGAATAAAACTTGCATATAGGTATAAAAGCATAAAAAACACATATGGCAATATATATATATACCCTCACACAGGTACTTCATATGAGACAATTGATAAAGTAGCTATCCTTTACAGTATTATGTGTTTATACATTGGGTCTGCCCAGCGATTGAACAGCACCTATTGGCACCACCCTAGGGGAAGTTATGAAACACACTATATATTCTGGGCTCGGCCAGCTTCTTCTTATACAATCTGGTCTACCATCAAGATCACAGGTCTCGCTTCTGTTTTTTATTTTTCTTATCATGGGGTACTCCTGAATGGGGTGATTGTACTCATTTATAGACCAAGCGAATAGGATACCGTAATCTACCTTGTAGGCCAGTATAGTGACTGATCTAATATTCAGGGCGATTGTAGTTGCTTATAGACGATGCAAACAGGCTTCTGAATTTTACCTCTTATACTGGCAGTTTCGTGGTTGGGTACTGCTTGTAGTGCAGTATCTGCCCATACTGGACATGGCAGTATCTCTGGCCGTATTACACCGGGTGTCTCTCTGCTTTCGGTACAGTCCAGGCTGAGCACACAGTGTCCCTAACAGGCACGTTTAGGATCCAATGGAGCTGAAGACTTTAAATTAATGGGTCAGAATAACGTAGCCACCTGCTAGGTCAGGCTACTTCTCTCTTGAACCAAGGCTGGCACAGGCATATTCAGGATTATACCCCCTGGGCGCCTAATAGGGTGATTGTGACCCACTTTTCTACTGCAATATTTCTGGCAGCAAGGTCCTCAGACTCTATCTCGATAGTCTTAATGCCTAAACTTATCTAACCCAGCGGAGTTGTAATAATCCGCCACCTATAATAAGCTCTAGAATCTCCTGAAGATCCGCCTTATTTGCAGTGAAACACGTTGAGTCATAAATCTGAGCTTGATCTACTCACCTCTCATCTACATACTGATACTAAACCCTGAAAATGCAGGGATTTTATATTTCTTTGACATAAATCTATGAACATTGTGGGGGCTGAGATTTCTTCTCTCTTAGCCTACTCACTATTTATGTTTGTCTCTAGAATTGCAGCACTTAAATATGCTCACTATCTAGGAATGATAGACTATCTGTTATAGGCCTAACTACAAAGCATCTCAAGACCAAACCATAGAGAATTAACCTCTTTCTTCTATGTGCCTGAGTGTTTAGTTTTGTCCAATTGTTGCCCTGTTAGTTACACACGTGGTCACCACACGTGACAGGGCGCCGACCGCGTGGCATCTGTGCCCTATATGTGTGTGTGTTTTTAGGAATTATTCTAATAAAAAATTAGTTTTAGCTATTTTTTTTACAGGGACAGAGAGATCAAAAATATATCAAGAATTTTTTCATAGAACAGATCCCTAAAATTTAGAGATGAGCGAACGTGTTCGTCTGAACTTGATATCCGTGCGGATATTAGGGTGTTCGGGATGTTCGTTATTCGTAACGAACACCATGCGGTGTTCGGGTTACTTTCACTTCCTTCCCTGAGACGTTAGCGCGCTTTTCTGGCCAATTGAAAGACAGGGAAGGCATTACAACTTCCTCCTCTGTTGTTCCAGCCCTATACCACCCCCCTGCTGTGAGTGGCTGGCGAGATCAGGTGTCCGCCGAATATAAAAGTCGGCCCCTCCCGCGGCTCGCCTCAGATGCCTTGTGAGTTAGATGAGGGACAGTGCTGTTTGTACCGGAGCTGCTGTAGGGAAAGAATTTGTAGTTAGTGTAGGCTTCAAGACCCCCAAAGGTCCTTATTAGGGCCACTGATAGCTGTGTGTTGGCTGCTGTTAGCAGTGGCAATTTTTTTTTCTTCTCAAAATCGGCTCTGCAGAGCGTTGCACCCGGCATTAGGGACAGAAGTGTTGCATAGGCAGGGAGAGTGTTAGGAGTGAGTGTAGCCTTCAAGAACCTCAACGGTCCTTTCTAGGGCCATATTTAACCGTGTGCAGTACTGTGCTGGCTGCTGTTAGCTGTGCTGCATATTTTTTTTCTTCTCAAAATCGCCTCTGCAGAGCATTGCACCCTCCATTGATACTGCAGGGAAAGAATTGTGTAGGCAGGGCCACAACACAGTTATTATTCATTGAATATACGCAGTGCGGCCTTTTGCTTGTAAAACAAGTGAAAAAAATTCTATTTGACCTGCCTCTGTCCGTCCTAAGGGCTGTGGACACGTGTCGGCTGCGTGTGCAACGTTTAAAAATCAGACGCACCCAGCTACGTTTTACTCCTGGCTTCGCCATTTGCTTTCCTTAATTTGGAAAAAAAATACCTGCTCTGCCAGAGTTATAATAACTCTGCTACCCTCAAGTTCTGTGCCACATTAGCAGGGCCACAGCACAGTTATTAAACTTCTCATGTTCATTGAATATACGCAGTGCTGCCTTTTGGTGGAAAAAAACTGAAAATAATTCTATTTGTCCTGCCTCTGTCCGTCCTAAGGGCGGTGGACACGTGTCGGCTGCGTGTGCAACGTTTAAAAATCAGACGCACCCAGCTACGGTTTACTGCTGGCTTCGCCATTTGCTTTCCTTAATTGGGAAAAAAAATACCTGCTCTGCCAGAGTTAATAACTCTGCTACCCTCACGTTCTGTGACACATTAGCAGGGCCACAGCACAGTTATTAAACTTCTCATGTTCATTGAATATACGCAGTGCTGCCTTTTGGTGGAAAAAAACTGAAAATAATTCTATTTGTCCTGCCTCTGTCCGTCCTAAGGGCGGTGGACACGTGTCGGCTGCGTGTGCAACGTTTAAAAATCAGACGCACCCAGCTACGGTTTACTGCTGGCTTCACCATTTGCTTTCCTTAATTGGGAAAAAAAATACCTGCTCTGCCAGAGTTAATAACTCTGCTACCCTCACGTTCTGTGCCACATTAGCAGGGCCACAGCACAGTTATTAAACTTAGATTATTCATTCACTAGAGGCAGTGGGGCCTTTCGTTTTCAAAAAAGGGAAAAAATTATATTTGGCCTGCAGTCTTGCGCCAATTTATTTCCTGCCTGTGAAATCAAATCACTGGTAATACAGCATGCTGAGGGGTAGGGGTAGGCCTAGAGGACGTGGACGCGGCCGAGGACGCGGAGGGCCAAGTCAGGGTGTGGGCACAGGCCGAGCTCCTGATCCAGGTGTGTCGCAGCCGACTGCTGCGCGATTAGGAGAGAGGCACGTTTCTGGCGTCCCCACATTCATCGCCCAATTAATGGGTCCACGCGGGAGACGGTTATTAGAAAATGAGCAGTGTGAGCAGGTCCTGTCCTGGATGGCAGAAAGTGCTTCGAGCAACCTATCGTCAACACGCAGTTCTGCGCCGTCCACTGCTGCAAATCCGAGTCCTCTGTCTGCTGCTCCTCCTTCCTCCCAGCCTCCTCACTCCACTACAATGACACCTGCTCAGGAGCGGGAACACTCCCAGGAACTGTTCTCGGGCCCCTGCTTAGATTGGGCAGCAGCGGTTCCTCTCCCACCAGAGGAGTTTATCGTCACTGATGCCCAACCATTCGAAAGTTCCCGGGGTCCGGGGGAAGAGGCTGGGGACTTCCGCCAACTGTCTCAACAACTTTCTGTGGGTGGGGAGGACGATGACGATCAGACACAGTTGTCTTGCAGTGAGGTAGTAGTAAGGGCAGTAAGTCCGAGGGAGCAGGGCACAGAGGATTCGGAGGAAGAGCAGCAGGACGATGAGGTGACTGACCCCACCTGGTGTGCAACGCTTACTCAGGAGGACAGGTCTTCAGAGGGGGAGTCAAGGGCATCAGCAGGGCAGGTTGCAAGAGGCAGTGCGGTGGCCAGGGGTAGAGGCAGGGCCAGACCGAATAATCCACCAACTGTTTCCCAAAGCGCCCCCTCGCGCCATGCCACCCTGCAGAGGCCGAGGTGCTCAAAGGTCTGGCAGTTTTTCACAGAGACGCCTGACGACCGACGAACAGTGGTGTGCAACCTTTGTCGCGCAAAGCTCAGCCGGGGAGCCAACACCAACAGCCTCACCACCACCACCATGCGCAGACATATGATGGCCAAGCACCCCACAAGGTGGGACGAAGGCCGTTCAGCGCCTCCGGTTTGCACCCCTGCCTCTCCCCCTGTGCCCCAACCTGCCACTGAGATGCAACCCCCCTCTCAGGACACAGGCACTACCGCCTCATGGCCTGCACCCACACCCTCATCTCCGCTGTCCTCGGCCCCATCCAGCAGTGTAGTTCAGCGCACCGTCCAGCCGTCGCTTGCGCAACTGTTGGAGCGCAAGCGCAAGTACGCCGCCACGCACCCGCACGCTCAAACGTTAACCGTCCGCATAGCAAAAGTCATCAGCCTTGAGATGCTGCCGTATAGGGTTGTGGAAACGGAGTCCTTCAAAAGTATCATGGAGGCGGCGGCCCCGCGCTACTCAGTTCCCAGTCGCCACTACTTTTCCCGATGTGCCGTCCCAGCCCTGCACGACCACGTCTCCCGCAACATTGTACGCACCCTCACCAACGCGGTTACTGCCACGGTCCACTTAACAACGGACACGTGGACAAGCACAGGCGGGCAGGGCCACTATATCTCCCTGACGGCACATTGGGTGAATTTAGTGGAGGCTGGGACAGAGTCAGAGCCTGGGACCGCTCACGTCCTACCCACCCCCAGAATTGCGGGCCCCAGCTCGGTGGTGGTATATGCGGAGGTGTATGCTTCCTCCACTAAAGCACCCTCCTCCTCCTCCTCCTCCTCTGTCTCGCAATCAAGATGTGTTAGCAGCAGCATGTCGCCAGCAGTCGGTGTCGCGCGGTGTGGCAGCACAGCGGTGGGCAAGCGTCAGCAGGCCGTGCTGAAACTGCTCAGCTTAGGCGATAAGAGGCACACGGCCCTCGAACTGCTGCAGGGTCTGACACAGCAGACCGACCGCTGGCTTGCGCCGCTGAGCCTCCAACCGGGCATGGTCGTGTGTGACAACGGCCGTAACCTGGTGGCGGCTCTGCAGCTCGGCAGCCTCACGCACGTGCCATGCCTGGCCCACGTCTTTAATTTGGTGGTTCAGCGCTTTCTGAAAAGCTACCCACGCTTGTCAGACCTGCTCGTAAAGGCGCGCCGGCTCTGCGCACATTTCCGCAAGTCCCACATGGACGCTGCCACCCTGCGCACCCTGCAACATCACTTTAAGCTGCCACTGCACCGACTGCTGTGCGACGTGCCCACACGGTGGAACTCTACGCTCCACATGTTGGCCAGGCTCTATGAACAGCGTAGAGCTATAGTGGAATACCAACTCCAACATGGGCGGCGCAGTGGGAGTCAGCCTCCTCAATTCCTTTCAGAAGAGTGGGCCTGGTTGGCAGACATCTGCCATGTCCTTGGTAATTTTGAGGAGTCTACCCAGGTGGTGAGCGGCGATGCTACAATCATTAGCGTCACCATTCCTCTGCTATGCATCTTGAGAAATTCCCTGCAAAGCATAAAGGCAGCTGCTTTGCGCTCGGAAACGGGGGCGGGGGAAGACAGTATGCCGCTGGATAGTCAGGGCACCCTCCTGTCTATTTCTCAGCGCGTACAGGAGGAGGAGGAGGAGCATGAGGAGGATGAGGAGGAGGGGGAAGAGACAGCTTGGCCCGCTGCTGACGGTACACCGGCTGATTGCCTGTCATCCTTTCAGCGTGTATGGCCTGAGGAGGAGGAGGAGGATCCTGAAAGTGATCTTCCTAGTGAAGACAGCCATGTGTTGCGTACTGGTACCCTGGCACACATGGCTGACTTCATGTTAGGATGCCTTTCTCGTGACCCTCGCGTTGCACGCATTCTGGCCACAACGGATTACTGGGTGTACACACTGCTCGACCCACGCTATAAGGAGAACCTGCCCACTCTCATTCCCGAAGAGGAAAGGGGTTCGAGAGTGTTGCTATACCACAGGACCCTTGCGGACAAGCTGATGGTAAAATTCCCAGCCGACAGCGCTAGTGGCAGAAGGCGCAGTACCGAGGGCAAGGTAGCAGGGGAGGTGCGGAGATCGAGCAGCATGTACATCCCAGGCAGTGCAACAGTCTTTAAGGGCCTGGACAGCTTTATGGCTCCCCACCAAGACTGTGTCACCGCTCCCCAGTCAAGGCTGAGTCGGCGGGAGCACTGTAAAAGGATGGTGAGGGAGTACGTAGCCGATCGCACGACCGTCCTCCGTGACGCCTCTGCCACCTACAACTACTGGGTGTCAAAGCTGGACACATGGCCTGAACTAGCGCTGTATGCCCTGGAGGTGCTTGCTTGTCCTGCGGCTAGCGTCTTGTCGGAGAGGGTGTTTAGTGCGGCTGGGGGAATCATCACAGATAAGCGTACCCGCCTGTCAACCGACAGTGCCGACAGGTTAACACTCATCAAGATGAACAAAGGCTGAATTTCGCCAGACTTCTCTTCTTCACCAGCGGACAGCAGCGATACGTAAGCAATACGTAGGCTGCACCCGCGGATGGAAGCTACGTTCTTTCTCACCATCCAAAACGGGGACATTTCTGCTTCATCAATCTGTGTCTAATATTCCTCCTCCTCCTGCTCCTCCTCCTGAAACCTCACGTAATCACGCTGAACGGGCAATTTTTCTTAGGGCCACAAGGCTCACTCAAATAATTTTTCTAAACAACTTTTAAAAGTTTCAATGCGCTTAAAAGCGTTGGAACTGTAACTTGAACCAATTTTTCGTTACACTGGGCTGCCTCCAGGCCTAGTTACCACTTAAGCCACATTAACCAAAGCGATTAATGGGTTTCACCTGCCCTCTTGGCTGGCCATGGCCAATTTTTGGGATGTACATTAGTACTGTTGATACAGCAATTTTTGTGGGCCCTCGCCTACAGTGTAATCAAATTAATTTTTAGCCCACCTGCATTCCAGCTGACGTTACCTCAGCTGTGTTGGGCAATGCAATGGGATATATTTATGTACCGCCGGTGGCTTCCTGGCACCCACCCATGCTGTGGGTCCACAGGGAGTTTAACCTACATGTGTCCACTTGTAAAGAACCCCAGTCTGACTGGGGCATGCAGTGTGGGCCGAAGCCCACCTGTATTACGCACGACATTACTACCTCAGCTGTGTTGGGCAATGCAATGGGATATTTCTATGTACCGCCGGTGGCTTCCTGGCACCCACCCATGCTGTGGGTCCACAGGGAGTTTAACCTACATGTGTCCACTTCTAAAGAACCCCAGTCTGACTGGGGCATGCAGTGTGGGCCGAAGCCCACCTGTATTATGCACGACATTACTACCTCAGCTGTGTTGGGCAATGCAATGGGATATTTTTGTGTACCGCCGGTGGGTTCCAGGGAGCCACCCATGCTGTAGGTGCACACGGAGTGTAACCTACATGTGTCCACTTGTAAAGAACCCCAGTCTGACTGGGGCATGCAGTGTGGGCCGAAGCCCACCTGTATTACGCACGACATTACTACCTCAGCTGTGTTGGGCAATGCAATGGGATATTTCTATGTACCGCCGGTGGCTTCCTGGCACCCACCCATGCTGTAGGTGCACACGGAGTGTAACCTACATGTGTCCACTTGTAAAGAACCCCAGTCTGACTGGGGCATGTAGTGTGGGCCGAAGCCCACCTGTATTACGCACGACATTACTACCTCAGCTGTGTTGGGCAATGCAATGGCATATTTCTATGTACCGCCGATGGCTTCCTGGCACCCACCCATGCTGTGGGTCCACAGGGAGTTTAACCTACATGTGTCCACTTCTAAAGAACCCCAGTCTGACTGGGGCATGCAGTGTGGGCCGAAGCCCACCTGTATTACGCACGACATTACTACCTCAGCTGTGTTGGGCAATGCAATGGGATATTTTTGTGTACCGCCGGTGGGTTCCAGGGAGCCACCCATGCTGTAGGTGCACACGGAGTTTAACCTACATGTGTCCACTTCTAAAGAACCCCAGTCTGACTGGGGCATGCAGTGTGGGCCGAAGCCCACCTGTATTACGCACGACATTACTACCTCAGCTGTGTTGGGCAATGCAATGGGATATCTTTGTGTACCGCCGGTGGGTTCCAGGGAGCCACCCATGCTGTCGGTCTACAGGGACTTCACAATAGGGAGTTGTACCTGCCTGTGTCTATGAATTAAAAAGCCCGGTCTAACTGGGGCATGCAGACACCTTGACAGAATGAATAGTGTGTGGCACATAGGTTCCCCATTGCTATGCCCACGTGTGCAGCTCCTGATGGCGGTGGCACAGGATTCTATTTCTCATTGCTTCTGTACAGCATTGTGGGCTATCGCCCCGCCCCTTTTAAAGAGGGTCGCTGCCTAGCCATGCCAACCTCTGCAGTGTGTGCCTGTGGTTCCTCCTCATGGCAGACGCACTTCTAAATAGACATGAGGGTGGTGTGGCATGAGGGACACTTTGGTGTGCGCTGTGGGGGGGAGGGGGGGGGTGGTTGGGCAGCATGTAACCCAGTAGAAGTGGCAGTGGAGTGTCATGCAGGCGGTGATTGTGCTTTGTTGGAGGTAGTGTGGTGCTTAGCAAAGGTATGCCATGCTACTGATGGCTTTTCAGAAGTAAAAGTTGTTGGGAGGGCGGGGGGGCCCACTCTTGCCGCTATTGTGGCTTAATAGTGGGACCTGTGAACTTGAGATGCAGCCCAACATGTAGCCCCTCGCCTGCCCTATCCGTTGCTGTGTCGTTCCCATCACTTTCTTGAATTGCCCAGATTTTCACACATGAAAACCTTAGCGAGCATCGGCGAAATACAAAAATGTTCTGGTCGCCCATTGACTTCAATGGGGTTCGTTATTCGAAACGAACCCTCGAACATCGCGGGAAGTTCGTTTCGAATAACGAACACCCGAACATTTTGGTGTTCGCTCATCTCTACTAAAATTGAACTTTTATTTATTTAATTTAAAAATGGCTCAAAAGAATGACATACTCATACACATATCAGTGTCATCACCACCCCAAATTCAGTGTGACCGCCACATCAGATGTCTCCAGCCCACCATCAAGGCTGGAGGCTATGCCTGAATCCTGCTTTGTTATTTTTATCCATGATCATTAGCATAGGGTCTTGATCTGTAACTGAGATATCGCTCTTAGATACTGCTTTATCAGCTACTCTATACATACTGAGAATCTCATTTTAGGATTTAGGCAAGGGAGATTGTTCCTGCATTTGGCATCCGCCTTAGTATATTTTATCCATGATGAGTTAGCGCTATTTTGACATCGTCACATGGATTTTAGGCAGGGTTAGTTGTGAGCATCTATAACTCATCTAGGGATTTTTTGTGTATATAGGTGTCTTTTGTGTATATAGGTGTCTTTTGTTTTTCTATCTGACACCTCCAGATAAGGATATGGGGAACGTCTTTTTCCTGATGAAGTCGCGGAAAGAGATATAAATGCTTCAAATATACAAATCTATCCATAAACCAATATCTGTGTTACATCTACACTAATCCATACGAGGGGCTGATATACATCATTCACCTAACAGTCAAGTAAAACTAAAATTAAATAACAAACATCTGGGAACATCTGGATGTTGGAATAAATCATATCCCTTTCCTGTTAATCAGAAATAAAAACATCTGGGAACGTCTGTGGAATTAAAGGGGTTGTCCCGCGCCGAAACGGGTTTTTTTTTTTTTAACCCCCCCCCCCCCCCCCCGTTCGGCGCGAGACAACCCCGATGCAGGGGTTAAAAAAACAACCCGCACAGCGCTTACCTGAATCCCGGCGGTCCGGCGTCTTCATACTTACCTGCTGAAGATGGCCGCCGGGATCCTCTGTCTCCGTGGACCGCAGGGCTTCTGTGCGGTCCATTGCCGATTCCAGCCTCCTGATTGGCTGGAATCGGCACGTGACGGAGCGGAGCTACACGGAGCCGGCATTCTACACGAGCGGCCCCATAGAAGACTGCAGAAGACCCGGACTGCGCAAGCGCGGCTAATTTGGCCATCGGAGGGCGAAAATTAGTCGGCACGATGGAGACGAGGACGCCAGCAACGGAGCAGGTAAGTATAAAACTTTTTATAACTTCTGTATGGCTCATAATTAATGCACGATGTACATTACAAAGTGCATTATTATGGCCATACAGAAGTGTATAGACCCACTTGCTGCCGCGGGACAACCCCTTTAACCATATCCCTGTCTTGTTTCCCTATTTGATGTATGGAATAGGATGTTATTAACCGTCTTTGGTCCTACACTAATGATATTGGTGTTGGACAAAGGATGTAGGTGACTCATGCCTTTCTGGAGTGGACTTGACTGATATAGGCTGGTACTCCCAGTTAATATCTGTTGGGAATTTATTACCAGTATCTATCCAGAGTGAGCGTTTACACCTCGGGTTACTCTTAATTAAATCAGTGCTTATACCATCTGTACACCAGTATGTGCCGGTCACACTGAATTTGAGGTGGTGGTGACACTGATATATGTATGAATTTGTCATTCTTTTGAGCCATTTTTAAATGAAATAAATAAAAGTTAGATTTTAGGGATCTGTTCTGTGAAAAAATAGTTTTATCTTTTAAGTCTACTCTGACGGGATTGAATAATAATAGACTTTCCTGCACTCTGTGATATGATCTAAGATTATGCAATTAAAGGAATATCTGAGGATTATACCATGTGTATAATATTAATATTTACCAGATCATGCAATAAAACTAGTCCTAATAGATCTCTTTATTTATGGATGAGTGTCTTGATTGGGTACATTTCACCTGTATACCCTTTGGAAACAGTGTGGCAAATTACTATCAGTTCCGGTATGGATTACCCATTATAGATATATTTTTTATGGGATCTTCTCTATCCCCCTCAATATCTATACTGCCTATATATATGGTTACTATAGCTCTATCAGTAGAGGTTGATTACCTCTATTTAATGTATACAATACATGTATTATGATTTTTGATACCACTTATTGAATTGAGTGATATGTCATGTTTACTATATGTATATACATAATATAGATCTATCAGCAGGACTCGTTTGTTCTGTCTAAATGTAGTATCACCATTTGAATATTTGGCTATACTTTATTATCGGTCCCTCTGGATGTCCTGTCTGGAAACTTCAGCCTGTAGCTGTGCGTGAGTGCCAAGGCTCAGTGGTTGCGCTGTGTGTCTATGTTGTCATGGATCCGCATTGAATCTACGTCAACTTGGAGATGCTCCGTCACTAGGTGGCAAAGCGGCATGTTCTGGTCTGCGACTGCAGATCACAAACCATAAGGAATCTGAAGACTGATTGGAGCGGGTAGGACTTAGGGACACATGTATTTAAGGCTACCATCTCTGAACAATATTTCACGTCCACAAGTGGAAGGAACTTATAATTTGTATAGTGTCAACTTATTCCACAGCGCTTTCAGTTAATTTGTCTATTATTGTATTGCTGATATGCAATTGGTTTTGGAAAGTCACCAATATATATTATATGGAAGTATATCGGGGTCCCTAAAGAGCTCCTTGTTGAGAAAAACGTGTCGGTCCAGGACCCTTTTACTGTCAAGAGTACTATTTCCTCCTCTTCATCTTTTGGGAAATGATCTTATTTACGCCTCCCCTAGCTTTCGGGAGGTGGCTGTATATAAAAGAACAATTATTTTTGGTACAGTGACACCAAACACAACCATATACTTAGATCCTGACTTTATCACCCACTATATAAGTGAGAAGTATTCTAAGAATTTAATAGCTCATCAGTATGGGATATTTACAAAACAGTACCAAACTCTGATATAATAAGAGATAGGCAGGTCACTCACATGCTTGGTTGAACAAAGATGGTTAAAAGTCATATATTTATAACCTAATACTGGTACATTGTTGCCAGTTAATGGGTTATTAAAGAATAAAGTGTACTCAATAACACATGATTTAATTACATTCTTGCCTTTAAAACATAAACAAAGGTTAAGGTGTAAACAGTAACACACTTTCTATTTATGGACATTTGCCTTAACACTTTCCAATCCAATTTGTATCCTGGTTTTCCTAGGGGGCTTACTCTTTTTCTGCCGATATATAACGGCACTATCTGCTGGCTAAAGCCAGTACTGCATGAGGTGACACATTGGATAGGCTCCGACAGCAGAGAGGCTGGCAATATACAGTAAGAGAACCCCGATGGATGTCTTCCAACATCGGAGCTATACTGCCTTAAATCATAATGTCTTCAATGGTCAGACAGTGGATTGGAAAGGGTTAAAATACGGCTCCAACTGGTGATCTGGCCACCTAATTTCTACTAAGTCTAGATATATCTCTTTGATCTAATCTCTACTAAAGTCTGAAAGATAAATAAAATCTTGTGTACCCTGAGATAATAATAGGCATCTAGATATTGTGTAGTGGTGAATGAACAAACGATTAATCAGGCTGACCAGTGACCAGTGGTCCCATTTTTAGATGTCATTACATAAGAAGTTAATTTATGTCTGTGTATTGTATTTGCACACCATTAGTTCTCGGTAATACCTCTATGCTTATATAACATTATTGGCATAAACTGGGATCTATACTAGAAGATAGTCTCAGAATATAGGGGTTGACATCTTACTCTTTGAAAAAAGTGATGAAGAGGCGGTGCCTCCTAGTATTATAACTCTGAGACCACTGAAGGGCCTGATTTACCCATTCCCACGCGATAAGCTCATTTAATAATAAAGTGTGATCCTGGTATTTTGGATTCACGCATTTATTAGGCGTTATAAGAAGTGTACACGCATTTTTTAAGGGTATTTAATAAAAGTTAATTTTTAATTCTTTGGTTCTTTTCGGTGATTCATGAATCAAAAATACCACCAAAAATGGAGCAATTTGTGATGTAATTAAGCCATGAAATTGGTGGTACACAGCCATACAATTTGACAGATGTCTTAAATTCAATAGAGCGACTGTGATAAATCTGGTACACCCTGTCTGCCTGTCTCACTATTAGACAGTACTAATAAATCTGCCTCACTGTTCTTGACTTAAAGAGAACTGTCATCACTCCTGACCTGTCTGTTTAAGCAAATAATTCCCCCCCCTCCAGGAAAAAAAAGGTTCGACCATCAATTCTAAGAACTCCACATTGTGCTATTTATGTTGCTCTTCCAAGAAACTAACGAACACATTGACAACTGTGCATTACCTGTTGAGGGTACGTCCCTACACACTCTGACACCATCTATCAGGACTAGCAGTGTCCGATTATATAGGAACACACCCCTTTTGACCCCTTTGACAAGTAGAATGGTACTGCCCAGTTGTAAATTTAATAACAAATTTCTAGGAAAAATAACACAGAAACACAGATTGCAGAGTTCTAAGAAAAGAATTGCGATTTTATGGAGAAGGTAAATATTTCCTAAAATAGGAGAGCTGACTGATCCATTTTTAAATAGGGGAGAGCTACAATAGCAGACATGGCTCATGGGCAAAAGTGGTGTCTTGTCTAGAAAAAGGGGCACTTCTTTTCTAATCCTGGATAATTCTAGACAACCTCTATCAATTATAGACTGCAAGAAGGAAGCAGAACATCGCACCCGGAAGCTTTCTACAGTTATTGTAATATTCAAGTTTTTGTTATGATTGTGTTCCTTTAGGTGTTGAAGGATGGGCGCCTTACAAGTAAATCTGGAATTTCTTCACATCCACTGTTAGATGCAACTCTGTTTGGAAGATGGTATCAAAAAGACCCCAAAATATGATGTGGAGATTATATTCAGTGTTGGAAGAAATATTCTGTGCAATGTCACCAATTTAATACCAGCTGAAGATTTCAGTTGTATTTCAAAAGTAACTTGTGTTTGGGTTGTTTTTTTGGCAAATTCCACTTTTTCTTTTTCTTTGTGTATTCACTTACTTTACGCCACTAATTTTTTTGTGATATATGAGATATATGTTCCAAATTGTGATCAATAAACTTTATTGCACTGTTTATAAAATGGTAATTTAAGAAACCAGTATTACAATTACCTTTACTGTCCCTCTAAAGCCTTTATATATCTTTGTGCCACTGAAGAACACTTATGTGATGTAAGACCACAGCCATGGTTCCCCGCTACATTAAAAGATTAACACCTGTGTCACACTAGTGTATTTGTGTGCACATTTGCACCACATTATTTACAGCTGGCATTGCATATTTGTGTGCGCATTAGCAGTTTTTACTGTACTTTTTGCACACGCAGGTTGTGTGCAATTGTGCGCTCAAAATAAAACACACACCAATGCTCTCAGCCATTGAAATGGCCAATTCAATTTATGAGATCAAGATGTGTTCTTTTCCTGTGCAAATGCACAGGAAAGAAGAGCATGCTGCATTGTATTTAGTGTGACGCAATTATGTATCAAAATACGCGCTTGTGAACTAACCCAATCAAATCAGATGATAGTAGCATTAAAAGTCCAGCACAGGCAGATACAATTCATAAGATTTATTTAAACACAGTCATCCCCATTGAGCCTCATAAACTAAGTTATAGTTTTCAAAGTTGAGGGAACAGGGAGTCCAGGGAGGCATCTTTCATACTCACCCAGCCTATTGCTCTAGCACTGTGTCTCCTCAATTACACAGTATGAAATCATGCACAAATTGGTAAAAATTACAACTTTTACTCACTTTCACATGGTGGGTCTGCAGCGTCCGAGCGAGGTGCGCCAAAGTGGGTAGACCACGTGGTAGTCAAGATGGCCGTCATGGGTGGCTCTGCGATTCCACCCGACAATGGTGTCTGCTCGGTCGCACACAGTGGCAAAAACAGTTGAACAGTCTATCTCTGGAAGCGATGGGTTTTTGTGTTGTCATGGTGATGCCAGTATCTCTAACACGATGGACCCTCGGTGTGTGCATAAATAATTGACAAGAGTTCTGGAAGCTTGGTAATCCAAACTGGAGATACGCAGTTTACTTCAGCTTTTGCATAAACATGGAGAAATAACAATTACAGTCCTTTAAACATTTGCAGTAGACTCTGGAGTTACAGTAGATGACAACGTTGTTCCATACTCTAAGGCCTCATGTCCACTAGGAAATTTAGGCCCGTGCGGATTCTTAAAGGAGATGTCCCGAGGCAGCAAGTGGGTCTATACACTTCTGTATGGCCATAATAATGCACTTTGTAATGTACATTGTGCATTAATTATGAGCCATACAGAAGTTATAAAAAGTTTTATACTTACCTGCTCCGTTGCTGGCGTCCTCGTCTCCATGGAGCCGACTAATTTTTGGCCTCCGATGGCCAAATTAGCCGCGCTTGCGCAGTCCGGGTCTTCAGCTTTCTTCTATGGAGCCGCTCGTGCCAGAGAGCGGCTCCGTGTAGCTCCGCCCCGTCACGTGCCGATTCCAGCCAATCAGGAGGCTGGAATCGGCAGTGGACCGCACAGAAGAGCTGCGGTCCACGAAGGTAGAAGATCCCGGCGGCCATCTTCAGCGGTAAGTATTGAAGTCACCGGACCGCCGGGATTCAGGTAAGCGCTGTGCGGGTGGTTTTTTTAACCCCTGCATCGGGGTTGTCTCGCGCCGAACGGGGGGGGGGGTTTAAAAAAAAAAAAAAACCCGTTTCGGCGCGGGACATCTCCTTTAATGCAGAATCCCGCAGCGGGTCCCTCCTTTCCCGCAGACATGAAGCCTATAAATTGATAATACTCACCTGTCCGGACGCTGCGGTTTCCCGTCCGTCGCAGACGGATCTTCTTTCCTTCTCCCTGGCGGATGTGCTCGGCACGCCGGCAGCGTGCCGTGCGCATGCGCCATGCACTCTTCTTTTTTTTTTAATCCCTGCTTTTCCGCGGCCCCACGGAAATTAAGAATTAATTAAGAAATTAAGCTGCGGGTGTGCTGCAGATGTGGACAGCTTCCATAGGCTTCAATGGAAGACTGCGGGAGCCATCCATGTGGGAAGCCCGCAGAAAATGGAGCATGCTGCGGGTGATTTCCCGCATGTGTGATCCACGTGGCAGAGAAAAATGACATCCGCAGGTATTTACTTACCTGCGGGTGTCTAATGCATCTCTATGGATGTGGATCATGCGTGCGGGACACCGGCGCGGATTTCATAAATATAAATAGCCAGTGGATATGAGGCCTTAGTTCTGATGCAAAGACAATTAAACACCAACGTTTTCTCTGTCTCTCTCTTAGAGATTTCTCAGAGACATTCCCACAGTTGCAGTTATCTGTAAGGGTACTCTGGTGCTTGTGATTGCAGCTAGTGAGGGTTTGAGGTGATGGGCCTATTATGTCTCCCTGGCTTCTCTATGCTCTTAGGGGTTTGTGTAAACTCACTGTTGTGTAGACATGTCCCGAAATTGAAGCTCCTCACTGCCACTGGTTACGGTAAAGTCTTTGCTCCCTCTCATGAAACAGGCTTCATCCACTCCAGATTACTGCACCTCCTCTCCTAACTTCTCACTCCGACTCCATAGAAAAACAGGCACAGGCCAAGCAGTAGGGAAATCGCTCGGCTTCTTCCATTCTCCTCTCACTCTCCGGACTTGCAGAGACCAACTCTCTCTTCACTCTTGCACTCTCTAAACAGAACTTATTGCATAGACGGCGCTCTCAGACTCTCTTTTGCAAGACTCAGAAGCAGACTGCACAGCTCAGCATCAGCATCAGCACAGCATCCTTACAAAACACATATGCATAGCACGATCACTTGACTAACAAAAAGATACATTCTCAGACAGACATCTTACATACCAGACAGTTAACTTTTGAGCTGCTGCAGCTATGCAACACATTCAAAGCTGATTCATGCTGCAAGCAAAACAAGGACAATTACAAATGCACAAGACACATAGATCCCTAAGTCAAATTCTAGAAACTTCTGGAAAGGTCACATTAACTTCAGGACACTACAGATCTATAAACCTCCTGCATTCATAGACTCCTAGACACAAGAGGTCTACAGAAGTCAGTAAAACATGGAATGCATGAAAAATTGCCTGCTTGGTATCCAGAATCTCAAGAGTTAAAGCCAGCCACATTGTGGAGGGAAGAAGTTCTCTTATTTCTGGTCCCTGGGAAATAACCTTTTATTGCACTACTATTTCAAAGTGAGAATTTATCCAACTACGTATAATCTGAAAACTGCATTATTTGAGGATTTTATTATTTTCTAGAAGAATAGTCGTGTTTTGTTTCAATGCAATGGAATTTGAGTTCTCAAGTAATGTTGTGTAGTTGGAGATCTTTAGTGGTATAAAAAGATGAGTATAGGTAAATCTAATGTGACAGTCATAGTATCCTCATAAGTCACCATAAACAAGTGCTGACCATACTGCCCCCAGGACACTGACTGCCATAATGCCCTCATATCACAGACATTGTGGCCACCAGAGCTAGCCACAGGGCCCCATAAAAGTGCCAGCAACATTGTGTCCATAACACCTCATTGCATAATATATGTCAGCCAGCCACGAACCCCCATAAGAGAGACAGCAGCAGTGTTTGTATTACAGTCTGACATCTCACTCATATATGCTCCCATTATACTGAAGCCTACGCTAGCAGGAAGTTACATGCGTGCAGTTATTTAGATGCCAATTGCTATTTATTCAGTCCAGTAGAATTAATCTTTGGCACTATCAATTTGCTTCACAATAAGGGCGCCCACCCACTGGCGTTTTTTTACCTGCGTTTTGCGTTTTGCGTTTTTCCTGCACAGGCATAGAGATAACATGTGTTCCTGTCCACTGGCGTTTTTTTTGCGTTGCGTTTGCGTTTTTAACATAGGAACTGTCAGTTGCATATGTGTCCTTATTTTTCTCCTAATGCACCCATGAAAGTCAATGTAAATTAATGGAAAAGCCGCGAAAACGCCGCGAAAAACGCGCGGAAAACGCAAACACCAGTGGGTGGGCGCCCTAAGGGCAATAAAACCTGTACTACAACTCTTTACAGTTTTATCTCAGAGCTTCCCCATTAGGGCAACTGCAACAGCCATTTTCACAATGTAACAAGTTGGAAGATACAAGCATCCTACAGAGGAGGTAAAAGCATGTGTTGTCATGTCATCTCCCTTACTTATGTCCTGTACTATGAAGAAAATGTATTCTATATATTCTTTATTAGAGATGAGCGAGCACCAAAATGCTCAGGTGCTCGTTACTCAAGTCGAACTTCCCGTGATGCTCAAGGGTTCGTTTCGAGTAACGAACCCCATTGAAGTCAATGGGCGACCCGAGCATTTTTGTATATCGCCGATGCTCGCTAAGGTTTTCATTTGTGAAAACCTGGGAAATTCAAGAAAGTGATGGGAACGACACAGAAACGGATAGGGCAGGCGAGGGGCTACATGTTGGGCTGCATCTCAAGTTCCCAGGTCCCACTATTAAGCCACAATAGCGGCAAGAGAGGCCCCCCCTCCCCCCAACAATTTTTACTTCTGAAAAACCCTCATTAGCAAGGCATACCTTAGCTAAGCACCACACTACCTCCAACAAAGCACAATCACTGCCTGCATGACACTCCGCTGCCACTTCTCCTGGGTAACATGCTGCCCAACCGCCCATTTCAGTAATAGTAGCAGTCAAGACAGGCCCCAGTAACAATTCCAAAGCAGCAGTATAGGGGGAGCACAGTATTAGTTCCATTTCAGTAGTAGTTGCAGTTTAGACAGGCCCCAGTAACATATCACTAGCAGCAGTATAGGGGGAGCACAGTCTTAGTTCCATTTCAGTAATAGTAGCAGTCAAGACAGGCCTCAGTAACAATTCCGAAGCAGCAGTATGGGGGGAGCACAGTATTAGTTCCATTTCAGTAGTAGTAGCAGTCAAGACAGGCCACAGTAACATTCCCGTTGCAGCAGTTTAGGGAGATAACAGTCTCTTGCACATTTCAGTAGTTGCAGTATAGACAAGGCCCCAGTTACATTTATTTAGCAAAAGTGTAGGCCAACCCCACACACCTTGCTGTACCATGAGTGCAGGCGAAGCCCATAAAAATTACTAGGATTACACTGTAGGCGAGGGCCCAAAAAAATTGGTGTACCAACAGTACTAATGTACCTCAGAAAAATTGCCCATGCCCAACCAAGAGGGCAGGTGAATCCTATTAATCGCTTTGGTTACTGTGGCTTAATTTGTAACTAGGTCTGGAGGCAGCCCAGTTAAAATAAAAATTGGTTCAGGTGCAAGTTTCAATGCTTTAATGAGAATTGAAACGTATAAACATTGTTCACAAAAGTAATATGACTGAGCCTTGTGGGCCTAAGAAAAATTGCCCGTTCGGCGTGATTACGTGAGGTTTCAGGAGGAGGAGCAGGAGGAGGAGGATGAATATAATACACAGACTGATGAAGCTAAAAGGTCCCCGTTTTTTATGGTGATAGAGAACGATGCTTCCATCCGCG